>NW_022900933.1:28886875-28956400 GCF_012274545.1 Fukomys damarensis | reverse complement strand
TTTTTTTTTTTTTTTTTGGGTACCGGGGACTGATCTTGGAAGGCAGGGGGCAGCCCCACTCAGCTAAATCCCTGCCTGCCCCCTCTTTTAAGCAAAGTCCTGCTAAATTTTCCAGGATGATCTCAAACTTGAAACCTTGTCTCAGCTCCGAAGTAGCTGGGATTACCTGTGTGTGTCAATGTGAGTGAAGTGTTTTAAATTGTTAAGCTTCTCAGATAATTCAACTGTGGGGCTAAGAGGTTAAAACCACATACTGTAGTTATAATTCATTTCCAGCTGGTGGGCTAGGAGTTAACCTGAAAAAAACTCAGAGCCCTAGCCAGTTCATTCACTTAGTAGTATACATTATATAACAATGTGGATAATTACCAAGATAGTACCAGGACCCCTTTAAATACCCTAGTTTCTCCCATACTGACATCTCTGTTTGAAGAATTATCGAAAAAACAATCCATAGTATGATTTTCTGTTGATCTCAGGATGATCAGGGTCTGAAAACACTAAGGCAGGTTACCTCCATCACTAATCCAGAGAAATGCTCTCTCACTGGGCACTGGAAAGTCAGTTGTGTGCATCTGTAACAGGACATAGAGGATGTACCTGCCAGTGTTCAGGAAGTAACTAAAAACAGGATGAAATTTGGTGTCTCTGCCTTCTTTTTTGTATTTGTCTCCATTATTACCTTCAAACTTTGGATCAGATCCTTGCTCAGTTCTGCACATAGACATGTTGGTCACTTTAGAGGTGTCTGTAATACCAGATTTATTTGCTGTAAATTTACCTAGCTGTTTCTTCCCCAACAAGACCAAGAACACCAATATATGAGTAATTATACAAATTTTCAAAATTTGCAAGGTCGTTTAATTGCTAGCTTTTATGATGTCCAGTTCCATACCCCCTGGAGTGATGTCTAGAAGTCTCCAGTCATTGTCCTAAACCTTTAGTCACCTTGGATTTTTAGGAAAGCAGAACCTTGCAGACCATCCCATGAGGAAGTGCTCCCCCTGGCCCCTGCCAGGCTGCAGCATTTACCCCATGAGAGGAGCACAGACTGCCCCTCCCCAGCAGAAGCCCTCATCTCAGGGAGGAACTGAATTGCCCTCTCAAGTAGTGATGACTCTCCCAGAACCAGTTCTGAGATAACCAGTCAAACAGACCACGGTTTGAGGAAGATTACGTGGGCTGCCACCCATCCAGGCCCCCCAGGTATTCAAACTCTCAATCTTTGTCTTTGTTGCCCTTTTATATAAAACCCCAAAACTTCTATTGGTTCCTCAAACCCAGATTTTTTACTTCTTTTGTCTATCCTTCCAGCATGGCCATGCTGATTAAAGTTGCTTTCTTGCTCTTTACCACTTCTTATCTCCTTCATTGGTGTCATGGAATGAGTGGGAAAGCCCTGATCTTTTGGAACCCCCAGAGCTTGGACTTTTGCCTTAAAACTCCAGTAATACATCCTAAATGCTATCAGCTGAAGTTTGCTGTAATCCAGTGTCTCAGACAGTAATTTCAGGTTCAACATGAGCAGTGGGTTTGGCTGAATGGTTGTGGCAGCAAGGGTTAATACCAAGCTACTCGGGTCCACCACTAAGTTACACAGAGGGTCAGTGGAGATGGAAGTCACACCACACCACAAGAAAGTAAAAGTAAAGATAGCTTTATTACAAGGTTAAGCAGTAAGAACAGTGAAAAGAAAGTATGAAAGATAGAAGTAATACCAGTCAGGGTAGCAACTCGGCTCAACACCTGAGGACAACTGGGGAAATCCCAGGACCGTGGCTGATTGGGGTTCCTCTGGGCAGAATCTCCGCATGTAGTTCGAAAGAGTCTCCTAAGTTTCGCTTTTTCTCTGCTAGTTTACATATCATGTTACGCAAAGGTGACCTCATACCAATAAGGCGTATGTGTCTTAGAAGGAGTCAGCTCTGGGATTTGGCTAGGAGTGAGGGAGAGTCCTTGTACCAAATATTTCAGATTAAGGTGTTTATTCCTTCAAGGGTAGACTCTTGGAGGGCAGCCAGTCCTCCTTGAGCCTGGCACATACAAAGGTCACACTTTGGTCACTTAAATTTGAGTATCTCCTTCCTGCTTCCTTCAGTGGTTTGGATCATGAAAAGCCCGATTTTACATTAATAAATTTCTACTTTGGAACCAGGATCTATAATGATAAATAGACCAGACATCCACTGTGTTAATATTGGATAGGACACATAATTATTCATCAGAAGGTTGGGTCATCCTCATCTAGCACGCTGGGACTAGGGCATGGAGTATGTAGTTCAGTAGTAATATGATTAGTATATCTGAGACCCTGCCTGTTTCAGTCCCCAGTGACAACAACAAAAAACGATCCTAGATTTATCTTCAGTTAGGGCTATGTGCTAGAATACTGTATTTTGTCGAGTTTAAGACCGTATGTTGCCACGTGAAACAACTGTGTTCTGTTTTATCCTCAATGTAGATTAATATTCTGAGACAGCGTTAAGACTGACAAGGGGTTATTCTTGGCTAGTGTAAACAAGGTGCTTTGGCTACAGTAGACTTTATTCTGATTATAGGATGTAACAAGGTATTGTTATATTGGTTGGAGACTGTAAGAGCATGAAAAAAATCCTGAATAACTACTGTATTGCCTGGTTACAGTATAACCCTTTCTTGGCTAACATAAAGGTAGACTGGATTACTAAAAGATCAAGTAATACTCTGGTTCCTCTTCAGACTGCATAAATCTTTCACCTTTTTAAAAGATCAAGTGTAATGTGCCCCTCTCTTATAACACTGATGATGAATGGGGGAAAAAATAAATAATTGCTTGGTATTGGTTGACTACTAGGAAAGGGGATAGGCATGGTGCTGAAAGTGAACACTGTGCCCTGTATGTAGCTATACCTTCAATAGGCAGTTCATCATAATACATAATTCTTAGTTTCTTCCTGGGAAAGTTCATATCATGTTAGATTATCAAATAAGAGATTATAATTATAGGAGGTATTAACTGAGGTTCTACTCTAAAGGTTATTACATTAGTTGCATTTCTCTTGCTGCTGAGACAAAATACCCAACACTTAAAGTTAAAGGGGGAAAGGTTTATTTGGCTTATAGTTTGCAGAGGTTTCAGTCCATAATTGGCTGTTTCCAAGGCAGGGATGGCCAACAGGCATCACAGAGGAAAAACAACATGTTGCACACAGGGTAGCAAAGGTAACAAAAGGGTCAAAAGTTTGTGGCAGAAGACCACAAAAGCGACAAGAGAGCTTAATAGCATCTGTCTGCCCCTTTTATGCCATCCAGATTACCAGGATTAGGGAAGTGCCAAACCAATCACTCACATAGGTTAGTAGTCACACAACTTTAATTCTAGCATCACGTACTGTAGATTCAGCCCCACCTTATGACTGCACTAGGCTTTGGAGGACATCTAGACAGAAGCCATAACAGTTATCTTTTCACAGTTGTGAAAGAATACCTGATTTTACTTCAATCCAGAGGCTGGATAATCTAGAAATAAAACAGAGACCAGCTGATGTGAGATGACATTTCTGGATTGTATCATTGTCAAAGTTATGGATGAGGACAGCCTTTGGATGGGGCCCGAGAAAGAAGAGCTTGTAGTTTTATGTACTGGAAATGTGTAAGGTGTGGTAGAAAAGGGAGCACCTAAGTGAAATTAAAGGTCCATAAATAAACCTCTGGATGGCAAGAGGAGTGTACAAGCTAGCTTGTTTCCTATATCAGTTAGAAAAAAAAAGACACACAATTGCCATCAGTTTTCTTGTCAAAGAAATCCTGCTTCTCTCCCTGTTCCTAGGAATCATGTACCTACCTCTCCCCACACAAAGAGCACATTGGTTTCCTGCCCCAAATCCATTAAAATCTACCTGTTTACATCACTTTGAGAGGACTTAACTTTCTAGGTTAGAAATGTATGTATGTATGATACTAGACACCACTGTTAATAGTGTGAAAGTTGTATTATATATTTATTTCAGTATGGGAGGTGATGGTGGTGACAATGACCACAGGTAGTTACACTTAAGAACTTTGCTGTTTTTATTCAGTACAATTTTGCTCACAGTATTTAACTTCGCCACAAGATGATGACATAATTAGGTCTAACCAATTCAGTGTCCATGTCTTTGTAGGAGTAAGGTTCATCAGGGAGGAGCAGGATGTAATTCTCAACCAGGATTTAAAAGTGGAAGGCTATTCCAAGTCTTGTAACCTAGTGTTCATAGACTAGTCATCATTACTTGGTTACAGTATGACTTTGCTAATTATTACTTAACCTGTGGATAATGTACTTAATGCATTAAACATCATTCCATGGTGATACAAATCTTATGTGGAATTTAAATGCTAAATTCAGATAACATGCATTTGCAAAAGGCAGTCTTAACAGCCATACAAGGAGACCATGTGGCAGGTTGAGGTCAGCATAATAAGAGATTATGAGAGGTTTGCTACGTTCTCTCTCTCTCTCTCTCTCTGAGAGAGTTATTATTTTAACTAGTAATACATATTTACTTGTAGAAAATTCAGAAGCATAAAATAGAAAGTATTTTCCTATGATCTAGAGATATGGGTTATTCCCTTTTATGCCTTTTTGATGCATGTATTCTTAAGTAATTGAAGTCACAATGTCTTACTTTTGTTATTGCTGAGACAAAATACCCCAACACTCTAAAGGGGGAGAGGTTTATTTAGCACACAGTTTGTAGAGGTTTCAGACCATAATTGGGTGACTCCAAGTCAGGGTAGCAGACAGGCATCACAGAGGAGAAACAGTTCATGATAGGCAGAAGGCAGCAAAGAAAGCAAGAGACAACAGCTCTTTTCTGTCTTGTATATCCTATGCAGGCTACTTAGGGCAGGTAACACTCACACCCTTAATCCTAGTGCTCTTGATCCCACATTAGATCATGAATCAATCCCAGCATCACACACTCTGGATGCAGAAACCTCTGAAAAACCCACCTGTGACCACATGTGGCTGTGGGGGTAAGTCGAGACACAAATCATAACATTCTGCCCCTGGCCCTCCAGAGACTTGCATGTCCCCTTATGCAAAAAGCATTTATCTCATCTCTAAGAGGGGCCAGAGTCCTAACAGTTTCAGTATTGCTGAAAGTCCAAGTCCAAAGTCTCCTCTGAGATTTAAGGCAAACTCTTAGCTGTGAGACCCTGTACAAATGAAGGAAGTTGAATACTTCCAATATTCAATGGCACAAGATAGACATTACCATTCCAAAAGGTACAAAAGGGGGATAAAAAAGAATAGGACCAAAGTAAGCTCAAAATCCAGCAGGGCAAACATATAAGTCCTGTAGTTCCATGTCCAGCATCCCAGGAAATCTGTGGCAAGATGTGAACTCTGAGGGACTTGGGCTGCTCCACCCCTACAGAAGTTCTGGTGGCTGTAGCTCCCACTGCTTCTTTTAGGCCAGCTCTGCTCCCTCCTTGTAATTTTCCTCAGACAATCCATGTCCCTGGGTTCTTCAAACTTATAGGGTCTCCACTGAGCCTTCGCCTTCATACTCACAGCTTCATACCCTGCTGTTTCAGGGACACACTGCCTGGCCTCCCAGGCTTTCCTCTGAAATCTTGATGGAAGCCTTCCTGACTCCATAACTCTTGCATTCTGCATGCACCTAAAACCTGCACCAGGTACTGATGCCAAGGTCTGCTGCCAGCTGGAGTAGTAGCCAGGCTTCCTTCACTCTCAGGTGTAGAGATCAAGTGCCAATGAACCAAACCCTGAGGAACAACTTCCCTAGGCTACTGCCATTCTGGAACGTGGTGCTCTGGGACTCTCTTTTCAAAACAAAGTCTTTCACCTTTACAACCCTGAGGTTGCAAAGACTGGAGTCTTGTTGGTTCTTGTGATGTCCTCAGGCCATCTTTTCCATTGTCTTCTGAAATATTTGGCTTTTTCTTTCTGGTCTTTTCAGTGACCAGTTTCTCCTCTCTTCCATCTTTGCAGGTCCCAACTTTACTTGAGCTTCCTTTCTGACAAAATTCAAAGTGTTTTAAATTATTATGCTGGGCCTTTTGCTCTTGATTCTCAACATGAAGCTGGCTAAAAGTCCCCAACAGTAGCCGTGCCACTGCCCCTACCTTAAACTGTGTTGAAATTTCTTCTGCAAGATTAGTCTACTGAGCCTAATCTGAGTCCCAGGCAAAGTCTCTGGACATGAGCAAAATGGACACAAACTTTCTGCTAAGCGTAACAAATTTTCTGTAGTCCAACAGCCAATGCAGTCCTTCCTAGGAGAAACCTCCTGAGCCTAGTCTTTACTGGCATCATTTCTGTCAGCATTCTGGTCTTCTGAGCTCTGACCAGAATCTCGAATCAAGTACTGTCTAAGGTGTTCCAGCTCTGCTTTTTCAGTTGGCACTTCCAAGCCTTTCCTAACTCTTTCCCTTTCCACAAGCCAGCTCCAGAGGCTCCTAAAACACATGGTCAGGTATAGCCACAGCAAAGATTCCACTTCTCTGGTACCAAATTTTTTCTTAATTATTTTTCTCTTGTTGCTGAAACTAAGTACCTGACACCCAAGGTTAAAAGGGGAAAGGTTTATTTAGCTCACAGTTTGTAGAGGTTTCAGTCTATAATTGGCTGGTAGGGTGGCATGGAAGATGAGCATCACAGAGGAGAAACAATTTATGATGTGCAGAAGATAATGAAGCAACAAGGGAGCTTAGCAGCTTCTTTCTGCCCCTTTTATACTCTTATCTAGGTTAGTGGGATTAGGGCAGTGCCAAACCAATCAGTGGACTGATTTAGTAATCACACGCCTTTAATCCCAATATCACACACTCTAGATCCAGCCAGCTCTGAGAAAGCCCCATTTATCACCACATGAGGCTTTGGGGTGACATCTGGACACAAACCATAACATGAACTATATATAAAACTGGGATTCTGGTTTGGTTTTGTTTTTATAATGGAAGCTTTTCCCACTACTGTGAAAAATGCTCATATTTTTTTCTCTCTCTTGTATGTTTTTAATGACTGTATAAAGCCCATTCTGTGAATGTACTGTAATTATGGAACCATTCCTTAAATGTTAGACAATTAAGTGGTTTTCAAAGTTTTGCTATTATAAAGATGATACAGTGGAACAGGGATTTATCTCAGTGGTTCTGGTGCCTGCCTCGCAAGTGCAAGGATCCAAGTTCAATCCCTAGTACCAAAAAACAAACAAACAAACAAAAATGATACAGTGAAAAGAATTGTACATAAGGTTATTTGTGCATTAAGGTTTATTTACTTAAAAGTTTCAATAATTGACAGGTTTTTTTGTAAATTCAGTTAAATATTGAGTACCTCCTATGTAGAAGTCATTGTTATAGATACTTAGACTTTAATTGAATAAAAAGAGTGAAGTCTGTCCTATTGGAATATACATTCTAGTGGGAGAAAGTAAGATAAATCACTAACAATTTTAGATAGTTTGATACCTGCCTTCATAAATAAGTGAGGATAATAGGCATGAATGAGGTGAGGATTTGGAAGATCATTCTGGATAAAACAGCGTAATGAGTTCAGCCTTTTAAAAAAATTAGTGCATATTAGTAGTACAGAAAAATGGGGTTTGTTTTGGTGTATTGGTGCATGCCCTTAACACACTTTGATTATTTTCACCCCTCTATGCCCTCCTCCGTTCTTTACCTCTCTTCTTGATTCCCTTCCTTATCTCTTAAGAGTCTGCATTTTTTACTTTCTTGTCATCTCTCCTTTTTAAAAAGATTCTTCATGTAATAGAAAAGCATAGGATACTTAACCTTCTGAGTCTGGTTTATTTTGCTTAACATAATGGTCTCAAATTTCATCCATTTTTATGCAGATGACATAATTTCATTCTTTATGGTTGTATAAACTTCACTGTGTATAAATGCACCACATTTACTTTATCCATTAATTTATTGACAGGCATATAGGCTGTTTCTACAGCTAAGCTATTGTGAATTGTGCTGCAATAAGCTAGCTATACAGGTTATCAGTCATTATAGTGTTGTATATTTAATTATTTCAGGAATTTACTAAGGAGCGGTATAGCTGGATCAAATGGTAGCTCTATTTTTAGTATTTTGAGGAACCTCTTACTGATTTCCTGTATCTGTACTGGTCTACATTCCCACCAACAGTGTAGAAGGGTTCTATTTTTCTTTCCAGTATTCGTTTCTTTTTCTATCCTTGATGAGTTGTTCTGACTAGGAATCTTTCTTTTTTGGTACTGGGGATAAAATTTGGGACCTTGTGCTTGCGAGGCAGGTGGTAGAACCACTGAGCTAATCCCTGGCCCACTAGGAATCTTATAGTTTTTATTTGTATTTTCCTGATGGCTAAAGATTTCTTACATTTTTTTCAAATACTTTTAGACATTTGTATTTTTGGAGAAGTATCTATGCATTCCTTGCTCTTTTAATCATTGGGAGTTTTTTTTAATTTGTTAATTTTTTAGTTCACTATATATTCTAGTATTGATCCTATATTGGAAAAGTAGGTGATAGAGATTTTCTTCTATTCTACAGGCTTTCTCTTCATGATGCTGTTTCCTTTGCTGTGCAGAAGCTTTATAATTTGATTTAGCTGCATTTGTTAATTCTCATTATTAAAGTCTTATTTAGGAAATCAGACTGTGCCTATGGCTTTGAGTGTTTTCCCTATATTTTCCCCTTTTGTGGTCTTATAGCTATGTCTGTGATCCCTTTTGAGTTGATTCTAGTACAGATTAGTACAGATCTAGTCTAAATCTTCCGTATATGGATGTCCAGTTTTTCAAGCACCATTTGTTAGAGGCAGTCTTTTGTGCAACATATGTTGTTGGCACCTTTGTCACGAATTAGATGGCTGTGGTTTGGAGGTTATTTTGGTGTGCTCTATTCTCTTCCATTGGTCTACATGTCTGTTTTTATGCAGAACCATATTGTATTTGTTCTTATGACTTTATAATATATTTTGAAATAGAATAGTGTGTCATCTCCAGCATTGCTAAAAAAGCAATTGCTCAAGATTGTTTTGGCTTATCTGGGTCTTTTGTGCTTTCATATGACTTTTAAGATTGTTTTTCTTATTCTGTGAAGAATGTTGCTGATATTTTTATAGGATTGACAACTTTTACTAAGTGGAGGAAGAGCAAATTGGGAGGGTGAGAAGGAGATCAAATATCCTTTGAATCTATTAAATTTGAGGTGCTCACAATATAGCCATTGTTCTGGATTGGAGATATAAATTTGGAGGTTATCACTGTATGCATACATTTAAAGCCATGGAAAGGGAAGGTTAGACAGACAAGACAAAGCCCTTTAGACACTTTTATCAACCAGGTGTCGAGTGTGGGAGATAGGGCCTAACAAGGGGAGTGAAGAGAGGGGCTGATTGCAGAGTTAGGAAGACCTAGAGAGAGTAGTGGTCAGTTGTGTCAAATACTACTGCAAAGTGAGGAAAATAAGAATATACAATTTATCGTTAGATTTGGCTGAGTTACACATGACCTTAAATGAAATCAGGTAAGGAGAAGGAACAAAAGAGTTCTTGGAGTATATTGAGACAATAAAGGGTGGGGGAAAGTTCAGACAACATTTTTGAGAAGTTATGTTATGAATGGGAAACAAAAGGGATTATTGGTGAGGGGTCAAGACAGTTCTTTTTAAAAATTGGTATATATGAAAGCTACTGTACTGACTAATGAAGCAGCAATTCCAGAAAACAATTTTAGGAGTGAAGTACTTGAAAGTGAAGGCAATGGGACCCAGAACACAAGCAAAAAATTCAAGAAATAGAGACATTTCTTCCATTTTACAAGAGGGAAGTCAGAGTCTGTAGTTAGATTAATGTACTTGGGATAAAATGTCCTTTAATTCCATTTATATTACTTGATAAGTACAAGGCAGGCTTATCAGCTGCAAGGCAAAAGTAGATGTGGAGGGAGTTTGAAGGTTGAGAGAAGAAATGCTGAGTGTTTAATAGGATTGTCAAAAAGTGGAAAATGCTCATTTACGATATATGAAATTAGATGTTTGATTAAAACAATTATATAAAAGAAGGGAAATCTGTAAAGTCTCCTTTATGTTTGTTTAGTGTGTTACTACTTTATAGTTATGATAAATCAAGGGATTAAGTGATTTAAAAATTTAATATGTAATTGTGGGATTTGACAACAGTGTGTACTCCTAATTTCTTAACTCAGCGATATTAATAGGAGAAAGAACTTTTAAAGATCTATTTTTTTCTATATATTTTAAATGATGGTATCCACAAATATGGATGTGTGATCATCTTGTTAAATGTTCTACAACAACTATATAATTCAAATGGCTATTTTTATTTTCTTTTTTCCAAATTAATTCCTAAGCATTGCTAAGTTTCACTATATGTTCAGCAGTATATTAGGCAATGTGTGAATAGAGTTTAACTATGTTAAGTTGACCTTAAAGATACTTTAAAAACACTCGTGTTTTTGTTCTCATTAAGAAAATTGGAGCTATTACAAGAGAACTTTCAGATTCCACCTACACATGAGCAACAACACATCCAGCTCCTATTGCATGTTAATCCTTCCGCTCATGTATTAGATCCCACTCTTTTCTCTTGTTCAGAAATTCTCATATTCACCTATTGTCACTGTTGTTGGATGACCCCTGTAAGCATATAAAATACATTTAAAAGATAGTCTTTCTTAAAAATAATGTTTAAAGCAGTGAATCTCCTTTTGGAGGAAAATGAGCCCCAACCTATAACTTCACAATATACAAAATTTAACTCAAATTGTGTCATGTGTCTTAAATGTGAAAGCTAGGGCCAGGGATATAATGCTCAGTGATTTTGTCCCCTGCCTCGCAAGATCAAGGACCTGAGTTTGATCCCTGGTGTAACAAAAAGAAAAAAAAAATGTGAAAGCAAAACTGTAAAAATTTTAGAAAAAGAATAGAAAGCAGGGAAAAAAGCATGAATTATAAAAAAGTAAAATTACAAATTGAACCTTATTAAAATAACTTTTCAGACTCCTTTAACTGAAGACATGCTGGGTATATATTAAGTATTTTCCCCAAATTTCTTCCTAAAAAAAAAATCACTTCATGAAACCATAGCTTCATTAATTAGAGAATACAAAACTGTAAAAATACTGTAAATAAAAATAGAAAAATAAATTCAATCTGCAATTTCATAAGCTGTCTTTCCTCTCTTCCACTAAGTTTTGTAGGGAAGCAACAAACCAAAATAACTAGAAAAGAGTATCTTGACTGGGTAATATAAGGATAAAGACAAAAAGAATTGTACATAATGCTACAGTCTGGTTAGTTAAGATTATTTCTCATAAGTCTAGCAATTTGAAAATGTCTTGGCATACTAAAATAAGTAAAATAGACTACATTGTAAGAATCTAGTTTCTCACTCTGAGTAAAAAGCTATAAATAAGAAAACAGAAAAGTCTGAAATGAACCCTGTAGTTTTATATTAGAACCAGAGATATGTATATGAGCTCATGTTTTTTTAAATATATGGATAGGGAATATATGTATACAGAGTACAGAGTGTATACGTGGGTTAGTATGCCTGCCTACGTTTATTTCCTGGCTCTGTCTGTGAGACAGTTCATAAGCACTAACACTGCATTAACAGCAATCACTTCTACTTTTTGGATTATGCTCAATAAACACAATTTTTTTAATAAAAGGAAGTAGGATTTCTTTAAGAACTAGTTTTATAAGACTGCAGTAGAAAAAATTCTGGAATATATTATGGTGCAAGAGAGAAAGTAAGAGTTCAGAAAGAGAGGGTAGTATGTTGAAAGATTATCAAAACCAGTTTCAGAAATCTATAAGCCCAAACTGGAACAATTTGAGCTATAAAGTTAATGATACTATTAAATTTTATATAAATAAAGCTGGGGTCAGCAAACAAAAGGCTGTGGACTACAGATATATAGCATTCTGTTAATTCATGAAATACATATGGCATATATGTGCATATATATATATATATATATATACACCTTGTACAATAAAAGTAATACTATTATGCATATTAAGAACCAATAGTCACCCCTTTGGAGATATTACTTCCAATAAGATGTATGGTTTAGCTGGGCATGATGGCGCATGCCTGTAATCCCAGCACTTGGGAGGCTGAGGCAAGAGGATTGCTGTGAATTTGAGACCAGCCATAGTGAGTTGCAGGTCAGTCTCAACTACATAGTGAGACCCTGTCTCAAAAAACAAAAAACAAAAAATGTATGGTTTATGTATTTTCTGTGGCCAATTAGTTATTATGAGATGAGTTGAATAGCTGTACATCTCCCAAAACATAATGTATTTACTATGTACCCTTTAGATTTTGTTGTGTTTGGAAATAAAATATCCATGAGTTCAAGCTGATATGAGCACATATTGGGTTAAATAAATAAATGGGAGAAAAGATAGTTCTTCCTCATGGTAGAATTCCAGTTAATTACTGTAGAAGATAAAAGTGAAATAAGAGTTCACATAGGCCTGTATTATAGTAGTACTACAAATGTTGTAGACAGCATCTACTAGTAGATAGTAAAATCAGTGGATGAAAGTTTGAGGAGAGCAGGATTTGCAGTCTCCAAGTACCTCCCTTAAGATAATTATTGATGCAAAAATAAATTTTCAGTGATTCTACGGTAGCACGCACCTTTTAACCAAAGAATCAAAGTAAACATTATGAATAATAATACATATTGACATTGAACCACTATGATGCACTGAGGATGAACATATTTTTGTGGTATTCTTCTCAGAAATGCATAACTTCAGTCTAATCCTAGGACAAATCCAAATTTAAAGAAATTCTACAACTTGGTACTCTCCAAAATTTTCTAGGTCATAAGTGACAAGGAAAGTCTAAGGAACTGTTATATAAACTGGAAATTGCTAAAGAGAAATAAGTGCTAAATGCAGCATGGGATTCCACAGGATCTTGGAACAGAAAAAAATATTAGTGGAAAAAGTAATGAATTTTGAATAAGATCTGTTTAGTGAATGCCAGTTTCTAATATCAATTTCCTTTTTCTGAACATCACATTATGGTTGTGCAAAATGTTTATACTGGTGAAGTGAGATGAGAAATGTAAAAACTGAGCAATCAGGGGTGGTGGTAAATGCCTGTAGTTCCAGCTATTCAGGAGGCTGAGACAGGAGGATCACTTAAGCTTGCAAGTTGGGGACTGGCTAGGAAACATAAAGACCCTGTCTCAAAGGAATGAGAATTTTGTATTGTATTTGTAACTTTTTAAAAGCCTAAAATCAATCCAAAATAAAACATACTAAAACATTAAAATATCTTCAAAGATACCATTAAGAAAATGAAAAGACAGTCGATAAATTGGGAAACACATATACAAAGCATGTATTTGAGAAAAGAACTGTATCCAGAATATTTGAAGAACTCTTGTAATGCAGTTGTTCAGTGACAAACAACCAGTTTAAAAACAAGCAAAATGCTTTATGCCTGAACATGCATTCATTTGTAGAAAGTGTGTAATAGTGTGTGGAGGTTCGTATCCTGCACTTGTAGCCATAGTACAATGAAAAGATTCCCTTGGGAGCTAGAGAGTGCGAGTTAAAATTACAGAGGGCACGAAGCTCAAGAAGAGACTCACACAAGGCTGTATTTGATGTCCTTGACTCACTCCTAAGCTGCACATTCAAGGAACTGCCAGAAACAGCGTGTCAAGGGCTTTGAGAACAACAGGTTTCAGATTTGCCCCTGTGGTGTAAAGATGTGGATAGTACCAAAAAGGATTTGAAAACTTAACATTGGAACTATAGAAGGAGGCTTTGGACGTGTTTGCTAAACTTAATTCCAGTCTTGCCTGCTAAAACAGCCAACCTGACAAACAGAAAAAATATAAACATTCTCCAGATGATTTTTTTTTGAGACAGAGGCTTGCTGTGTACCTCAGGCTATCCTTGAACTCACTGTAACCCAGCTGACCTTAAATTCCCTATTCTCCTGTTTCAACCTCCCATAGTCTAGGTTTACAAGTGTACACAGTCATACCCAGGTCTCTAGAACATAGAGCGTGTGCCAAAATGATATATACACAGCTGGGGTACAGAAAAATTGGTATAAATATTTTAATACTAAATGTATTGAGACATCATGAGATTAGTACAAGTTACTTTTGGCCTCTACAATTATAAGAAGTGCTCAAAGTGGTGGCCATTAGCTTTATTAGTTTGACAAATGCTGCTTGGATAATGTTGGTCGTTGAGGTTGCTACACATGCATTTTTACTTTCTTCTTTAAGGGTTGGTAGTGTAGTAGATTTTCTGCAATATACAGCATCCTCTAGGAGCCTCCATAGGAAGTAACACAGTCCACAGTTGCAGAAACATCATGCTATTTTTCTTTGCCTGAAGTGTGTATACATTTTTTGGTGGGCTCTATAATAACAAGACTTACAGTTCATGGTATTCAAAATGCCCAAGATATAACTCAAAATTAATATTTAAAAATTTAGGAAAATCTCAGCAATTTAGAAATCTTCAGTCCTAAGATGACCTGCATTTTCAATTTATCAAAGAATTTAAAGCAATTGTAATTGTATGCCATGAAATAAAGGAGAATGCACTTCAGACTAATGGAATTTAGACTAATTGAATGATAGATGTTCTCAGCAAAGAAGTAGAACCTATATGAAAATAAAATGTTTAGATTAGAAAAATACAAAGGGAAATAAAGAATTCTATAGTAGACTCAGTGTCTGATTCTGCATAGTAATCAGATTGGTCCCAACGATATCCACACTGTAATCCCTAGAACTGGTGAATTTATGTTAAACGTATAAAATGTGACTTTGCAATAATTAAGTTAAGGATCTCAAGATAGCAAGAATATCTTGAATTATCTAAATGGGCCCAGTCTAGTAATCTAAGCCTATTAAATCAGAGAATTTCTTAGCTAAAACAGAAATCATAAAGGTCCCAAACTTGAGAATTACTCATTCATTGTGCCATTGTTCATTTGGCAATGGAAGTGACAGTGTAGGGGGAATGCAGATGACCTTAGGATTTAATCTTTACAAGGGTCTGTAATTCATGTGCCTTGCTGCCTGGTAACCCTGATTTGAACATGTTATATTTTTGCTGCCTTGGACTGTCCCATGGGACAGCCATGCATGTACCACTGGTGGCTGAAGCTGGCAGGAATGTATTATGAAGTTCCCATCTGATAGCCCATGGTGAAACAAGGTCTTCAGTCCTTTAGCAACAAGAAACTAAATTTAGTTAACATTTTGAGATGAACTTTGTAGCTGATTCATCTTCAGAAACTTCAGAAAGGAATGCTGCTATGTTGACACCTTGATTTTTGGCCTTGCCAAAATATAAACAGAAGACCCAGTGGAGTCACAGAACAGAACCAGATTTCTGTTCTCCAGAACTGAAATAATAAATTTATAGTGTTATATTACATTTGTGATAATTTGTCACATTAGCACAGCAACCTAATATAGTCTGGGGAGTGTTTTTTATCTTCTTTCAAATTAATAAATTAGTGTTTTATTGTTTCTTGGATGCTAGAAAAGATATGATATTTCTGGATCAGAAACAAAGGACTTTATTACCCATGGCACAGCAAACAGCATCAGCCCAATAACTGCAGAATGTACATTCTTTTCAAGTGCTGTTAGAACATCTAATATAGGCCCATATACTATAAAACAAACTTCAACAAATTTAAAAGAATTGCAATCATGCAGGGCATGATTAAGATTGAAGATCTTTTTTCCACCTAGTGCAGTACTGGGAATTGAATACTGGGTATTAAACCCAGAGCTTCATGCATGTTAGGCAAGTGCTGTTCCACTGATCTACCACCCCCACCTCAAATGAATATCAGTAGCACAAAGGAAACAGAATAGGGAATATTTTGAAGTAGAAGAAAATGGAAATACAAAATATCAAAATTTATAAAATGCAATTAAAATAGCATTTCAAGGAAAATGTATAGTATTAAAAACATATATTTGAGAGCCGGGGATTTAGCTCAGTGGTTCTGCCACCTGCCTTGCAAGTGCAAGGACCCAAGTTCGATCCTTGGTACCAAAAAACAAACAAACGAACATATATTTGAAAATAAAAATCTGAGGTGAATAATTGAAGAGCAAACTGATCCCAGTTGAAATGGAAAAGGGGAAATAATAATGAATAGAAATTGAGTCAAATAGCAAAACAATAGAGAAAATTCACACCAAAAGCTAGTTCTTTGAAACAGTTGATTAAATTAATGACATTGAAGTGATACTGACAAAATTTTTAAAAAAGATGACAGAAACAACAAATACAGTACTCAAAAGAATATCACCATTGATTTAAAATTTTTAAATGGTACTAAGGGAATATTATAAGCAACTCTATAAATATACAGTTAACAATTTAGGTGGAATATTCCGTTGAAAGATATAAATTCACCCAAAAGAAATAGATAACATGTGAATATAACATGAAGACTCTGTGTCTAATAGTTCCAGATCTAAATTGTTTCATAGGTGAATCAGGTGAATTTGCCAAACATTAATCATAATACCAGTTCTATACAATCTCTTACAGAAAACAGAAGATGAGTGAGATTACTTTAGAACTCTATGAGGCTAGCATTACTGTAATACAAAATCCAAACAAACACATTTGAAGAAAAGGAAATTTATATAACACTATCCATCATTAACATAAATGTAAAACTTCTCAACAAAATGAGCTTATAAGTAAATAAAATCCACTAACAGGATAATGTATCATGATCTGTGGGATTCATTCCTTGAATACAAGACTGATTCAACATTTAAAATTAATCACTGCAGTTCACTGTATTAGTAGACTAAATGCCCTTCTTCTCTTCCCTACTCCCTTTCTCCATAGATGAGACAGTCTGTTTGATTAAGATTGTAGATCCTGGATGGCACAGGTCCATTATGTACCCTTGTTCCTTTTCTGTGCATGCCTCATCACAAGACAGTCATTCAGCCTTGTGGCTCTAGTTACCCCACTTTCCTACACTATAAATAAAGAGCACACTAGACATCAGATGGCCAGTAGCTCATCAGGCTGGTCACAGCTATTAAGAATAATCTTGATGTCTTCATCATCTTTTCTTTGTCTCCCACCGCTCTCCCCAGCTTCAGACCCTTTGCTCTGCAGGTTATGGCAACTAAAGAAGAAAAATCATGTGGTAATCTCAGTACATGCAGGAAAAGTATTTAATTTTTTCTTTTTATTTTATTATTATTATTTTTTTTGGCAGTGTCAGGGATCAAACTCAGGATCTTGAGCTTGTGAGGCAGGCGTGGTGCTACTAAGCTAAATCCCCAGCCCCTGGAAAAGTATTTAAATTCAGCATCTATTCATGTTTCAAAAATAATTGGCAAGAACTGGGGATTTAGCTCAGTGGTGCCACATCTGCCTGACAAGTTCAAAGTCCTAAATTCATTCTCCAGTACCAGACCAAAAAAAGTTGGCAAACATAAAATTCACACTTCAAGTGCACAATTTATCATTTTTAACGTGATAAAATTTTTAAACCATCACTACTCTAATTTCAAAGTGTTTTCATTATCCCTAAGAAATCCCCATGCCCATTAGCAGTCTTCTCTATTCTCCTGTCCCTCCAGCTCTGGCAATTACTAATATACTTTCTTTGTGGATTTGCTTATTCTAGATGTTTTATATAAATAGATTTTCATATACTATGCCTTTACAGCTCTTTTTTTTCACTTAGTGTAATGTTTTAGCATGTTATCAAGTACTTCATTCCTTTTTGTCACACAATATTCCATTGTGAGGATACCACATTTTATTACATTCTTCAATTGATGAACAATGGAGTCATCACTTTTTTGTTATGAATAATGCTGTTGTGAATATTTCTGTGTACATTTTTTGTGGACACATTTTCATTTCTATTAAGAATATATTTAGCTTTTTTGCTTGCTTTTGTTTTTTGAGACAGGGTCTCACTATGTAATTCAGGCTGGCTTTGAATTCATTATGTAGTCAAGGCTGGCCTTGAACTTGCAGTGATCCTCCTGCCTCAGACTCTTGAGTACTGGGATTACAGGCATGCACCACCATGCCCAGCAAGAATGTATTTAGAAATAAAACTGTTCCTGCTTCCACTGCCACTGCTGCTGCTACTTGCTGCTTTGCTGTCCTGCCTGCTTGCCGTGGATTATTTCTTCTCTGTAATGCCCCTCTGCCATGTCATTATGCCTTGGAGCCAGCCAACTATGAACTGAAACCTCTACAAACTATGAGCTGAAATAAACCTTTTCTCTTTTAAAAAATGAATAATAAAAATAAAATTGTTGCATCATATTGTAACTCTGCTAAACTTTTCCAAAGTGACTGCATCATTTTACAATCCCACAAGCAATACATGAATGTTCTCATTTTTCTACATCTTTGCCAGTACAATGCTTGATATTTTCTTTTTGATCATAAACACAGTACATTGTGATTTGTGTTTGTGTCTCCATACTGACTGCTGAAATTGAGTATCTTTCTGGGTACCTTTTATATTATCTTACTTAGTGAAATGTTTGTTCACCTCCTTTGTTCATGGATGAAAAAATGAGTTATTTATGGTTTTATTGTTGATTTATTTAAAAAATTCTTTATAGATTCTGGTTACAAGTCCCATGGTGGATATATACTGTGAAGATATTTTCTCCTCTTTTCTGGATGTGTTTTCATGTTTGTGATGATTGTAATTGTTAGTACAAAAGTTTTCAGTTTTTCATTGTCTAGTTTATCTGTTGCCACTTTTGCTTTTGGTATATCTAAGGCACCACTGCTTCATGTAAGTAAGGTTGTTAAGATTTGTAACTAATGCTTTCTTTTAAGAGTTTTATAACTGTTATTCTTACATTTAGGTCTTTGCTTTATTTTGAATTGATTTTTGTGTGTGAATTGAGGTATGGGTCCCAATTCATTCTTTGAACATGGGTATTCAGGTATCCCTACATCATCTCTTAAAAAGAGTAACTTCTTTCCCATTAAATTATTGGTACACTCTTATTGAATCAGTTGGTAAAAAATGTATGGGTGTATTATTGGACTTTTAATTCTATGCCTTTGTCTGCAATTCTGTCCTAACTCCAGTAACACATTTTCTTGATTACTATAATTTTGTAGTGAATAATAAATTTTGAAGTTGAAAAGTCTTTCAACTTTGTTCTTTTTCAAGATTGTTCTGACTTTTCAGGTCTTTCTGAATCTTAAAATTGGCTTTTCAATTTCTGAAAGAAAGAATGGGTATTTTGGCAGGGATTTTGTTGATTTAGATCAATTTAGAATGTGTTGCCATATTTAAAATGTTGCATTCTGGGCAAGGAAGGGTGTGTGTGTATGGCTTGTGACTCAGTGGTAGAGTACTTGTCTATTGTGCAAAATACCCTGGATTGGATCCCAAGCACTAATAATAGTAATAATAATAATAATAATAATAATAATAATATATGCTTTCAATCCTAGAACTTGAGGTGTCTTCCCATTTTTTAAAAATGTCATTCAGTGGAGTTTTTAGATTCTGTATACACGTACTTCATTAAATTTATACCTAAGTAAATTGTCCTTGATGCTACTGTATTTGAGTTTGTTTTCTTGATTTAATTTTCAGTTGATCTTTGTGAATGCATAAAAATGCAGTTGATTTTTTTTTTCAGTCCTGGGAATTAAACCCAAGGTCTCTTACATGATGGGCAAGTACTCTACCCCTGAGAAAAACCCCGAAGCCTTTTTTATTTTATTTTATTTTATTTTATTTTATTTTGAGACAGGATCTCATTAAATTGACCAAGCCGGCCTTGAGCTTGTGATCCTTCTGCCTCAGATTCCCAAGTACAGAAGGGCACCACCACATCTGGCCTCAATTGAGTTTTTATTTTGTTCTTATATTCTATAGCCTTGCTGAACTCATTTATTAGGTCTACTTTTTTGTGAACACATTACCTGAATGTAGAGAGAGTTTTATTTTTCTCTTTTTTGTTCTGGTCTAATTGTCTTGGCTAGAAAGTACCATGGTGAATGAAATTGCAAACACTGATAGACATCCTTATGTTCCTGTACTTAATAGGGTAGTTTTAGTCTTTCATTAGTAAATATATTTTTAGCTATGGATTTTTATAGATGCCTTTATGAATTGAGGAAGTTCTTTTCAAATCCTAGTTTGTTGTATGAAAGGGTTTGTATTTTGTCAAGTCTTTTGTCTATTAAAGTGAACATATGTAGGTTTTGTTGGTGTTTTATTTTGTAAATGTATTTGTTGAATTTCATATATTGAATCAATCTTGTATTTCTGTTCATTTACTCTCCCATTGCTTGCCATTTTGTCAAAAACATAATTTACATTAACTGTTTTATAAACTGGTGTATTTATGTACTATATTACTTTGTTGCATTAAAATTTTAACATGAGGGCCAGGTATTTAGCTCAATTGCCCCGCACCTGCCTCAAAAGCGTAAGGTCCTGAGTTTGATCTGTGGTATGGGGCAGAGTGGGGGGAAGATTCTAACATAAAAGCTAAAGCTATAAGATCTGTATTTATGTATATGTGTATGTATGTATGGTATCTTTGTGTATATGTTATATCTACATGATAAAAATCCCCTATAACAGTGCATTCAAATTAATTTACAATAAATGAGCACTCATAAAAATTAAAACTATTAAACTGACACCTGGACACTCTTTAGTTCTCACTGAGTCAGTTCTAGGTACTATAATTTGAAATACTAAAACTCGTTTAGTATTTCCTGACTTGATGAATACTGTCCTGTGCCATTCAAATACTCAAGCTGGATAGAAACCCAAGATTCTTCTTAGACTCTTCACTTTTCCTTATCTGCTACATCCAATCCATTGATTTTGTTTTACTGTCCTCCTTTCATTTCCTATGCCTTCATTCCAGGAATGATTTTTTTTCTTATCTGAATATGATATTCTAAACCTGAATCAAATAGAAATTAATTTTTGTTCCATGCTTTCTGCTAATGTACATAAACTGCTACCAACTGTTATGTCTTCTTTTTAAAGCCTTAAAGATTACTTTCTATGAATTATGGGTAACCTTTCTGCTTCTTACAATGGTATACATAATTTACATATTAATGCTAAAATAGGAATGCCATTTGTAAACATTAAGATTTGGTCTAATATTATCCAATAGAAGGAATGTAAAATGGAAAAGAGAGTTTAAAAACAGATGAGTACCATGGGCTGGAGATTTGGCTCAGTGGCACCCATGCCTGCCTTGTAAGCTCAAGGTCCTGAGTTTGATCCCCTGTACTAAAAAAAAAAAAAAAAAAAAAAAAAAAAAAAGCACATCAGTACCATACTAATTTGTTTCCATGTGAGAATTCTTTTTTTTTTAGTTTATTACCCTATATCATATTGTGGGGATTATGAGAAGTTTATCTAGTTTGTCAGATACATTAGGGATTTTTATTTTAAATCCAAATTGTTTAAATAAAGTCTAATGTTCACATTGATATATAAGTACCATATATACTAAATACTATAAAACTTATTTACTTATTTATTTATTCTTTATCTTGTAGTCTTGCATTGCATCCTGAACGAGTATTGGTAGCGACAGGACAAGTTGGAAAAGAACCTTATATCTGTATTTGGGATTCATACACTATGCAGACGATATCCATTCTAAAGGATGTTCACACACATGGTATAGCTTGCTTAGCGTTCGACTTAGATGGACAGGTATGTGATACTTTTGTCTTTTTCTTAATATTTTTAAAATATGTACTATAAGAAATGATTCTAAATATTAAATTAAGCATTTGATGAAAAATATTTATTCATCCAAGGGTGAAGATGTGTGGGTGGAGTAGGTGGTTGACTTACATAAGAACAGTAACAACAAATAAGTTTTATTTCACCATATCAGGAACTTAGTCAAATTAATTATTACCTTGAAAGTAAAAGAGATTCTGAATCAATGGAATATTACCTGGTTGTTACTAAAAATTTATTACATGTAACTCTTTTCCAAGTAGGGTATTTTGATAGGAGCGATAGAAGCTGTCTTAGGAAAATTGTCTCTAAGTACAGATATATACATTTTCAGTTTCAGTTTCTTTAAAGTTATCTTCTATAATTACATTTTTATTGAAAATGAGACAATTCCTATGGTTCATTTTATATAAAATCTAAGTTCAAAGCAAAGGATAATAATTACCACTTTACTGACCCGTTTCCAAATTTTTCTCTACCTTGTTCAATGATTTTTAAAAAGTTAATCCAGAGCTTTTCTGTGGGACTTGCTATACTTAACTCATATTTAAATAGTGTAAAGTTTGATTTTGCAACTGTGGCTCTAATAGAAGTTTTATGTTAAAATTAGACTTTAAAATTGTTTTAACTTTTATAAGAATTTGTTATTTGCTTTTCAATTCATTCAATTAGTTTTGTAGATCTAGACTTTATAGTGTATTCCATCCCCTTTAAAAAGATAACCAGTACCACCACCTGCCTCACAAGCACAAGGACCCAAGTTCAATTCCTGGTACCAAAAAAAAAAGATAACTAACATATATTTCATTTATTGTTCTGAGGAATAGCTTCTTTGAGTAGCAGAGATTCATATGACTTTCTAATGAGAGATTACTTTCTGATAAAGGATCTATAAAGACTTAATTGGATCTCTTATTTGGGGAAAATAAGCTTCTAGGTTTAATATTGTTACATAGCAATGACGAGCAATTATAGAAACTTAATTGTCCTGTTTTTGCTGTTATCTTTCAAGTCTCTTATCCTTATATTCTAATTTCTTTTTCTTTTCAAAGGAAGGAGAATAATCACTTTTTCCTAGTTTACAGGAATTTAGACTATTATTTTTAAAATCTACATACAGTAGTTTTAGAAAATCATTTGTCATTTTAGGTCTTGTCAAATTCAAGGTATTTTGATTATAAGTATATTAAATGTAATATACTGCATTGCTAGGGAGTTCAAGGAAGGGTTGTGTCCATAAAGCCTTTAATTTTGCTTATTTTAAGCAGTTTACAAGGAAGATCTTGGGTACATGTATTTTATTATCAAGTCTTCATGAGACTATATTAACATTTTAAACTTATAAGAACATATTACCTAAAATATGTGGAGCATGTACTAAATGTCAGGCATTTTGTTAAGCCTGCATTATCTCACTTAAGCCTCCTAACAACCCTATGAAATAGATACTATTATTATTTCCATTTTATAGATAAAGAAACTGAGACTTAGGGCGGTTAAATAACTTGCCCCAGGTTACACACAGTAAATGGAGCCAGAGCTGGAATTCAGGTCAGTCACACTCCCAAGCTCATGTTTTTAACAGCAGTGCTTTACTGTCTCCAAACATGTAGTTTAGGAGGTGGTTACTTATATTTCAAAAGGAATTAACCCATTTTAAGTACACATAAAGCTAAATTGTAAGGAACTGCTACCAATTGAAAATTAAGAGATTGTATTAATGGTTTAATTTGAAAAATGTATTTGAGAGAACATACCTGTTTCTTTTTCTTTAAATTGTTTATGGGATACCAACTAGAAATATTATTTTGTATTTTCTACTAGATTTGAAACTGTAAGTGATCATTTAGGGTTTATCTGATCAGTGAGTTTTCCCAGTTTGTGATAATGCTGAGCCTTTTTTTCTCAGAGGCTTTGTACTAATATTGGCAGCCTCTGCTGTACTGGGGACAATTAGGGCCTGAAAAGGCTATTTATAGAAATCCACATTAAACAGGGACTAAAATTTCATAGTAATGGGAGAGTTGGGTAGAGAATGAGAAATTTAACTGATACTTTATGCTGAAAATATGAAAATTTACAAAAACATTTTCTTCATATATAACAAGATCTAAGTTGGAATTACAATTCTTCTAATTTATGGAATGAACTAATAGGTGATAAAGTAGTATTTAACCTCATTTTATTAATTATAAGCCGGTACAAAATAAATGCCTCGTTTACCTTTGACTTTTGGTACATGATTTTATATAAAGAGTGTCATTTTTGCAAAAATAGTGCAGGGTGGAGAGTGTGTTACTGTTTTTCCTAGGGTCTTATAGTAAACTCTTGATATCTAGATGTACCTCGAGTACATATAGTATTATTCTTGAATTGTTCTGCAAGATGCTAACTTATAATGGTTTTAAGAATGATTTAACCAGTATTTATTAAGTCCTGAATCTTCTATAAAATTTGGAATTCTACTTTGTTACACTATAATGGTTCTTACAAAATAAACATTGTGATCACAAGGATATCCATACTAAAAAGTTTAATTGTCCTTATTTGAATTTGTTTCACAATTACCGGGGACTCATGGAATGCATGTAATATATATTAGAACACTTATTTGAGTATTTGGTGTGTTGCTTCCAATTCAGTTAATGGACACAAATAAGATTTTGATTGGGAATAGGATTAGGGAGGACTTTGGGAAGCTAGATAAAGGCTTATTTGCCTGGTTTTTCTTCATCTCTGGTTGTTACTTCTTATCTTGAAAACACTTTCCTTCTGTCTCATGTCAGTGTTCTTCAGGAATCTATAGATGCCCCCCCTATACTTACTCTCTCTTAATTATTATCTGGACCCATAATATTAACTTCCATATCAATTAACAGTGGCCTGTGCTTTTCTAAACTCCGCATAGTCCCCTTGAATGTCCTACAGATAGTCCCTGTTACACATTTAAATTTAATTGTCTATCAAAAAACCAAAACCTGTTTTTTCTCCTGGCTCCCAACCTACCTGTCCTACTCTCTGACACTACTCTCCTTCCTTCGGGTGCAATGAATTACTGGCCCTTTTTTGAAAGCCACAGGATATTGAGGTCTGAGTTCCTTGATCTCAAATGTACTTTCTATTAATTTTTACCTGTCTCTTATTCTATCTTTGAAGATACAGATTAAGCATTACTTTTTCTGGAAAACTTTATCTTCTCTGTCACCTACCTAGATGAGATTAAGTGTGAGAGAAGAAGATAAAGTAAAAATTATGGAAAGCTAGAAGAGGAAATAATGTTTGCTTTGTTGTTTTTACCCTTCTTTGTTGTTGCTTAACCCATGTTTAGAGGGAGATTGATTTTGGCCATGTTATGTTATTTGTCAAGGCTACAGATAAGTACCCTCTACAGAGATGGATACTTTGAAGTGTTGTTTTGTTTTTGTTTTTGTGCTAGGGATTGAACCCAGGGCCTATACTGTATATGCTTGTATTCATGGAGTTTTAAAATTTTGCTGTGTGTACAAAATGAGCTGAGGCAGAAAGAAGAGGCATCAATAGAAAGGACTACTCCTCCCTTTATATCTGTCTTGTAAAATATTTAATCTACGCTCTATGCTTTAGCAAGAGGTCAATATCTTTGTTCTAGGTAGGTACTAGTTCATACTCTTTGGTTCCTAAATACTAGAACCTCAAGAAGAATAAATCTCATCTCATATTCTTGAAAATCATAAATTGTATTCTGGTGAGTTATTGTTTTTGTTTTGGGTTTTTTTGTTTGTTTGTTTGGTTGGTTGGTTGGTTTTTTGAGACAGGGTCTTGCTATGTATTTCGGGCTGGCCTTGAACTCACTGTGTAGCCCAGGCTGGCCTCAAACTTGTGATCCTCCTGCTTCAGCCTCCCAAGTACTATCATTTCAGCTGTGTAGCATAACAACTGGCTGACAAACTATATTCTGAATCTTTTCTTGTAAACTGTTCATTTTGCCTATTTGGCTTAAATAATGTCTACTTCACAGAAATGTTCTAATTGGTTACTAGATAGCATTTCTCATTTGGACAGGTAAAGTACATGGATTCTTAAAGTGAATTATGACAATGGTAAACTGACAGTAACGATGATAGCAAACATTTAACATTAACCATATGTTACATACTCTTCTCACTCCTTTATGTATAATATATGTTAATTTTCATTTTATCCCTATGAGGTATTTTTGTCTCCATTTAATGGGTAAAGAAAGTAAGCTACAAAGAGGCTCGATAACTGTCCAGTGTCACACAGCTAGTAAGGCACATGGTGTTCAAACCTAGGCAATCTGGTCCCCAAATCATGCTCTAAGCCACAGTTTGGCAAACTCTAAAGTCAGATAGTAAATATTTTAAGCTTTGTGGGCCATATGGTCTTTGTTGTACCTTCTCATCCCTGCCCTGCAGTATGAAAGCAGTCACAGACAATGTGCAAAAAAAACCCAAAAAGGAATGTGGCTGTATTCTTGTAAAACTCGACTTATGAAATAGAACATAGGTAGGATTTAGTTGCAAATTGTAGATGTTGATCCCTGCTCTAAACCAATAGTTTTTAATGTATTTTGTATTGTTCCGCACATTTTTCCTGTGATTCCTTCTTTGGTGCTTCAGTTACCTAAAATATAATTTTTAAATATTTTGGGAATTTTCTAGATAACTTTGTTTAATTCTTTATTGTCACAGTACATACAGTATTCTGTGTTTTAATTTTATTTAATTTCTTGACATTTTATAATCCAAAACTTTGTGATCTTCACTTAAAAAGGATATGGAAAAATATATTTTGATGTTTCCTTTCTCCTTTCCAGAATGTTGTGCTTTTATTATCAATTTTAATTGTACATGTTTTGTAAACTACATAATCACAATTATTTTTGCCTTAAACAGTTTTAGAAGAAATTTTAAAATGAGAAAAGTTTTATTTATATATTTACAATTTAGAGCTTGTTACTTGTATGTGTAAATCAAGTTTCGTTCTGGCATTGTTATCCATCTGCCTGGTAAAACTTTTAATATCTTATTTCATATACAGGTTTGCCAGTGATGAATTCTATTATCTCTTTCTTTCTTTTTTTTTTTTTTTTTTGTAGCAGTACCAGGGATTGAACTCAGGACTTAGCACTTGCAAAGTGTCAGTGAGCTAAATTCCTGGCCCTTTTCTTTTCTTTCTGGAGGTGGAGTCTTGCAGTGTTGCCCAGGTTGTCCTCAAACTCCTGGGTGCAAGTAATGCTCCTGCTTCAGTCTGCCAAGTACAGTGGCTGGGACTAGAGGCACCTGGCTTTTCAGCTTTCATCTATTTGAACAATATTGCTTTGACTCCATTTTCAAAAGATATTTTTACTAGGTACATGGTTCTGTATTGACTTTCCCCCCTCGGCATTTCAGAGAGGTGGTCCATGACACTTTAGCAGTAAATTTTGTTTGTTTGTTTTTTGAGACAGGGTCTCACTATGTAGTTGAAATTGACCTAGAACTCACTATGTAGCCCAGGCTGGTCTCAAACTCACAGTGATCCTCCTGCCTCAGCCTCTGGAGTGCTGGGATTACAGGCAGGCATGTGCCACCACGCCTGGCTTAACAGTAAATTTTAAAAGATGTTTTTACATTTTAATGTTCCACATCGCTGGTCATTCGAGAGATGCAGATGAAAACAACACTGAGATTCCA
This sequence comes from Fukomys damarensis, assembly GCF_012274545.1. Classification (NCBI taxonomy): domain Eukaryota; kingdom Metazoa; phylum Chordata; class Mammalia; order Rodentia; family Bathyergidae; genus Fukomys; species Fukomys damarensis. Next base: position 28,928,947 of record NW_022900933.1, on the reverse strand, counting down.
CTTCACCCCACAAAGAATGGCTGCTTTCAAGAAATCACACAATAACAAATGTTGGCGGGGTTGTGGGAGAAAAGAACCCTTCTCCATTGTAGGTGGGAGTGCAGACTGGTGCAACTACTGTGGAAATCAATATGGAGATACCTCAAAGAGCTGGGACTAGAGGTTCCATTTGGCCCAGCCATCCCTCTGCTGGGTATCTTTCCAAAAGTACTAAAAGAATCATATCACAGTGATGTATGTGCACCTATGTTTATAGTGGCACAGTTTGTAATAGCTAAAACTTGGAAACAGCCCATTTGCCCATCAGTTGGAAACTGGATAAAGGTGGGTTTTCTATAAAATGGAATACTACTCAGCCATAAAGAGTGAGAAATTAGAGTCATTCATAGGAAAATGGATACATATTGAAGATATACTCCTAAGTGAAATAAATAAGTCACACATATGTAAATACCAAATAGTTTCTCTGGTGTGAAAAACTGTAATAGTACATAAGATCCTAATGAGATAATTAACAATGTGAAATGGGAAGAAAAGGGCTAAAGGTGTAGGGAAAGTAGGAAGGGTAGGGGAAAGGTAATAAGGGAAAAGAAAAAATATGAGAAAATGAAAAATGTAAATAAAGTGTTTGTAAACTGGGAGGGGAGGAGGGGAGTGGAGGGAGGGCAGGGACAAGGCGCAAAAATGAGAACCAAGACCTGTCATGTAAAGGTACAAGATCCCAATAATGAATGTAACTGTACTGTATACCTAAAATGTACCAATAAACTCAATTTAAAAAAAAAGATGTTATTACATTTTATTTAGTATTTTTAATTTTGGGCAAGAGTTATGTTTAGGATCTTTATCAATCCTACTATGAGAAATCTTCTGTTTTTTAGGGGGGAACCGTATTTATGTACAAGTTTCAACAAGATAAAACACATCTACCTTTTCTCTATGAGATCTATAAAATACACATATATAAGTTTTATGTTTGTAAAACTCATGAATAGGTTTTATTTGCCATTTGTAATTTGGTTGTTGTGTGATTTGTTTTCCTTTTATACCCTTCTGAACTTTTTGGACATAATCCAGCGTTTGGTTTCTGTTGGACTGGATTCAAAGAATGCAGTTTGTGTTTGGGACTGGAAAAAGGGAAAAGTATTGTCTATGGCTCCTGGTCACACAGACAGAGTAAGTATTCTCCTTTGGGAATGCTAATGAATATTGGGCAGGAAAAGGCCAGAGGAAAATTCAGGGAATTTTACTCTTCTGTATTGTTATTGCCATATGAAAATTTTATACCTTAAAAAATTATAGAATTATGGGGGGTGTGAATTACTGTTAATAGGCATAGAGTTTCTTTTTAAGGTGATGAAATGTTCTAAAACTCATTGTAATAATGGCTGTACAATTCTATGAGCATACTAAGAACCACTTTAATGTACACTTTAATCTGTAAATTTACTATGGGAATTATATCTCAGTAAAGCTGCTTAAAAGAAAATATTTTAAAAATTGTAGAATTGTGAGACTCAGAAACATGATTCAGTGTTTATAGTGTTACAAAAACTTTTAACCCAGTGATTCAGTACAAGCTACTTATTTTCTGGGGTTTTTCCCCAACATCTTTATTGAACAGTAATTTACTTATAAAGGACTACACATATTTAGTGTGTACAGTTTGAGTTTGGACAAATGCAAACATCCATTGTTCAGATATTGATTTTAAAATGAAATAGTTTGTACCTAGGGTCTGTTTAGTTTAGTTTACCACTAATATGTTGCATATATCTTATGTTACTATGGACTGGGGATGTAGCTCTGTGGTAGAATACTTGCTTAGTATGCTTAAGGCTCTGGGGTCAATCCCCAACAATTCAGAAAAAGAAATATTATATTATAACTCTTTTAGAGACCTAACATTATTTACTTTGGGAATTTGATAAAATATATATATTCCTTGTTCTAAGTTATATAATATTAATGAAATTAATAAAAGGATTACTTTGTGGTCAGTGTTTCATTAAATATACTACTTTTGTGAACATAGATAAGACAATTTTATAAGCTCTTAAAAATGTCTAATTGTTGAGTGTATGTAGTAAAGTCCTAACCCAAACCAAAATCGAGGATAATCAATGATTCTACTTTGTAAGAATCTATGAATTGATAAGTTGTACAGAAAATTTTGTGTATATTTTCAGCATACTCTTAAGCCTGTTAGTCTTACACATATACTCAGTTTAGATCATTATAAACTATTAGGTATGTTTTATTAGACAATTTTTTATTAGTAATTTTTCCTGTTACTAGGACAAAGTTCCTGGCACCCACAATTTAAGAGAAGAGAAGTTCATTTTGGCTCACAGCTTTAAAGGGTTTAGTCCATCACTGGCTGGCTCCAAGGCAGAAATGGCATGGTAGAAGGGCATGGTGGAGGAAAGCTGCTCAACCCATGGCACCCAGGAACCAGAGAAAGAGGGAAGAGCTGGAACTAGAGAGACACTCTCCATAGGCACACCCACCGTGACCCAACTCCTAGCTGAGCCCCACCTCTTAACATACATTTGAATTCAAATTAATTCCTCGATGAATATACTACACTTGATCTTAGCCAAAAGGTCAACAAGTGATTCCCCCAGTGAATATAGTAATCTCCCACCCAATCCCCATCTCAAAGTACCGCCTCTGAATACATGAGACTTCTGGCGAACATTTTAGCTGACAGCCATGTACTCTGTCATAGATTAAAGGATTTCACACCTTCGTACTTTGAATTTAGTAAATAGGCCAATTATTATGAAAATTATTAATAGATTTTCAAAGTATTTTGAGTATTTTAAATGAGCATCATGTTTTTCATATCAATTTTATGATGCATTGTTAAACATTAAATCATAAGAAGTATGCTTCATTACTGTAGAGTCACTTTGTGAATTTTTAGACATGATAAATACTTTAGGTTAGATTATACAAGTGTCCAGGAGACAATGTGAAGACTGCCAGGTAGCAAAACAAGTGAATTATTTTTTAAATGTTAGTTTTTATTTCATGTATTGTTCAATTATGTATTTGCATGATTTTCTTTCATCTGAGATTTTGCTTGTCATAAAATGGTTTGTATATATTTAGAATGTATGGGATCTTAGTACAAACCAAGCCTGGGACCTCCAAAATATAAGTATGTATGTGTAAGTTTATTTTGTTTGGCTCATAATTGGTAAGAAAAAAAAAAGCTATGAAAAAATGTTCTATTCCCTTATGAAAGTAGTCCTGTGTGATAGAAAGCTATAAAAATGTTCATTATTTCTAGGTCTAAGGGTTAAGTTTATGTTCCACTTAGAATCTTACTTCTGTAAAAATTATGCAGGTATCTGCCTGATACTCTAGATCTGATCAACCATTCCTGTTATTTGTAAACAAAATTATTTTAAAATTAGGTGGGTCTGGTGGTGCACACCTGTAATCCCAGGACTTTGAATGGCTGAGGTAGGAGAATCACTGAGGTGGAGGCCACCCTAGGGAAGCTGTCATTGTAATTCAAGGCCAGACAGAACTATATAGCAAGACTGTCTCAAAAACAGCAACAACAAATGAATAGAAGTGTTAAATATTTCATCTGCTGGTTGTTTTATTAAGTTCATGGTAACTAAGAAAAAGTTATTAGTCTTTATTTTATTTCTTATAAGATTTTGAAATGTGAGGTTCTGATTATTGAGATTGCTATAGTTGCTAGAGGGATTTGGGGCATTTGATCTTTTGGACAGGACTTTTAAATGATTATGGAAATAAATTTTAACCATGAATCCAATTTGTTTACAGATATTTGATATATCTTGGGATTTGTACCAGCCAAATAAACTTGTCAGCTGTGGTGTAAAACATATTAAGGTACTAGAAGGGTTTTGTTTTATAATAATCTTGTTTCATTTTCTGGTACTAAGTATACATTACACTATTAACAATTTAGGGCAGTTTTAGAAACCTGATGGTATTTTTTAAATGTCAGCTTTTTAATGTATGCATGTTAAGTCTAACAAATATTTATTATGTAGTTACTTTGAAACATTGTAAAGGATAAGAATAGGAATTAATAGGAACCACTATAGAATAGGAATTAATGAACCACTCTCAAAGGAATTTATAGTCTAGTGAAATATGATTCATTTTGTAATTCCTTTTGTTCATCTTGTTTCTTCACATTTCACTTAAAAGGATAAGGTAATATTCAGTAACCAAATAAAAGGCTTTTCATTTGCAGAGCTAAAATAGTATGTAGAAGCAGCATGGACAGAGGTGGCTCTGGCACTTATTATGTATTTAACTTGAATGAGTTATTTAACCATGTGAACTTTTTCCAAATCAGTGAATCTTTAAATGATGCTGCAGTGCTTTTTTTTTATATATTCTGGTGTTGGCTCATTGAATCAGTAATATTAAATCATTATCTTTTCAGCAAATATTAAGTAGCAAAGGCACAATGCTGGGCTCCAAGGTACATGATGTAAACACTATGAATATAGATATTTTTGTCTTATTTACCTTTGAGAGCAAGATGATGATTAACATATAGATATAGATATAGATATCCTAATAAATGATTGGGTAATTATGAATAAAGAGATCTTACTGGTGATCTATTTTATAAATAAAGCTAAAAGTTCCATTTTCAAGTTTTTTAAAGCTCATCTTCTAAAACTAAACAAACGTACATCTTTATTACGAGTTACATTCTAGCCAGAAAATAATCAGCCTTGAAAACTAGAGATCAAAACTGCCAGCCCCAGTCAGCCTATCCTTACCTTAGACCTGTCATGGCTATTTTCTTGATCAGTAGCTATTCTGTAAGGCAGGTATGACAAGGACAGCCTTATTGGAGCTGGCAGTTTTGATCTCTAGTTTTCAAGGCTGATTGTTTCCTAGTTAGGTTTTATTTGTGGGGGAACACAGGTAGCACAGTAGTTAGGCCAGGTGTGGTGCTGCAGGCCTATAGTCTTAGCACTGAGGGGATTGAGGCAAGGAGATGATTCTGAGTTTGAGGCCAGCCTGCACTACATAGTGAGTTCAAGTCTACAGTACATAGTGAGACCCTGACTCAAAAAAAGAGTAGCATTATAGTTCTTTTTTGCAGGCATCATATGTGAGGAAGCTAAGTCCCAGAGGTGATCTGTATGTCACAACAGCCACTAGCCAAATGAAGCTATATAGATATCAAGTTAAATAAAATTAAAAATTCACACTGGCAGCCACATTCCAAATGCTCAAGTGTATCTTAACGGTAACTGTATTGGAAAGCATGAACACACACACAATTTTCATCATCACTGAAAATTCTATTGGAGAGTATTGATTTACAGTTTAGAAGAGTAGTTCTTACCTCCTGCTTAACATCAAAAACATTTGGAAATCTGGGCCTCATTTCCCAAAGATTTTATCTCGGTTCACCTCAATTGGAGCCCAAGAAATTTTATAATTTTTCCAGGTGATTCTAATGTGAAACCAAGTTTGTGAATCACTGACCTAAAAGAAAATAAATAGATTTCAACTGGAAATTGCTGAAAGGAAAAGTCTAGCTATTCTTACAGAAATTATGGAATTTTTAATTTTAAAAATCATAAAATTTAATTCATTAAAATATGCACTAATTATTTGAACTGATAAATGCTGCAATTTTTGTTCTTTGAGGCTTACAGTTTTAAAATACAAGTGTATAATATTAAAGTTATATTATTTTAAATGGTAATTTACTTACTACAAAGTTTAATTTACTTGGTATGGTGGTGCATGCCTGTAATGCCGATACTCTGGGAAGCTGAGGTAGAAGGATCACAAATTTGAGTCCAGCTGTCTCAGAACTTTTTAAAAGGGCTAGGGATGTAGTTTAGTGTCTAGGTCCTGAGTTCAATCTCCAGTACTGCAAAGAACATTAAATTTATTCTCTCAACCTAATTAATTTAAACAGGACTTATTTAATGTATATGTCCCTGCTCCTTCTCATTTAAACAAATTTCTCTCTGCAAACTACAAAAATTTACTGAAATCCACATAATAGAGCAAGAACTCTGGTCACAAAGATTCATGTTTGACTTCTCTATCTTCTCTGATTGGTGAACAAATCACTCCAAATTAATATCTATATTAATTTTAAAATACAAAAGGAAATTGCTCAGCTTATAAAATATCAGTAAGAGCAACATACAGTCTTCCCCTCCCCATGTTTACTGTTTCCATTAGAGATTAAATATTAGAATTGGTCATTCTTCTTATTAGCACATGGTGTCTTGTCTTCATTTTCCTTGCTAACTCATTCACTTCATTTTATCTTTTTTCAAGTAGATTTTTTCAGAAATCTAAATAAAGCGTAGTATATTTTTAAAATAATGTAGTTCAACCCCCTTATTCTTACAGATAAGGATTGAAACCAGTGATTCACCTGCAGTTGTATAGCTTTTGACAACCTTAGAATGAGGATGTGAACATTAAATGCTATTGTATCATAAAGCAATTTCTTAGGTAATTTGTAGTCTGCTGTTCTGATAAAGTATTGAATATTGGAAATGTTTTATAAGTATTCTTAGTGATTTGATTATTATACTATATACTTTTTAGTTCTGGAGTTTGTGTGGAAATGCTCTGACCCCAAAGCGAGGTGTCTTCGGTAAAACAGGTGACCTTCAGACAATATTGTGCCTAGCCTGTGCTCGAGATGAGTTAACATATTCTGGTGCACTCAGTGGAGATATATATGTCTGGAAGGGAATCAACCTTATACGAACAATTCAAGGAGCCCATACTGTAAGTGTATTTAAACACTTAAGATTCTAACTACTTAACCTTCTATCTTAATTTTCTCATGACTTGAGACAAAATACCTGACACCCAAAGTTAAAGGAGCAAAGGTGTATTAGTTGATGCTTACTAGAGTCAAATGTAGAAGAGTGTAAAATGCCTGTCTGCACACCAGAGACTCAAAGGATACAGTCAAGGGCTTGGAGTCCACAACAGCATCCTGTGCAAGTCCATATCAGGAGACCAAAGGATCCATGATGGGAGAATGAAGGATCTGTACTGGAAAGGCCCAAGGGCCATGCTGGAAGCTGAAGTATCTGTGCCAGAAGGCTGAGGGATCTGCACTGGAAACCAGGAAATAACATCCAAGATGAGGACAAAGATTGAAGCTCCCCTGAAGAAAGAAAACAGCAAACTTCTTCAAAGAAAAGCCACCAGAACTCCTCTGAAGAAAAACAATCTCAGTGAAGCTCCTTTAAGGAAGATCATCTGAAATCTTTCCCTCTCATTTTGCTTTTTATGTTGTTATGAAAATAAACCTCCAAAAGTGGGTCTTCCATGCCCAAATGCATGCTGACTCAATTCTGCTAGGCGCTTCCACTCAAGCTGACAATCAGCTAATCACCACAAAATGTTTATTGTAGCTCACAGTCTGTAAAGATTTTGGTCCATAGCTTTCTTCAAGGTAGGGTGGCATTGCAGTGGGCTATCTCAGGGGAGAAACAGTTTATGGATGGCAGAAGGTAGCAAAGGAGGGAAATAGTAAAGTAGCAAGCAACAGCAGCAGCCCTGTTTTTGTCCCTTATATTCCAAGGTAGGCCTTTCCATTATTCCCAGTATGCCAAAACAATCAGCAGACTAATTTAGGAATCACACACCCTTAATCCCAGCATTATACACTTAATCCCAACACCACACACCCCAAAACCAGCCACCTCTGAAAAGTCCAATATATGACTGCATGAAGCTTTGGAAGGGATATCTAGACACAAGCCATAACATCTTCTTGTCTTAGAACAGACTGCATAATACAGTATAGCATACTGTTTATAATCAGTCCAATTTCTTGAAAAATGGTATTTAACTGGATTAACTTGCTTGCAATATTTCAATTAGAAAAATTGTTCAGTTACACACATAGATATTTGTTAAATTATAATTAGTATCTTCTTAAAACTATTGCTTTAACAATGTCTTTCTCAGAGAAGTGTTAAAGAAAATGTTGTTGACATCAATCTTAAAGTACTCTAGATTAACTACTGTAAGATAAAGCTGATGTTTTTAAGGCTAATTTACCAGTGAACAATTCGGGTATAGGTCTAGAAAAAAAATAACATTGACTCATTGAATGGCAAAAGGATTTTTGTACTTTATGAGATTTTCATACAAATAAATTACTAAATATGAATAATTTACTGTTAACCCTTCAAATATTTTTTGAGCTCTGTAGGAGTCAAGTTCCCTGAAGGGAACTGGAAAGCACAGAGCTTCTGCATTGTTAACAGTAGGATCTTTTGAGTATATCAGAGTATCATTTATAAAAGATTTTTCTCTAAGCAGAATGCTTGAAGACTAAAAATACCAGATTATTTTCCACAAAAGATGTGGCAATTCTCATTTTCACCATCAGCATATATAAGTGGTAATTTCTCCCTCATATCAGTGTGTAATGTGACTTGATGTTACATATCTTCTGGGTGAAAAATGGTAACTTCTCATGTGAATTTTGTTTCTTGTTTATATGTGAAATTTCACATATTTACTTACTTTTCTATTAATTGTTTTTTTAATCCTTTGCTCTTTTTGGTTGTTGGGTTGGTTATATCGTTGAATTCATCTTCTTTATTTGTTTGTATATTAGTCCTTTTCAGTTGTACTCATTGCAAATATTTCCTAATTTGGTTGTCTTTCTTAGTGAGATCTTAAAAATAAAAAATTTTTCCTTTATGGCTTGTGGTTATCATGCCATGCATAAAAAATATCTCACAACCCAAAGTCAAATAAGTGTTCTCACTTTTTTATTACATACTTATTTTTATGTTTAGAAATTAGTCCTCTATAATTCATTTTTATGTAGAGTATTTTAAAGTTATCATCTCATCAAGTACTGCCTTAATTATACATTAAGTTCCCAAGGAAAAATAGCTCCTAAGGATATATTACTAGATTTTCTTTTGTGTTTTCTGGTAAATTTGTTTATTCCTATGTCATATCAAAATGTTGTTCACTGGGTTTCTAGCTTCATATAGTAGATGTTTTTAAGACGCTTATATTGTTATTTTTGTTTCCTCATCTAGGCAGGAATTTTTAGCATGAATGCTTGTGAAGAAGGCTTTGCTACTGGGGGCAGAGATGGCTGTATTCGTCTTTGGGATTTAACTTTTAAACCAATTACTGTGATTGATCTCAGGGAAACAGACCAGGGATACAAAGGTAATAAAAGAAATGTCTCATTACCAGGCAATTTCTAAACATACCAAGGATTCTTTCTTCCTTTTGATAAACAGAACTGTATGTTTTAAAAAATATAAGTAAAACTTTCATTTACCCTTTACACTGTATACATTAATTTGAAGGCATTGAAGAGGACTTTTGCCTGTAGAGAGTTTGGGTTTACTGTTACAACAAAGATTCTTTTATATATCTAATGCCTGTTATAATGAGGTCTAGAGAGATGGAATAGTAACCATTAGTAACCTTTGATTTTGAAAACCTTTGATGGTGAGAATGCTAAACATAACTAATTACCACATAAACTGTTGTAAATAAAGTATGTTGGGGATTGGGGAACTTTAGTTAAGGATGATTTAAATCTGTGTAGATTTGATTTCTTTCATCCAAATTTGTAAGCAGTTGGGGAATTTCTTTTGGGAGCTTTATTGACATAATATACAACAGGATTTTTAACAGTAAAATTTAACATTGTTTGCTAATGTAGTAAAGCTACAAATTAAGCTAGTAATGTAATAAGCTTCAAATTGGACGTTTCACAGGTCTTTGTTTAAATTGTATTTTAGTCACTTGGTAGGTATATAACCTTGGGATAATTATATAATTATCTCTTTATTAGTTTTGTTGAGAATTATTATATTTTAAAGCTTACAAATAATTTTATTTATAAAAACAAGACAAAATTTCATAATCAATTAATAAGAGAATAACAACAGTTATTACACAGTATATTGTTATCTTCAAACTACAAGGCATAAACCCCAAAGATTTTTATAAGAAAGAAACAAACAGGTAATAACACAAAACTTTCTTTTCAATGAACTAAGATAAAGTAGTAGTATAAATGAAACCAATTAGAATATATGTTGAAATATTTTTAAAACAAGGAAATTTGTGTTTTGGGGAAATATTTGAATGTCTCTCTACTTCCTTTTTATCTCTTTTCTACTTTGCTCTTTATTTGATGCTTTTAAAAATTTGATTCCCACAAAAATACTGTGCAGTATATAATAACTTTTATATTGGCCATATTCTACAGATGAGAAAACTGAGAAAAATAGCTTTCCTAAGGTTACAAATATGCAGAAAAAGTAAAATTCTCTCTTTTGAATCTGTTTATGAGAAGATTAAAGAAACATGAACAAGTGAAAAGTCAAAATATTACAAAAGAAAAATACAGTTCTATAAAGGTAGTTCCTAAGTATTTATTGAACAGCACAGACTGTAAATAGTATCAAACATGGACTATCTGTAGTTGTCTGACAAAAAAAAAGAGGGTGCATGTCTTGAAGGATGGGTAGAAATTGGGTTTATAAAAAGAAATATTCCATGTAGAAAACAACATGGAAAATTGAAGAAAGTGAGACTATGGAATAAGGACTTGCATATTTCTTCTGTCATACATCCACGGTATTAAAGGTATAAAAATTAATTTTTAATTAAGACTGCATTATATTATTATAGCATTGATTTTTAATATAATTATTGACATTAAATACATTTTTTACTAGGTCTGTCTGTGAGAAGTGTTTGTTGGCAAGGTGACCACATTTTAGTTGGAACACAGGATAGTGAAATTTTTGAAATTGTGGTACATGAAAGAAATAAACCTTTTCTAATTATGCAAGGACATTGTGAAGGTGAACTTTGGGCACTTGCTGTCCATCCTAATAAACCTTTGGCTGTGACAGGAAGTGATGATCGATCAGTCAGGTAAGTAAATTACAAAGATTTGAATTTGTCTTTAGATAAAAAAGCTGAAAAATACTTAGATTTAAAGTTTGTAGCTTATAGTATATCAAATGAACATAATAGGTACTTGCAATTACTAGAGTTAATAACACTTTTTCTCTAAAAAATATAGTTTTTTCCATATTGGAATATGCAGAGCTACCTTTACCTTTTTATCAGCTGTGTAGACATATTGCAGTTTATTCAAATAAACATTTCTTATAGAAGTTTAGTTTCTTCCATTTTGTGTACTTAATCGTGTTTGAAATGAATATCATTGTAATCATTGTACTTATATCATTTTGTACATGTGTAAATATGAATATCTCTATGATAAATTCTTAGTAGTATTTAGAGGATATATACATTTTTAAGTTGGTACATAAACACCATACAAAGAACAGCAAAAATTTACACACCTATCAATATATGACAGTGCCTGTTTTCCCAAACCCTTGCCAGCCCTAATTATTGCCCAAAAAAGTAAAAAATGATATTTTCTTAATTTTTGAAGCTATATATTTCTCACCTATTGGAGGATATTAAGTATGTTTTCGTATATTTAGAGGCCATTTGTGTTCACTTTTATGTAACTAGAAAGTTCTTTGCCTATTTTTTATTAGTTCATTGGTCTTTTTCTCTAACTGACTTAAAATGAGATCTAATAGTGTCTGTCTACATATTAAAGAAATAGCCCTTTGTGTACAATGGTTCTCAAAGAGTGTTTCTTAGACCTGCATCAGCAATACAAAGGAATTTATAAGAAGTACAAATTATTGGGCCTTTCCTATGACCTAATGCAAGAAATTCAGCAATTTAACAATTCTTCCAAATGACTACAATGTACTAAATTTGGAGAACTGATCTTTGGTATTGGGATATTTTTTCTACTTAGTGATTTATCTTTTTTTAACATTTCATCTGGAGAATTTTGTATCTTTGAAAGATAAACCTAAATATCACTAAAATAATTATATCACATATCATTTCTTTGATAAAATAGTAAGAATTTTTCTGTTTATAGGCCATTTTTATTTTTCTTAGAATTATGATCCAAATAAATTCCATATTTGGCAATTATTATGTCTTTTAAATCTTTTTTATTCTATATATTCTTTCATTCCTTTTTTTTCCATCTTAGAGTTTGTTAAGGAAACTTCACATTATATAGTTCTCCACATTCAAGATTTGGCTAGTTGCATGCTCAGTGTATATTTAACACATTCCTTGTATCCTTTAACCTTATAGTTAAATCTAGAGGTCTGTGAGATACAGTTATGAACTTTTATTAAAGATATTTTATAGGTGGTAATAGTGATATAGGAGAACTATAACTCACAAACTGCTAGATGTCAGATGTGCCAAGTTTGTGTCCCCTGCAATTGAAGAATTAATTCCAAGGGACAATGAAGGTTAAGAGTAAGAAACACTGAGAGTTTCTGAGTGACAGGAGGGGTCTTTAAATGAGTTGCTGCCAAGGTTATTTCTCCAAGAATGTTTTATAGAGCAAAATCATGAGGTAGATACAATGTGGGTGAAACTATAATCACCCAATAAGATTACAAGTACTATATAGCCCCTTAGCTAATATTGATCCAATAAGGAAGTAGGTTACCTACCAAAGGCCTGTGTCTACCATCATTAACCTTGGCTTATCTATGACTTCTAAAACAGGAACATATTTGGGAAGTGATGGGTCCATATGTTCTGTTTACCCATCTGGATATCTGATGCATATCTGAGTGTGATGGACTGGGTGATACTAATTAAGGTACAATCTCAAGTTTCTGTTCATCCCTTAGGAAAGCATGTATTCCTGGCCATTGCCTCTTTAGTTGAGGCTTGGCCTTCATCAGATGTACCCCCAGCCACAATTCTGATGACTTTTTCTACAGATTTCCTTGGGAGCCCAATCCCTATATATTAATTCTTGTCTAGCTTAGTGGCCTATAATATTTCCCCCTCTGAAGAGCTGTCCTTAACTGCAATTATGGAAAATGGCCATAGTTTTGATCTGTTTCGATATGAGAAGGGTCATTGCAGGGGAAACTGCAGTCAGAAGTCTTCTCTAGAGAGTTAATCTAAGGGACCTTGGAAAGAAGTCATTTGGTGTTTATCAGTTATTAACTCTCTTCAGGAGGTCCATCTAGTAGGTGCAGACGAAAGGAGTCTGGCACATTTATTGTTGGTTCCATCTGCATGATCACCTGGAGTTTGGCAGCCTCTAGGCAAGAGTAAACCTTTGTGAAGAAATTAAAGTGTGAGTACTGGAATGGAAAGACAGATTGGGAAAAGAGCCACATCTAGACAGTGACACCCCCCCCCCGGTACTGAGAGAATCAAACTCAGGAACTTAAGCTTACCAGGTAAGGGCAACACACTGAGCTACATCCCTGGCCCTAGATGCTGATCTTAAGGGACAAGAGTAGCAATTGTAACCAGCTGGTTCCTAGACCTCTCTATTGATGGAAGTTTTCTATAGGTCTTATATTTCTTTTAAGATTTTTTTTTACTTGAATTATTTATGAGAGACAATGAATTTCATTTATCAGTGCACAAGCCCCTCCAGTTTTTGCTCTAAGAAGATGGAGAGTTTTGTGGTTTTGAAGGACAATATTAGCTAAGGAATTTAAAGACTTTCGCTGAGTTTTTATAACTTCCACTGTAGCTTTCTAGCCTCATTCAACCATAACAGTGGTCAGTACAAGTGTTGCTGAAAACTGCCAGCAGGACTCAGTGATTAGAGCCCCGTTTCTATAGCTAGACTTTATTATTACAGTATTTTTTTATATATCTTTTGGTTATACTTTTCTCCTGATTGTTTAAGACCAAGTTAAAGTGAGATCTATGTTAATAAAAAATAACATCTTGTTATCTCTAGTTCAGAAGGCTCTTCAGGGTTACTTTTGGAAGCTGTATTGTATATTTGGAACCATAACTGTATTTATTTCCATATAATTTAGCTGCCTATGATAATGGTATATAATACATGGTCTCCCTGTTTGATGGTATGTAATGCATAGTCTTTTTTTTATTTGCAATCATTGGTGGTTAGTGTCTATATCAGTGTTTCTCAACCTTGTTTTCTTTGTTCCCAGTGAGACCTTAAAACTTTTTTGCATCATCTCACCCTTTCTTTGTGAACTTTTTAATACTGCAGATAATTGATTATCTGTTTTTATATTGTAGCCCTTTAGAGGAACACAATGTAATAGTTAAGATTTTTTTTTACTCCTGTAACTCATGTGTACTTTTGAGGGCACCATTGCTCCTACTGAGAATATTGGAATATTTGCATGTATATAGTGAAATATTTGGATTTCTAAACACAAAATTCATTTATGTTTTATATACACCTTATACATGTATTCTGAAAGTAATTATATACAATATTTTTACTGCACATGCATTTTGACTGTAATCCATTACTTGAGATCAAATGTGGAAATTCCACTTGTATCATGTAGGTGCTCAAAAATTTAAGATTTTGGAGCATTTCAGATTTTAGGTTTTTGGATTAGAGATGCTCAGCCTGTATACTCTTCCAGTATATTAGTAGTTTTATTTTTTGTGTTTAACTCTATGAAGTTTCCTTTATTCGGTAAAAGGAGTGAAGAGGAGATCCAGCCTAATTATTTCCAGATAACCTCTAATGTGTTAGTATGCTAATCAGTCATGCCCTTTATGTCATTATGCCAGTTCTATTTTACAGGAATGGGAGATGTCATAGCTTTGTGTCTATATGGAAATTTGTTGTAGGGGCCACCCTTTATCCATGTGCTTTGCTAGAAACTGTTTTACAGTTGCTTTCATTCATTGTACAACTACTGGTACGAGCTGCTGCATAGCTGCTGAAAGGGCAATTGATCCTTTAAAAAATCATTGTTCAAACTTCTGTTTCTCTTACTGGTGGTAATTTCTTTGAAAAGAACTCTTCCAATGAAAACAACTAAAGATAATGGTGAAAATGTGAATTACCTTAAAAGCCTCAAATAACTGGCAAGATAGTAAGGATCTGTCCAGCCAATTTATAAAATAAAATAGGAATTTTGAAGCATCAGTGGACCAAAACCACTTTTCTCTGAGGTCAATTTGAGCTTTGTTTATGCTTCCTCTTGAGGCACAAAGGACAAAGAAACAAGAACCAGTGCCTACCAAAGAAGGTAGTCCCACATACACTGCCAGAATTAAAGATAAGCTCCAAAAATAATCTGCTGCAGAAGATTTGTGCAAACATGGAATCTCATTTTGTATTTTAAAGTTGATATTGTTAGTCACATAGTATTAATTGTCCAGATGCCTTTAGTGCAGTGTAAATTTCACATTTCAAGTGCTGCTTTTGCCTTATAATTTTTATTGAATTTATTAAGTATATATCAAGTCTAATTTCTAAACCAGCTCAGTGCTTAATAATAATGCTTGAGAGCAGTTCTTCTAGTTTAGAAAAATTTCAGTTTGGGCTCTGATATTTAAAAAAAAACAAACAAAAATTTACTCTTACTAGGAACTCTGGCCATAGCTTGATTCTCGGGTCCCATAAGACCAGGTTCAGTTATACAAATTAACAAAGATAAGTGAACAAAGAGAAACTGTGGTGAAGCAAGGAAAGCCCAGACAGTGGATGCTTCTATAAATTACCAGGTTTAAAGGTACCCTTGTTACATTACCAAGGCTGAGCCATTAAACTGCTGTGTGGTAGGGTAATTGAGGTTTTTTGTTTTGTTTTGTTTTGTTTTTTGGTATCGGGATAAAACTCAGCCCCTTGCACTTGCAAGGCAGTGGAACCCCTGAGCCAAAGCCCCAGCCCTTCAGGATTTTTAAATTCTGTTTCTGAGAAAAATTAACAAATAGTAAAACCCATACGTGCAGATGAATTTACCTTTTTCACATGAAAAGTTAATTTTAAGTATCTACTAAAGAATAATACAGTGAATAGCCTTAAACTTTATACCTTACATTTTTTAATTGTTCATAAATTTAGGCCATGTTATACATGTATTTTTGCTGCTATTAATTGTAATATATCTTAGCAAATTCTAGTTTAGGTTGTATTCAATTGGTGTTTTCTCATTGTTTTTGAAAATAATCTTACCTGTAGTGTTTATGCAGACTATTCATAGATGCTAAACCTCCCCCGCTTCCCACCCACATACTGGGGATTGAACTCAGAACCTTGTGCTTGTGAGGCAGGCACAGTGCCACTGAGCCAAATCCCCAGCCCAGTTGCTAATTCTTTAGTCATATCAAACTTGGCCTTGACTCCTCAACTAAACAACTTAGCACTATTGTATTTTCTGAACTCTCCCAATTTCAAGGAAAACCACTCAGAATTATTTGCCTTGTTTTTAAGTTAATTATTGATCTTGCCCCCAGTATTCTTAAATCTCTGAACAACTGTTAAACTCTTAAACAAGTCTGCTTTCTTTGCACACCTCTTCTGCAGTATTCCAAGAGGGAGAGGAATTAGTAACCTACTTAACTAGTCACGAGTGAACAGCTTGCTTTGCTTGGCTAATATATGACCCATTCACAAACTTAGTAAATAATATTTTGCCATTTAACTGTGTGATCTACATTGCCCTGGTACTTTTAAAATGCAATATTTAACATTCACTTTTCTCTTTTTCCACCTTTTTTAACATGATGGATATGTACTGATAATAAAAATAAAATTTTGCTACATTTGATGGAGCAGTGTGATATTGATATTCATATCCCTAAATTGTCACCTCAAGTACTATTTCAGCTATATTCCACATGTTTTAAAGTGAGGTTTTGTTAACTTTTAAAAAATATTAACTTATTTTCATTAGTATTTTTGTCTTTTTCTCTGTATTACTTGAAAGTATAAACCTCATTTTTCAAACAGCACATCTTTTCTAATCCTTTTCATTGTTGATTTGTATCCCTGTAGGCTGGATCAGATTCTGAATTTGAATACCTTTAAATTTAAAAGACCATATATGTGTAATTTTTTATATATGTATGTGTATATATCCATCTGTGTAGCCATCCTTTGGTCAGGGTAGAGATCATCTAAAATGGATAATTGGAACAAATAAATGTCATTGTATTATTTTTTAAAATACCTTTGTCGATAGAAGCATGAACAATATGTCTATTTTCATAAGTGGTAATTCCTTGCCAGAAAAAATTAAAATATCTTGATTTATCTTACTTGAAATGTGATTATTATTCGAACTAAAACCTTTCATAGTCATTATTTTTAAAGTATATGTTAGTTCATTTTTTAAATTAAATTTTACAGAATTTGGAGCCTAGTAGATCATGCATTAATAGCGAGGTGTAATATGGAAGAAGCAATTCGTTGTGCAGCTGTGAATGTAGATGGAATCCACCTTGCACTTGGAATGAAGGACGGCTCATTCACTGTACTTAGAGTAAGGTATGGCATCAGGGTAGAAGTAGAAATAGTAGTTTTCTGTTCAGTGAGGAACAATGTGTAATACTAATTTTTCACCCATTTATTTTCTCTTCCAGGTCTTAAAATATGTGTCAGATATTGTTTCCTTCAATATAAAATGGATTTATAAAAGAATAGCTTTGTCAGAAAAAATAAACTCAAAACCCTGTTTTGAGGGATTAAGAATGCTTGGTAGAGCCAGGCATAGTGACACATTCTTGTAATCCCAGCACTCTGGAAGGCCAGGAGGATTTTGACCATTGCCTTTCTAGATGCTGGCAATATTGTAACTTAGCCTAAGCAATTTAGTGAGTCCTGAGCAACTTAGCAAATTCTAATCTCAAAAACAGAGAAAAACATATGGATGTAGGTCAGTGCAAAGGTCTTCGATTCAATCCCCATATCCCCATACCAGGGAAAAATAGCACAGTTTAGTAAACAGCTTAATAAATTTGGGCCCTGACTTTCCTTGGTGGTATTGATTTTTAGCAATGATCCTCTGCATTAAACAATCTCAGGGGTGTGAAAACTGGTTAGATGTTTTTTGTTGTCATTCTTTGCATCTTTATGCTTTGAGAACCAATATCTGCATCTCTTCCTTTGAGTAATTTAATGAATTTGTTAAAGAAATTAACATCTGTGGAATTGTAGGTGGAAGCATTTAATTTGAGTCCTATGTAGCCATTTAAAGCTTTGCTGCAGATTCAGAGGTGCTCACAAGGAGAAGTATTAATGAAATCTGGCTCCTCTAGCTCAGTGGATCTCCATTCAGTGGCTTAATTCAGAAATCATCAGCTCATTTCTCTCTGCCTTTCTTGTTCTAAAAAGCCTGCTTTCTCAATAGCTCTGAAATTAATAGCCTTCCATACTTGTCATTATACTTGTGTAGGCTTTTGTCAGGAATAACTGGTCTCCTTTTCTCTTGCTTGTCTTCAAGACCTTTTTTCTCTTTTCACTGATAGTGATTCCTTTTAAAACACATTTATTTGCATTCTTCTTTACAAAGTATGAGAATGGGTTTGTATTCTCTTTGAGATGAGATTCATAACTCTTTATTTGGTTAGCAGTGTCTTTCTCTCCCACCAGTTTCTTTGTCCCTCAGTCTCATCTATACAAAACTTTCACTTCTGGTACTTTTGAGCTTCTGTATGTGCTTACTCCTCTTTTAGAAATAGGTTTTTATGGTGAGATGCACTATGGTTTTTCTCTTAAACTGATTTTTTAAATTGTAGTAAAATATACATCATATAAAATTTGCCTTTGAACTGTTTATAAATGGGTTATTCAGCAGCATTTAGTACACTCACATTGTTGTGCCATTATCACCACCATCCATCTCCAGATCTTTTCACCTTTCTGTATGGATTCATTTGAGTGTGACTATAGCCATCTTGAGATGTAACCACTGTAATAGCCTGAGTAAATCCAGTCAGTTTTTCCAGGATACTATGAATACACAGACTTACAACATTGTGTGAAGCTTTACAACCAAACCTTGGCATCTTTACAACCAGTTATTGATACTAGTTTAAGATAAACTAGGTACATACAGCCTAGGATGAAGTCACTTTTGTCTGTGTGTGTGTGTGTGTGTGTGTGTGTGTGTGTGTATCCCTCTTTCAGACCCAGTTTATGGAGACCAACTTGATCTTGTGAGAAAGTACTTAGTACTTAGTACCCTCACAAGGAATGATTATACAGTTTTATAGTTGGAGAAACATACAGTGGGTTAGAAGTTGACATACTGAGTCTTGTTTTCCTTTTGTGCTGCTGGAAATTGAACCCAGGGACTTACACATGCTAGGCAAGAACTCTTCTATTGAGCTATACACCTACCTCATTCCATACTAATTCTTATATTAAGGTATAAACTGGTATACCAAGGCAAAGCCATGATATCTTAATAAAGATTCTACCCTGGATTAAACTTACAAAATAGGGCTTTATCTTGACAAGAACATAATTTTCCCTCAGCCTTCCTCACCAGATTCAGCTCACACTATAGCTCCTTCTTATGTCAATGTAACCACACGGGTCTTCTTAAGCTGAACTTGAATACGTTTTTGCAATGAGTTCTTTCATATACTGTTCTCTCTGCTGGAACATATGTGCTTTACTTCCCAGGTCCTATTTGTTCCTCACAATAAAGTTTAGATATGGATATCTATTCCACTCCATTTGGTAATGTCTTCCCAGAATACCTTAGGAATGATTCTTTTGTTACATTCTCTGATCAATGTTGCGTATCTTAACTTTTTGATGTGTTACCAACTGTTAATATATGAATATTGCCAGACTTTCAGCTCCTTCTCCTTCTTAAAGAAATTATAGTATCCACATATTAGTTTCCAAGAAGTCTTCATCTAGAATTTTTTAATTCACAGGTGTTCATCTAATAGTCTTCTTTCCTTTAAATTTGTCATAGAAACTTCTTTATGAGAGTGGACAGTTGTAGTAGTATTCATCATGTTGCCATAGCAGCATGATATACTATAAAACCAATCAATCAACCAGAATCTCTGTCTCCATTGCTGTTTTATGCTGTATGTGTTCAGAGGAAAGGGATATCATGACAAAAAACCAAGGATTCGTGCCATACTTAATTCTCTCTTTAGGGGTTCACTTAAGCCCTAGAACAAAAATGCTGTTAAAAATTCCATATAATTCTGAAGACGTTGCTAAAAGAATTTTTATTAATGTTTGCAAAGATTATAATATCTTTAATAAAGAAAACATTAAAAACTATTAAACAGTATCTTAATTTTTACAAAAAAATCTTGCTCCATATAGATATAAATAAATGCATGGGTAGATATGGAGCAAAAAGGACTAAGATGCACAGATTTAATTAGAACTTGAAGGAATCACTGGGAAAGGTAGAGGTATGTGAGTCTGTCGTGAAGAGGACCTTGAAAGTTACAGGGCCTAAAGCAAAAGTTATGTTGACCAAGACAGCTTTTTCAAAAGTACAAAACCTTTAAATATTAAAAGACCTATCACAGGATTATTTTTATAATTCTATTTCTAACATTATATTGGTTGTAATGGTTAACTAATATAATTAAAAGGTTCTTAGATGCATAGTGGCTCAAATGCAGCTGAAGATTATTAATTGTTGCACATGTAGCAGTCTTAGGTCAGAGAATGGCTTTCCTTTCCCAGATGACTCAGAGCCCTAGACTCTTTGATTTTGTTGTACTTTATTGGTCCCTGGGACCCATCATCAGAGATAGCAACATTTAGCCAGCATGAGGAGTGAGAGTGTTTGAAGAGAGTATGCATGCATCCTAAAAGAAGCACAGGTTGGAAACGGCTTATGTCATTTTTTCTCACATATCTTTGATGAGATCTGAGGCATCTAACTAAACTAACTACAAAGAAGTCTGGGCAACTTAAACTAGGAAAAGGGAGAAATGAGTTTTTGTGAAGTGCTAGCACACTGTCATATATATACTGTTTTTATTTCGTCTTGGTCCTTTTGGAGTTATGGGGCTAGTTTTCATCTTTTTCTTTGCATGATTAATGTGATAGTAAAACCCAAACTCTGGCAGCACATCAGATTCATTACAGATTACCCTCAGTTTCTCTCTCTCTTCACCCCCATCATTTTCTCCTTTACCTGCCTCTTGTATCCACATTACATTATTCACCAATGTTCAAGTGCGCTGTGCATTTGGATACTTCCTTGCTTTGTCTTCCTTCTGGAAGACTTCATGCTATGTCTTCCTCCTGGAAAATACTCTGTCCTCTTTTAGATTTAGCCAACCCCTCCGGTTTTATGCTTAAATCATGTTTCACCCTTCCCTGGCTCCTTTCTGCCTTTAATCTTAACCCTTATTTTAGTATTTCTTATAGAGCTTCAAGCATTCCTGTTGAGCATTTATCACATACTGTCATGATTACTTTATATTCATCTCTCACAAAATGTAAGTTTGAATGTAAATTTTTAATACTAAACCAAGTAAATATTTAATGTTATTGAAAGAAAGTTGAGTGTGATTGTCTGAATTGTCTATTAAGAGGCCATTTAGAGACCTTAAAAACTGAGAAAAATACTTCAGTTTCTGGAATGATGCAAATTTTATATAGGAGAAAGTCAGAGATGAATTGAAAGTAGGAATTCTTACTTCCTCTTACCTCTTCTCTGTCCTCGCCTACCTAGTCCCTATACCCTTCTCCTCACCAGTTCCACAACCTTGGAACTTAGTAGTGTTAAACTAAGTGTTCACCCATTTTTATGGCTGTTACCAGTACTTGTGTTACTTTGGAAACTCATTTATAAGGCATCATTGAAAAAAAATGTTTAGTGGGCCGGGGATTTAGCTCAGCGGTTCGGTGGCCTGCCTTGCAAGGGCAAGGACCCAAGTTCAATCCCTGGTACCAAAAAAAAAAAAAAAAGAAAAAGAAAAACGAAAAAAAATGTTTAACTTCTCTGATTGACATGATCCCTAAGTGAGGATTTTTTTCCTGCCTTAAAGTTGAAGAGATGGAATAAAAATAACTAGTGGTAGCTATAAAGGTACATATGTTCAAACATATTGTTGAAGTGTAATATGTTCTTTCATAGTTATTTTATGAATATAATTTTGTACATTTGTCTTTTTATAAAAATTTGCTTGAAAATTACAGCATTCATCATTAAGCATTTTTATAAACTCAGTATGTATTTACAAAGAACTTTATCATAAAAATCTCTGGCTTTGTTTCCTTTATTGTATAACTCAGATATTTAATAGGAATCTCTAAAGTGCTTACTTATTTTTCTCTTCTTTTTGTGATACTGGAGATAGACCGCAAGGCCTCACACATACTAGGCAAGTACTCTACCACTGAGTCACTTCCCAGCCCCACCTCATTTTCTCTACTTCTGACATGTATATTGTTCCCATATATTTCCATTCAGCAAAAGAATTGTTCCTGAACTAATTGTACTTATTTACATTTATTTTGTAGTTTATGTTACTTAATAACAACCTCACAGTCATTTTAGACACATTTAAAAACAGAATTTTCTTACAATGTTTGTTTATATGGTCTCATTTTTTCTTTTTAACAGAGATATGACAGAAGTTGTACATATCAAAGATAGGAAAGAAGCAATTCATGAGGTAAAATATTCACCAGATGGAACTTACCTTGCTGTTGGTTGCAATGACAGCTCAGTTGACATTTATGGAGTCGCTCAGCGTTATAAAAAAGTTGGCGAATGTGTTGGGTCACTTAGTTTCATCACTCATCTGGATTGGTCCTCGGATAGTAGATATTTACAGACAAATGATGGAAATGGGAAAAGACTTTTTTATAGGATGCCAGGTAAATTTCTCTAGTAAATTGTATGTAGTTTATAGATGTTAGTATCTATTTGATATTTTATAATTTCACTAGAAGCAGAGTATAAGTTACATTTGATTATAGGAAATCAAAGATACTTCAGAGGTAGGATTTCAAGCATTGTGAATTTTTTGTGTAAGGCTGCTCTATTGTATTGAAACCCTCTTGAAATTTTTTCTATTACCACAATTATTGAGGTACAATTAACATATAAAAATTGTCTATATTTATAGTGTGATTTTTATTTTTATTTACTTATTCTTTGGGTACTGGAGATCGAACTCAGGACCTTGTGCTTGCAAGGCAGGTGTGGTACCATTGAACTGAATCCCCAGCCCATACAGTGTAATTATTATGCACATATAGTGTACATTGTGCAACAATTTCAATGACACAATAAACATCTGTCAGCTCACAAAATTTTTGGTATGATGAGGACACTTACGATCTTAATCTGTTAACAGATTTCAGCTATACCATACAGAAATATAGTATAAAGTATGGCCAGTATTCTATACATGAGATATTCAGAATTTAGAATGTTGCATACCTGAAACTTTACCCTGTGATCAGCACATCCCCGTCCCCACCACCTCTCCCATTCCCTGGAAACCACCATTCTAAGTCTTACATTTCTAAGACCAATTTGTATTATTATATTAATTTCTATAACATGTGAGTCATGTATGGTAAAGTCATACTCAGTGTTACAATCAAAATGTAATTTTTGTGGGTAGAACTAAGTAAATATAATTACTGCAAATGTATGACCATAAATTATTTAGTTTCTTATAGTTGCCTCAAACTTTTCAATATTAATTATAGCTAACAAACTAAATTTAAAAGGGAATTTTAATCAAAGATTTAAAAAGAGAATATAGTATGAAACTTACTGAGTCACTTCCATCACTTTAATGATTATCCATGTGATAAAATTAAAACACCTCCCCCAAATCCTTTTATTAATATTCTGTATGTACTGAAGAATTACCAAGTCCTAAAGTCTTACCTAATGTATTACTGTCTATGTATAATTCCTTTTTAGTGTTTTTCAGTCTATTCTTTCTCAATTACATATCTTAGATTTCTTTTTTAATACCTGATTTGCCACTTTTTCATAGCTTTTAACCTTTTTTTCTAACCCTGTTGTGACTAACCTGTGACATGATTTTAATGGGATTCAGTTTTATTTCCCACATGGGTGAACCTGCTAAGCTGACAATCATATTCAAATCTGTGTGTCTCTCTGAATTGGTATAATTTTGTTAGTGGCTTTTTAAAAAAATTTCTTGCATTTTGTTTCCTCCTTACCAAACTTACTAATCCATTCATGTATTCTCAACTGGGTGAAAATTTGTGATTATCATGTTTTCAGTAAAATTTAAGCTTGAATAAGAAATGAAACAACTTCTTAACTTAAGACTTATTTATTTTTAGGAGGAAAAGAAGTGACAAATAAAGAAGAAATAAAAACTGTTCATTGGGCTTCATGGACATGTGTTTCAGGTCTTGAAGTAAATGGAATTTGGCCCAAGTACTCAGATATCAATGATATAAATTCAGTAGATGGAAATTATATTGGCCAAGTTTTAGTTACAGCTGATGACTATGGAATTATAAAATTATTCCGATATCCATGTTTAAGAAAAGGTATATTTTCTTTCAAAATATTTTAAGTAACTTTTCTCTTATAAAAGACTTATGTGTTCTGCCAGAAAATGAATCTTTAGATAAATAAGAGGATTTCATATTTTTAAACATGTTCTAGCTGGCAAAGGCCTTTATTGTGGGAATTCAAAAATTATTGTCATATTTCATTTATTTTTGGTCATGAAAGTTTAATTTTCTACTTTTGAAGTCATATTTTTAATGAATGGACCATTAGACCATTTTTTTCTGTTTTTTGTTTTTGTTTTCTTTTTAACAAAACATTTTTCTCCCCACTTCCTGAATTGCTTCCGTAGTCAGACTGTGCAGTAATGACTTACTACCTTTAGTCCTTTAACTTGTTGAACATTTATTTGTGGGAGATAATTTTTCTTACAACTTTTTCTCAGTTGTCCTGAGGAAATAAATAAACAAACTTAGGTCACAGTTTGGAGTCTATTGGTCTGTTGGTTGTTTTTTATGTTTGAGTACATTTGTGCTTAAATTCTTAACATATATTGTTTTGACATTTATTTTCAGTACAGTGAAATGTAAAAATTCATTTATTTACTACATATTTTCTATATTACCTCCTTTCATGGATGTCTTCTAAAATCATATTATTCACTTTGTTTGTAGGCCTAGAGCTCATTAAGTGAAATATAGATTATTTTCATGTACCATGCCTAGTTTTTTAAAGCATTTGAATCAGCTTATAACAAGTCTATGAATATTAGAATAATTATAAAAGTGAAGAATCAGCACCAGAAGAAATAGTACCATATTAAAACCAGATAAATAAAGTGAACAGTATTCAAACATCAAATTTGATTTTGAGCCCCCAAGGAAAAAAAACGGAGCAGAGCATGAGATACTTTCCATCATAGGTTTCTTTAAAAAAAAAAAGGAATACTCCTTTGGGAAATCAGAGTTTCTTTAGAGAATTTTCAAAGAATGCTGTCTTACACATTGGTCTTTTTATGAGGTACAGTGAATGTATATTACTAAAATATCAACACTTGTAGCTGGTGCAATTATGATTTTCATCTGATTGTTGATAAAAGCTCTTAGACATTAAAATGCAACTTAGTCAAGCCGGGGATTTATTTAACTCAGTGGTTTCACCACCTGCCTTGCAAATGTGAGGTCCTGAGTTCAATGCCCGGTACAAAAAAAAAAAAGCAACTTAGTCAAGGTGATTATGGGAATAGCTAAAGTAGTTTGATTCAAATACCTAGTCTACTGTTGTCAAATTTAAAAGCTCAGTTTTCACAGAGGTCCAGACTGGTATTTTTATTGTGCCTCTATGGTGGTGAGTTCAGGGTCCTTTAAGTTTTGCCCTGTTACTGAATCCTGCCTGTGGAGTATCATTTTCACAAGTGCACATGAAAATGCTTCTGTAAGTATTGCTATGTATCTTAATGAAGGCTGGCAAATTTCTGGTAACTAAAGTACCCTGTTTCTAAGTCCTTTTGCATAGCCAGGCCATGAGAGTCACCAGGCATGATGAATTTTAATATACTTGTTTAGTTATAAGGTGTAATCATCAGTAAGAATTATGATGATCTTAACCTTAAATATTGCTCCTGTTAGGCTGGGGATTTAGCTCAATGGTTCCACCACCTGCCTCACAAGTACAATGTCTAGAGTTCAATTCCTGGTACCCCCCCAAAAAAATTGCTTCTGTTTATTGCTTTCCATACTAACATCTGTGCAAAACAAAAATATTTTATCTTTCTGAGTTTTGTTATTTGAATGGAGTTTATTGATAATTTACCTTTTGTAAAAGAGAATACAGTGCTATTACATAGTAATTTTATTTCATTTATAACTTGAAAAATTGAGCAGTAGTCCTCTGAATTGCTGTGAATATTTTACCAGAGTATAAGAAAATAGTTTTGTCTAAGAGATCAGTCATTGCTTCAAGAACATGAGTATAAATTGTTGTTCTTTTCTTTTTGTTAGATTTTTGTTAGTAACATTGTGGTAAAGAGGACTTTTATTTCTAGGCACTTGTCAATCTGAGACTGTGGCTAGTGAAAAAAAGATAGGCTATTACTATAATATTGCATATTTAAAGGACTTGAAATATTTTAATATTCAGTATTTAATTCACATACTTTACACTGTATAGTTAGCTGTATTTTCAGAAAAATTCCATTTCAGATTATTAACTTTTACTGTCCCATTTAAAATTAGGAAAAAGTTATATCTGATATATTAATATAATTTAGATATCAGTTGATATAATATTTGTTAGATGCCTTTAAATAGTGCAGCTTTTACAAAATATTGAAACATCTTAAGTAATAGAAGTAGTTTACATTATTAAATCTTTGTAATTGAAAAACAAAATGTACGGGGTTAGGTCAGAGAGAATGGTAATGTGCTGCTCCACTTTTACTTTGTACCAGACCCAGCCCGAAGCATTCCATCTTCTTCATTATTACCCTCATTTTCTCTAGATTATCTTGCTCTTGACTGTCATCTCACAGATCATCCAGACTCTTCTCAGGCAGCAGCACAGGCACTGTGATGGAGAGTAAGCAGGTAGATGTAGAAGAGAATGGAAAGTTGTGGGCAGGGTTGCTTAATGCACTTCCTCCATCACTCTAATGATGGTGAGGGTCATCTCTGTACTTCTTGTTGACAAATGAAAATTTATATTTGGGGACAATATTTCTTTAGATTCCAGGAGAAAGTACATTGGAAAAACAAAAGAAAAACTTCAAACAATTTGAAGAAAACAGATTCACATCATCAAAGATTTACTCAGTGAATTTTTCCCAAGATTCTTCTATATTGTTGCATGTAGCTTTAGTGGTTCTCTCTGCTGTGTGATAGTGTTAAAAAGATATGCTATAGCTTATGTATTTGTCCTTCTGTCAGTAGCCATCAAGTCATTTCCAGTCTTTATATTATGTGCATGTTTCTTTAAGATGGATACCTAAAAGTGAAGCTGCTGGGTAATAGAGAATGTGAATGTTTAATTTAATAAGAAAGCGCTCATTTTTCAAACTATACCATTTTACAGACCATTTTGCTTCACATCCTCTTCAACATTGCCACACATACTAATATTGTGCACATGTAGTATAAATGGTCACATTTTGTTCATAATTTATTTTTTACTACTATTGAGATTGAACTTTTTTTTACCTTTTTTTTTGTGTGTGTGTGTCGTCTGCATTTCCTCCTCTGTCAAACACAGGTCTCTTTTACATTTGTTTCTACTGTTTCTTTTATTGATTTGTAGAAGCTATTTTATATACTCCAATAGATTGAAGTTCATTGAAATTTTTGTGGATTGCATTGTCTTTACCCAGTGTGTGGCTTCTTTTGTTTTCTTAGTGAGGTTTTTCATTAAGAATTCTTAATTCCTATGTAGTCAAGACTATTTCTTTCTCTTTTTAAACATGTAATACTCTTTAACTATTAAATATTCTCCTGCACCACACACAAAATAATATTTTTACTGTTGTTTGAATTTTATATCCAAATTTTGAAGTCATTAAGACATAGTTAAGTAGAAAAAAGTCTTCTGTGATACTGTTACAATTTATTTAAGAAATGTAGTTCATATTAGTATTCTGTGAAAATATACATTAAAGTAAATTAGAGTCTGGGCATAGTAGTGCAAGCCTGTACTCCCAGCACTCATTGAGGAAGGAAGATCACCCTTGATCAACAGCACCACAGCAAGACCCTGTCTCAAAAAAAAAAAAAAAAAAAAAGACATCATGGCAAGCTTGGGGTGGCAGTACAACCAAACTCAGTACAGTTAGAAAGGAAAAAGGGGAAATCACAACAGATATCATCAAACTACAGAACATTATATGAAACTATTTCAAAAACTTATGTTCTAATAAATTGGAAAAACTAGAAAAAGTCGATATATTTCTAACACATGTGAATTACTAAGATTAAACCAGGAAGAGATAAAGACCATTAAAGGATCAAAAACAGGGAAATAGGGCCGGGGATTTAGCTTGGTGGTGCCTTCTCCTGCCTTGCAAGCGCAAGGTCTTGAGTTCATCACCAGGTCAAAAAACAAACAAACAAAAAAAACAGGGAATTAAATATAGTTAGTAATAAAAACCTTACTAAGTAAGAAATGCCCAGGACCTGATGTATTCATCACTGGATTTTACTAGAACACCAGAGAACACATCATTACTCCTCAGACTCTTCATGAAATTGAAAAGGAAAGAACACTGCCAAACTCATTCCTGGAGACCAGTCTTACCCTAATACCAAAATTGAACAAGGACGTAACAAAAAAAGAAAATTATAGGCAAACTTCCTTAATGAAAATATCCTCAAGTCACTTGAAAAAGAATGCAGGAAATCATTAAAAAAGTCATACATCACAACCAAGTCAGCTTTATCCCAGGGATGTAAGTATGGTTTACTGTATGTATATAAATGTAGTATACCATATAAACAGATGGCTAGAAATCACACGACCATCTCAATAGATGTAGAAAAATCTTTTGACAAAGTTTAACATCTATAATATCCCTGACAGGATTTGGTGTAGAAAGACCTTACCTCTAACTGATAAAATCCATATATGATGATTCCACTGTCCACATCATACTAAATGGGAAAACCTGAAAGCATTCTGTCTAAAATTAGAAAAAGATAAGGGTATTCCCTTTAACCATATTCAATATAGTATTTTATACTTTAGCCAGAGCAATCAGGAACAAAAAGGAAATAAGAGATAGGAAAGAAGTCAAACTTATTTGTAGATAACATGTTCCTTTATATAGAAGACCCCCCAAAAAACCCCACAAAAGTCTTAAAACTGGTAAACAGATTGAACAAAGTGACAGGATACAAAATAAACAAAATCAATAGTGTTCCTGTATACCACCAGTGAATCTACCAAGGAAGGAATTAGGAAAACAATCTCATTTGTAATAGCTTAAAGAAAAAAAAAAAAAACCTAAGAATTTACCTAACCAAGGAAGTGAAAGACTTCTATCCTCTGTAAATAAAACTGTAGTACTCTGAAAAAAAAAATATTGAAGCCATCAGAAAATGGATATCCCTTGTTCCTGGATAGGCAGAACCAATATTGTCAAAGTGGCATATTTATATATAGATTTAATGATTTCCAACCAAAATACAAACTGTGTTCTTCACAGAAGTAGGCAAAACAATCCTAAAATTTATATGAAACCAGAAAAGCCCCAGAATAGCTAAAGCAGTCCTGATTGTCCCAAAACGCTAAAGTAATCCTGAACAACATGAACAAAGCAGGAGGCATCACAATCCCAGATTTTAAGATACAAAGCTACAGTGATAAAACCAGCATGGTACTGACACACAAAAAAATAACATATGGACCAATGGAATGGAATTGAGGGTGCATCAACAACCTAGGCAGCCATGTGATCTTCAGCCAGCAAAGGAGCCAAAAATATACACTGGAGAAAATGTAGTGGTTTTTAACAAATGGTACAGGGGGAAAAAAAAAACAGAGACACTGAATCTTCTGGAAGACAAAATAGGCAAAATTCTTAAACATATAGGCAGTGACTTTATGAACAGAACCCCAATTACATAAGAAATAACAGAATAAAAAAATGGTATATCAAATCAAAAGCTTCTGCATAGCAAAGGTAATAACAGTGAGAGACAACCTATACAGAATGAGGAAATTTTTTGCCAGCTACTCTTTGGAGAGGACTAATATAAAAAATGTGTAAAGAGTCAAAAATGGGCACTTGAAATGAATAGATATTTCTTAGAAGAACAAATGGCCAATAAATATATGAAAAAAAAAGTTCACCATCTTTGGCACTTAGAGAATTGCAAATCAAAACAACACTAAATGAGAACCAAGACCTGTCATGTAAAGGTACAAGATCCCAATGATGAATCTAACTGTACTGTATACCTAAAATAAAATATATCAGTAAACTCAATGAGAGGAAAAAAAAAACACTGAAATCTTCTAGGGAAGATGGGAGGGGGAGAGTGGGTATAGAAAGGGAAGTAAAGTGATCAAGGTGTGTGATATATATATCTACCAGTTCCACAAGGCAGATCATCATTATGTATTGCAAACATGTAGTAAAAATAAAAGGTCTGGGAATGGACCTCACTGTGAAAGACCTTAATTCAATTCCCAGTACCACCAAAAAACAAACAAACAAAATGTAAAGGAGTCATTGAAGCATAAACATTTTCATACATTAATCTTCGCCAAGAATTATCATTCTCTTAAATTAGAAAAGCTTCTGTGACCATTCTACCTAGCCTTGATAAATCTTTTCTCTGAAATACTACTAGTCCTAATTGACTGCATATTCTCCAGAACATAATTATTCTTTCACTATTTGCTATTATAAAGTCATAATATTCATTATCAGAAGAGACTTTCAGAACATATAATCTAATTTATATTAAAATAAGAGGAAATGGAGTCTGAAAGAGGTTAAGTGGGATGCTGAAACTTCTGTGCTTTTAGGTAGATGAGCTAATGCTCAAGCTTTAGTCTTTTGATTTTAATTCTATAGCCTTTAAGCTACATTATGCTTTTGTCAAATTTTCAATTAGTATTAAAGTGGTGGGTCCTGGCACTTTTCTCAAAGCAGTAAGATACTGCCTCATACCTTTTGTGGTTTCTACCAAATTCTAAGTCAGTAGAGGAAATGGTTGCATTACTTGTTATTTGTCATTCAACCACTTTTTGAATCAGCATTTTTCCATTTGTTCATAATTAAGGTAATAGAAGGACAATACAGTGCTCCATGTATAGAGATTGCTATTTGAAGTAGTACTTTTGTGTGTTGGCATTTATTTTTCAGTTTAAAGATATATTTTTGTTATAGGGGCCAAGTTCAAAAAATATTTTGGCCACTCAGCTCATATAACTAATGTCAGATGGTCACATGATTATCAGTGGGTAATTTCTATTGGTGGAGCAGATCACTCTGTCTTTCAGTGGAAATTTATTCCTGAAAGAAAACTAAAAGATGCTCTTCACATAGCACCCCAAGGTGAGTAGTATGCACCACGTCAGCACTTTCCCCATCAAATAATTCTTCAGTAGCACCAAAATGACAATTTTATAATTGAAGTATAATTTCATAAATTGTGTAGTTTTTTATTAGCAGAAATGTCTAATTGAACTTTGACATTGTGTTTAAAGTTAGATGTTATAGAGTTTGGAATACAAATAGTTATATTAGCAAATTAAACATTTAATGTACCTTCTGAGAGATGGATACCTAGATTTTGTATGTGTTTTTTAACAAAAGAAAAATTACCTAATGTCAAGTCATATGTTGTGTGTAGTTCCTTTTAGCTATTTTCATGTTAATTGTAGATTATATTCACTTATATTTGCACAGACATTTAAATTTGATGTAGCGGTCATTGGGGAGCCAGTGAAGGGATTTAAAGGAGCTATTGAGTTTGCAGTGAGTGGAGAGGAAGATTATCTGTAGTACAGTTTACTGACATCTGTCACTTGAATAGGTAATTTCATTTGATTGTTTTATGGCTTGTCTCCATGTCAGCTGATGTATTCATCTCTTAATCATTAATTTCACAGTGTGATTTGGAAAACAAATCTTCTTTAAGCAAATTATATTTCATTTTTTTAAATTACAGAAAGTCTGGCTGACTCTAACAGTGATGAATCAGATTCAGATATGTCTGATGTTCCAGAACTGGATTCTGAAATTGAACAAGAGACACAGCTCACCTACCGTCGGCAGGTAATTTTCTGTTGTCACATACTTTCCCCCTGAAAAGTCCAGTTTCTTCATCTTGCTCCCTGCTCTTACTTATTGTATCTTTTGTGGCTTTATTCCTAGATGGTATGTCTCTTTTAATCTTAATCCTGTAAGCATCAGAGCACACCTCTATAAAATGTTCTTTTATGTTAAATGCTTCATATGTCTATTTTTTGTCTGTAGATTTTTGTCACAGTATACACCCATTTATTTTCTGTGAAAGATTCTCTTATAAAGTATAAAGATTTCCAAGAACACTAAGTGCATTTATCTGTGTAGTACATAGAAAAATTGAATTTGTTTTTTCAGGGAAGTTTTGGTAATGTACCTTCTTACTGAAAATATTTGCTGAAGCTAATTGACAGAACACCTTTGCTAATAGACTAACAATATTCCACTTACATTTTTAAAAGGTTTACAAAGAAGATCTACCTCAACTTAAAGAGCAATGCAAAGAGAAACAAAAAAATGCTACTTCTAAGAGAAGAGAACGGGCTCCAGGAAATAGTATTCGATTACACTTTGTTCACGGGTATAAGACAACTATTTTCCATCTATGTGCTTGAATTTTGGTTTATATTTACTAGTTGAGTGACTCGAAGCAAGTCACTTTGCCTCTGTTTCCCCATCTGTAAAATGGAGATAACAGTACCTACCTCATAAAGTTCTACTTAGGAGTAAGAGTAAGTAAGGCAGTGCTAGTGGTCACATAACATTGTTTGCCACACAAATAAGCAGTATATAAATGTTTATTAAAAGTAAATTTATCATGAAAATTTGCTATTATGTTTATGGAAATGGATATTTTATGTTTTTAAAAATGTAAAAGTTATCATCTCCCCTTAATGTGTCTTACTTGAAATGATATGAATTTTTTGCCTAAACATTTTGGATTTCATGTTCTAATTTCAGGAAAAAATATTTTCTGGATTGCTGTAGAACATCTGGCAATACAGGTTTCATACTTCAGCTTGGCAGCAACAGGCTCTCCATGTGGACCTTTTCTATCTCTCAGCAAGCCCTCACTTCATTACTAGATTGATAATACTTTCCAGGAATTTCAAAAAACACATTTATTTATTGAGAATACTTTCCCTCCAGTGTTGAAACAGTGTGTCTATTTAGTTGTATTTAAGGAAACTATTTTTCTTTTACAGTATACAGATTTAATATTATTATTTATGCAAATAATAGTACTAGATATATACTAGTGGTATATATAATACAATGATTAGGTTCAGTGTTGACTTTATGGAGAAATTTGATTCGGTTCTTGTCCAACTCGGCTAGCAACCAGAATCATGCAAAGAATCAAGTTCACGAACCAAGGTACCACTCACTGTACCTTGATTTTTTTCACTTAGTATTATGACTTGAATTTAGCTATTAGTAAACAAACACAGTTCATAAAATTTATAGGATCTGCAAAGTATTATGTTTAGTGTCTCTTAAACCTGGAAATTGACTCAAAATCTACATGCTTCTCTGTATATTCTGTATTGGTCAGAAAAGACCAAAATTAATTGTATATGATTTGTTTTCTGTATTAGTTACAGAGGTTATGACTGTCGAAGTAATCTATTTTATACTCAAATTGGTGAAATTGTATACCATGTGGCAGCAGTGGGTGTCATTTATAATCGGCAACAGAACACACAGCGTTTTTACTTGGGTCATGATGATGATATTCTCTGTCTGGCTATTCATCCTTTGAAAGACTACGTGGCAACGGGCCAGGTAAGTTCATTTAAAAGGCTATAAGAGAACAAGGCCAGTAGGTTAGTGTCACATAGCCCTAGGAAATGAACAGTAAAGAATTGTCTCGAATACTATTTTACTTTCATATTATAAATAAAACTGACCCCATTTTGTTTCCTACAGATTTCCTTTAATCTTTATTTTAATTTGAAACTGAGAGTTTGGCTTGTTTTCTTTTGTGAAGATGTATACTTTTAAATATGTGAGTAAAATTCATAGAAAAATTAAAACCTAGAAATCTTTTCTTGAGTTTCCTAAAATAATGTAATAAATTTTTAGCACATACTCTATTACAACGCAGAATAGTTTTATATTTTGCCATCATGGTATTAACTAGTTCACTGCACATATTTTATTTTGCCATCATGGTATTAACTAGTTCACAGTGCACATATTGAAATAGAAAACACTGAGGATGTGACCCCACCCCCACCCTCTCCCTTTCCCTCCCCCTCCTTCCCTCCCCCCTGTGTACTGCATTCCCAGCTGTTTAAAATGATTTTTTAAATAATTTTGAGACAGGGTGTCCATCATTTATATGCCCATACTGGGATAGAACTTAGGATCTTCCAGCCTCAGCCTCCTAAAGGGTTGCTATTAACTGATGTGTCTTTACATGGGGAATTCTTAGACTAGGAAGGAGAACAGTGGTATATATAGACTTTTACTACATGTAAGCACTTTACTGGTTTCTTAATATTCATTTTATTCTCACCTCAACCCTGTGAGAGTGAAATAATCTCCCCTCATTTACAAATGGGGAACTTTAGGTTTAGAGAAATTAAATAATTTGTTCAAGATCACAACTAATTAGTAATAAAGTCAAAATCCTTTAGTTAGTTTGGCTTATAACACTGTGAATATGCGATATACTTTCTGTGTTATACAGGTTTGCAGGAAGCAACATGTATCATCCCATCTGGCCTTGCTGGACAAAAGAAATTCTCTCTTTTCCTCTTCTTCCTCCCCCACCCCCAGTCCCTTTTGTTGCTCTTTCTTTCTCCCTCTCCTTCCCTCTCTACCACCTCTTCCTTTTCTCCTTCCCTTCTTTCTTCAAACCTATTCTGTGTTCCAGGAAATATGATGAGAATATAAAGATAAACGAGGCATCTTCTGGCCAGGGATTTAGCTCTGTGGTTCAGCTGCCTGCCTTGAAAGTACAAGGACCTGAGTTCGATCCCTAGTACCAAAGAAAACAAACAAACAAAAAACCAAGACATCTTCACATGATAAAAATTTAGACTCTAAGGGAGAAAACATATGTGCAAAAAGTATTGTGATATCATAAATACAGATTAGAGCTTCTGGGGCTGGGGATTTAGCTCAGCGGTTCGGTGGCCTGCCTTGCAAGTGCAAGGACCCGAGTTCAATCCCCGGTACCAAAAAGGAAAAAAAAACAGATTAGAGCTTCTTCTCAACCTTGGTACTATGTTGTTTTAGGCCAGATAATGCTCTGTTGTGGGAAGCAAACCTATTGCACATTGCTTTTTTGTTTTGGTTTGTTTGGTTTTAGTACTGGGGATCAAATGCTGGTCCTTGTACTTGCAAGGCAGGTGGCAGAACCACTGAGCTAAATCCCCAAGCTATTCAACATCCCTGCCCGTTTTACATTGTTTATCAGCAATGTGTTGTACAGTGTTTAGTAACATTTCTTCCTCTACCCATTAAATTTGGTAACACCCATCCCTCTAAGTTATAACAACCAAAAATATCTCTAGATAATGCCAGATGTCCCAAGGAAGCAAAATCACTCCATTTTTAATATAGAGAATGTATCTGATGGCAGTGTAATGAAGGACTGATTGATTGCACTCAGTAGAATCAGGGAAAACCTCAGAGTTGATGGTATTTCTGGGCAGTTTATCTGACAAAGTAATTTGGGGAAAGCATTCTAAGTATAACATATTATATAGAACTGGGACAAAAAGCAGCACTTAAAGAACCATGAATAGCCCACAGTATTCATATCTCAGTGTGTACAATAGAAATTAGTAGCAGAAATAAACAAACGGGGAATTTTGGGGAAGAGCATATGTGTGCCAGGGGCAGCAGCAAGAGTGAGTTTTTTTGAATTGGTACTGGAGAAAAGCAGGTACCCTAAAGTGGGAACTAAAGATAAAGTCAGTCTGGTATAGTAGGAAAATGAAAACAGAAGACAGGATTTAGCTCAGTGGTTCTGCTGCCTGCCTCACAAGCGCAAGGTCCCAAGTTTTATCCCTGGTACCTAAAAGAAAAGAGAATGGACTAAAATCTAATGCCTTGGGTTTTGGGAAATTATGAGGAGAAATTATGGTGATAGCACCATAGCCCTCACTGCAGACCTAGTGTACATGCTATCTTGGGAGAGGATCATATGGAGGGAGGGAACCCCTCTTCAGTGATGGCCTGCAAGATGGAATGGACTCACAGTCACTCTAATCTCATTACTTGGCATGGCAAATGAGACACATACAAGTCGGGGAATTCAGAGAAGCCAAAAGCAGGAGAATAGGGCAAGACAAAATGCCACATATCTTTGTCCTAAAAACAATAGCACTGTAGTGCCTGCAAGTGGCAAGACCATGGGGAAAGATCAGGCTTGCCCAACACAGAAAAAAATAAGTCACCCATTCCCCTTATGTACAGTGGGAGTGCTGTACTTATGGGTCATTCAATGTGCTACCCACAATTGGCAGTGTGCTCCCAGTGGGGACCTCTAGCATCTCCTAGCTGGAGACTACAGAGGTCAGGGAGACCTGAGAGTATAACAAACACATGCTGAGTAGAGACTGGAGCAGGGGAGATTGTGAGTTAGAACCGAGATATGTGCAGGCAGAGAGACGGTGAAAGGCACCTGGGCCAAAGATCATCTAGCCATATATCAGGTAAGGAAAGTCTAGGGAGGGAAGATGCAGAGATGACTATGATATTTGCCAGGGAGTGAAGGAGTCAAGAGGGTGGGAGGTTCCTGATGGACATCGATGGAGAACTGGGAGTTGGGCAGACTACACATTTCTTTCTCCCCAAATTGTTTATACAGTTGGATCAATGGAGACCTGCAGTTTTATGCCTGGAGCAAAGGTTGCAACCAGGACATGGGTTCAGAGGGAGTGACAGCTCTCACTGCTTCAGGCTGGAAATGGACTAGTCTCCAGGGGGATATTGCTTGGCTACTTGTAATCACAATGTGACTCCAGTATAGAGAAAGCTGTGTGGATGGTTTGGGTTAATTCTGTAACAACTGTGTCAAGTGATGGAGTACAAGCAATTAAATTGGATGGGTTGAAGTGGTAAACAGTGCCTCTAGCCAAATAAAGCCAGGAACTCGTCCTTGGTAAGTATAACCTAATGAAACAGACCTTCATGCCAGCAAATTATCTTCATTCTATTTGACCTCCTTAGTGTAAAACAAAAAGAATATGAAACAATCAAACAACAAAATGCCTTTGAAGGCTCTCAATGCTCTCAAAGCAGATGGAAAGGGCACCAGTGGAGAGGAAATAAAACATAGCTACACACAATAATTAAAAAGGAACTTGGCAAGTGCAAAGTTGACATAACCCAAAAGATAGTGGAACTATACATACAAACTGACGAATGGAGTTATGTTTTTGGTATTTGTTGTTATTCTTTTGGTACAGGGATGGAACTGGGTGCCTTGCACTTAAGAGGCGGGTGGTGGAACCACTGTGCTAAATCTCCAACTCCGACCAATGCAGTTATGAAAAAAACAAAAATTGAAAGAGCTGACCAAAACTGTTCAAAACATGAATAACAAATTTTCCAAAGGACTTCATGAAAGGGGGCCAAACAGAAATCTTAGAGATAAAGAATTATATTGAATATATTAACAGCAGGAATAACCAGTGTGAGTAAAGGGGTTCAGAAAAGACTAGTAGACTTAAAAGATCAAATAAATACCAACACAGCCATAATGGGTGATGTCATTACCCCACTTTCACATACAGATCCACTACTCAGAAGATAAACAAGTGTCAGAGCTGAATCACACCTTCAAACAAATGGGCTTAATAGACATCTACAGAGTATTCTATACTACTATAACAGAATACACATTCTTTTCAGCAGTACTTGGAAGTTTCTCTAAAGTAGACTACATAATACTTTACAAAACCTGCTTAAGTAGACAAAAGAATCAGAGTCAACCCTTTTATGCTAGAAGATGTACTGAAACTAGATTATCTTAAAATAAAACATAAAAAACATAAACACCTGAAAACTTAATATACATACTCCTGAGCACTCACTGGGTCACAGAAAAAAGAGGCGGTTGAGAAAAAAAAATTTTTAATCCTTACCAAAAAAAGAAACAAAAAAATGCAAATAAATGCAATTATTAATGAAAAAAGTGAAATCTTAACACCACTGGAATCTAGAAGATTATTAGCAACTGCCTTGAGAGACTGCACTCCAATAAGGTGGAGAACTCAGAAGAAATGGATAGATTTCTAGATTCACATGAATTCAAAATTGAACCAAGATTTCAAAAGCCTGAATAATTCAGTAACAGGCAATAAAATTGAAACTGATGAAAAAACTGCAACTAAGAAGAGCCCAGGTCCCAGTGGATTCATTGCTGAACTCAAGGACTTCGTGAAAGATCTAATGCCACTACTCAAATGCTTTGATGAAATTGAAAGGGAAGGAATACTCCACAAGTCATTCCTGGAAGCTAGTGTTTTCCTGATTCTAAAACCACAGAAAGACCCAACCAAAAAAGAAAACTATAGACAATCATCAATCTCTTTAGTGAATGTATCCACAAAAATCCTCAAGAAGATACTGCAAACAGAATCCAACACATCATCAAAAACATACTGTGACAGTAGACTTCATCACAAGGTTGCAAGGATGGCTTAATATATGGAAATCAATAAATTCAATATATCATGTGAACAGAAGCAAGAACAGAAATCACATTATCATCTCAGTAGCCTCAGGAAAAGCCTTTGACAAATGCTGATGAGGCCGCAGGGGAAAGGAAACCCTTCTGCATTGTTGATGGGAATGTAAACTAGCAATCGTCATGGTAATCAGTATGGGGATTCCTCATAAAAACAAATTAGAAATTCCATTTAACCTAGCTATTTCCTTTCTAGACATCTCCCCAAAGAGTTAAAGACACATTATTATAGCAATGCATCCACACTTAACGTTTTTGGCAGCACAATTCATAAGAGCTAAATCTTGGAAGTGGCCTATATGTCCATCAACAGATGCATGGAGAAAGAAAATGTATTTATACACAATGGAATACTACTCTGCTATAAAGAAGGATAACCTTGAGATCATAATGTTATGTGAAATCAGACCCAAAATCTTAAATATTACATGATTTCTCACATCAGAAACCCAAAATATTAATTAAAGCTTAAGACAAAACATAATAAGAAACTGGGTAAGAGTTGCAAATGGGAAGAGATCCAAAAGATGAGGAGGGGGAGAGGTTATGCAAAAACAATTGAGATATATTATGTAAATCTATCAGCACCCCACAGTGAATGTACTCATGTACTGCAAACATGTACTAATAAAAAAGGGTAGGTGGAGGCATGGGGCACCATTTATCTTTAAGCTATATAAATGTTTCTTTTCAAAGCACAGTTATATACCCATGTTGCAAAGAGTTTGAACATTATTCTAATATTATTGATATGAAAACATTATAAAAAGTGGTCATTTACTACCACAATTCTAGGATCTTAAAGGAATTTATGTCATATTGAATAAGTCAGTATGCCACTGGAAATACCAGGATACCCATTGAGCCATAACTACTCTGTTTTGGGTTTTACTTACAAAACAGCATTTTTCCTTTTGGCACTGCAGATACAAAGTCTTTCTCCCAAGGCATAAGCTCACACTGCCTCCTTGATTTCTCTCAGGATTTTAAATTTATTTCCTATGACCAGCCAATCCCATCTCTAAAGTTACAAGTTTCTAAAATAAGTATGGTAAAATTATTCCAAATGAAGAAAAATATTAAAAATCTGAAGTGTTTCATTTTATTGTTTTGAAGTTTAATGACAAATCTAGAGTGTTTTGCTTTTTTTGTTGTTTTTGTTGTAGAATAGGATATAAAAAATAACCCTTTATTAGAAACTGACTGTAAATGGATCTAAAAGAAACTTCTTATCTGGCAAATTATTTATATATTTCAACTTCAGTATTTTGATAAAGTGTGCCGTAATTTGGAAATTTTCTTTAATTCAGCAATGTTTGTTGAGTGTTTTCTGTTGAAAGTATTAATTACTTTGAGGACACTAAAGGATAAATCAGCTGCTGCCACTATCAAGAGTTTATATCTAGTTTGAGTGTTTGGCTTATTATTGTGTGTGGGTGGGTATCTATAGTAAACTGAAAATTCTCTAAAAACACACTCATTTAGATGTCTTCTGGGCAGTTGAGATTCAGCATGTCTAAATTTAAGATAAATGAGATTTCATCTTCCCTTCCAAACCTACTATTCCTTGTATGTTTCCTACAGAGGTTGTAATACCCTCTTAACTTGATTCCTAAGCCTTGGAGTCAGCTTTCTGATTTTTCTTCACCTCTGCAAACAAGTCAGACCCAGAGGTCCATCCATTCTCTGATCTGAATATGGCTTGATTCTCTTTCTTAACGTATTCTTTGTATGATTTTGGTTTTAATTTTTCCTCATTTGTTCTGTCCATCAGTGATTCATAATTTTTGAACCATCTTTATAGTCAATTGACTGCACTCCCACCTCTCTCCCTCATTTATTTGTATAAGGCATGAAATTCTTTAGTGTTCATTAGTAGCTTCTAGGACCATATCTAGCTCATTACTGTGAAATTTAAAGCTTTTGTTATGGGTGAGGTACTGGGGATTGAACTTTAGCTTTTAGTCTAGTCTACTTCTTGAACTTCCTCTTTTTTATCTCATACCATTTAGGTACTTATAAATGGTGCTTCACCTTTCTGAATTAATTAGGATTTGCCCAGCATGTCCAGCCTCGCATCTTTTACATAGCACCCTTCTCTTGGAAAACTCTTCCTCTCCACTTCTATTCAACAGTTTATCTAATCCTATCTATATTTAATTTCTATTACTGTTTTTAAGACTTAGGCTAACAGCTGAAAACTTGACCGACTTTTCTTGCTATAGTTTAGATCTGGAGCTAATCTTTGTTCTTGGATCTGGAGTGCCCCCAAAGGCCTACATGTTAAAAGGTGGTTCCTCAGCCTGTGGCACAATTGGGAGGTAGTGGAACTTTTGAGGGTGGGACCTAGTGGAAGGAAATGAGGTTATGGAGTCATGCCTTTGAAAGGGGTTTGGGGGCCCTGGCCCTTCCTGACTTTCTCTTTCACTCTCTGGCCACGCTAAGGTGAGTGGCCTTCTGTGCTGTATTCTCCCTGCCATGTTGTACTTCCTTGCCCCTGGCCCAAAGGGAATGGGCTATGGACTGAAACCTTTAAAACCATGAGCTAAAATCAATCTTTCTTCCTTTCAAGTTCATTATCTCTGGTATTTTCTCTCAGTGATGGAAAACTGACTTCCATCATTTTATGTTTTATGACTTCATCTTCCTTCAACCCTGAAATGAGTTGCTTTAGGTATGCTGCAATAATAATTCTGTCTGGAGCTGGGAATTTAGCTCAGGGGTGCTGCCACCTGCCTCGCAAGCACAAGGTCCTGCATTCAATCCCTGGTACCAAATCTAAA
Organism: Fukomys damarensis; assembly: GCF_012274545.1. Classification (NCBI taxonomy): domain Eukaryota; kingdom Metazoa; phylum Chordata; class Mammalia; order Rodentia; family Bathyergidae; genus Fukomys; species Fukomys damarensis. The sequence goes on along the minus strand of NW_022900933.1, from coordinate 28,887,391 downwards.
TATATAAGACAATAATTCTGTCTGTACCTCAGACAAACTAGGTTTGTTCATATACAGGTTCCTCAATTTATCATCTGTGGGCAAATTAACCTCTCTGTGCCTCTATTACCTCATTTAAGATAAGGATTCTGTTGGTGGTTCTCTCTCATGGGGTTATTGTGGTTATTCAATGAATGTGTCTTTATAAGGTGCACACACTAGTTTGTCACACGTAAGTCAGTTCTCAGTAAATGTTTCTTTACTACATCATCATCATCATCTCCAAATGAGAGGTCCAGGTAAGCAATTGAAAATGTTAAGTATTAAATGCTCCTGAAAATTACTGACTAGAGAGTAGGATTTGGAAAATATTGTTCTGTTTAATGAGTGAAACTGTGAAAGTTAGATAGCTCAAGCAAAAATGTAGAATAAGATTAGCCCACAGCCGGGCATTTAGCTTAGTGCTGCTGCTGCCTGCCTCACAAGCGCAAGGTCCTGAGTTCGATCCCCAGTACTGCCAAAAAAAAAAAAAAAAAA
>NW_022900933.1:28841887-28886497 GCF_012274545.1 Fukomys damarensis | reverse complement strand
AAAAAAAAAAAAAAAAAAAAAGATATATGGATATAAAGTTAATATAAAAAACAGTTAAAAAAAGATTAGCCTGGAGACATAAAGAGGTAAGCTGAAGGAGGTTTTTATTTAATTTGTGTGATGACATTTTAAAAGAAACAGTAGTGAGAGGCAAGGAGACTAGAGAACAAATCAAAGTACTATTGTAAAACCATCAACAGTGTCAAAAGTTGCAGAAGCTGAACTGAAAAAAAAAAAGCACTTAAAAGTCATGTTGAAATAAAACACAGCTCTTTCTCCAAAGGAAATAAGAGTTTATAATAAGCCAGAAACACCAAATCCAGTTACCCTGTATGGCATGTTACACTGTGGAAGAGGCTACATCAACTTTCATAGTTACTGAACCAAAACAAGTTATAAATGCATTTACTAAATATTGTACATTGGTGGGGGCTTGAGGTAGGTGGGCTACAGAAGAGTGAGGAAGTTTTCCATAGGTTTCAAATGTTGTAAAATTCTTAGCTTTAGGGTTAGTAGGAGCTAGAAATCTGCTAAGCTTAATGATATATTGCAAACATTTTACCTAGAAACCAGGCAATGTTGTCATATACCAAGGTTGGTAATAAATGACTATTAAAAGTAACTGAAAATAGTCCAAAATAATTTTTTGTTCTTTATCTGTAACATTTCATCTCTGTTGTCACCATGTTCTCTTCATCCAGCTGCAGGATCTTCAATATAGATGTGGCTACTTCAGAGAACTTCAGTTCACATAGTCAGTAATATTTAGCTTAATAAGTTAATGAAAGTTATTGATTTTAGTGGGTTTTTAAACTGGAACATCTTGTGTTATTTCAGGAGTTAGTCTTTTTTATAGAGATAAATCTTAGAGAATGAAATTACTTGCATCTTGTGAAATAATTAAGAATTGATGGATTGTCTAAAAGTATCATAAATCAAGTGTGTTGTTCTGAATTTCATTGCTGTGATGAAGTACTTCAAATAAACAACTTAGACATGGAAATTTTTATTTTGACTCATGGTTCCAGAGTCTGCAGTCCATGCTCACTTGGCCCCATTGCCTTTGGGCCTGTGGTGAATTATAACATCATGGTGGGAACCATATGGTGGAGTTGAGAGGTTCACTTCACAGTGGCCAAAGGCAGGAAAAGAGAGAGGAAAGGGCCCATGGTCCCAGTAGCCCCTGCAAGGGCACATTTCCAGTGGACTAATTTCCTCCCAGTAGACAGTAATAGGCCCCACCTCTTAACGGTTCCACTACCTAAATAATGCTATAGATTTGTGACTAAAACTTTTACGCATATGGGCTTTTAGGGAATACCATAGATCCAAACCATAGCACCACGCTAAAAGATAAGTTACAGAATACTACATTGTTTCTTTAGAGTTTCACTTAGTACTTGGAGTTTTAGCCCCTTCTCATTTTTGCTTATGCTCTTATCCTAGTCTATTAATGTATTTGTTTCTGTTTATCTTTGTGTATTTCTGAAGGGCCAGCTCTGTTAACATTTTTTCATGAAATCTTTCATCTACAACCTTTTTATTTTCATTAAGCACTATTTCCAGGTGTTTATTTAATTGGAAATATTCTGGGAAGGCAGGGACAAGGGGAAAAAAATGAGAACCAAGACCTGTCATGTAAAGGTACAAGATCCCAATAATGAATATAACTGTACTGTATACCTAAAATGTACCAATAAACTCAATGAGGAAAAATAAAATAAAATATTCTGTTTCCCCAGGAAGTTGCAAAATACCTTAGTGTTTATTGTGTCTAGCACAGAAACCTTGCCAATAATAGTGCTTAGTAAGCATTTATGGTCTTTAGTGATAATATAGCACAAGATTTAGAAGTCACATAGTTTTAGAATATTCTTAGAAATACTGGGCCTACCATCATTAGCTTTTGAATGAATGTTAAGGAAAAAAATCAGTCATGAATACAATGTGCTTTTTATTTTTTATAAATTTCTGTAGAAAATAAAGGCTGTGAAATCTCTTATTTCATTTTGAGTGATATAAAATAAATAATTTAGTTGCAAAATGACTTTTTAAATTCTGTTTCAGGTAGGTAGGGATCCCTCAATTCACATATGGGATACAGAGACTGTTAAACCATTGTCAGTATTAAAGGGCTACCACCAATATGGTGTCTCTGCTGTTGATTTCTCAGGTAAGGCTATTTTCTCTCTCAATAAGAATGATCAGAATACAGAGTTATTTTATACTGATGTATCATTTTAAAGTAAATCACCGTTACCCAAACTTGTGATTTAGCTATGACCTTCACAATTGTTATTGAAGATATATGCTGTTAATCTAATCAAACAGTGATAAAAGTGTGGCTAGTTTATAATTATAACTTAATGATTATAATATTAATGCCATTTAAAATTTGCATGTCCCTATTAAATGCTTTTCAGCCAAACAACTCAAATTAACCTCACTTATCTTAGTAATAAACATCTCCCCTTTGGACAAATTTTGATCTTGTTTAATGTATTACACCTGCAAGGTAAACTTTGAAAATTGTGCAGGGTAGAAATCTAAAAATAAAAGATGGGAAAACTGAAATATTTGTTTTAGACATCTCTATAAAATGACATTTTCCAGCCAGCTTATAATTTCAGATCATGCCAGGATTTTGCTTTATATCTAAAAGTTTAACAATTACAGATAGGCTTCAATGAAAGCTAGGGTGTTGCTTGAGAATAAGGAAGGAAATACCATTAGTAAAGAATTTTATATGAAGAAATATTAAATTAGTGCTTTTTGAAGTGCTCTCATTCGAGTGATAAGTTATCTATTAGTGGGTTTTGGGAGAAATATACTCTTTCAAGAATATAAATGGTCTGGGCTGGGGATGTAGCTCAGTGGTACTGCTCCTGCTTGGCAAGGGCAGGGTCCTGAGTTCAATCCCCAGTAAACCCCCCAAAGAAATGAATACAGATGGTCAAGAAATAAGAAAATGGACAGCAAGTTAAATGAGTCAACAATAAAAATATTACTGGCAGTATTGAGCAACTAATTAAGTTTTGCAAAAAGTATGGCAGAGTAGAAAACAATTTTTGTGGTCTGAGCTTTTTAACCTACAAACACATGCATACCTCTTAGTATGCTTCAAAGATTAGTCTAATATATTCATTACTTGTTGCTTGATATAGTAACAATAAAATAATTGCCCTTCACTAACAGCAGGCAAATTAATGACAGTATGTTGTTTTACCCAAACGTGTTTTTCATTTGATTAACATTATAATCGCTGAGTTCTTATGTCACAAAAGAGCTCTTATAGTGAATTTAATTAAAGTAAATCTTTATTCCCCTTTAATTCTTTCTTTTCTTCCTATTTATTCTGCACGTTTTTGTTTTTAATTGACCCACAATTATTTTACTTGTTCATGGGATTTAGTGTAATGTTTTGATGCATGTATGTATTATATAATAATTGATAGTATTAAGCATATTCATCACTTTATATGTTTATAGCTTTTCCCTCCCTTTCCTTTCCTAACTTGATCAGGTGAGAGGACAGCAGCTATGTTAACATGACTCAAGAAACCATTAATTCCTCTTATTATAAATTTTGATTTTTTTATGGCTAAGTACAATGCCTAATATTTATCATTTTTCCAAATTTTAAATACAATGCTATAGGATATTAGTTCATCTTCAGTTGTTATAATAGTATACCTGAAGCTAAGTACTTACTTGAAAAGAAATTTATTCAGCTCACAGTTTGGGAAGCTGAAAAAAGTTCAAGCCTGGTGGCCCAACTGGTTCGGCCTCTGGTGACAACCTCTTTGGCTGTGTTAAAACATGATAAATGGAATCATAGTGGGAATGAATACAATGAGAGAGCTATAAACACCCATTATCATGGAACTGACTGAGAGATGAGCATTATTTCCTTCTGAGGACAGAGACTCCAGTGACATAATCACCTAACAGTAGGTCTCTTAAAAGTTCTACCTCAATACTACCATACCGAAGATTGCAGCACTTGAAACTCTGGAGAAAAACCACATTCACGTGAAAGCATGTGCCTTCAGAATACATACTGCATGTTTTCTGTGTTCTGAATTTTAATGATCAGTGAGCATATCTCTGATTTTTTCAGCTGATGGGAAACGTTTGGCTTCAGTTGGAATAGATGATAGCCATACTCTTGTGCTTTGGGACTGGAAGAAAGGAGAGAAACTTTCAATAGCAAGGTATGGAAAAAACTTGATGTCAAAATGCTAGAATTACATGGGACTTAAATTTTTTTAAATTAAAACAATTTTGAAATGTTAATATGTAAGTTTTTATTGCTGCCATTTGTATTACAATTAAATGTATAATGTAATCACAGTAAAAGATGAATGATTTCATTATTTCTTTATAGGTTTATCCCTTGTGAACCCACTTTAATACAACTATATTATGACATGGGAAGTAACTGTTATCTCAATTATTCATTTACAGATAGCGTTAACTCTATATGATAGCTATTGTATGACAATTAGAGAACATGCCAAAATGCTTATATTACATTTTTAAGTGAAAAAAGGTACACATCACAAAAAAGTTATAGGTTATTTTTATTTTCTCTTATATTTTTCTTTATTTCTAAATTTTCTACAGTGAGCATGTATTAGTTATATGATGAAAATATTAACAGTGCTAGTAGTTAGACTACTGTTTATATTCATCATTTAAAGTAAGATATTAAAGCATTTGAAATATATATAAGAACTTTTGCATACTGTATAGATAATGCCCAAGTGAAGGAGATTTATAGTTGGAAAGGCTGTATTAAATTGTAATTCACTCATCCCACAAATAGTATTCCCTATACACAGGACTATTAGTTATGCAAAGTTCAGTTTTCATTGTTTCTGTCCTTTGAGAATCTGTTGGACAGAGTTAACATTAGAATGACAAAAAAATCAAATGCATGATTTCACAATCCAAACCAAAGAGAGAAGTGGGAAACATATTCAGCAAATGGTATAATCATGGTAGGCCAAATGTTGTTAGAAAATATATTTATCTTCAAACTAAAACACTTTGGTATTTATTTCAGAGGAAGTAAAGATAAGATTTTTGCTGTGAAGATGAACCCCTACGTGCCTGATAAACTAATTACAGCTGGAATTAAACACATGAAATTCTGGCGTAGAGCAGGTAAGGAAATGTTCCCTTTTAACCCTTTGAAATTTAAGAAATTTAATGAAAAGTACAATGTGGTGTCCTGGACCAGATTCTGGAACAGGCCAGGGATATTGGTAGAACAATTGGTGAATTGGTTTTGAGTTCATTTAGTAGTAATGTACAAAACAAGTTGATTTCTTAGTTTTGACAAAGTGATTATAGCAATATGAAATGTTCACACTAGAGGAAACTGGATGGAGAGGTTTATAGGAACACTGCATTATCTTTGCATCTTTTTTGAAAATTAAAATTCCCCAAAATAAGTTTATTTGTAAATGATTTACTGTTGCCTTGGTACATTTTAAACAAAGATATACTTCAGTTGTAATCATATTTGCAAAAACATTTAACACATAAAATTAATCAGTTCATGTCCAGATTCCTTGTGTTAAGACATATTTTATAGTCTAAATTAAATGAAAAAGTATGTAAAAATTGTTTGATATGATACAAAAAAGTGTTCTATCATTTGTAACAGTAATATACAAATGTATACATTTGCTCTTTTTTTTACAGTCTTGGTGATTAAACCTCACACCTTTACATTAATTTACCATACATTTCTAGCCCCTTTTTATTTTTTCCAAATTTTGAGACAGGGTCTAAGCCACTGAGTTGCCCAGGCTGAGCTCAAACTTTCAATCCTCTTGCTCTAGCCTCCCAGAGTTCTGGGGTTACAGGTGTGCCACCACCACGCCCAGCCAGAAGTTCACATTTTAAAATAAAAAATACTGTTTTCTTTCCAAATAGAATATAAACTCATAAATCTCAGAAATGTGACATCACTCTGAAAGAATTAAACCTTTTAAAGAAAATATATAAATGTAAAAGTGAAACACATCAGAAAAGAATAGATTTGTTAAAGACATTTCCTAAATTCAGGTAACTCAGAAATTGTAAACTATATAGGACATACATTGATTTTCAGATTTGGGTTTGTCACAGACCCATTAGATCACAATGTATACATTTACAGTGTAAAAATTATTCTCACGTTTGTAACTTCTTTTTTTTTTTCCTTCGGGATCTCGCTACGTAGTTCAGGTTGGCTTTGAACTCACTATGTAGTCCATGCTGGCCTCAAAATCATGGCCTCATCTTCTGCCTCAGCCTTCCAAGTGCTGAGATTAAAGCCATGTACTATCACCCTGCCTGGCCTCACAACTGTAATTTTATTTCCATATGTTTAAACAGGCTTTTCACTTGGGCATCTTAGTCTTTTGGAATTCTGGTATAAATACCCAGCAAGCAAAACTTATTATTTCTGTAATTTTTCTTTTAAGTTTGGTTGGACATGTATGGGACCTGAAACAATCCTAAAAGGATAAATGTTAAGGCTTTTGTGTGCATTTCTGCCTTTCTCACTACCAGAGTTCTGATCCGTAGAGTTCACTAGCCAAGTGAGAAAATAAGCACTTAAACTTTCTTAATCTGATTAAGAACTGTTTGCCTGATTCTCTAAATGCAGTTTTAGGTCAGTGGTGGTGAACCTATGGCACATATGCCACAGCTGGCTGTATTTTATTGTTGAAAGCTCTAAAAAGTTCATCATCACTGTTTGGGGTGAGTTAAGTTGAAGAAGATGACTTAATCCTGAAGCTAAAACAGAGTCCCTTGCTATCTATCCCAAAACTAGACTTTGGGTATTACAAGTTGAGAATTATTAGTCTTTCCTTAAGGTATTTGAATCCCATTCAAGTGGAGGATCAGAGTAGGAAATCACTGAAAGATTTTGAATGCAGTGATCACGTGTTCTTATGTAGTCGGAACACGTTATGTTGCCTGTATCATGAAACCTAACTATCAATGAACTAAACCAGGAGTGGCAAAACTTCTTCTGTAAATGGTCAGATAGTAAATATTTGTTCCGTATGAATGAAAAAAAATCAAAAATACTATATAAACATTTATAGAATAAAGAGAAAAATTGTCCTTTTGTGATTACCATGTTAGCCCTCAATTGCTCTAAACTGGAAACATCCTCTCTAAGAATAACTTGCTGTAGGAAATAGGGCTGGCAGGTTGAAGTGGGGAGGGAAACTGACCAGCTGCACTCTGAAGCTATGTGTCCCAGTGACACATTGATCCCATTGTGTCCTTCTCCTTAAAAGCTGAGCCTTCTAAAGTTGAGCACCTAGCCAAAGACAGGACAGCTACTGGACTGAGATTCCACTTGGACGCATAGCACTTGCTACCAGCAAAGTCCCTGCTTGTGGCTTGTGAACAGATTAGACTCTGAACAGCTGCTAGTTGTGGCACAAATCAAGGAGGCCGGCTCCAACAGGTGGCTCCAGTAGGTTACTGCAGAATTTGGCAGCTAAACATTTGTTGTTGACCCTGTTCTAGATGGATAGTCTGTGCTCTGGTGAAGCCAGGTCCTTCCTCTTGTGCTGTATAGCCCAGGCAGCCTAGAATTTGTGATCCTCTTGCCTTGGCCTTCCAAGTGGTAGAATGAGAAGAATGCATCTTCATGCTCAGCAAAACCCCTCTTTCAGTTCTACCCTCAAGTTGCTGATCAGTTTCTCTTCTTACCTATATAGTAAAGCACCTGCAAACAGTTGTTAGTTTCGCTTAACAGTTTTTCTTTCTCTTGAGAGAATTCTAACTTGGTTTTGTTCCCTCATCACTCTGCCCAGTTGCTTTTTGGTCACTAATGACTGGCTGCCAGGTTATAATGATTTACTGAACATGTGGAATCTGATGCCTTTTCATCTTCTGTGCCACCACCCTGGTTCCATCTTCTTTATCATTTAGCTAGATGAGTAAAATAGACTTTTTTCATCCTATACCCTGCTTTAATCTATTCTCAACCCAGAAATTAAAGTGAACATTTAGTCATATCCCAGATCTTATTATTCTACTATTAAAATGTTTTCTGTCCTGTGTTGAGCAAAATTTATATCTTTACAATGGCTGTACTACAAACTCTGATCTTGCTGACCCCATCTCTTACTATTGTCTCTCTTACTTTCTTTTTCTTTTTATTGAGTTTATTGGTACATTTTAGGTATACAGTACAGTTATATTCATTATTGTGATCTGTACCTTTACAAGACAGGTCTTGGTTCTTATTTTTTTCCCTTGTCTGTGCCCTCCCTTCACCCCCTCCTCCCCTCCCCATTTACAAACACTTTATTTACATTTTTTCATTTTCTCATATTTTTTTCTTTTCCCTTATTACCTTTCCCCTACCCTTCCCACTTGCCCTACACCTTTAGCCCTTTGCTTCCTATTTCACATTGTTAATTATCTCATTACTATCTTATGTACTATTATAGTTTTCACACTAGAGAAACTATTCAGTATTTACACATGTGTGACTTATTTATTTCACTTAGGAGTATATCCTCAAAATGTATCCATTTTCCTATGAATGACTCTAATTTCTCATTCTTTATGGCTGAGTAGTATTCCATTTTATAGAAAAACCACATCTTCTTTATCCACTTTCCAACTGATGGGCAAATGGGCTGTTTCCAAGTTTTAGCTATTACAAACTGTGCCACTATAAACATGGGTGCACATACATCATTGTGATATGATTCTTTTAGTTCTTTTTCAAAGATACCCAATAGAGGGATGGCTGGGTCAAATGGAACCACTAATTCCAGCTCTTTGAGGTATCTCCATATTGATTTCCATAGTGGTTGCACCAGTCTGCACTCCCACCAACAATGGAGAAGGGTTCCTTTCTCCCCACAGCCCCGCCAACATTTGTTATTCTATCTTCACATTCTTTTATTCTGTTGTGTTCACTTTCAATAAAGTTTTTAATCTCTTGGGTATCTGTTTTTATCTGTTTAATGTATTCCATTTTTTTCCTGTGTTGGGCATTCATTGTTTCCATTTTTTTCTTATGCTGGGCCTTCATGGCTTCTATCATGGTCCTGAGCTCACCTTTTTTTTTTTTTTTTTTGGTCAATTTCTGTTCTAGAGTCTCGAAGCATGACTTTCATTTTGCTCACCATCTCTGTGGTGATTATCTGCGAAATTATTTCTGTTTTGAACTTTTCTAGAGCCTGATTGATCTGTTTTGTTGCTTCCAGTGCTTTGAGTTCAGGGTGTCCTGATGGTTCACTATCAGCCTTTTCATCCTCATTTGCCCTACTGTTTGCCTTTGGTGAACGAGAAGTCTGTCTTTGGGTCTTGCTTAAGTGTTTTCTCATTTTTATTTTTGCTGTTGGGTTGTCCTTGATTGAATATCTGGTTTATTAAATCTTCCTGATATAGTTGTGCTTTAGCTTTTGGGTCTCTAATGACTCATAGACATTCTCATTTTCACAATATTAGAGAAAACAACTCATCAAATCAATCCCTATCCTTTATCCCAATCGATACAATCAGCAACACAATAGGATCAATCACAACTTGCAAATTGACCACTTGTGGTAGTCATTAATCTATCACCTTTAAACCATGTGAATTAAATTAAAATCAAGAAGCAGGCCAAAATATGTTTACAGTGAACAAATTCCTCAGCATAGCATATTTACCATTTAGGATGGGGCCTAGACAGAGTTAGGACGAGAGGAGTAGATAAGTAAAAGAACTGGAGAAGGTTTCAAGTGAAGCCAGAGGACACAGAATGACCACACAATCTTTAGGAAACTGTTAAACTCAAAAGGGATAGACAGAGTGCAAGAATACGCAATGATAGAAAAAAGAACATTAAGAAAAAAGAAAAAGTGATAAAAGAAATTTAAGTCAGGGCAGGAGCAGGAACAGAAAGGGAGATGAGGGACAATATGGTGAAGCAAGAGACTGAGTTGGTGAAAGAGGATAGAAAAAAGAATTTACAGAGTGGAATGAGGAACAGAAAGAAAAGGGAAAAAATGAATTTGAAGGGCCTCTTTCAGACTATATCTCTGCTGTCATAATACACATCGTGTGCAGCCATGTGCAGAACCAAATCCCCCTATATCAGCTAGCCCATGGCAGACCCCTGCGAAGCAGACTGACCTCAGGCTGCAAGGCCCAAATTGAGCTCCCCGACCTCCTGCAGGGTTGAACTCCAGACAGTTCTACTACAGCTTTCCCCCGCCCTTTCTTTAAAGATGTTCAAATTTGGGAGCTCAGAAAATTACCCTTTATACCCATCTATACCTCTGCGGAGTGGGTCCAAGGACTGGCAAAATCAGGAGGTCTGAGCAGTGAGTGCTCAGGGGCTCCCACACGGCTACCCTCCTGGTGCTGGAGCAGTGATGGCAGCGCCTGCAGGGGAGGGTGCAGCTACCCAGTCCCATGGACTGAGCCCAGGCAGGCCGGAGGCAGATCTGCTGTCTGAGCCGCTTTCCCGAATCTCACTTTCCTGGCAATGGAGCATCAATTGGCAAGAGAATAAACACTTTACAAAGGTTCCACAATATAAGTTATAAAATTAGCATGCTTCCCTGATTTTCACCACATCAAGGGGGTGCATCAGGCAAATTTCTACAAGACCAGCTGAACCACAGCCAAGATCTGCCTTGAAGCAGCATGCAATAAACTGGCTTAGGGCTTGGCGGACATCTTCGCAGTGGGAGGACAGTGGGGAGCTGGCCAAGACTAGGGAGCAGGTTCACCGCTTGAACCTCAGCCTGCACAGCCTCCTCTCTTACTTTCTTTGTTCTCCATACCAGTCTCTGTGGGAGACCATCCTATTGAGTATGTCTACAGCAGGCTGTGAGTAGCACAGGCTGTAAAGAGTTAACCGCACAATTGCTTGTTTCAAGAAGCGAGTCTGGCTGAAACCTATGTGCCATGCCAAGGTCAAAGTGACTCACACCCGAATTCTGTTCCCAAAGTTTAAACCTTCTTTACTAAAAAGACAAAGTTAATTACTAATCACAACCTATATTTTGTCTGTTCTGTTTCTAATTCAAGAATGCTTTGTCTCTTCCTTTACAAGCCTTGCCTGCATCAGCAATGTATCCATAACAACTATATATCGCTTCATGTAGCCCCTTTACCTCAGTCTAACTATGATGTCACCAGTAAACATCTACAACTCTGAGTGTTCAGGGCCTTTGCTTGTTTAAACTTCTGGCTGCTCAAGCACTGGACATCCTGGCTCCCTGTATCTTTCTTTAACTCTGTCTCTGTGTCTTTCTTCTCTCCTTGAACTGTATCACTGAACAGGAGATCAGAACCTATTTTAGGGGTCTCCAGTAAGTCTTGCTGGTTGTTTCTTAACAATTTCAATCACATTCCTGCATTGAGACTCTGCACTTGCTGCTCCTCATGGAAACACTATTCTAACATAGTTTGCTCTGTGACCTAAAATTTTCTGTATGGATCCCACCATGTTAAAGAGGCTTATCTTTAACCACCCTGCTTAAAATGAGTGTGTGTCCCCTTACATTTTTCCCAAAGCACCCACCATTACCTGTCATACTCTGTATTTTCCTTAGTTGTCATATTGTCTCTTACTATGAAGCTCCATAATAGTGGAGGTTTTTATTGTTTGGTTTTGTTCATAGCTCTGTTCCAAGTGCCTTGATTAGTTTGTGGCATTTGAATGAATGAATTTGTTTTCAAAAAATGGGCAAAAGATAGTAATAACTGGCTAACAAGAAAAATGATCAAACTCAATACTAACAGAAATACACAATAAAATTGAGTTGGTATTTCATATTTCCTAGTCTGAGAATTCCTAATGTTCCTGAAAATGGAAAATAACAGGAACACTTTTCACTGCTAATAGAAGTAGAAGTTGGTATATCAACTTTGGAGAACAGTTTGGAAGGAAGAGTTGATAGGTCTCTATTTATATACTGTTTCTTTTGCACATTATTCTATAAATACTTCTAGGCATTCCTTGAGAAATTCTTGTACTTAGAGGAGACACTTATAAGAATGTTTAAAGTAGCATTGTCTTCAATAGCAAAATCTTAGAAGCAACTTAAATACTTAATAAGAAATGGATAAACTATGAAAGGTTTAGGTCTTAACATTTTTGTCGAAGAGATGCAATACCCAGCACTCACAGCTTAAAGGAGGAAAGGTTTATTTGGGCTCACAGTTACAGTACATGGTCATCTGACTCTAAGGCATAGAACAACATGGCATAGGAGCATGGTGAAGGAAAGATGCTCAAATTGTGGCAACCAGGAAGCAAAATAAAAGTGAAGAAGTATACCCTTTTAGGTCGGTGATTCTTTTTTGACCAGACACTGTCTTTTAATGGGAATTCCAAAACCCTCATGATTTAATCACCTTTTAAAAGCCCCATGTATGAGCTCATGAGGCCTTTGGTGAATATTCTTTATCTAAATTATAACATTCTGCCCCTGTCCCCTAAAAGACTTATGTGTATCTCTTTATTGTAAAATGTAGTTAGTCCATCTGTAAGAGTCACCTAAGTCTTTAACAGTTTCAGCATTATTGAAAAGTCCCAAGTCTAAAGTCTCTTCTGAGACTCAAGGGAAATGCTTAGCTATAAGCCCCTGTAAAAGTCTAAAAGAAAATTAAATACTGTCAACATACAATGGCACAGGATAAGCATTTCTACTTTAAAAGGGAAGAATAGGATAGAAAGACATGGGACAAAAACAAGACAGAAACCCAGCAGAGCAAAAATGTTGTGGCTGTATGTCCCGTACCCAGGATAAAGATGTAAACTTTAAATAGCCTGGCTGTCTCATGTCTCAGCCCATACAGCATTGTCACTGTCTGTAGCTTTATACCTCTTTTTTTTTTTTTTTAAGATGTCTTAAATTCCTGGCTTCTCTAACTTTGAGTCTCTATTATACTTTTTACTTTACTCTCACAGCTTTCTGCACTGCCCTCTCAGGCACACACTGCTTTGGGTGGGTTTCTTTCTTTCTTTCTTTCTTTCTTTCTTTCTTTCTTTCTTTCTATATTGGTGAAATTTATTCTGATTCCATGATTCTTATGTTTTACATGCCCATAAAGCCAGTATAATGTATGTGATGCCAAGGTCTGTTGCTGTGGCGGTCCAGCCGTCACATCACGAACATGCCTGAGTTGGGGAGTGAGGATTGAGAAAGGAAAGAACACTCAAGCCTGACTGGAGACCAAGAGAAGTCTGATTTATTTCACAGAAACAGCTCCTTTTCAAGACACATCAACAGGAAGCACCTGACTCCTACAGATAACATCAGATCTTTGGCTATCTCTTCAAGTTTCTCCCATGCAGGGTAAAAAAAAAGTTTAACAAGTGCAGTCCTTAAAAAGGAACAAATGTTAACAAATGCTAATTAGGAACATCCTGACCACACATTGTGTCAATGCCTTGATTATAAAGAAAGAAGTTACCTTTCAAATGTCAAATGCCAGTGGGCCATGACTGGCTCCCACATTTCCCCCTTATTATATTTAGAGCAGGGACTTTCCCTGTTCAGCAGAAAGACTGTGCCTGTCTTAGGTGAGAAATGTCCAGAGAAATCCCTTACCCATCATCAAGCCATGAGAAGTTTAATACTCATGCTCTGTCTTAGGTTGGATATTTCTCCACAATTCTCTTACCCGTCTTTGACTACCAGCCTCTGCAGGGGTTATACCATGGGTTGTGAAGGCCTGACATATAGCTTTCTCTACCTCTATCAATATTTGTAATCCTTGATCCTCATACCAGGACTCCTTAATTTTTATAGGCATCATTACAAAGAGAGGTTGTCTCAAAACCATCACGGAATGAAAGGAAGTCACCATTTCTGAGAATATACAATTGGTCAATTTACAATTAATGATATCAGTTTCATAAACAATCTCTATATTTCCTACTAATACCATATAAGGAGCATTAACACATTATTCTCTTTTGTTCTTTGACTTGAGATAACACAGTATTTATGGTATTCCACATATTAGAGGGTCCCTATGTTAAAAACATTGAAACTAGGGCTAATAGCTTTGACATCTGACCATAAATGTATTTCTCCCAATGCAGCAGCAAGTTTTCAAATGTTGTTTTGAGAAAAAGCTGAAGCTGTGCACCAAAGTCCTTCAGATAAGCTTAAGTCTGTGGAATTTCCAAGTGATCAGTCCAAAAACTTTTGAGATGTGTCATTAAATAACCTTTCCTGAGGTATAGTAACATAACATCTTTTCCATAAAATCATAGTATTAAGGACTGTGGAGGTTCACCAGTCCCATTAAATCCTTGTTCTGGATAAAGAAGGGAAACTTTTTGCTTTTTGGAAGGAAATTTCCGCTTGTGCACCGAGACACATCCTGGAGTTTTCTCTGCTGCTTCAGTGTTGGGGTCCCAATCTAGTCTCCTCAGTGGAAACCCAGCTTCAAGCTGTTCAGGGATAGTGGTGGGTCTATAAATGTACCTGTAACCATAAGTAGGTGGAGCAGGAGAGGGGAGAATACCTAGACCAAAAGGTTATTATCATAAACAATATGTTGGAAAACCTGCATAATCAAACAATATGAATACATTTTGTATACCAGAAAAGTAGCAATAATAATTATTATACTTATATTAAATCTTATGTCCTGTAATGTAGCTTTGTATCAACAGGATCTTCCATTTTTTACAGAAATTATATTTTGAAGATAACCATCATAAACATTACAATAACATATTTAGAATTTAGCCTTTTGATAACCAATGTAAACATTTTTAACAACATATTTAACAAGGCATATCTTTTTATAAGGCTATGAAAATTATTTTGGTGGCTCCCATTAGTGAACAAAGATCAGAATAAATTTTCTGAGCAGCTGCTTCTTTATTTACCAACAGGAGTGTATCCAAATTTAAAGGTTTATATTTAATTATCTTTTAAGTTTTTCATTTGATCCTATAAAGCTAGGTTGTATAAATCAACAATCTATTTGTATTTGATGTCATTTTGATCAAAAATATAACTGGACAAACACTTTTGAACATTTAGACAGACAAACATATAAGACAGTTTAAACTAGAGTGCACTCAGATGGTTTTGGCCAATTGAATTATAAAATCTTTTTGTTATGATAGTCAAAATTTTTGCAGGTCAAAATTAACAGAGATCTCTTGTAGAATTAGGGTTAAAGGAATGAAAACTCTTCTTGACTGTAAATGTAAACCTTCTATAACAAACTTGAAATCAACAAGCAAACATAAATAAATCATTTCCACACACCTTCTCTACACACGTAGGCCTTCTGGTCTTGTATATCTTTCTTTACCTGTTTTTAAGAAGATGAACATACAAAAACCTTTCATGTCAAAAGTATAACTCTTACTTATAGCTTTCCTAATATTTTTCTGTCTCATTTACTATTAAACTTTTATAACAAACTTCAGTTTAAAGTGTCCTTTTTCTGTTTTCAGATTGTTACATCTTAAAATTTGACTGGCTGCCAGTAGAACAGTATTAACCTTGAATTTTTAGAAAAGAGCAAGTTAACCCTATAATCACAGTTTAAGAATTTGCAATTCACAAGAAGTGTTACCAAAACTAAATAGTTTTCACTAGGAGGTGACTGTCACAAAGCAGAAGTCTGAGCAACTCCTAGGCTGGGTTGTTTTGAAATCTCTTTCTTAGTTATGTGGAGTCCAAAGTCAGCTGCAGTCTGACGGACCTCCTGGAAATGGTTTAAAATCAAGGTGGGGGGGTAGATGAGCTTCTTTTCATTCTGTCAGAAAATTCAAAATAAGCGAGCAGACAAACAAGGAAACAAAGGAGGCCAAATAAGAAATAGGACCAAGGCTTATGAAAACCAAACCAAAAGTAGAACCAGAGGTCTCATGAGCAGTTTCCTCTAGATTTTTTTTTGTCTGGGATCCAAACTATCTCTGATGAGAGTCCACAAACAAAGAGCATCCACGGGTAACTTGCTAGGTCCTTGTGCAGCATAATAACCCTGTAATTGTTTTCCTACCTTACTCCAAGTATCTAAGTTTACAGTGCCTTCTTCAGGGAACCAGGGACAAACCATTTAAACAAATTCTAAAAAATTACACAATTGCTGGTGCCCTACTCTAGCACCACTGGCACGCAATAAATCTTTAAGCATATATACAAAAAGCATGCAACTATTGCTGGCTCCCATTTTTAATATTTACAAGAAAATTCACCGCTCCTTACCTTTTCGTTGAGGCCTCATTCTTCTCTGCAGTGTCCTTCACTGGATCCCTTGATACTCAGGTCCCTGTTCGGGTGCCAATTGTGGTGGTCCAGCCGTCACATCATGAACATGCCTGAGTTGGAGAGTGAGGATTGAGAAAGGAAAGAACACTCAAGCCTGAGTGGAGACCAAAAGAAGTCTGATTTATTTCACAGAAACAGCTCCTTTTAAAGACACATCAACAGGAAGCACCTGACTCCTACAGATAACGTCAGATCTTTAACAGGAAGCACCTGACTCCTACAGCTAACTCAGATCTTTGGCTATCTCTTCAAGTTTCTCCCATGCAGGGTCAAAATCAAATTTAACATGTGCAGTCCTTTAAAAGGAACAAATGTTAACAAATGCTAATTAGGAACATCCTGACCACACATTGTGTCAATGCCTTGATTATAAAGAAAGAAGTTACCTTTCAAATGTCAAATGCCAGTGGGCCATGACTGGCTCCCACAGTTGCTAGTTCAGGTAATAGCCAGGGACCTTTGGATCATGGCTATACTAGCCTCTGAGTGACTGGATGGCTGAGCACTGTGAAACAAATCTCAGGGAATGAGATAACAGGCAGCATTCTCTGGGGCTCCCTCTTCAAATGAAAGCTTTAAAGCTTTGTACCCTTGAGTTTGTGATGGATGGGGTCTTGCGGATTTTTTAAACATCCTCAAAGCATCTTCCTTATTGTCCTGATGAAAAGTACTTGGCTTTTTTTTTTCTTTACCTCTTTTTAATGTTAATTTTTATAGCAGCCAGTGTCTCTTACTCCAAAACTTTAAAGCCCCAAATTTATAGGGACTTCTTTTTTGGTGAAACTCAAGACTCTTAAAATCACTCAGCTCTGCCATTTGTTCTTGAATGTCAATGTATAGCTGTCTAAAAGCACCCAATAGTACCTATGTCATACCCTGCACATTGCCCTCCCTTGAAATTTTCTCCACCAGATTAATCAGCCTGTTGCCATTAATCTTAGTCTCCCAGAGCCTCAAGACATGAATAAGATGTACGTAGTTTTTTTTTCCCAAAGCATCACACACATGGGCTGGAATCTAGCTGCCAATGGAGCCCTTGTTCCCAACTGAAACCTGGAGCCTGGTCTTAATTATCTTTATTTTTATCAGTATCCTGGTCTTCCAAGTTCTAACCAGAGTCTTTCATCAAGTTCATTTTATAGCATTCTAGGGCTTTTCTATCTGTCATCTCTAAACATTTCTAAACTCATCTTGTGAACCTGTTCTAAAGGCTTCTGAACCACATGGTCAAATAATCACAACAGTTACCCCACTTCTGGTAGCAAAATCTTAGTCACTTATCACAGGAATATAATACCCAACATCCACATCTTAAATGAGGTGTTTATTTTGTCTCAGGGTTGTACTCCATGGTTGGCTGCAAAAAGGCAGAAAACAACATGGCAGAAGAGCTTGATAAAAGAAAGCTGCTCATTTCATAGAAGCCAGGAAACAGAGAAAATGGAAGAGCTGGGAAGAGAGATAAAACCCTTCCAAGTCATAACCCCAGTGACCTGCACCTGTTTACAGCAGCTATAGTACCCCCAATATTTAATTATCTTTTAAATGCCTAGCCTATGAGCACATGAGGCATTTTAGAAATATTCCTGATCTAAACTAGTAACAACTGATACAGTGGAACCTTGGTTCATGAACTTAATTCTTTGAACAGTTCTGGTTGCAAACCAAGTTGGATGAGAACCAAATCAAATTTGCCCGCAAGATCAACATTGAGCCTAAAACATAACCATTTAATTTGATTCAGTTGTCATCTAACTAGGTTTGAGACTAGAATTGTAGGAAGAATGAGGTACCACTGTATAAGGGAGTGATACATAGTTACTAAAATGAGATTTGTAAAAAGGGCTGGGATTTAGCTCAATGGTTCTGCCACCTGCCTTGCAAGTGCAAGGTCCCATTTGGTATTGGCTTTTATAGTTTGATAGTGCATGCGCAGGTGCTCATTATATTGTTTTTTAATACCTTTTTTGTATTCTTAAATATGTAATAATAAAAATTTTGGAAAACATTACCAAAAATACTTCAGGTTGATTAAGACTAGCTTAATCCATGTCTTGCTTATCCAAAAACATATGGCCAAAAACCCACCATGCAGGGTGTTGCCCAAATCACCAATCCAAAGATCCATATTTTTCTGTTTAGTTCTCATGTTATGTGCCTTTCTGTTTAAGTAGGAAAAAAATGTACTTCTTTATAATTATATACATTTTAAAGTGTAATTAATATTTTTATGAACTAGGGGGAGGATTGATTGGAAGAAAAGGCTACATAGGCACACTGGGGAAAAATGACACAATGATGTGTGCCGTATATGGGTGGACCGAAGAGATGGCTTTTTCTGGAACATCTACAGGAGATGTGTGTATCTGGAGAGACGTCTTTCTCGTAAAAACAGTTAAAGCACATGATGGGCCAGTGTTCAGTATGCATGCACTGGAAAAAGTAAGTAACCTAAAGAGATTTTTTAAATTAAATATAATCTAATTGTGGAATATAGAACAATTTTAGAAGTAAAGAAACATTACCTTTCTCCTTGTTCTTACTGCCGAATTGTATTGTGGGCTGATGTTTTCTTGGGGTTTGCTTTGTTCCTTTCTTCAAAGTCCTGAACACTGAATGATGTAGATCTGATGTGTAAAAGAAGTTTAATTTAACACTTATTGAGTACTTATTATGTGTGAGAAAGTATTGTAGTGTATTACATTTAATCACCATATGCTATTAGGAAAGTACCATTATTATCTTCTTGTGAAAGATTAAATTAAGACTCCAGGAATATGGGCATGGTGATGCATATCTGTAATCCTAGCACTCAAAGCTGAGGCAGGAGGATGGCGAGTTCAAGGCCAGGCTGGACTACATAGCAAAACCTTGTCACAGACAAAACAAAACAAAACACATAAAGAAGACTCCAGGAAAATACATATAACTTGTTGAAAGTGGGAGATCTAATTCATGGTTCCAAACTAGCAACAGTGTTTTTAACGTCTTAGCCTAAAAGAATGTACATTATCATTGTAAATATTTTTGCTGATTTTGTGTTGATGTTTTAAAACCCATAATGTAGGCTAATTCCTGTTACTTACAAACTGACCTTTGGCTTTCCTCTAGAGTTTTTCAATATAAAGTTATTATTTTTAATATATTTATATTTTTTTAACTGGAACCTTTCATTTCTATAGGGATTTGTAACTGGAGGAAAAGATGGTATAGTAGCTCTTTGGGATGACTCCTTTGAAAGATGTCTCAAGACCTATGCTATAAAAAGAGCCTCTTTGGCCCCAGGATCTAAAGGTGATTTGAGAGTCACAATCTTTTGTGGAAAAACAGATTAATTGCTCATTAATGTGCTTGATTACTGAGATGGAATACATGGTTGCATTTTTTTCTTCTTTACTTGGTGATCATCACAGTTAAGTGAGTCACTTAATTTGATTCCACAATTATTAATATCCTTTCAGAAATCTGTTTTCTATGATATACATGATAAAATATTAGCTAAGAATAGTATTATCAATATTAGTTTTAACATCTGTAGTTTTCTTAGAAAATTTTCAAGTGAGCATCATATTTATCACCAATCAGAAACATTTTCAGACTTAGCACTTTTTCACTTTGGTGTCTTGTCCCTCCTGTCTGTACCCTCTAGGCCCTTCTTCCCTTTGCCTTTCACTATACTTTTTCCTTAAAGCCCTATGCTGTGCACTTTCTTACCTCCAGGCCTTTCTCCATGCCTGGCAGTTTTGCCTAGAATTTGTTCTGCCCTCCTCCTGCCTGCTCCATTTACCTAGCCACATGCCACATTTTTAAGTCTCAAATGCTGTCTTATCCTTTGCCTCCCCACAAAAGGATAAAACCCCTTGGTATATGCTCATTTTCCAAGACGCTCCTCACATGAGGTCACTATGCTGTGTAAGGGACAGAAACTGGGTCTGTATCATGTTTACTAATGTATTAATGAAATATTTAGAATATTGTTCAATACTACAAGAGGAGCAGGAAGTAGATAAGGAGGGACTAATCTAAGTGGTAAAGAAGTAGTTGTCAGAATGGTAGTAGGGCATCTGGGATGGAGCGGAATTCTATACAATTATACTTATTTTTGAGATTAATAAATTATTAAAGGAGATTCAGTGCATTATAATACTTTAGATACAGAGGAAAACAACCTTTTAATGTGATACCATTGTCAAAATAGCATAATTAGCAATATATACATTCTCGTATTACAGTAACTTTATATCTCCAAGAATATCTCCATTTAACATTTCAGGTCTTCTCTTGGAAGATAACCCATCTATACGTGCCATATCACTGGGACATGGCCATATTTTAGTTGGCACAAAAAATGGTGAAATACTAGAAGTGGATAAAAGTGGCCCAATAACACTTCTAGTCCAGGTATTTTAAATGCTAAAATGCTTTTATTTTTACTTCACATACAATTTCTTCTTTTAGTACATAAGAGACAAAAGTTGATAATAGTAAAAAAAAAGTTTAAGCAAATATTTGTTAATATATACAGAAAAAAAATTAATTTGGATATAGCTATACACTAGATACCAGTTAACAAATATGCATATTTTCATTATAGAATAATTGCCAATATTTGAGTAAATGCCTATCACAAAATAAGAGTCCAGGGGAAGGAAAAACTAGTTGTAGTTCATGTATCTCAGCAATTTATTTCATGTTCAATTTTATTTATTTGAAACATGTTTGTTGAACCTTTCTGTGAAACTCTTCAGGTAAGTCATTCTTAAGTTTCTAACATAATTTTTTAAAATGAGCACTGAAAATATTTAGCAGTTAAAAGATGTTAGTAAAAAAACAAAAATTCAGAATATGAAAGAATTTTGTAGTAGAAATGTGAATTGAAACAGTAGGTTCTGGTCACTTGGTTCTTAGCATTTCCATCAAGAATGATGTATTAAATTTTTAGATGCACATTTCTGCAGTGTATTATATTTATCTGAAAAGTATAGAGGAATATTAGTCAAACACCATGAAACAGTTAAGTGTGAGGTAGGATTTATTCTGATGAAAACTTGTCCTCATGCAGTTATTTTTTTTCTTAATACAGACTTAGTTCCCTTCCAATCTCCGGTTTGAAGGACACCAAAGGATATATGTAGATCTGAACACTGCACATGCATAATGCTCTATTATATTATTGATATTACAGTATTCTGACATATTGAGGAGATTATATAAATGGAAAAACATTGTGTTAAAGTAATGGTATCTACTGATCTTAGTAACATAATATGCTTTTTAATAAAGAAATGATGAAATTTAATGTGTTTACAATCTCAGGAAATGAATGGATGATGAAAATAGAGATGATGGTGTTTAATGTATTTACAGTCTCTTGGAAAATATTAACACTAGTATTCTTTTACAGTTGAATCCAGAGGTGGCGTTATTAAAAATCACAGTTTCATAATTGTGAGAAAATATTTAATAAATGAATATTAAATTATTCATAAACAGTATATTCAATAAATAAATTAATTAATGACATCTGTTAAGAGGAAAAACTTTGGACAAAATACACTTAACAGAACTTATTTTGAGCATTGAAATATTCATAAATTGAGCAAGACTCAACAACAGAAGGGTCAGGGAGATCTTCAGCAGCATGGGCAGTGAGCTGAATGTGGAAGACAAGATCTTTGATTGGTTAGAGTGAAAAAAGCCTTAATTAGAGATTGGTTGGCCATTTCTGATTGGTAAATTATAAGTACCTAGTTTCATTTTACTGTTTATTTTGGACTTCAGTTTCCTTACACAGAAATGTAAAGCACAGGAGCTGTCTCAGCCTGATAACCTCCCAAGTAAATTTATCATTAATACATCTTTTTTTCATATGTGTGTGTGTGTGTGTGTGTGTGTGTGTGTTTATGATGCTGAGGATTGAACCCAAAGCTTTAGCTTCATGGATTTCATGGATGCTCTGTCTCTAAACCATACCCCTGGCCTATTCTATTTTTTTGTTTGTTTGTTTGTTTGTTTGTTTGTTTTTATGGTTTTTTGAAACAGAATCTTGCTATGTGGTTCAGGCGGGCCTTGCACACTATGTAGCTCAGGCTGGCCTCGAAATTGAAGCAGTCCTCCTGCTTCAGCCTCAGCCTCCCATGTGCTGGGATTACAGGCATGTGCCACCATCCTCTTATATTTTTTATATTCATTATAAGTTTAAGATTTCAGTGTTTTTAAATTACCTTAACACCAGGAACAAGGCAAGAATAGCAGGTCTCACCATTGTCATTCACCCTTGTGGGTGAAACCTTAGCCAATCAAGAAAAAAATCAACAAAAGGTGTAACCATTGGAAATAAATAGACAACACTAATATTTCCATATATAACAACTTTATCCTGTACCTTGGATAACAAGAGAATAAACTGAAAAACTATCAGAACTAATTAAAGAGCCCAGTAATGTGATGAGCTACAACTTATAAAAAATCAATAGTATTTCTGTACAGTGGTAACAAGAGTTTGGAAAATACAATTTTAAAATGCTACTCATACCAAAAAACTGTACAGCAACAAGGAATTTCATAATTGAAATATGCAATGGTTTTGGTAAGAAAACTGTAAGATTTTATTTAAAGACATGAAGACCTAAATAAATTGTAAGTTCAATGACAGTCCACCCTTAATGAGATTTTTCACAAATTTAGGAATGATTTTTTAAAAATCGTCTAGAGGAAAATATAAAGATAGCCAAAAGAAAAAAAATCTTTGAGAAAATCCATATGCTAGAAATAAGGATAATATGAAACTACAGTAATTAAAAATGGGAGTATATATACTTATCAGAAATGTTATTATATATGTTCTTTTTTTAAAAATGCACAGCACTAGTGCTACTGCCTACCTTGCAAGCACAAGGACCCGAGTTTGATCCACACAGCACTGTAGCATCACTGTCTGTGGATCTATTTTGGAATCCATCCATTCCTGATTAAATCTTCCAAACATAGTTTAAGTGTTTTCTTGTATGTTTCTTGAGTGGGACAGGACTGTGTCCATTGAGAGGATCATGTGGTTTTTGGTTTTCATTCTACTAATCATGGTATGTTACATTGATTTTTGGATGTAACAATCTTGCATTCCTAAAAATGGTGTGTATTCTTTTTATATGTGTTGGGTTCAATTTGCTAGTATTAAATAGAGGATTTTAGCATATATGTTTATAAGGGATGTTGGTCTATATATTTCTTGTGATGTCTTTGATTTTGGAATCAGGGTGATACGGTGCTCTAAAATGATTTGAGAAGTACTGTATCCCTTCTTGTTTCGTGTCTTTTATCTTGACCTTATCCCACTGTTAAATTCCTTTAGTTGCTGCCTGATTGCTTTTTTTTTTTTTTTTAAGCATTTCCTGGCAAACACATTGCTTCATGGACTAAACTAATCAAATTCAGGCTCCTTAAAAGGGATAGTTTCCTGGGGTAGTTTTGTTGGTTGCTTCTGACCCCAGGCAGCCTATTTCTAAGATTCCCTAACACCCCGGGATAAGCTATTTTTGTAATTTAGCTTTGTCATATTACTCTGCCGGTCTTTTCCCAGTTTTCATTACAACCTCCACTGTTTTTCAGAACGCTCTTAGGCATGAATTTTTCCACACTCTGCTGTAAGTAAAGATAATTTATAGGAAATAAAGAGCTGTCTTTCTGGCTGCTTTTCCCTCCAGGTAAAATCTCCGCAAAGGACTCTGGAGTTGAAAGTAAGGGGAATAGAATGTTTCTCTTGAGTGTCCCAGGCTTTAAGAAACTGAGTGCTTTCTGGGGGAGAGAAGCAGTAGGCTCAGGTCTTCTTGGGTTGCATTTCATTGGCGCTGCTCCCAAGGTTGACTGTCCATTAGAATAGGGGTGGAGAAGAGGAGGAAGCATCTGCTTATTAGCTGTTGAAGGAGCAGTGAAATGGAGACATTACCAGAACCCCTGCAGTGAGTCCTGGTCTCCTGGGAGCCAGAACAGCACAAGGCAAATTAATGAATAAAGACAGGAAACAAGATTTAGAGAAGAGGCTGAGCTTTGGACCTGATTGATACAGCTATGGGCAGCAAAGATGAAGGCACCCTGAGCTTGCCACACCTTTTCTGGCTCATAGGGAGTGACAGATGACTCAGATTGTGGTGACAATCATGGGACAACGAGGAACTTATGCTGATGCAGATCCTAGATTGATGATGAACTTACGTTGATTAGGAATTTGTCCATCCCCAGGTGAAACCTTTCTCTTACAACTCAGTTCTCAAGGAACCAGGATGTCTTCATTGTCACAGCCTGCAGTGTCACAGCATCACCGGATCATTGAGGATTTAGCAGGGACCAGAGGCGAAGATAGAATTGTCTCGACACGGCACAGCTGGTCTGTAGGCAGGAAAACTAGTCCTACTCATAATTTAATTGTGAAATGATTTTCCCCCAAAATTATGTAGAATGCTCTGACAAGCTGTATTCACGAAGATTTTAGACTTCACAATGGGTAGCTGGGGGCAGGATGAGAAATCCTGGCAAGACAGCCCTCCAGTTGGAAACCGGGGAGAGCCAGGTGTTCCTGGCTCTAGTGTGAAGTTTCCATTTGGATGAGTTGGTAGAAGGAAGAGGGGCTGGATCTCACTTAAAATATCATAGATTCACCATGTTTACTAAATTTTAGCACATTTTCTTCAATATATTCTTTAATTTACTTTATTTTCTTAAAAGCATTTATAGTTTAATGTTTTTCATCAGTTTCACAGGTGAGCAGGTCTGTGGAGCTCCTCATTGTGCCGTGAATGTATTTTTAGGTTGAATTGATCCTAACTGTGTTTTCTTCATAGGGACATATGGAAGGAGAGGTGTGGGGTTTGGCCACACATCCTTATCTACCCATTTGTGCTACCGTAAGTGATGATAAAACCTTAAGAATATGGGATCTCTCACCTAGTCATTGTATGTTGGCTGTCCGGAAACTAAGAACGGGTAAGAGGCTCTCAGACTTGAGCATAGATTAAGTTATCACAATTTTCTAACCTTCATAAGTATAGGAAACCAAGAGTAGATACATAAAAGACTTTAAGTGTTTTGAAATATTTACTCAATATCTACTTCATGATGCTACATAAAGAAAATTAATTGTACACAGTCCCTCATGGTCCTCCCATGATCATGCCTACACTGAGCTAATTTTCAGTGACATCTTGGAAACACTGTAGGAAGTAAAGAGAAACTCAGTTTTCCTCCCTTTGTGATTATGAGTTATTCATAATCAGAGCTGGAAACTAAGAAAGATTGCTTCAACTTTAAAAGAGATAGCAGAAATGCACAGTTTGTAATAGCAAAATCTTGGAAACAGCCCATTTGCCCATCAGTTGGAAATTGGATAAAGAAGATGTGGTTTTTCTATGAAATGGAATACTACTCAGCCATAAAGAATGAGAAATTAGATTTATTCATAGGAAAATGGATACATATTGAGGATATACTCCTATGTGAAATAAATAAGTCACACGTGTAAATACTGAATAGTTTCTCTGGTGTGAAAATCTATAATAGTACATAAGATCCTAATAAGATAATTGACCATGTGAAATAGGAAGAAAGGGGCTAAAGGTGTAGGGAAAATGGGAAGGGTAGGGGAAAGGGAATAAGGGAAAAGAAAAAAATATGAGAAAATGAAAAAATGTAAATAAAGTGTTTGTAAATGGGGAGGGGAGGAGGGGGTGAAGGGAGAGCACAGACAAGGGACAAAAATGAGAACCAAGACCTGTCTTGTAAAGGTACAGGATCCCAATGATGAATGTAATTGTACTGTATACCTAAAATGTACCAATAAACTCAGTAAAAGAAAAAATTAAAAATAAAAAAAAGATCGCAGAAGTGTGCAAAGACTATTTTAGGATGAATCAGAATTGGGAGCACATATAGGAGGCGGATGAATGAGGCTGTTAGTAAAGCAGAGTTGCTATTAACCTAGGGAAGATGAAGCTATACAGACAGCTTTGAATTTCTTAGTAAAGTAGGAATGCTGTAAAGTCAGGGGTCTGACAAGAGAAATTCCAGTTGGGCACGTTCAGAACAGTTGCTGTAAGAAATGAGATACAGTCAACAGATGAGGCAAAGAATAAGGGCAACTTGAAAACAAGTAACATGAATGTGTAATTCATTTAGTTTTACTATTTTGATTGACTTAAAATGTAGAGTTTATTCTTTTAGGATTACTGTTCAATATTTAACACGTACACTTAAAAACTTTTGAAGTTAATCACAATCCATAGACTACTTGAACACCTGGATTCTGCTCACTGCCTTTTTTTAGTTATTGATGCCCATCATTTTTATTTTATTTGTGCTCCCCTACAGCCCCTTCACTTGGCTTTGTTATTAATTGATTTGTGAAGTCATAATAATTAATAATTGCTTTATGCAGATACAAGGTTTATATCCACTTATACATTTCTTTACTCATGAGAATTTTTCTTCTTGCATCTCAGACTTTTCTTGTAGTATCATCTTTTTCTTCCTAAAATGTAGCTTTAAAGTTTCCCAAATAAAATTTTGTTGAAAATTCCTTCAGCTCTGTTCTCATTTATTCTCGTTGGCTCTCACTCTTTCCTCCTCCCCCTTTCTTCCTCCCTCCCTTCCTACTTCTCTTTCTCTGTCTCTCCCTCTCCCTAAAAGAAACTTCCTTTTTTTAAACTTTTATTGGTAAACATTTGCAATACATAATGATTGTATTCACCATAGAGAATTAGTGCATATACATAACACATTTCAATTCCCTTCTTTTTACCCCCTCCCTCCATCCCCTTTTATTTTTTCTAGCATCAGATTCATTTATCTTATAAAATACTATAAAGTTAATTATCATATAATCATATTAAAATCAGACTAATAGGCCAAAGAAAATATAAAATATGTAAGACAATTGTACAGTCAAGGTGCGTTTTTTTTTTTTTTTTTTTTTTTTTTTTTTTTTTTTTCTTTTCTTGGTACCAGGGATTGAACTCGGGTCCTTCTGCTTGGGAGGCAGCCAGTGGAACCACTGAGCTAAATCCCCCACTTTTTTTCTTTTTTTTTTTTTTAAGGTGCATTTTTAGATAACATTGTCTGCACTGCATTATAATACCTTTTTTTATACATATGTATATTTCATTATATATTTCATAATCATATGTTCATATATATTTCATATCTATATATAGATATATATAGAGAGAGGGTGGGAGAATTTTTCATATAAGAGAAACCACGCAATATTTAAGCTTGTGTGTCTGAGTTCCTTTACTTAACATTAAGGTCTCAAGGCGCATCCATTTTCCGACATATGACTTCAGTTTATCCTTCTTCATGGCAGAGTAGTATTCTATTGTGTATAAATACCACATCTTTTATCCATTCATCTGTTGATGGACATACAGGCTATTTGATGGATACACAGGCTGTTTCCAAGATTTAGCTATAATGATTTGCACTACTATAAACATGGATATGCATACATTACTATGGTATAATGTCTTTAACTCCTTTGAGAAGATACCTAGAAGGGAATAGCTGGGTTAAACAAAATTTCTACTTTTAGTGTTTTGAGGAATCTCCATAATGATTTCCATGGAGGTTATATCAGTTTATAGTCCTACCAACAATAGAGAAGTATCCTTCCCACAGCTTCAACAGCATTTGCTATTGGTTGATTTCTTGATGATAGCCATTCTTTCTGGAGTGAGATGGAATCTGTGTTGTTTTAATTTGCATTTCTCAAATGACCAGTGATGTTGAACATTTTTTTATGTATTTATTGACTCTTTGTACTTCCTCAGATGAACAATGTCATTCATTTCAGTGCCCATTTTTTACTGGGTATTTAAATTTGGGGGATATATTAGTTCTTTATATATTCTAATATTAGTCCTTTGCCTGAGAAGTAGCTGACAAAATTATTTTCCCATTATGTAGGTTGTCTCTTCACTCTTCGTGTTTCCTTCACTGTGTAGAAGCTTTTTAATTTTACATCCCATTTGTTGATTCTTGATATTATTTCTTGGGCCACGGGTTTTGTGCAGAAAGTCTTTGTCTACACCTATGTCTTCCTTAGTTTTACCTATTTTGTCTTCTAGCCAGTTGTTTCTGTTCTAGTGTTTATATCTTAGATCTATTCTGATTAATTGGATTTGTTTCTGTATCTTTTGTTCCATTGATCCACAAGTGTGTTTTTTTGTTTGGTTTTCATTTTGGTTTTGGTTTTGGGTGATTGATTGATTGATTTTTTCCATTACCATGCAATTTTAATCACTGTAGCTTTGTAGTATAACTTGAATTCTGGGATTGTGCTGCCCCCTGCCTTGCCTTTGTTGCCCAGAATTTCGCTATTCTAGTTCTCTTCTGTAAAGCCAACCACACCCCTTTAAGACATGTTCTTGCTGTGTCGCCCAAGCTGGCCTCAGTCCCCTAGGCTTAAGCAATCCTCCTGCGTCAGCCTTCTTTGTAGCTGAAACTGTGGGTGTATGCCACCAAGTCTAATTCTTCTGACTTTTCCACCATCAAATAAAATTCTTCTTTTGTTTGATAACTTCAGGGACATCTTTTTAAATAACTTTTTTTCAGTAGAGACTGTGCCTCTATTATGATAAACTATGTTTAAAAGGAAACATTTCCAGTTTTTATTATGTTTAGATTATTGCTTCTCTGCCTTTTGGCTAAGATCAAGTATATTGTGTTTAGATTTATGGTTTATAGAAGAGAGTTATTGTTTGTTATGATTTGAATTTTGTTGCTAATTAAGATATGTTGAATACCTGTGAATACCTGTCCAATACATGTGAATGTGCACTTATTTGGAAATAGGATTTTCATAGGTGTAACTAATTTAAGAACAAGTCACACTAGGTCCAGGGGGGCTGTGATTACAGTGACTGGTTTTCTATATGGCAGCCATGTGAAGACAAAGGGGGGGAACACAGTGTGGCAGTGAGACAGAAATTGGAGTTATGCGTTTAAAAACCCGGGAGCACCAGGAGTTGTTGGAAACCTCAAGAAGCTAGAGAGAAGAAGGATTTTTTTCCCTACAACTTTCAGGGGGGAACATAATCCTGTCAACATCGTGCTTTTAGAACTGTAAGAGAACAGATTTTTGTAGCTTTAGCCACCCAATTTGTAATAATTTGTTACATCACCTCTATGAAACCAATAAGTGTTCCTATCACACTTATTCAAAAGTCTTTGAACTAAACAAAGAATTACTTTGCCACTATAAGCTCTCATTTCCATCAAATTTGAAAAGAAAATAAAAGACCATATAACTCATGTACAAGTAAAAACTCAGTGCAGTAATATAACTGTGTCCTAATGATTCAGAGATCAGACTTTTAAGTTTGGAAGTTATGGGTTTATATCATTACTATTTGTATTTTGGAATTTAATATAAATTTGAAAACTAGTGCTGTACTGAATATAATGAAAATGGTTGGATTTAGGCAGGCCAGGTATGGGATGTATTCTCTGCCCTTGGAGCAAACATGATTTTATTACTCTAGTTTTCTGTACCCTTTTTATTTTTGATCTCTGAGAATTTTCTGTATTTTTTCATGAACTCCTATAATTTAAAAGGATGCCTGTTATGGTAATCCTTTTAAAATCCAGCTTCCCACCTGTTCTCGGTCTGCATCCAGCCAGCACCATAAGTGTTGAGTAAATCTGCAGCTGTGATTGTTCTCACTGTGGCTCTGTTCCTCTGCTCTTCTGAGTGGTAGAAGAAGGGTTGATGCTTCTCTCTGTGTTCACCTGACAGTTGCTGCACAACCCACTCCACTTAGGCTTGTTGCTGTGTTTGTCCACTGAATCTGCTGCCAATCCCTCGGTCAGTTTTCACCGTGCCTCAAACAATTTTTTTGTTGTTGTTTTATTTTTTGGTACCAGGGATCGAACTTGGGCCCTTAGCACTTGCGAGGCAGGCAATGGAACCACTGAGCCAAATCCCTGGTCCCTCAATCATTTTTTGACATGACTGAGCATTTCTTCTTTCACTTGTCTTTAGAACCCATGTGTGCCAGTTTTTTCCCTCCACTTCACTGACTTCCTTTTTGTTTCTTTTTCTTGCTCTCCCTTTTCTTCCTGCTCTCCGCATATGGGTATGCTGCAGGGTTTCTCCCAGTCTTCTTTTTTTAATGTGTACCCTTGCCCTTCAGATAAATCACTGTCCAGTCAGAAAACAGGGCCCATACTGTACCAGTCATTTGAACATGGAAAATTTAATGAAAAGAATTACTAACTAGTAAAAGGTGGTTGCCTACAAAAAAGACTGTATAAGGACCCATCAGAGGAAGCAGCTTCAGTAGTGCTGAGGGAACGCAAACAAAGGATGTAAAGAAGATTCAGAGCTGTTTGGAAAGGGTTTGTCTGGCCCAGAAGACTCACTCTGTCTTTGGTGAAGGAAAAACTTGTCACAGGCTACAGACCAGA
Organism: Fukomys damarensis; assembly: GCF_012274545.1. NCBI lineage: Eukaryota > Metazoa > Chordata > Mammalia > Rodentia > Bathyergidae > Fukomys > Fukomys damarensis. The sequence goes on along the minus strand of NW_022900933.1, from coordinate 28,855,760 downwards.
GATGAGTGGTCAGGACCAGTGCTTGGTGAAGAGTTTAACTAGGGCAGAAGTCACTGGACTGTGAGGACCTCTGTTGTGTTGGCATAGAATTTTGCTGGAGGTTACAAATCATGGCTGAGTCAGTAGGGCTGTTACCATGATGGTAGAGAAGCTTCCTGGAGGACTCACTTAGAACTGCCACTGTAAAGAATGTGGGCAGGGTTCTTGCTGCCAGTGCCCTGGTTCTTTATGTAAAACAGCACAGTAGAAGGAAAGTGAACTCCTGGTTTAGCCTTATGGTGTCTCTGCAGCGCCATCTATTGGCAAAATTTATTATCAGCCAGTTGGCCAAAGGAAAAGGATTCTGAAAGCCAAAGAATGGTAGGTAAATGTGGAACTGAGACAAAAATTAATAACTGATAGAATCTATTGCTTTGACTAATTAGCACCCACATGCTCCCTTCTACACACCTTCAAACTTCAGTACAATCACATAATTAACCTTATGCTTCTACCCAGAGATGCAGTTACCCTTGGAACAAGGGACATTCTTACTCTCCAAAGAAAGGAAACATGGTCCCAGGTCATTATATCCCCTGCTAACTATATTAGTTACTCTCAAATTTACTCACAGTTTTACTTAATGTTCTGTCACCGTAAGACTAAACTCTCAGTCTCCAGAAAGTTTGTATAAAATATTAAGGAGAAAAGGGAGAGGGAACTAGTCCTAAATAATAAGTAGTAAATGTATAGACAAAACCAGTGTTTTATGCAAGTTACTGTAGCCTTTGTCTCTTTAATTGGTCATAAAACTGTAGCTGACATCTGCAACTTCCTTTTTCTGCTACCTATCCGTAAGTTTCCTAGTCCTTAACTGGAATCTCAGGTGGCCAGCACAACTAAGCCAGAAGAGTGACCCAAACTCTTACTACCGAATCTGAAATCTCAGTATCCCCACAGAAATATGGTAGCTGTCATTTTCCATTAAGCTTTACCATAGGCTATGGAAGAGCTAAGAGGCATCCCAGACACATTGCTCTTTGCCTTTGTTGTATAGCACCAGCTCAGTTTCCCCTTTGTAATGCAGATGTATCCCTCCAGCCAGAACTATTATCACTCCTTTCTTTTCCTGTTGTTTCATGTGGCAGTTTCATCTTGCAATTTAGTGGATCCACTTGTTACACCCTCTAGTAGAAGCATTCCCCTAGCTTTTGGAAACTAAGGCTAAAAATCAACATCCTTCACAGTTTCCAGGGTACAAAAATAAATTATGCAAATTAGTTATTAGATTAATAGATGAAGCACCCCCAGTTCCATCTCTTAATGTCCAGACCTGTGTATTCTGGATCAAGTAGATAGCAACATATGAGATAGTCTGATTCAATGCTTGTAGCACAGGTTATAAGGTGGAACTCTAGTCTTTCAGGGTATTGTTTCCCAAATGATGGTGAATTAGTCTTTAGGAAGCCATTCTACCTTTCTGTTAGCAGCTTTTGCTGAATAATGGAAGTATGTAATAAAACCAGTTAACTCTGTGGACATGAGTGTAATACTAAATATTCTGTACTATAAGTTCCTTGATCCGAAGTGTGGAGATCTGTGATGATCATTATGACATCCTGTGTGTTCATGGATGGTAATGCTACTGAAAGCATTATGAACAAGAAGGCAAATCCAGAATTCATGTCTCTTCCCCTGAATATGAATCTATAATGGAAGAAGTACAGTATAACCAGCACACCCCCAGGTAGCTGGCTGGTCTTGCTAGAAAATAGTGACATATCAGAGGTTTCATTGATCTTTGCTGTTAATAGATTAGATGTTCAGCAATAATGGTAGCAAGATCAGTCTTGCTAAGAAGTCCATTTTTTTAGTCCAAGAACAGACTCTGTCCTTTTCAGAATGAGCCCAGTGAGAAAGTACTAATGGGCTAGGAAAACAGGCCGATATCAGAGCATATCATTCTTCCACCTGATTATTAAGAGCTTCTACTACAGTGGATACCTTTGATAAGTATTCCTTAGGACACAAAAAATCTCTACAGCCTGCGCCCTTTCTGAGAGTTTCATCCATACTTGTATTTTTCAGATTTCCTTGTCTCTAATCTTCCATATCCCTAACTATTCATCTAAATCGTTAGCAACTACAAATGAATCAGCATAAATCTGAACATCTCGTTATCTTTTACAGCAAAGTAGAAAACCAAAGGTACGGCTTACAGTGCTGCCCCCAGGGAGGTTTTAACTACACTTCTGTTCTTCAGGGTCATCCCCAAGTGAGGGTGTAAGCTTTTCAGATGGATGCTGACATGTGCAGAAATGTACAATTCTTCCTTAGTGAATTGATCATAAGGAACACTCATGAGGCCGTAGGTATAGATTCAGAGAGGGGTGAAGCATTGCAGGAATTAGCAAAGCTTTTGAGCCACTTCTCCATACATATTACTTGTAACTTCCAGATCTTTCCAAGCCTGGTCATTTATATTTCATGTCCATTTCATGCTGCTGCTCTGTACACTCAGTCTTTGGCTAGGTTGATCATGTAACTTACAGTTCATGATTGGAAGCTCAGGACACATAGTCACCTGATGATAACCTATGATTGTGCATTTACTCTCTAACAAGGTGTAGTAGCAAGCTGAAGCTATTTCTCCAAAAGAAAATAATAATCTGAAAAGGCGAGCATGGATTTGCTCTTGAGTATGTGGTTCTTCAGTGTGATTCTCCATGGGTAGTACCCCAGAGGCTCTGTACAGCATCCCTATGTGTCACCAAATCTGTCAGCTCTTTCTTCCCAAGAGGAAGATCTTGCCTCCTTTTGCTCAAATGTTCACTGACAGCTGGAAGCCTTCTAAAATGATTTGGTAAATGAATAGCAGAAGCTTAATGAAATGTGGTGTACGTCACTTCTAAAAAGCCTACCAGGCATTTTTTCTCCTTCTGTTCATGGTAGGTGATGCGGGGTACAGCAACTTATATTTTACCTTGGGAGGAATGTCTTGACTCCTTATTACTGGATACTAGGTGACAGGCCCCTGAATTTTTATGCGGATTCTCTGCCACTCCAGATTCATGTGTATTACTAAGGCATCTAAAGTACTTGTTGCTTCCTGTTTCCCAGATCCATTCAGCATAATGTCATCAGTGTAGTGGACCATTGAGATGTTTTATGGAATGTCAGGACAATCAGGATCTCTGTGGACTTACTGTGGCAGAGAACAAGAGTTGAAATAGCCGTGAGGCAAGGCTTTGAAGATGCAAGCCAGGTAAAAGTAAACCGCTTCTAGTGGTCCTTACAAATTGGCATGAAGGAAAAAAAGCATTAATCGGAGCAATACCGGCCTAACAAATGCTACGGACTGTGTTAATTTGTTCCAGTAAAGATACTACATCTGGAAAAGCAGCTGTAATTGAAGTCACTACCTGGTTATATATATTATCCATTTATTATCTAAAATCCAACTCATTTCAGTATAGACCCCACAGGCAAGTTTACATGACGATGTGATAGATATTCCCATTCCTCATATTGTGAGGCAGTCTTTCTGATTTTTATGGTTCTCAGGCTTGATATTTTGCCTCTGACTTATTGTCTTGGTAGGGTTGGGAATTTCCAAAGCATTTCACTAAGTTGTTTTTGTCATGATGCTCCTACCCTCATGAAGTATAGCACAGGCATGGAAGAATCTATCATTTGCCAAGTACTTTAATTCAGGAATTGGGTGGGACCCACAAACCACCTAGAGACAAACTGGTTCAAACTTAGCCTAAGATTTCATATTATCATCATCATAAGCTCCCACTTTAGTAGAAAATAGCAGTATTTTGTTTTCTCAAGAATTAGCATCATTTCAGGGTCTGCATGTAGTAATCCTTGAAAGTCTGGATTATTTCCTTTTCCCAGTCCACAGCCATTCTCATAAGTGGCCACAGATTCCTTCAAATAAGATATATACGTGTGGTGGTTCTGTAAGATCCCTCCTCAATAGAACCTAGTCTTCTCAGTTAAGAGGCTCTGGGTACACAGACTATTGGCTTTAGTCTGAAATTAGAAATTGGGGAATTTATGATTCTCAATTGTAGTGATTGAAGTTATATTTTTAGCTATTACATCTGGAGTTTTTCCTATAGCATAGCTAATTGGTAGCCTACCTGTTTCTAGAGAAACCTGCTTATGTGATTAGCCAACAAGAGAAATCCTGAAAGGCCAAAAACTCTGATTATTAGTACACGCCTCTTGCCCTTTGCTGTAAAACTGTGTACCCTCTCATTGGTAGTTAAGTTGCTACTTGGCTTCTAGTTCTCTAAGAATCCCTGTTCAATCAGGGATCCCCCACTGATGGCAACATCTCCTAGGTTCATTCTTTCCCTACATAGAAAAACAACCACAGAGTCTTCCAAGATACACATTCTGCACTTAATGTATTTCCTGGTACCTTAATGAAGGGACTATTTTCTAGACATTCTTGGGGGATGTAGTTGCAAATGAAAAATGGATATAGGATTCAACAACAATCTTACCTACTTAAGATTTAGAGGAAAAAAGATTTAGGAGTAGAGGAGGAGATAATTCCCTCCTCTGCATTACAGGTTAGCCACAGCTCATTATTTTATAAGCAAAGTTTCATTGGATCACAGCCATGCACATTCATTTATGTATTGTCTAGGGCTGCCTTTGCAGTACAATAGCAGAGGTGAGTAGTTGTGACAGATTATATGTCCTGCAAAATTGAAAATATTATCTAGTTCTTTAAAAAGTTTGGCCACTTCTGCCCTAGAAGGTGCTGAGATTTGATCCAAGTTATAAATCTAGTGACCATAAGGAGTAGTTGTGGTGTTCTTCAGAAGGATGAGCATATGTTTGCAACCAACCTCCCAGACAGTCAGACTTCTCAGATACAAGGAAAGCAGGTTACGTGTGCTGGAAAATGAGACCTAGAATAAAAAAGGGGTTTAAGATTACAGTTTTGTCTGAAACTAACCAGATTTTCCCATTCAGTGCCATAGTTTTTGTATAAGAAACTTGGTGAGGCTGTGTAATTCAACAAATATTGTAAATCTGCAACCCAGTTAATTTTGGGTTTGTTTGGTTTTGGGGGGGCGGGGGAGGTACCAGGGATTGAACTCAGGACCTTGCGCTTGCAAGCAGGCGGTGGCACCACTGAGCTAAATCCCTGGCCCAGGGTTTAATTTTTAGTGACTGTAAGGTGCTAAGAATCCTTTTAGACTTGCCATGGAAGCTGGTTACTTCTTTCTGTAAATATTTCATACATTCTGTGGAATCTACTGCACAGTACTGTCCTTGTAATGATCGTTGCTGTAGTGAAAGGAAGCAATCTATTGGGCTCTCATGGAGCTCACTGTAGCAGAGAATTCATCACCAACAGCAGCAGGAAATAATTTGATTGATTGTGATGCCTGTGCATACTTTCCATTACTAAGATCCTGTTTTCTGTCGGCAAGGACTCAACACTGTGCTCAAGCACACAGGTTATGAAATGTTAACTAAAAAATTAAAAGAGGATTTTTGAGGAGTGTAGAAGTAGCAACTTCAGAAAGCAGGTACTACTTATCAGACTAATGGAGAGTGAACAAAGAATGAATGTAAAGGAAGGACTATCTCTCTCTAACCCAGACTGAGATTCTGATCTTTTAGGAGCAGGCATGGATGCTACAGGATCCTTTGCTACCTGGCAGTGATAGAGAAATTTTCCAGAGGGCATAGGTCACAGCTGATGTAGGAAATCCTCTGCTATGGTGGCAGAGAAACCTGCCCCCACCCTCACCCCCCACTAATCTGCTGGGTCCAGCACACCAGTGGAAGGAAACCAATACCTTCTTCTTTGGCCTTGCAACATTCCTCCAGTACCTTTACTGACCAAAACCAAGTTAGCTGGCAAAGGAAAAATGGATATAGGGTTCAGCTTCAGTATCAAATGTCAAGAAAAAGGAGGATGACCTTTGTGGCAATAAATTAGGTTCTTATCCCATTTCATGGCTGTAATTACCATCTGTAGGCTGCTGCTACCCATAGCTCTTATCTGCTTTCAGTTGGGCTCCAGAGAAGTATTAATATATCAGACTGACTCAGTGTGTTCAGCTGAATCTTAGGCATCCCCCACTAAAGCAGTACAGAACTAAACACCTGCACTTCACCTCATTTCCCCATCTCAGCATATGGCATTACCACTCAAGCAGAAATCTAATAAGAATTTTTATCTTTTTCCCTTGCTATACATCCAGTTAGTCGAAATACTACCTTGTCTATCTTAAAAATATGTTCAGAATATCTCATCACTTCCACTGCTGCTGTCCTGCTCCAGGTCACCCTCATCTCTTAATTTTCAAATCTCAAAAGCCATATCCTAGACTTTTTGTTATCATTGTGTGTTTGATAATTAGATGACTACTTTTTCTCAATTCATTCCATAATTGTCTGTATCAGCTGTACCCCATGTCTCTTCCACAAATTTCATGCAGAATTCCAAAAGCCTTGATATTTTCCATTCTGCTTGTTACATCTTTTGATATCAGGGTAAGCCTAATTTTTTGTGTGTTTAAATGTGATAACTTTTTAAAATTAATAAAGTTAAATGAATAATAAAATTAATAATAATATTCTTGTAATTTTGAACCTTAAGTAGATCTTCCTAGCTTAAATCAGTAACTTCTGCTGTCAGATTTTTTTCTTTTTTTTATCAGTACATGTTTGTCTTACATGATTATATTTGTTCTGGGGAGGTGATACATGTACATAACACTTCTTAATTCTTTTTTTAATCCCCTTCTCCCCCTCCACGTCCTTCCCCACTTAATCTATCCCTTGGTCTTCTTCCATTTTATAAATGTTCTATTTCCCTGTTTCCTATTATCAGTCTTTTATTTTGCTCTTTATTTATAATTTGGGTTTCTCATGTAAAAGAAACCATGCAATATTAGGCTTGTGTGTCTGTTTTATTTCACTTAAACCTCTGGTCTCAAGGTGTACCCATTTTTCTACAAATCATTCATTTATAGCTCCTTTATGGCAGAGTAGTACTCCATTGTGTATAAATGCATTTATTTTGCTCTTTATTTGTACTTTGGTCTTTTCATATAAAAGAAACCATACAGTATTTATGCTTATGTGTCTTATTGCCTTCACTTAGCATTATGTTTTCAAAGTGCATCTATTTTCCTATAAATGGTTCAAATTCATTCTTCTTTATATCAGAATGGTACTCCATTGAGTATAAATACCACATTTTCTTTATCCATGCATCTGTTGATTGACATTTAGGCTGCTTCCAAGATTTGTGTATTATGAATTCAGCTGCTATAAACATGGGTATGCATGTATCACTGTAATATGATGTCTTTAGCTCTTTCAGTAAGATACCTAAAAGAGAAATGGCTGGGTTGAATGGAATTTCTAATTTTAGTTTTTTGAGGAATTTCCATATGGATTTCCATTGCAGTTGTACTAGTTTACATTGCCGAGGGTTTCTTTTTCCCACAGTCTTGCCGTATTTATCATTATTTGACTTGTGGTTGTTTTCCATTCTATTTGATGATAGTTAAGTAAGATGAAATCTCAGTGATGTTTTAATTTGCATTTCCCTAATGCCAGCACATTGAACATTTTTTCTTATATTTATGGACTACTTGTGTTTCTTCTGAAAAGGATCTATTCATTTCAATTGCCCTTTTTTATTGGGTCTTTTATTTGGAAGGGTCTGATTTTTATTTCTTTATATATTCTAGCTATTAATCCTCTGAGGAGTGGCTGGCAAAAATGTTTTCTCATTGTACAACCTGTCTCTTCATTCTGTTGTTTCCTTTACTGTGCAGAAGCTTTTTAATTTGATATGATCTTATTTGTTGATTCTTGATGTCATTTCAGGTTGTGGTTCTGTTTAGAGAAGTCCTTGCCTATGGCTATGTTTTCAAGAGTTTTACCCCCTTTATCTTGCAGCACCTTGTTTCTGTTTTGATTTTAAGCCTTTAACTCATTTATTTTAGTGTAGTACATGGTGAGGGATGTGGGTCTAACTGCAGTCTTCTGCATGTGGATAGCCAGTTTCACACCACCACCTGCTGAAGAGGCTGTCATTCCTCCAGCATATGATCTTGGTCTTTTCGTCTAAGGTCAGATAGCTGAATGTGTCTCAGGTTGCTTCTGTGTCCTCTCATTTGTTCCATTGATCCATATGTCTGTTTTTCTGTCAGTACCATGCTATTTTTATCACTGTTGCTTTGTAATGTAACTTGAGATCTGAGATTGTGATGTCTCCTGCTTTGCTCTTTTGCCCAGGATAGCTTTTGCTATTCTGAGTCTCTTCTAGTTCTATAGAATTTTAGAATTGTCTTCTTAGTCCTCTGAGGCATACTGTTGGTATTTTGATTGGGATTGCGTTAAATCTGAATATCAATTTTGTAAGCATAGCAATTTTGAAAATATTAGTTCTGCCTATCCAGGAACAGGGGATATCTTTCTATTTTTATATCCTCTTTGATCTGCTTTTTCAGAGTACTATAGTTTTATGTTGTAGATGCCTTTACTTCCTTAGGTTAACTCCTATGTACTTAATTTTTCTTGATGCTGTTATGAATGGTATTGTTTTCCTAATTTCTTTCTTGGTATGCTCATTATTGGTGTACAGAAATGTTATTGATTTTTGTGTGTTGATTTTGTACCCTGCTACATTACTGAATTTGGTTATTCTAGAAGTCTTTTGGTGGAATTTTTGTATAATTTGACTTCTTCTTTTTCTAAACATACAGCTTTTATTTTTTTCTCTTGCCTGATTGCTTGGGCTAATGTTTTGAGCACTGTACTGAACAGGAATGGTGATAGTGATATCATTGTCTTGTTTGTGATTTTAACACATTCATAATGGGGTCATAATTTGTATATCTCCCTGATGGATGGCTCTGATTTGAATTTTGATTGTCCTGCTGGCTTGAACCACTGGCATGAACATCATACACGACCATTGGGTGGCTTGTATGAATAGTATTAATTAATATTTATATTTGAGTGGTAATTATTAAATTCAAGCAAATAATAAGATTCAGCCCACTTATAGATTTTTTATTAATTTTATTAGTAAAAAGACTGATAAAAGTGATTAAATCCATTCGTACCATCAGAGTGGAATAAGTTGCCCAATGGGAAGACAGTTGTGCATGTATCATTGGTGGTTCAAGCCACCTGATAGGACAGTTGTGTTTGTACCAATGGTACATTTTAAAGCAATGTATTAAAGGGAAAGCTTTCAGTTATTCCCCTATTAAATAAGATAGTGGTGGCTAGTTTGTTATAAATGGCTTTCATCAGGTTGAGATAAGGTCCCTCTATACCTATTTTCTTCTGGATTTTTATTATGAATGGGTGTTGGATTTTTGTTAGAAATTTTTTCTGCATGTATTGATATCATATTGTGATTTTTGTCCTTCTGTTTGTATGGTGTGTTACGTTTATTGGTTTGCATATGCTGAGCTGTCTTTGCATCCTATGGATAAACTCTACTCAGTCAGATATATGATCCTTTTGGTGATGCCAATATTTTATTGAGAACTTTTACATCTATGCTCATTAAGGAGATTGGCCTGTAGTTTCCTTTTGTAGTTAGTTGGGTCCTTGTCTGGTTTTGGAATCAGAGTGATGCTGGCTCCCTTGAATGAGTTTGGAAGCAATCCTTCCCTTTCAGTTTTATTAAAGTTTTAGTAGTATTGGTGTTATAAGCTCCCTGAAGGTCTTGTAGAATTCATCAGTGAATTCATTAAGTCCTGGGCTTTTCTTGGTTAATAGTAGTTTTTTTATCAGTGCCTCAATTTCACAGCTTGTTATTGAGTTGTTCAGAATTTTTATGTCTTCTTGGTTCAATTTTGGTAATTCATATGTATCTAGAAATCTGCTCTTGAAGATTACCAGTTTGTTGGAATGCAGCTTTACATAATATTTACTGACAATCTGAATTTTGATGGTGTTCATTGTGATTTAGCCTTTTTCTTTTTTTTTTTAATACTGAGGATCAAGGGGCCGGGGATTTCGAGACCAGCCTGGGCTACATAGTGAGTTCTAGGTCAGTCTCAACTACATAGTGAGATCCTGTGTCCAAAAAAAAAAAATACTGGGGATCAAACTCGGGCCCTTGCACTTGCAAGGCAGGCACTGGAGCCACTGAGCTAAATCCCCAGCCCCTGTCTTTTTGATTTCTAATTACATTGATGTGAGTTTTTTTTCTCTATTTCTTTTGTTAAATTTGGCTAAGGGTTTGTCTATTTTGTTTATTCTTTCAAAGAACCATCTCTTTAATTCATTAATATTTTGTATTGTATTTTTAGTCTCAATTTTATTAATTTCTGCTCTGATCTGTATTATTTCCCTCCTTAAACTAGGCTTGAATTTGAACAGTGGTTGTTTTTTTAGTCTCTTGAGGTTCATCATTAGGTTATTTATTTGAGCTAGCTGTGTCTTTCTAATGTGATCCTTGTTGTAGTAACTTCTCTCTTGGGACTATTTCATTTTGTCCCATAGGATCTGGTATGTTGTACTGATATTCTCATTTGACTAGAAGAATTATTTAATTACTTCCTTGATCCCTTTGAAACATTGAGTGGTCAGGAGTGTGTTAAGTTTTTGGGTTTTATAAATTTTTTGTGGTTTCCCTTGTGATTGGTACCTAGTGTCAGTGCCCAATGATCTGATAGTATACTTGGTATGATTTCAGTTCTTTTGTGTTTATTTAAGCAGGCTTTCTGAAGTAGTATGTGGTTTATTTTGGAGAAAGGTCTATGTGCTGCTAAGAAAAATGTGTATCCTGTTGTAGTAGAATAAAACACTTACAGTTATCTATTTAGTTAATTTGTTCAAAGGTTTATAGTCCAGCTCTGATATTTATTTGTTGATTTTTCTTTTTTGGCTTAGTTTATCTGTCTTTTTATGATACGCTATGATTGTGTTGGTGCTTATTTTATCTTTTATGTCCAGCAGTGTTTGTTTTATAAAGTTAGGTCCACCAGTATTTGGGGTGTGTGTGTGTGTGTGTGTGTGTGTGTGTGTGTGTGTATTTATTTATTTACAATTTTATCTTCCTGTTGAATTTTTTCCTTAACTAATAGTTAATTAATTTATTTGCCTCTTCTGGTTAGTTTTGGTTTGAAGTTTACTCTGAGAATAAGATTGCTGCCCGTACTTGCTTTTAGGGTCCTGATGCATTGAATATTGTTTTCCAGACTGATTTTTAGTCTGTGGGTTTCTTTTGGGATTAGATGAAGTTTTTTTAATACAACAGAATGTTAGTTTCTATTTTTTTTTATCCAATCTGCCAATCTGTGCTTTTCATTGGCGTGTTGAGGCTATATACATTGAGAATTATTGATGAAAGTTACTGATTTATTCCTTATCATTGTGTTCTTCTGTTGATGACTCCTTCATTTTTACTTTTTTGTTTGTTTACCTCCATGCCTTGCTTGATGTATTCATTCCATCTGAATTTTAAGTGTGTTGGCTTTGTTTTCTCTGTCTAGGATATTCTTGAGTTATTTTTTGGAGTGCTTGTTGGTGTTCATGTATCTCTTAAGATGTTGTCATGGAATGACCTTATTTCTGCATCAATTTTGAAAGATAGTTGGCTTGGAAGTTGTTAGTTTTATTTAAATTTTTTTTTTTTCCTTTTGGTACCAGGGATCAAACTCAGGACCTAGCACTTGCGTTCAAGCGTAGCACCACTGAGCTAAGTCCCTGGCAGGAAGTTGTTAGCTTTAAGGGCTTGAAAGACTGTACTTTCATAAATCAGACACACAAATTTAAATATCTCATTGTTTCTGTCATGTGAGAAACCCAAAGGGTAAACAAGGAGCATAATGGAGGCTAGATACTGGGAAGTAGGAAAAACGTGTTCAAATGGGAAGGGGAACAAGGGAGGGGGAGGGAATAAGGCAGGAAAAGAGAACAGAAGGGAAAAAATGGAAACAAAGCTTTTGTAAATGTGGAGCGGGAGAAGGGTTGAAGTGGGGAGGAAAATGGGGGGAAAAAAGAAGACTCAAGATATATTATGTATGCCGCCTGCCTTAAAAGCATAAGGACCCAAGTTCGACCCCCTCATACCATAGCAAAAAAAAAAGATATGTAAAAGTACAAATTCCCTACAATGAATGTGATCAATTTGTATGATAAATACATTCTACTAGAAATATAACGTTAAAAAGAAAAGGAAACACTTCACTTTAAGCTCTCCTGGCCTCAGAGTTTGTGTTGAGAAGTCTTCCATAATCCTGATGTGATACCAGTTTTGCCTTTCTCCGATAGCTTTTAAGATTCTTTTTGTTGGACTTCTGGGATTTTAATTGATATGTCTTGGGAAGCTTCTTTTTTCCTCATAGTTGCTTAGTGTTCTATAAACCTTGCTTACTTGTGTGTTGAAATCTTTCCTTATACCTGGAAAGTTTTCTAATATGATTTCTGTAAACAGATTTTTTTTGTTCTGTGTGCTTTCTTCTAATTTTTCTCTAAATCCACTTAGCCTTAGGTTAGTCTTTAGTGTCATCTAGTAGCCGTTGGATGAATTTTTCTTGTTCTCTGATCATTTTTAAGGCTTCTCTGAGTAATTTGCCATGATTTTTCCAATTAGTCTTCAATTTCAGAGACCCAGTCTTCATATTGTTCATTTCTGCAATTTACGAATTATATACAGTTTTCTATTTACAGAACTTTTCTGGCACATTTTCATGAAGTCTGTATCTTTGGTGATTTTCTCATTCAGGCTTTGAACTGTTTTTGCCAGCTCTTTCAATTTTTTGTTTCTCCCTATCTGTGTTTGCCAGTTCGTATGTTGATTCCATCATCTTTTGGGTTATGTTCTCTTTGAAACCATCAAATTTTGTTAGCTCTTCTTTAATGATTTTATAAAGACCTGCTAACTGATGTTTGCTTTTGTCTCCATCAGTGCCCCCTTGGACCTGTATTGCGAGACTTTCGGGGCTTTTTGTTGTCTTGTTTTTTCATGTGTGTGCCTGTGTGTGTGTGTGTGTGTGTGTGTGTGTGTGTGTGTTCTTTTTCTGGTGCTGAGGAGTGAGGTCAAATGGAGTAAGGAGTTTGTTGTTGATGTGATGATCTCTTTAGTTAGAACCTGTTTTCCAGTGATGTTTTTGTAACTTTGTATGTCTAGGAATACTGTTCACCCATACAAGCTTTTCCTTTTAATTAGGGGGAACCCTGTCACTGTGTTGTAAGGAGAAAATTTTCATTACTTATAATAATGTCAACAGAACTTACCATATATTAATCATAAACATTAAAGCTTGTTTTGATGAATTTACTTGTTTAATAATGCCCCTTACAGACTTCATTGTACTGGGACATTTGAGGTGTAGAAAGGTAAAGAGAGTATGTTAGTGGAAAAAGAAGAAGGTAAGAGGTATGTCAATAGGTAGAAAATAGACAGGAAGTTGGATTATGCTGGAGTTATTTTATAGTTGGGATAAAGGCCTGGTGAGGGATGGTTTAGGGAAGTATTTGTGTAGCCAGGAGGATATATACAGATGGGTCGCAGTATACTTAGGGACTGAAGGAGACTGAGATTGCTGATACCTATTAACCTGTTGTTGGTAGTTTTATTATGCCTTGCTAAACCAAATTTTGTTGAAGATTACCTTGATATTTCCTTAAATGGTACTGTTTAACTTATAGATAGCACTGGTTAATTCTAATTCTCTAATGTACTTGTATAGTTTCCTGTTATGTTTATACCATTAGATAGATGGAGGGGCAAGAAGGAGAGACAGTGAGGGGTAGGGCAGGACTAATGAATAAAATAAGATAGGCAGAGAGTTAAGGATAGAGGGAAAGGCACATTAAAAGAAGAAGCATGTTAAGTGGAAAACTCTTGAAACTTTTTTTTTTTTTTTTT
>NW_022900933.1:28773087-28841773 GCF_012274545.1 Fukomys damarensis | reverse complement strand
AAATTTTTTTTTTTTTTTTTTTTTTTTTTGGTACCAGGGATTGAACTAAGGTCCTTGCACTTGCAAGGTAGGCCACCAAACCACTGAGCTAAATCCCCAGCCCACTTGAAACTTAAAGTACTACAGTGATCCAATACCACTAAGGGAGAACCAAAAGTTCAACAACAACAACAAAAAAAAACAGAATGAAAAAAAAAAAACAAAGAACAGAAAGAGCAACAAAAACCAACCAGAATAACCCAAATTCCAACAAATTAGCCAGGTTACAATACTAGTAATTGCCAAAATCACCACAGCAATAAAAACAAAAACATTGGCACAGTTGTTAAAACTATAACCCAAATCTTTCACACAGCCCCCCTTTACTGGTGTCACCACCTGGTTTCAGTTAACCACACAATTTCCTCCTGTGGAGACAGTTACCTCTCTGAAGCTTTGGGGAGTGTCATTTCCCTCAGTTTCTGCTCCACCTGAAGAAACCACTGGAAGGCAATTTTTTTCTCTCTTCTGCCTCCTGTTGCCATATTGCTTTCTGATTTTTATCAAAGAACTAAGGTTCATTTCCTTTTTACCTTCTCCTCTAGGCATTGCTCCCTTGGTGGCCACCGACAATCATGGGTAGGGTGCTGACTGTTCCACATACCACATTTCCATTGTGTGTGGGAGAAATAGTTGGCTTATCATTGTTATCATTATTATTATTAAAGTTGTGTTCATGGAACCTTCTTGCCTTCCCCTTGGTGTCTTACTGCCTGCTGACTCTGGGGACTCACAGAAGCCTTAACCATAATGGAGTAAAATTTAATTGCATGTACATGCTCAGTACTCCTGCCTCCTGCCTCACAAACAGAAGGGCCTGAGTTTGATCCCCATGTCAAAAACAAACTAATTTAAAGAATTACCTGATACGTGTTCTCTTTCTCTCTCAGGTGGAAGATGTTGCTGTTTTTCTCCTGATGGAAAGGCTTTAGCTGTAGGTCTCAATGATGGAAGTTTCTTAATGGCAAATGCAGATACTCTAGAGGACCTTGTTTCTTTTCATCACAGAAAGGATATCATCTCAGATATTCGATTTTCACCTGGTAAAATAACATTGAAAGTGTATTTGATTACTAACTTTGGTCTGGTGTGAGTGGTTTTTTTAGCAACTTATTTCATCTCAGAATTTGACTTTTTTTGAGTAGAGGAGGCCATATTGTGAGAGATGAAGCTCCCTGTATTTGATTAGTGCAAGTATCTTGTTTAGTGCTAATTCTTATGTCACCACATTTCCCTATGACTTGGGCAAGGGAACTTCTCTAATCTTGTTGTTTTCATTTGTAACATAAAAAAGGATTATATGGCTCTTTTCATGATGTTCTTTTGAAATTGTATTTCTTTTGTAATTGTAATTCTTTTGAAATTGTATTAATCTTACTCTAACAATTTTCTTGTATGCATTATCTACTAGTAAACCTACTATAACATAGGAATTACTAATGTCAAGGCAAAATTTACTTCTGCTGATTTAATTTCCTTTTTTCCTAACTTTAGAGGGTATCTTTAATATGATGTGCATCAAAATTACAGTGTGTGTAATTTTGGTTATTTGCTCTTCACTGAACTAATTTATTACAGTAAAGTATATTTCATTTAGTTAATTATTTATATGATTTGAAATGTGTTATTTGTTATTTAACACATCAGTCTTGTTATAATTTAGGAAACACCTGAAATTTCTCCCAACATATATTAAGAAAATTAATTCCAGTTACAGAGTATAAAAAAATATTTCCATGGGTACAAAATATCAAGCAAATGTGTTTCTGTTTTAGGTTCTGGAAAATACCTCGCTGTGGCCTCCCATGACAGCTTTATAGATATTTACAATGTGATGAGTAGTAAGCGGGTGGGAGTATGCAAAGGCGCGACCAGCCACATAACCCACATTGACTGGGATGTGAGAGGTATGAATTACTATCTGAGGAAGTTTTCATTTGACTTAATGTAGTTTGGGACATTTTGGTTTTGGTTTTGGTTTTTTTTTTTATGTTGTTTGGTTGTAATTTTTTTAGTTTTCTGAGACAGGGTCTTGCTATTTTACTCCAGGCCAATCTTGAACTTGCTACATAGCCTAGGCTGACCTTGAACTTGAAATCTTCCTGCCTCAACTTCCAGAGTGATGGGATTATAAGTGTAAAACACCACACCTAGCATTGTAGCTGTTAAAAGAAAAAAAACTGCAATATGATTTAATAGATTCACAAGCCTTGTAAAAAAACAGACATTCAAACAAGCACTCAAAATTATTTTCCATTGCTTTATTTTGTATCTGAACATGAGCACTATAGCATTTACTGGTTTTGTTTGTTTCTTTCTTTTTGGGGTTTTTTTGGGGGGAGTTACCAGAGATCAAACGCAGGTCCTTGTACTTGCGAGGCAGGCGCCAGAACCACTGAGCTAAATCCCTGGCCCTACTGTATTTTTTAATACTTCACTTAATGTCATTATAATGGTAGTTGTTTCCCATCCAAGTACTTTAACCAGGTCTGACCCTGCTTAGATTCTGAGATCAGATGAGGTCCGATGCATTCAGGGTAGTATGGCCATAGACTATAATGGTAGTTGTTTAATTTGTAAAGTCATTTAAATATTATACAAAAATATTTTTAGTCATGATAATGCACTAGTTTTGTCAGATTAACTTGACAAACTTCAAATTTGAAAATAAACATGTTAATGATGAATGCCGGGCTTGGTAGTGCAGGCCTGTAATCCCAGCATTCAAGAGGCTGAGGTAGGAGGATTGCCATGAGCTCAAAGTCATCCTGGACTACATAGCAATACCCTGTCTCAAAAAACAACAACAACAAAAAGTGTTAATGATGATTTAAAATTATTTCCTCAATAGTTGGTATAAAATATATTTCCTAAAAATAGTCACACAACATAAAGAATTTTTAATGAGTGTCTTTGTTTTTTAGCAGAACATGTAGCATATGACATATTTGATAAATTTGGATAAATCTTAAATATTGTAAATGGCCCCTTTTCTAAGGATATTTTACATTTTCAATTTTATAAACTTAATATTGTAAATGAAGCTTTTTCCAAATATTGTTAAACACATTATTTGCAGTTACTTTTTAAAAATCATTCTAGTATTTGTTTTTTTACTTTTTGCATTATACATAACAAATATTTTTTATGTATTTACCTACACAAAAATTAAACCATTAACAAATTCATTATAATGAAATTAAGAAAGTATGTCAGTATATATGAACTATAAAATAAAATTATTTTTATATTTAAGCTTAGTTTTCACATAAAATATAGACATCATACTAATGATATACTATTCATACTTTCTTATTTCTATATTGTTTTAAGGAAAGCTTTTACAGGTCAACACTGGTGCTAAAGAACAGTTATTCTTTGAAGCTCCTAGAGGGAAAAAACAAAGCATCCCCTGTGTGGAGGTAGGAAGAGACGGGTGCTTATAGTGGTGTTTATATAAAAGTAAAAGTAGTTATAAAATTAATCCTTACTGTCCATCATTTATAAACTTATGAGGCTTGTATTCACATTACTCAAATTATAGCTTTTATTGGGGCGAGTTTATTTTAGTGGGCTAGAATATATAGATGAGTAAAGAAAGAGACATTTTAAGAAGTGGAATAAAGCACTAGCCACTATGGTTGAATCACTGTCTTCAAATCACAGAGAGCATCCACTGACAGACAGAGATGGTGACATCTAATTCAAGTACTGCATGTCTGCTACATCTCTGGGAACCCGTGTACCTAAGATGCTTGTTAGCAAGTTCCTGCTTTAAAAAAATTTTTTAAATTGTATTTAGTTCTGTGCCTGACAATAGTAATTTTGTTGACAAGTCCTAGGAAGAGATGCTTACAAAATTTAACATGAAATGACTTAATAAAGGAGGGGACTGTATGTAAAGGTTGTTAATTTGATTGAGTTTGGTTGTCAGTTTATGTATTACAAGCAGCGCAGTTTTTTTTTTCTCTCTCTCTCTCTCTTTTAGGTGGAAAAAATTAGTTGGGCATCATGGACAAGTGTGCTTGGTGTATGCTGTGAGGGAATTTGGCCAGTAATTGGAGAAGCCACAGATGTAACTGCCTCTTGCCTCACCAGTGACAAAATGGTCCTAGCTACCGGGGATGATTTGGGATTCGTGAAGTTATTTAGATATCCCGCTAAAGTATGTTTTTCTTTAACTTTTCTCATGATCACAATCACAAAAACAGTTAAGGTTGTCTCCTTTCATAACATTTCATTGTTTTAATATGAATATGAGGTAAGATTAAAACTACAGTGCGTGTTTAAATTTTTAAAAATTTATTACAGAAGACATTACCACTGTTCCCCGAACGTGGTTCTTCCCACTTTCTTAAGCAGTTTGGAAAGTCTCTCTTGTGAATGTCTTCAGTTGTGCTGTAATGACTGACTTGATGTCCTGAATCCATTCCAGATGTTTACCTGTCAGATCATTTTGACTTTGAGAAAGAGCCAGAAGTCACATGGTGCCAGGACACCGTGAATGAGGACAGGGTGTCTTGTTTTTAGTACCATCTTTCCACTGGATGGTACTGGGCAGCAGCATCTACTGTATTTTCTTTTCACTTTTGTTCACACTTCATAAAGACACTAACAAAAGATTTCCAGAACTACAGAAAGTGGCAGGAATGATATAAGTGTATTTGAAGTGAGGAGTGGTGTTTTGAGGATGATTAATGGCAATATGTCTATTACTGTAATAAGCTTTTTAAAAGTAAACATTCATTATATATTTGGATCATACCTCATAGTACATATGTACAATGAAAGGTTCAGAATTGTTTACTATTTTTGGCATCACATTTATAGCTTTTATCTAGAATACCAATTCTAATATATGATCCCATGCCTTGAATTATAATTATATTCTTCAGTGTTTTTCAGTAATGAGTAATGTAAATACCTCTTTTAAAAGAAACATTCCTTTTCTCCCCCATTATTAACTTAAGTAATTTTACTAGTTTTACTGAATATATACCATTAAGAGTAAATACAAACTAGCTGGGTGTGAAGCCGGGTGTAGTGGCGCACACCTGTAATCACAGCACTCTGGAGGCTGAGACAGGAGGACCGCTGTGAGTTTGAGACCAGCCTGGGTTACGTAGTGAGTTCCAGGTCAATCTCAAATATATAGTGAGACCCTGTCTCAAAAAACCAAAAAAAAAAAAAATCAAATACAAACTTTCATAGATATTACTTTTAAATGTAAAATGTTTTAACCATTAAATACAAAACACTTAAACATCTATAAAATTAATGAAGGATATTTTTGCTGTAATCAAAAGTTGTGTGTACCCATAGTGTTACAAGTTTACTCAATTCCCTTTTACTTCTATTCAAACAACTACGAAACACTAGGCTTCTGCTGAGCACCAAAATGTCAGCAGATATATTTATTTTTAACTGTCGCAAATTAAGTTATATATTGTAATCTGACACCAGTGTGAACATAAACCTAAGTATGAAGTAGGACGCTGAAATCATATTATTGTATGCAGTTGTTCTTTTAAGTAGCTGCTCATATATCAATATTTTTATAGCAACACTGAAGTGAAAACAGAACTTAGATACTCAAGAAAATATTGTACAGATCCTGTTTTCAATACATAGAAGTGGTAGAACCTTGGTTGACAAGAATATGTTCCACTAGAACTTTTTCAGTCAGAAACTTCACTTTCAGGATTCTAGATCATATAAATCCCTTAGGAACAAGTGACTCTAGGATATGGGCCTATAGATTATGTCTTGTCTTCATTATAGCAAGAATCACATAACCTTAGAAATACAGTATTTTGATGACCGTTCCATTCTGTCTCTCCCAGGTAATGTTCAAATTTTACTATTCATTATGTTTTATTTCTTAAAGGCATCTTATTTTAACAACCTTAAAAAGTGTCCACCTATCTTCTGCGCCCCCAAAAGGAACACACAGTAGGTATTGGTTTCGCAGTCCCATCTGAGAACTTGCTGCTGGCAGCTGAAACGAAATACATGATCTTCAGGCAACAGAGCTTCCTGAAAACCTCCGTTTCTATGCATGAAGATGTCTCTGGCGGACTTGGGGAAGAGGCTGCTGGGAGCAGCAAGAAAAGGCCAAGATGATGAAGTGAGGATGTTGATGGCCGGTGGTGCCCCATTTACCACAGGCTGGCTTGGAACCTCCCCGCTGCACCTTGCAGCCCAGCCTGGACACTACTCCACTGCAGAAGTGCTGCTTCACACTGGCGTCAGCAGGGACACCCACACTAAAGTGGACAGGACCCCTCTGCACATGGCCGCAGCCGACGGACACACACACGTCATGGAGCTGCTTGTTAGGAATGGTGCCGATGTGAATGCCAAGGACATGCTGAAGACGACAGCTTTGCACTGGGCCACAGAGCACCATCGGGACGTTGTCAAGCTGCTTATCAAGTACGGGGCTGATGTTCATGCTTTCAGCAAGTTTGATAAATCGGCCTTTGACATAGCTCTGGAGAAAAACAATGCTGAGATTTTGGTCATCCTGCAGGAAGCAATGCAGAGTCAGGTCACTGCCAACCCCGAGAGAGCCAACTCCATGACCAACCCCATGACGGTGGCTGCACCATTCATCTTCACCTCCAGAGAGGTGGTTAACCTCGCCAGCCTTGTTTCTTCAGCCAACACCAAAACAACCTCCCGTGACCCCCATTCCTCAGCAGTACAGTTCTCAAATTCTACCACTTCAGTGCTGGCCACCCTTGCTGCCCTTGCTGAGGTGTCTGCCCCCTTCTCCAACTCACACAGAGCCGCAGTCAGTCCAGAAGAAATCACAGAGGGAGATTCAGTTGACTCATTGGTCCAGCAAGTGGTGGGGAGTGGAGGCCAGAGAGTGATCATCATAGTGACCGATGGGGTCCCTCTGGGGAACCTCCAAGCTGCCCTCCCTGCTGCAGGCCTGGGCCAGCCACTTATCATAACTATGTAAGACGGACAGCAAGTTCTAACTGTACCTGTTGGTCAGGTCAGATTGCAGAGGAGACTGTGATTGAGGAGGAAGAGGAAGAAGCAGAGAAGTTACCACTGACAGAGAAAGCAAGGATGGGAGAGATGACAGTGTGGAGGAGAGTAAGGAGGGCAGCAAAAGAGAGTTACTACAGTAGCAACAAGGAGGCCAATCAAAGAGCCCAGGAATACCGGCACCAGCTCCTAAGGAAAGAGCAGGATGCAGAACAGTACCGTCTTAGGCTGGAGGCCATAGCCCAACAACAGCCCAATGGAATTGATTTCGCTGTGGTTGAAGAGATAGCTGAGGTAGATGCTGTAGTAATCACAGACAGAGAGGAGCAGAAGTGACTAGGTCAGGAGGTGCCACAGAGCCTCATACTGGAGTTTCTATGGAAACTGTTTCATCCTAACAAGCAAGATCCACAGCTTGCATTGTGTTCATCTTATTTCTCTTTTAAGAAGAAAATTCAGCTGGGCACAGTGGCACATACCTGTAATCTCAGCTACTTGTGAGGTTGAGGCAAGAGGATTGGAAGTTTGAGCCCAGCTTGGGCAACTCAGTGAGACTCTGTTTCAGAAAAGGGCTGGGGTGTAACTCAGTTGCAGAGTGCCTAGCTAGCATGTGCAGGGCCCTAAGTTCAAATCTTCATACCACAAAAGGAGAAGGAGAAAATAATGCAGAGGGTGAATACTGTATAAAAACTGAGTGTCCTGAAGAAAACTGTAGGCAGGAGGTGAAGTTCAGTGGTAGACACTTGCCTATCATGTACAAGGCCTGGATATGACCCTCAGCACTGAAAACAGAAACAACAAACAACAGCTCTAGTGGGGAACAGTGCTTGGGCCCAGGAAGGCTCAGTTTGCAACTGGAAAGTTCAAAGTCGTATTTAACAAATACTTCTAAGGGACCAAAACAGTAAAGACCAAATTTCTCAGTTCACATCACTGCTTTAAGCATAGAGACAGTGTTGATATTGTAGGTTGATTGTTTTTTAAATAACTGACTTTATTAAAGCTTTTTGAAATAATGTTCCTAAAAAGAAAAGTGTCCACCTAAAACCTACTTAATGATATATTGGTCTGAAATTTACTTATATAACTTGGTAATGCTGATGTTCTAGATTTAAAAGTGGTCAACATCTATAACTTGGCATTGTGCGAATTTTTTTTAATATTGAAAAGGAAAATACAGGGTTAGGGATATGGCTCATTGGTCAACTGCTTGCTGAGCATGTGGGAGGTTCTGGGATTGATCCTCAGCATCCCACATACACACAAAATAGAAAATTCATTCTACATATAAGTGTAGTCTTATAAACAAAAGCACTAATGAATTAAGAGGAAAGATATTTCATACCCCAAAGCAGTGGATACTTTTGTTACTATAGCCATGCTGTGCAGGGGATTTGTATACTTTTTCAATGATTGTGTTTCCAACAGTAACATATCTGTATAACATTGTTTTCCTTACATATACACTATTCCATAGATGTACACAGCAGTTAACTCTCATTCTATTGAATATTATTTTTTACTACCATAAGTGACTACTATGGTAAATATTTTTTGCACACATAGCAGTTTATTAGCATGCAGAATACCAGCTTGGGTTCTAAAAGAGTTAATGATACCAAGCCGTGCGGGAAATATCGTTATTCTGTTCTGACCAGATTTTGGAATTGTTATTTTATTTCAGCAAATTTTGGTATTTTTTCATGTATTTTATACATGTTGCACTTGAAATAACAAATTTCTAGTGATATTTTAAGAAAGAAATAACTAAAATATAATTTTTTGGTATTACAAGTTTTCAAATAAAATTTCTCAGAAAGAGTTTGACTTTTCTTATCTTTAGGGAAAATTTGGAAAGTTTAAGAGGTATGTGGCCCATAGTACACATGTCACAAATGTTCGCTGGACGTATGATGACAGCATGTTGGTTACCCTCGGAGGTGCAGATATGTCTTTAATGGTGTGGACAAGTGAAATGGAGAGCTATCGAGAGAAAAGGACTTGTGATAGTGAAGAATCTGATATAGATTCTGAAGAAGATGGAGGTCTGTCATTTTAAAACATTTTAACAAAGTCATAGAAAAAATTAGCAGAGCTGATTTAAACTGCAGAAGCTTTTAAAAAGTACTAATAATGGTTAATTGTGATGTTAATTTGACACCAAGATTGGTTTTGTGACTCAAGAATAATAGGCTGGCATATATTGATGACTTTGGTATTCTTCAACTATAAATGTGAAATAATCACATTTTAAATGAGTACTGTTTAAATGTATTGAACTTCATAGTTTAAAATAATTTTTATTTCTTCCTAAGGTACCAGTAATACTGCTTCATTATGGAAAAAACCTTTTGCAATAAGAAATAAACATAGTATCTATATTCAGCCACTCACAAGTTAACTTGTTAGCATTTGAGGTATATCCTAAGGTATATGTGTATTTAAGGCTACATGATACTTTTTAACAAAAAACTGTGTTTTGGTAGTTTTACACATTACTAATACATAATTTTTCAACAGAAAGGACATCATATTAAATTTATTTTGTGACTTGGTCATACTTCCTAGCAGTACTTCAAAAACATTACATAGCACTAAATGCTCTTCTACATAATTTTTACTGGCTGCATATTATTTTATAATTTGAGCATAACTCAATTTATTTAATATTGTTGGGTATACCTATATCTAAGATTATAATTGATCTTTCCCATTTCATTTAAAGATTAACTTTTATATTTCGATGGTAGGCTATGACACTGATGTTACAAGGGAGAATGAAATCAGTTACACCATCAGAGCCTTATCAACAAATATCCGCCCGATGTTTGGAATCAAGCCTCATTTGCAACAAAAAGAACCCTCAGTTGATGAGAGGTAATAAGTTTAAAATTAGGTGACAAAAAAAATGTTGATATTAATATTGAATTTTTTATTTAAGCACATTTTCTACAGAAGCTAAGTAACAGTAGTATTCTTAATTTATGTAGTTTAGCAACTCTTAGAAAACATGCTGGTCTTAGCCGGGCGTGGTGGGACACGCTTGTGATCCCAGCTCTCGGGAGGCGGAGGCGGGAGGATCACTGTGAGTTCGAGGCCAGCCTGGGCTACATAGTGAGACCCTGTCTCAAAAAACAAAAAACAAAAAACAAAAACAAGAAAACATGTTGGTCTTTAAAAGCTTTTTTGTGATAATACTGTCTTTGTGCATAATTTAAGGAGTGTTACATACACGTATACAGTTGATGTGTTAAAGTGACTTTACATGGCAACTTTAGTGGAGTTGGGAGAGATGATAAAATCTGAATGTAGTGCCCAGTACCTTTTAAGAAGCCTATGAGCAGAGGTTTGATTCAGTTTTTATCTCTCCATGTGCCCTTCATCAAGGATAGACCATCATTTCAAAATTTTCCAAAACAGGATGGCTGAAGTATAGCTTATCTTTAATGGAAGTTATTAGTCTTGATCTGTAATTATCAAAAAAAAGTAGATATGCACAGCAATTGCATGAGGAGACAACTTTTAATAGTCTCAGAGTTAGATCACAGATCAAGAGAGAAATTGACCTGATGCTTTTAAAATCAAAGATGGAAGAGTAAAGAGGCACATGGGGGCAGACGATGTAGCTCATCAGTAGAGCACTTGCCTAGCATGTGTGAGGCCCTGAGTTCTATAGTAGCAAATCTTGTATATATAAAATAGTAACTTTTTCCAAATTCCCGATACTTTTAATGAAAATATTCAAAACAATATGACAAAATCTAGATGCTTTGTATTTCCTTCGAATTTTATTGCTATGTGGTAGCTTTACTCGTGCTTATAAACTGCTCTTTACTCATGATCAATTTTCATGTTTCTCTTTTTCCACTTACTCCTTTCAAAGGCAGGGAATAGTAAGGTAAGTTTTATTAAAGAATATATTTATTTAAATATTCAATATTTGTTCTGTTTTTATCTTTGTACAGTATCTCATTATTTATTTCTTTGTACGTGTTTACAGTGCATCATGTTTATATTCCTTGTGAGGAATTGGTATGTGTACATGAGACATCTTAACCCTTTCTTCATCCCTTTTCCCTTTTTATAAAGATCTACCTCCTTTCTATCATATGTCTTTTATTTTGCTCTTTACTTATACTTTGGGTTTCTCATATAAGAGAAATCATGCATTATTTAAGCTTGTGTATCTAATTTATTTTACTTAACATTATGGTCTGAAGGTACATCCATTTTCCTGCAGATGACTCTAGTTTATCTTGCTTAATGGCAGAGTAGCACTCCATTGTTTATAAATTATAGTATTTTAAAGTATTTTTTTCCTAGAAAAAAATTTTAAGTACACTTGCCAATAAAGTATTAGAAAATGAAATATGGCAAATCTAACAAAAGAATTGCAATTTTAGATAGAATACATAGTTGTTATTATGAAAGTCGTTACTTTTTTTTGGTTTTGTAAATGACTTTTCATGAACTGCTCACATTCTAGATAGTTTTAAAGTTTTCCTTTTAGAGGTGCATAAAAACAAATGTGACCACATATATTTATAAGTGAAATATTACTCAGTTTATAAATCTTTTACCTTCATGTAGTGGACTGTTTCATGTAGTGATTCACTTAAAAATATTAAAATAGGATAATTGTGGTATTTCTGTGTTCAGTGAAAGGATGTAAGACAGACTCTTGGGTTACTTTTATAGCTACTTATAGTGAGATGAAAATGTCTTCAGTGAGTTTCTGAAACAAGATAATGTGGAAATGGATAGTCAATTTTAGAAGTAAAAACATTAACATTGATGAAATGCTGAGAGATAAGGATAAAAAAAAAATGTAGACTTGAGACCAGATTGTTCAGAAACACAAATGGTAGGCACCACTGGATATTTTTGACAGCAGGAATTAATTATCTGTGAAATTCATCAGTATTTTAAACAGGGTAATGTGTGCAAATATTAGTCCAGAGTATGACACAACTTCTAAAGAGGACCACATCATCTTACACTAACAGAAACAAAGCATCCAGATCTAGTGTCATATTTAGAGTAGCTTATTCAGTACTGATCTCTGCATTAGATGGACATTGCCAATTTATAGTAGTGTAGAAGAAAGAAGTGATGCAGATGAAAGAAAGCTGGGAAGTCTCTTCATATAAAGAATAATCAGTTGTTTAGGAATCATTTATTTCATAACAAGGAAACTCACTAGAGAGATAATCACCATATTTGGATATGAATGGTAGACCACCAACTTGTCAGTTGTGAGTGCTATAAAAGGAAGTTTTTGACATGTGCAGAAGGACCCTGATTTGAATGGGAAAGGGGAGGAAGTGACTTCTGTGATCTCTTACAATTCTGTTACAGTCATTATGTTACTGAAGGAATTTTTTTAAATGCCATTTCTTTTACAAGCCGAGTCCCAAATCCAGCATGTGTGACCCATTCTGCCTGCTCAGGTGGCCTAACTGGGAAGCCCTCTTAGCTCAGAATAAGGGCTCACTTATTTTCCTTAAAATCAGTGTAAGTGCTACCAGTCTTTTAAATTGGTGAAGATTTTATTTTCCATTTGTAAGAACAATCTTAAATACATATATTTTTATTGAAATTCAGATTATACAATCTGGAAAAGAAAAAGTAAGAACAAAAAGCTTTGGAAGTATGTAACACATATTGAATTCTCATTTTTCTTTTTTTTACCTGTTTCTTCTGATTTCCCTTTCACTAGTAGAATAATTAAAACCTTTTCTTATATGTAGTAATAAATTTAAAAGAATAGACCTTTAATATATTAATATAGTTTATCTGCATTAAACTTGTAAAAATATTTCACTACAGATGGTGCTTTATAGTGTCTTAAATTCAAATTTGTGTTGTAATCTTTTCTGCTTTTTTTTTCTCTCTTTTTTCTTTTTTTGGTCTGCTGCTGAAGAGGTTCCAGGTAATCTTCTCTTTACCATGTTTACAAAGCCTCATTTTGTACTTTTAGCATCTTTTTTATTTACCATAAATGAGCTGTCTTACTTGTTGTTATTTACCTGTGTTCACAGTTTACCACATTTTTCCCCTTTGGAATTAGTATCCTGAAATGAATTGCATTTTTTTTTTTTTTTGGTACCAGGAATTGAATTGCATCTTAATTATTGGGCATAGACTGTATATGTAATTGCTTTACTAAAACTTTATCCATTCAACTTGTATAATTTTATATAAGCTGGACAATTTTATTTTAAGCAGTCATATACCTTAAATATGTGATCCTTACAAAAATTAAAATTAAAATATGCTTGTTACTTAGGGTTGTATAGGTAAAAATTATTATGAGTTACAGTTAAAGCTGGGAGATGCTAACATTGAATAAAGTTATCAAAACAATTAAGTTAGAATAAAAGCCCAAGTTTCTTCCTCCCCCCCGGGTTTTGTTTGTTTGTTTGTTTGTTTGTTTTTTTGAGACAGGGTCTCACCATGTAGTTGAGACTGACCTGGAATTCACTATGTAGCCCAGGCTGGTCTTGAACTCACAGCGATCCTCCTGCCTCAGCCTCCCAAGTGCTGGGATTACAGGCATGCACCACCACACCTGGCCCCAAGTTTCTGTCATTCTTTGAAATGACCCTATGAGAAATTTGTTAATGTTAAATGTAAATCTAGTTCTATTTTTATGTATGGACTTTGAAAAAGTAACATGAAGTGTGAGACCATAATTAATGTGATAACCTGAAAAGTTATTTATATATTTAAGGACATTTACTTTATGACATCAATCAGTCATGCTTATATATTCCACATGCTGTGTTATTTTACAAGTGGAAATTACATTTGTTTTATATTTCACATTAAAGATAAAACTTTTTATTTTGCTGGGGGTACTGGGGATCGAACTCAGGACCTTGCGCTTGCGAGGAGGCAGATGCAGCACCACTAAGCTAAATCCCTACCCCTAAGAGACTTTTTAGTAACTGTACAAATTAGTGTAATTTGACACTAATTTGAAATGGAAATCTGTTTTATGGCTTTAATTTTAGGATATTTATTCATAAATGTCAGAGTTTTCCATAAAAAGTTAATTTGTATCATTTCCTAATTTAGTTGTTATAAATTAAATATTAACTAACAATTTAGAGGGGAGTTGATGTGTGGTTGGTTTAGATTCAGGTTTCATATTTACATAATATTTGAATAATAAGATAGAAACAATAAACTAATAGATTTTTTTAAATGAAAGTATTATAGAGAAGTGCCTCCATATTTAAATGATCCAAAATGTGATCTGTATGCCTGTTAGGATGTGACACAGCGTAAATAGATTCTGAGCAGAAAAGAGGTTTAGATTTCAGAACTGTTGTGTAGGGAACTTTTATAAATGGTTGGTCAATAGGGAGTCATTTGAGACAATATTAGTAGTAGTTACCTTTTACAGAGTGTTGCATGGTTTACAGTGCCTTTTGACTGTAGAACTCTTCCATGAGTAATTGTCTTACAGTGATGCCACTAGCTAGTACTAGGGACTTCAAGAAGCTGAGAAGGGCCGGGGATTTAGCTCAGCGGTTCAGTGGCCTTCTGCAAGGACCTGAGTTCAATCCCTGGTACCAAAAAAAAAAAAAAAAAGAATCCAAGAAAGTAAAGGCCATGAAAGAACAGGAAATGAGTACAAATTTGAGCTCACGTGTAATTTATGTTGTCAAGAGTATAACGTTCATGAAGATGTTATTAAAATTGATTGTCAAGAAGAATGGATTTACACCTGCCATGTGCAGATTTTGTATGATGCTTTAGAGCAATAACCCAGACTTTGTTGATAGTGCATCCATCAAGAAACCTTTGAGTATATCAAACTAACATTGTATATTTGTTTATAAACAGTCTGCACTTGTTCTGTTCATACTGTGAAGCATATACCAAACAAAAGTAAAATGAATAAAATTGGCTGCATTAGAAGCTGTCATGAGGTAGAGGATACTGAATTGCTTCCCATGGGGATGGAGGGCAGGTCTAGGACGCTCCCAAAGGCCTCAGTGACAGTGCCTGTCCTCTGCCCACCTCTGTTTCAGGCCCCCGGTGAGCAGAGCCCCACCACAGCCAGAGAAACTTCAAACAAACAATGTTGGCAAGAAGAAGAGACCCATAGAGGTAAGGAAACCCACTCCTCTGTGTCATTAAAATGTATCCATAGTTCATTTCTGTAAAACACCAAAGTTTTGTCATTAGTGTTCATAAAATAAGTGTATTAGTAATTTGGTTGTTAAAATTGACTGCTTAACTCTTACTCAAGTCTGAGCTTTGGATTGCTATCCTCTGTTTTCCTCGACTTTTTAAATGTGTATTTCTTTTTACTTTTCCATAAGTAATACCCTCATTTGATCTGTAACTCAGAGAACTTCTAAATGTGAATATATGTGAATAATCTATCGCTTAGAGAAGCACATGCTCCTTGGCACCCACCAAGTGGGCTAAGAGTTTTAGGTTAAAAATTAAATACTTAAAGCACATCAGGAACGTTTACCCCAGGTGATATATTTAATATTTTAGTACTTTCCACTTCTGTATTTGCTTCCAACCAAAAAAAAAAAACTTTTCACAATAATTGAGAAATAAAAGTCCTGCCTGGCATGGTGGTGAGTACCTGTAGCCACACTACTCAGAAGGCTGAAGCAAGAGGGTTACAAGTTCAAGGCCAGCCTGGAAAAACAATGAGACCCTATATCAAAATAAAAAATAAAATAAAGGGCTGGGGATATAGCTCAGTGACAGGAGTGCCTTTGGGTTTGACCCCAGAACTGCAAAAAAAAAAAAGAAGAAGAAGAGGAAAAAAAAAAGTTCTCCTGGGCATTTTGTAAATCCCAGCATCAGCAACAAACAAGCAAACCATGCCAAATGAACAAGGAGTAAAGGTGTAGGAACGTGTTAGAGCTTCCTCCTCTCCCACCCATCCTCACAAAACCCATAAAAGTGTACACTTAAAATGGCAAGATTCTTTGCTAAGACTTTAGTATGAGTTCTCAAAAACAACTTTGAATTCTCCCCAAGTATCTGTCTTGGACATAATTTATCCTGTATTGTGTATGTAAAGCAAGTATTTCAAGTAACAATGAATACAAGAAATTTTCTTCTTTTAGACATAAGAACTATCTCTGTTTAACACATGGAATCTTAAATCTAAAAGTATTAGCATCAGATGACCTTCTGATTCCCTTTTCCTTTTTTACAACTTTATATAGAAAAGTATGGAATGTGTAATGTTTCAGTTGCCCAGGAAAGGTTACACAGAAAAATATATCTAGCTTAATTTGTGTTTGAAATTTACAAAAAAAGTAAAAAAGCATTCTGCCATTTTAAAGACAATATTGCTGTATCACAGAACACTGATGAACATTTAAACCTGAGGAAAAATATAATTGTGTAATGATTTTATCATTATTGTTATAGGACCTTGTGTTGGAGCTTGTTTTTGGTTATCGAGGCAGAGACTGCAGGAATAATGTACACTATTTAAATGATGGTGATGATATAATTTATCACACTGCATCCATTGGAATTCTGCACAATGTTGCTACAGGTAGGAAACACTAAATCTCCACACTCCCACGCATAGTTTTGAAGCTAAATTTTTTTAAATAGCAGCTTAACATTCTTAGTTAAAACTATGATATTTAGATATGGTCCAGAACTTAAAATACTTCATATTTTTGCACTTTCTGGTAACATCAGCCTTATGATACAAAAGAAAAGTAATTCATGATACAGAGTGCTCATAGATCTCCATTAGAAGTAAGACTTACTGTATGTTAAAACCAAGTTTTATAATAAAGCCATTCGTACTTTAAATTCTGTTTCCCAAAGCCTCATAAGAAGGGATGGTTTGGGTGGTTGTCCTTGACAGTGATGCAGAGTGTCATATTGGATAAGTGGTTATTGAGGTGGGGTCATTCTTGCAGAGGCCTTGGAAAGCCAAGGAAGAAAGCTACTGATCTGAGGCTCTAGTAATGATTCCTTGTTAGATTGAGGAAGATAAGAAAAAAATTTCTTGGTATCATTTAATTGATTGGCTTGTTGCAAAGCAAATGAAGTTCACTTAACATCATTTGATTACCAGTGTGATAATCTTAGTGATATTAGTATTTTAATTTGGAATTGTTGTATTACATATAATTGCACACTTCATAAAGTCTGAAAGTTAGAACCAAAAGCCAAGATTATCTAGTCAAACATTTCTGGCTTTTCTTCTGATAGTTTTTCTCAGAATGAATAACGAGTAGATTGGTTATATGAGTTATAATCCCTTTGCTGGTTAGTATTAATTGTTAGTGTGATCTTCCTGTTAGGTTTCCCAAAAAAGAAAATTAACCAGGATCATGTGAAATCACTGGTAACTTCCCATTCAATAATTTGGACTATTTTAAAGGCATTTCTAAGGAAGAAATTCTTCGCAGCTTCACATATCCTTCAAGAGAATAAGGAAGAGTAGAATAAGTCAATCAAGAAAGGAATAAATATATAAATAAACTGTTATGTTTATACCTGTAATTTTGTTTTGTTTTGTTGAGACAGGGTCTTGCTATGTATGTAGTCCAGGCTGGCCTCAAACTCTATCCTCTTGCCTAAACCTCCCATGTGCTGGGATTATAGGTGTGTACCAGCCATTTTATTTATTTGTAATTAATCACCTTTCTAATAGTAGGGTATTGAAAGAGAGAGCAGGGAGACTAGACACTTGCTTCAGTTCTCAGTACATGGTTTCTGATACATTGCCATGTTCACTATAGGAAATCTAATTCATTTTCGTGTGTGTGTGTGTGTGTGTGTGTGTGTGTGTGTGTGTGTGTGTGGTAATTAATCACCTTTCTAATAGTAGGGTATTGAAAGAGAGAGCAGGGAGACTAGACACTTGCTTCAGTTCTCAGTACATGGTTTCTGATACATTGCCATGTTCACTATAGGAAATCTAATTCATTTTCGTGTGTGTGTGTGTGTGTGTGTGTGTGTGTGTGTGTGTGTGTGTGTGGTACTGAGGATCAAACTGGGGCCCTTGTGCTTGCAAGTCAGGCAGCAGAACCACTGAGCCAAATCCCTGGCTTCATTTTCTTTTTGAGATAGGGTCTCACTATGAATATTTCATTCTGGTGTTGAACTCACTGTATAGCCCAGATTGGCCTCAAATTCAAAGCAATACTTCTGTCTCAGCCTTTCCACTGCCAAAATTATGGTACCACAACAACCAGCAGAAAATCTTAATTCTGCTAGTTAATATTCTACCAACCCATAATTAGTTGTTTACTTCTTTAACTGGACCAACTAACTATCTGCCCTGGAAAGTACAAAGCACCTTCCACTTTGAGAATTTTGAAAGTAATAGTAGATCTGTTAAATATAGTTGAAAGGTTGGTTTTTTTTTTTGTTTTTTTTTTTAGTTTCGGCTTTAGGATCAGGGGAGACTTGGTATCTGTGATCCTATATAACTAGATTGAGCCTACTTTTCTGACTTAATTTCCTATCTTGTCATTTACTTGCACAAGCCTAGTTTTTTGCCTATCCAAGATCTCTTGAGTGTCAGTACTGCTAGATGAATCACATTAGTGCTTTGATCAAAACACTTCATTGCCCCAACACTGACTACAGCATACGTATGAAATATGCAATAAATATGGCTCTCTTGTTAGGTACAAAAATTATCTCTGGTTTCTGAGTGACATCAGTGAATTTTTGTATTTTAGGAAACTGAAACAGAAAGATCATAGGCTAGTGTTCAAAATCTTCCATAATTCTAGTCCCTACTTCTCTTTCAAACTGTATTGCTCACTTTTCTTTTTCATAACTTCCACTTCAGCCAGTTGTATACCAAACACTTTCCTGCTTTTGTGCCTTTGCTTAAAGTGTCCTTGGCGTAGAATAGCCTTCCTCTCCACCATTGTCCAGGTCCCAGTGCAGGAGTGCCATATTTCCATGACAAGAATAATCTTTTCTGTGCTGAATTTCCATGCATCTTTGCTCTTTAAATCTTTGTGGCACTTGGTAGGTTTAGCCTTGATTAAACAGTTTATCCTGTTCAGGGCTTTGTTCCTTTAAAACTTTTTATTCTTTCTGACCATTGTGATTATGTGCCCAGAATAAGGGCTCAAAAAATATGCATTGAATAAACAAGTGAGTAATTTATTACACTAGTTAAGTGAATTTGCCTGTCACATCTTAAAATTTTCAAACTCAATTTTCAAATTCTTCCTTTACAGGGACTCAGAGTTTTTATCAAGAACATAATGATGATATTCTGTGCCTCACTGTAAATCAACACCCCAAATTTATCAACATAGTGGCAACTGGCCAAGTAGGTATGTTTCTCTATTTTAAAAAGAAACAATTTGAAGCATTTGTTTTGTTAAAATAAATTTAATTTCCTAGAGAAAATATTAAAATATAATTATGGATTTTTAAAAATCAATTTCTATATAAAGCATACACCCAATTATACCATATGATTGCTTCCAAATTTTTCTTGTCTGAGTTCATTTAGACTAATTTATAATAAACTATTGTATAATGGTTGAAATAGTTGCATTTGGTACTTTTATGTTTAGCTCCATTTGCACTGAATTCTTTGAAAGTGAAGTCTTGAGTCACTCTACAGAAGGAAGGAGGCCTATTTCCTGAAGGAGTAAAGACCACATTACCTAAACACCTGGCTCTGTGCCTCTTGGATCATAGTTAATTACTCTGTAAAGTTTTATCAGATGGATTTATTTATACAACAAACTTATTACACAACTGATATTGCAAGGCATTGCTCTAGGCACTGGGGATACAAACAGGTTATGTATGATAAGAAAAAAATCTTACATTAGTGGAATTGATGGTCTGTGAATAAAATCCTAACAACATACAGTTCTTTCTTTGGTTCTTTCTCCTTTCTCCTTCTGTTAAGCAACTTTACTTAGGTTAGTGCTATAGTTTTCCTTTAGTTAAGAACTGTCATGCTCATAGACTAATGTCAGGAATTTGATCTTTTTTCCACTGTTTTCCCTTTATTTTGAAAGGTATCACTATAAAGAATATGGGACACCTAATCATTTCCCCCTCTGTTTCCAAGGCAAACTCTGGTAGCAAAGAGGTGGATTTTTTATATGTATATCCCTGTGATTTGCCCTACTTATATCTTTCTACAAAATGGATAACAAAAAATGCTTCACTGATAACTAATTGAATATAAGTTCAAGTGAAGACCAGCAAATGAGGAGCCACATTTATTTTCTGAACATAAAAAGAATTGATCAGTAGTTATTTTTCTGCCAAACTTAAATTGCTTATCTATTTTTTGTTTAAAATCATACAGATCAAAAAGGGAAAAGAAAAAATGTGAGAGAATGAAAAGATGAAAATAAAGTGTTTGTAGATGGGGAGGGGAGGAGGGGGTGAAGGGAGGGCAGAGGTAAGGGGAAAAAATGAGAATCAAGACTTGTCATGTAGAGGTACAAAATCCCAACAATGAATGTAACTGTACTGTATCCCTAAAATGTACCAATAAACTCAATTAAAGCTGAAAATAAATAAATAAAAAAAATCATACAGATCATAAAGGAATTGAAATATTTGGCTTCATGATATTTTAGCCAGTTATGTATAGACTTTTTCTTCACTAGAATCTTGCAAACCATGTTATGCAGTTCATCATTATGAACTTGAACTCTACCAGCATTTTATGGCTAATGAAGTAGTCTAGCCTTTCTCTAGTCAGCTCATGTACAAAGTAGTTCTTCATATAGAACAAAAGTCTAGACAAAGGACTATTATTTAGAATATATAAAGAACTCAAAACAAACAGTCCCCCCAAATATAAAGACCCGATTCAAAAATGGGCATCTGAAATGAACAGATATTTCTTAGACAAAGAAGTAAAAGCAGCAAGTAAATACATGAAAAAATGTTCCACATCATTGGTCATTTGAGAGATGCAGATGAAAACAACACTGAGATTCCACCTCACCCCACAAAGAATGGCTGCCATCAAGAAATCAACCAATAAAAAATGTTGGCGGGGTTGTGGGGAGAAAGGAACCCTTCTCCATTGTTGGTGGGAGTGCAGACTGGTGCAACCACTGTGGAAATCAATATGGAGATACCTCAAAGAGCTGGGACTAGAGGTTCCATTTGATTCAGCCATCCCTCTGCTGGATATCTTTCCAAAAGAATTAAAAGAATCACACCAGAGTGATATATACACACCCATGTTTATAGCGGCACAGTTTGTAATAGCTAAAATTTGGAAACAGCCCATTTGCCCATCAGTTGGAGACTGGATAAAGAAGATGTAGTTTTTCTATATAGAACAAAAGTCTGTCTGTGATTGTTTTTACTGGTTTCATTCTTGCAATGCCTGCAACATCTAATCATTTACTACTGACTTTATTTTCTAGTTTTGGAGACAACTATATTCTCATTGAATTTTATTTAGTACTTCCTTTTTAGAAGGCCCATGTTAGATATCTTCCACCTGTAATCCGGCAGTCTAACAAGAGAACAACAGATTACTTTCCCCGAGGGAGATTCCCTGTCTACAGAACCATGTTTGGGGTATTTGAAATTCTGTAGTTATCTAATGAGTCCTGATTCTGCTTAGGGGCCCGAGTCTTTTCTTAGAGTTCATCCTCCCGGTAGCAGACTGTACAACCCATATGTTCCCCCTAGAGGGGTTGCCAGGAGTATCTGTTCATTAGAACTCCTCAGTGAACAGCCTTAAACTTTAAGAGGTT
Organism: Fukomys damarensis; assembly: GCF_012274545.1. Classification (NCBI taxonomy): domain Eukaryota; kingdom Metazoa; phylum Chordata; class Mammalia; order Rodentia; family Bathyergidae; genus Fukomys; species Fukomys damarensis. The sequence goes on along the minus strand of NW_022900933.1, from coordinate 28,820,003 downwards.
CTCAGTTTGTACCAGGCCTTCCAGATCATTATAGGAATCTACTCATCCAGACAAGAAAAGAAAAAGTACTTCATTTGATAATTTTAATCTTGACTGATAACTAAAATATTTAGATCTGTAATGTTCTACCCTTTATCTGTACTCTTGTCCCAAACCTTTTCAGGGACAGACCTAATCTCTCTCATCAGCCAATCTTCATGTGAATAATTTCAAAGTCCTCTTGCCATTTGGAGGTTATCTGAGTAGTTTCAATACTAAAAGCAGTATTTCTGGTACGGTCTGTGCAGCAGAGGGAAGTGGCCCACTCTGTCTTCCCTCATACTGCAGGTCAAGACATTTGGGCGTGTGTTATCAATATGTCTTTGAAATTATTATCTCATGTGGATATAAGCCTTGATCAATGCAAAAAACAATCACCAATCTTGAATGGATTCCTGAGTTTTTACTCCTTCTTTTCTTATGACACACTTTTTCAAGTTTTGTGAATAGGTATTTCCACTACAGATATAACAAGCATTGCTTTTCTCGGCAAACTTTTATTCATATGGAAAATCTTTACTTAAAAGAACTGTTTGGAGTTTTATAGTAATCTTCACCGTCATTTTCTTCAAGAGGTTTAGATGTAATTCTTCACTACAAATAGAGATGTACTGATACTCCAGAAGGCCTATTTAACAGTGAATTTTATAAACCAAAATAAGAGTCATATCAGTTTAAATCTTATCAATACTATTTTAAAAGATGTCATAATTAAATTTTCATAAACTAATTAAATACAAAGAAAATATTTTTATCCAAAGAGAAATTAAAAGGTCAAACATAGTGTTAACATGCATATAATTAAAATTGTACCAATAAACTCAATAAAAAGAAAAAAATGTACTCAGTGTAATAAAACTAATTTCACATGTTTTTTTTTTTTTTATTGATTAGGTATACAATACAGTTACATTCATCATTGGGATCCTGTACCTTTACATGATAGGTCTTGATTCTCATTTTTTCCCCTTGTCCCTGCCCTCCCTTCACCCCCTCCTCCCCTCCCCATTTACAAACACTTTATTTCCATTTTTTCAGTTTCTCATATTTTTTTTTCCTCTCCCTTATTACTTTTCCCCTACCCTTCCCACTTTCCCTACACCTTTAGCCCTTTACTTCCTATTTCACATTATTAATTATCTCATTAGGATCCTGTGTACTACTATAGTTTTTCACACCAAAGAAACTATTTGGTATTTCAGTTAAAGAAATCTCTGTATGAACATTAAAAATAGGGAATCAAAAAATAAAACTAAAAAGGAAAGTAAAAGAGGAAAGGCAATGATGTAACATTAAAATAATCCTTAATTCTGGAGATGAAAATGGTCCCCAAACATATTTAAAATTGCTTCTTGCTCTTACAGTCTTATCTTATTCTTTTTTTTCATTATTTAGAGAATACCTTATTAGTTTCTGTAATCAAACCCACGTAGATATGATCTTACATATTTGGTACAATGTGTTACCCCTGTATACATGGAAAAAAAATAAAAAATTAAAATTAAAAAATTAACATTTCTAGGCCAATACAGCTGTCCATTTCTGTACAATGTCAACTCAACACAGTAAATTGGGATGACTTTTTCCAAAATTGGCAGCACCGTTAAAGTTTCCCAAAATTCAATTTATATAATATATATATGTATATATATATATATTTATATTTATATAAAAAGACTAATAATAGTATGTTGTGCATCAATAGCAGCAACAGCTTTTCCAGGTTCTGCAGTCATCTGAACAAAATTATAGACATTCAGCACATTCCATTAAAAAAAACAAACCAAAAAAACAAAGAAAAGAATAATATCCAGAAAACAGCAAAGTTTTGCTGCTGTTGTGCTACCTGGCACCATTTTTTTTATTAGCATCTTAATCATCATCTGGAAAGAGAACATTCTAGAGTAATATCATTACCATGCTCTGATAAACCATGGTCCCTACTATGTATCATAAAGCATTCATAGAGGTATGATACAATACCGTCCTACATCAATAATACTAGATTCAGTTTTGTTTTGAAATTTACTTTGTCTGCAAATAAGATTGCTACCCCTGTTTTTCTCTGGGCTCCTGTCACATAGAGAATTGTTTTCTATCTTTTCACTTTCAGTCTATGGGCTTCTTTTTGCACTAGGTGTGTTTCTTGTATCAATATATTGTTGGATTTTGCTTCTTATTCCATTTTGCCAGTCTATTTCTCTTGATTGGTGAGTTGAGGCCATTGACATTGCTGGTTATAACTGATATGTACTGACTTATTATTGACATGTTAGTGGCCTTTTGTTGACTCTTTTTACTTTTTCACATTCTTTTAATTTCTTGCCTTGCCTATTTGATTTGCTCTGTTGGGCCTCATGGTGTTGTTGCCTTCATTGTCTTTTTCTAGGATCTTGTTTAGAATTGCTTGTAGTGCTGGTTTGGTATTCACGTAGTTTCTCAGGTGTTCTTTGTCGTGGAAGTGTCTTATTTCCCCCTCCATTTTGCAAGAGAGTTTTGCTGGATAGATCAGTCTAGGTTGGAGGTTGTTCTCTTTTAGTACTTGAAATATCTCATTCCAGGCTCTCCTTGCCCCAAGGGTTTGTGTTGAAAAGTCTGCTGTGATTCTGATGGGCTTTCCTTTGTATGTGATTTGTTTCTTTTCTCTTACTGCTTGTAGTATTTTGTTCTTCTGTTCGGTTTCTGGGATCTTGATTATTATATGTCTAGGTGTAGATTTTTTTTGATTGTAGCTAGTTGGGGTCCTATATGCCTCAGTTATCTGAATGTCACATTCTTCCCCTCTGTTTGAGAAGTTTTCTGTCCTTAATTCTGCAAACAGCTTTTTAAAGTCATTTATATTTTGTCCTGCTACTTCATGGATTCCTATCAGTCTTATGTTATTCTTCTTTGCATCATCTAGGAGTTGTTGGATCGATTTCTCATGATCCCTTACTGTTTTTAAGAGACCTTTCTTTTCATGGTCCCTGACTGCAATCTTATCTTCTGTATCTGAGAGTCTATCTTCGCATTCTTTTATTCTTTTGTGTACACTTTCAATAGCGTGTTTAATCTCCTGGATATCTGTTTGAATCTGTTTCATGGATTCCATTTCTTTCCTATGTTGGGCATTTATTTTTTGCATTTCTTTCTTATGCTGGGTCTTCATGGCTTCTATCATGGTCCTGAGCTCATTGATGTTTTTGTCAGTTTCTGCTCTAGAGTCTCGAATTGCAACTTCCATTTTGCTCACTATCTCTATGGTTATCTGGGAAATTATTTCTGTTTTGAATTTTTCTGGAGCCTGATTGATCTGTTTTGTTACTTCCTGTGCTTTGAGTTCCGGGTGTCCTGGTGGTTCACTATCGGCCTTTTCATCCTCATTTGCCCTACTGTTTGCCATTGGTGAACTGGAAGTCTGTCCTTGTGTCTTGCTTAAGTGTTTTCTCTTTTAATTTTTGTTGTCAGATTGTCCTTGGTTTAATCTCTGGGATATCACCCAAATCTTCCTGATATAGTTGCACCCTAGCTTCTGTGTCTCTAACGACCCACAGACATTCTCATCTTCATAACATCAGAGAAACAGCTCATCAAATCAACCGCAATGCTTTATCCCAACTGATACAATCAGCAACACATTAAGATCAAGCACAACTTGGACACTGACCACCTGTGGTAGTCACTAGTCTATCACCCTTAAATCATTTGAATTCAATTGAAATCAAGAAGCAGTCCAGAACATGTCTGCAGTGAACAAAATTTCAATATAGTGTATTTACCATTTAATGGCTCAGACTGAGCAAGCATGCAAGACCCCTGATCTCAGTTAGCTGATGGCTGAACCCCCTGACACTGACTGACCTCGGGCTGCAAGGCCCAGATTGCGTTCCCCAACCTTCTGAATGGTTGAACTCCACAACGTTCTATTACAGGTTTCCCACACCCTTTCTTTAAAGATGTTCAAAGTTGGGAACTCAGAAAAATACCCTTGATGACCACCTCTGCCTCTGCAGAGTGGGTCCCAAGACTGGCACAGTCAGGAGGTCTGAGAGTGCAGGCGGGGGGACTTATGGGGGTTCATGGGCGCCCTGCAGCTACCTTCCTGGCACTTGAGCGATGGCAACTGGGGCGGGAGCCAGCGTGGCTCTCCTTCTAATTTCACGTTTTAATTATTTCACATTATTTTTCGGTAATTAGGTTTTGCAAATTTTATTAGAAATATTTATGTTACATATGAATAATTATTTTTGTACTGTTTTTCTATTATAGGTGATTCAGCAGACATGTCAGGTAAGGAAAATTAAACATTATCTATTTTAGTTACATTGTTTGGTAACAATAGCCCCAATTTGTATAAAGTAATAAGATACTTGGGCGTATCTTTTTAAAAAAATTCATTGGATATAATTTATTACTTGCATCCAACTCTCATATTTATCTGCAAAAAGCTTGTTAATTTTTTAAATGAAGAATGTATCATTTTAATGCCCTGATACTAAGCCAAATCTGTAAAAATGTAGTTTTTTAAAAACTATTGTTATGAACTCTTTAGTATACCCATAAGTAGTCTAAGCACTTCACATATATTGCCTCATTTAATCTGTGTCAGCTTGCTCAAATATAGCCACATTGAAGGCAGGATTCTTCTTCATGACTTATCCAGAAGAGGTGTCCATCCTATAAAACAACCTTATCCAAATTGGCAAGAATGAGTATGTGGTTCTCATTAGAGTAGACAAGAAAAAGTGATACATTCATTTGTCAGCAAAAAAGAGTTTCTGCAGAGCAATCAATCACATGTGAAGACAAATTTACAAAATCCAAAACTGTTCTTAGCTGTCTTTGTCATGCTGCTGAGGTATTAGAGAGCACACCGAGGATGAGCAGCTGGCAGGCATGCTCCAAGGGGCTGCCTGAGTCTTTGATGACCGAGACAGAGACCTCGTCATGGTGCTACGATGCATCTGTGCATGCAGCCCCAGACTCATCTGTTTCGGATAGTTTACATTTGACTGAAGATGAACAGGAAGTACTCATTAGTATTAATAGGCATCTGACCTCACGTGATATAAAAACTTGAGCACATGTGATATGGCTCGTTATGATTAAGACGGTATTGATGCTAGAGAAGAAGCTCAGAATAGATTTGAGTTTTCCCACAGAGACCACGACCACCAAGATTAGTGCCGCCTGCTCAGTAGGAAATGAGTTCACCAATCCTGGAGAGAACGGAAGGCCTCTAGGCCCACATTCAAACTGTGGCTATTATCAAGAAGAGATTGAAGAAAGGGGGACATGCTTAATGTCCAGATGGAGCCTAAAGGGCTCACAGATACGTGAGTCTGAACTTGAAGACTTGCAACCGAAGAGGCTGGAGAGAGAAAACGCAGAAGTGGATGGAGGTGATACCGAAGACGTGGAAGCCAAAACTGAAGATTAACTTCCCGGGGAACAGTCCAGTTCGAGGAAGACGAAGCAGCCCGTATGGCTGTAAACGCTGTACTTGAGAGTTTTCCAGTAGTACTGAAAGTGTCAAAGCTGAATGTTTTTATTTACAAAGATGCACTAGAACATTCAGACAATAATAAAGATTAGAACCAATGAACAGAATATTCAAAAGCTCTTGGAAAATGCTAAAAAAATAAAATTAAGACTCTGCCTCTAAGAAGATGAAGAAGCACAGGCTAATAATGTAAAAAAACCTATTCACTGAAATTATAGCAAAAAAGTCCACATCTGATGAATGAAATAGATATCCAACTACCAGAGGCATTTAGAACCCCAAATACACATATCCAAAAAACAACCTCTCCATGACACATCATAGTCACCATTACATGTACCACCGTACCACAAGGAATGTAAATACTATATACAACACATGGGCACAAGGGCCCAAGTTTGATCCCTGGTACCAAAATAAATAAATAAATACTCCTCAGGGCTGGGGATTTAGCTCAGTGGTTCTGCTGCCTGCCTTGTAAACCCAACGACGTGAGTTCGATCTGCGATACCAAAAAAAAAAAAAAAAAAGGAAAAGGAAATACTCCTCAAACTTCTCCATCAAATACAGAAAGAATGCTTCCAAATTTATTCTGCAGTGCCAGCATTACCCTGGTTCCAAAGCCAGATAAAAACTCAAGAACAAAAATTTAAAACTATAGACCAATATCAGTAATGAGCATAGTTGCAAAAATTCTTAATATTATTTTTATTAGTACATATTTTTGATATATAATTAATACATTCATCATGGAGAGTTGAGACATGTACATATCACATCTTAACCATTTTTATTTTCCCTTTCCCCCCCTCCCTTTTCCCTTCATCTCAAGATCCTCTTCCTATCTGCGAAAGGTCTATTTTTCCTGTTTCATATTAGCTGACCCGTTTCATTCTTTCAATTATTTATAATTTGAGTTTCTCATAGAAACCAGGCAATATCTAACCTGTTGCATCTTGTTTAGCATTATGGTCTCAAGGTGCACTCACTTTCCCACAAATTATTCAAATTTATCCTTCCTTAGGCTGAAGAGTACTCAAGTGCGTGTGTGATGTTTTTATTACCCATTCATCTGTTGATTATATAGAACATTTCCAAGATTTACCTGTTAATGAGCTGTGCTGATATAAACATGGCTATGCATGTATCATTGGAATATGACGTCTTTAGTTCAGGAAGAAACCCAGAAGAGGGATAGCTGAGTTGAAAGGAATTACCTATTTTTAATTTTTTGAGGCATCTCCATGTGAATTTTAATAGTGATTGTTCTAGTTTACATTCTCACCAATGAGTAAAGAATTCTTTTTTTCCTGCGGTTAGTTGTTTTTAAGTTCTTGATGATAGCCATTTTTTCTGGAGTAAGATAGAATCTCAGTATTGTTTTGATTTGCATTTCTGTAAAGGCCAAAGACGTTGAACATTTTTTCATGAATTTATTGGCCATTTGTACTTCTGAGAAGGGTCTTTTCATTTCAATTGCCCGTTTTCTTTGGGTCTTTTATTTGGTGGGGTCTAATTTTTTGAGTTCTTTATGTATTCTATATATTTAGTCCTCTGTTCTTGGTGTTATTTCTTGTACATTTGGGGTTCTGTTCAAAGTCCTCACCTCTGCCTGTCTCTTCAGGAGTTTTACTTACTTTACTTTCTAGCAGAGTCAGTGTCTCTATTCTATTATCTAGGTCTTTGATCAGTTTTTATTTTTGTGCATAGTGAGAGATACAGGTATAGATTCAGTCTTTTGCGTGTGGGTAACCAGTTCTCCCAGCAGCATTTGCCGGAGAGGCTTTCTTCAGACATGATTTTGGCTGCTTTGTCAAAGATCACATAGCTAAATGTACCTCTGGTTGCTTCTGTATCCTCTAGTCTGTTTCCTTGACCCACATGTTTGTTTTGGTGCTAGTACTATCACTGTTTAATATAACTTAAAATCCAGGATAGGGATGCCTCCTGCTCTTGCTTTTGTTTCCCAGGATTGCTTTTGCTATTCTGGATCCATTCTTTCCCTATGAACTTTGGGGTTATTTTTTCTGTTAAGAATGCTTTTGAGATTTGGTTGGAACTGTGGCCATTTTGACAATATTTATTCTGCTTATCCAGGAACAGGGGTGTTTTTCCATATTCTAATGTCCTCTTTGATTTCCTTTTTCTATAGTTTTCATTGTAAAAGTTTTGTGCTTCTTTGGTTAGGTTAATTCTTAGATGTTCTGTTCTGTTCTGTTTTGTTTTGTTTTTGAAGCTACCATGAATAGAATTTTTTTCCTGGTTTCTTGATGGATTCATTATTGGTATTCAGGAGCACTCTTGATTTTTGTGTGTTGATTTTTTTTTTTCTCTCATTGAGTTTATTGGTACATTTTAGGTATACAATACAGTTACATTCATCATTGGGATCTTGTACCTTTACATGACAGGTCTTGTTCTTATTTTTTCCCCTTGTCCCTGCCCTCCCTTCACCCCCTCCTCCCCTCCCACTTACAAAAACTTTATTTCCATTTTTTCATTTTCTCATATTTTTTTCTTTTCCCTTATTTGTGTGTTGATTTTGTATCCTGGTACTTTGCTAATTTTGTTTACTAGTTCTAGAAATCTTCTGGTGGAATATTTGGGGCCTTCTATGTAAAAGATCATATCATCTGCAAATAAGGATACTTTGATTTCTTCCTTTCCTGTATATATCCCTTTTATTTATTTCCTCTGTCACACTGCTCTGGCTAAAGTTTTGAATTCTATATTAAACAGGAGTCATGAAAGCAGACATTTTAGTCTTCTTCTTCATTTTAAAGAGAATACTTTCAGTTTTTTCCCACTTAATTTGATACTGACTGTGGGTTTGTCAAAAATGGCTTGTAACATATTGAGATAAGGCCCTCCCCTGCTTTTTGTTTTCATGGTTTTTAGAGTAAATACATGCTGGATTTTGTCTAGCCTTTTTGTCTGTCTTGATGATCATGTGACTTTTGTCCTCTGTGATGTATTACATTTATTGATTTACCTATGTTGAACTATCTTTGCATCCCTGAGATGAAGCTAATTTGGACATTATATATGATCTTTTTAATGATTTGTTATATTCTGTTTGGCCATATCTTGTTGAGGATTTTTGCATGTGTTCATTAAAGAGACTGGCTAGGAGTTTTCTTTTTTGTTAAATCTTTGGCTGGTTGTGGTATCAAGTAAAGCTAGCTTCCAGGAATAGTTTGGCAGTAGTCTTTCCCTTTCAATTTCATTGAAGATTTTTGAGGAGTATTGATGTTACACCTTCCATGAAGTTCTTATAGAATTCAGTGATGAACTCATCGAGTTCTGGGGTTTTCTTAGTTAGCTGATAGCTCTCTTTTTACTCCCTCAATTTCATTGTCTGTTTTTATACTGTTCAGTATTTTTATATTTTCTTGATTCAGTTTTGGTAATTCATTTGTGTTTAGAAATTTGTCCCTTTCTTCTATATTCTCCAGTATATTGAAGAACAAGATTTTGAAGTAGATACTTATAATCCTCTGGATTTCAGATTGTTTGATATGATGTCACCTTTTTCATTTTTAATTGCAGTAATATGAGTCTTTTCTTTCCATCTTTTGGTAAGTTTGACCTAAGGATTTGTCTTTTTATTCTTTGGAAGAGCCAGGTCTTTAATTCGTTGGTTCTTTACATTGTTTTTTTAGTCTCAATTTCATTAATTCTACTCTGATTTTTATAATTTTCTTCCTTGTACTAGTTTTCGATTTGGATTGTTCTCTTTGTTTTGTTTTGTTTTGTTTTTTTAGATCCTTGAAGTGCATCATTTGGTTACTTATTCAGGGTCACACTGTTTTTCTGGTGTGAGCATTCAGAGCTATAAGGACTGCTCTCATTGGGTTCTATAGGTTCTGGTATGTTGTAGTAGCATTATCATTTGATTTAGGAAACTTTGTGATTTTTTTTTTACTTGATTTCTTCTGTGACACATTGGTTATTCAAGAGTATATTGTTTAATCTCCATGTGTTTACATAAATTCTGTGGGGTTTTTGCCATTAATTTCTAGCTTCATTGTACTGTCGTCTAATATGCATGGGATTCTTAATTCTTTTTTGTTTATTTAAGCTTTGTGGCCTAGTATGTGGTCCATTTTGGAGAATTTGGGTTGAAACTGTGAGAGTAAATTTACTTGTGCCTCAGAGTATTTGACTTTAAATGAATGAACATTCTAATTTTAGTTCCGTGCTTAAATTATTATGATAAATTTTTCAAACACAAATAACCTGTTTTTGCCAAGCATGGTGGTGCATGCCAATACTCCCTGTACACAGGAAGCTGAGGTAGGAGGAGTGCCATGAGCTTGGGGTACATAATGGGTTCCTAGGCTGGGGATTTAGTACAGTGGTTCTGCTACCTGCCTCACAAGGGCAAAGCCCAGAGTTTGATCCCCGATACCAAAAACAAAACAACAACAAAAAATAATGAGTTCTTTTAAGGTCAGCATGAACTACATGGAGAGATCTTGTCTCAAACAAAACAAAACAAAAAAATAAATAACCTGTTCTATTATTGAAGAAATTTTCTGTTTCCCCATACTTTTGATATTTTATGGTTGCATAAACCTGAACAATTTCTACTTGATAATATTTAAATCTGTTTTACTGTTTGTTAGCTGCTCCCGTCACAGGTCAGGGAAATCCCACACGCCTGTGGCCCCGAGGTCATTGAGTGCCTACCAGGAAGCTCATTAGCAGCTTTATTTGAAGAATTATTCACTTTAACTTATAAATACCAGATGATACAAAATATATAAATTTATCAGAATTATTTTAGTGACCAAAATGTCTTTCATTAAATAACTTAAAGCAGCTTGTCTTGTTTCATGTTGTTCTGTATTTCTAAGATTTATCACATAATCTGAAATAAATGCACTTTAACATTTATTAATTATGTTTTGAAACTAAATTAGTTGCCAGATTAACTTAGGTATTCATTCCTAGATGTATGATGTTTTAAGGTAAAAAATGCAGAGAACTGGGCTGAGAGTGTAGCTCAGTGTAGTGCACTTACCTAGCATGTGTGAGTCTCTGGCTTAGAGCCCAGCACTGGGGCAGGGGTGGGGGGAGTCCTGGAAATTTTAAAGCAGCAGAAATATGGATAATGTACTTTTTAAAGATCTGAAGTTTTATCTTTTCCAAGAAATTCTGCTCTTTTTTTTTTCTTCTTTTTTTGGTACTGGGGATCAAACTTGGGACTTGTGCTTACGAGGCAGGCAGCAGCATCACTGAGCTAAATCCCTGGCCCCATCATCAAAAATTTCTTTTGAGATATTTTCAGGTAGTTTCCTAATGCATTACCTTTCTCAGCTATATCTGCCTGTCATTTTTCCTCCAGTTAACATCAGTACTGAATATGTGCTTGTATTTAACATTTTTCTTGTGTAAAACATACATATGTCTCTAGTCATGTAAAGATTGAAAATGTATGTGAAATATGCCTTTTAACCCCTGCTGGTACTAGGGATCAAACCTAGGGCCTTGTCCTTGCTAAGCACCCACTCTGCCCCTGTGCCACACTTCCTGTCCCAAGCAGGCCTTATTTTTGATGAGTTGCTTAATTACCAAATTAGCTTAGCTAAATACTGTCTTCTCAAAAGTATAATTTGGAATCTAGCCTGGAGATGCATTCTAATCTAGACATTTTTTTCCTTTTCCTACCATCCCCTTCCTTTCCTTTTTAAAATTTAATCTTAATTTTGAGCTATTCTTTTGTTAAGTCGTTTTTTGGGGGTTTTTTGGAATATACTTTTCTTTTTCAGAAATTGATATGTATCACCTTCAGAAGTGGAAACATCTTAATGGTCAATCACAACTTTTGAATTTTTCTTTGTTTAGCCACAGCCCCTTCTATCCACATCTGGGATGCAATGAACAAGCAGACTTTATCTATTCTAAGATGTTACCATTCAAAGGGTGTGTGTTCAGTCAGCTTCAGTGCCACTGGCAAACTATTGCTGTCTGTGGGACTTGACCCAGAACATACTATTACCATCTGGAGATGGCAGGAAGGTAGGATTCTTTTTGTAATTTTTTTAAAACAAGAATACTAGGGCAGCCGAGTGGTGACACATGCCTATAATCTCAGCACTCTGGAGCCTAAGACATGAGGATCGTGAATTCAAGGCCAGCCTAGGCTACAGTGCGTTCAAGGCCAACTTACACGACATGGTGAGATCTTGTCTCAAAAAATATATATATTTATATACTAGGGTAATATGAATTCTGTATTAAGTAAGTGAAATCTTTATTCACTATGGCCCAACATACTACATGGAACACAGTTGGTGGTACATAGGTATGTTTCATTTTAAAAGTCCAGTGAAATGGTGGTAAGTCCACAAAACATAAGTGAACAAAACTATTAATATTAAAAATGATTCATTTCCACCATCTGCCTTGCAAGCATCCCTGGTACCAAAAAAAAAAGGATTCATGGGCTGTGGCAGATGACAGACTCAACAAGCAAATGCATGGGCCGGGGATTTAGCTCAGTGGTGCTGCCGCCTGCCTCACAAGCACAAGGACCTGAGTTTGATCCTCAGTACCAAAAATAAATAAATAAATAAATAAATAAATAAATAAAGCAAGCAAATACATCATTTATGTCTGGGTGTGCAAGTTAAACTCTTAATTGATGAATGACAAGAAAGCAGGCTCAGCATTTTTGTTCTTTGGGTAAGAAGAAAGAAACAAGTGCTTGTAGCTCCTAGGTTCCCACTCCTGCCCCAAATTTTTGATCATGAGGCCAGAGGTCCAGCATGGCAGACATTTTTACCTTTACAAGTCATTTAGTCTCTGTTAGCTACTGGATTCTCTCTTGTAGTTCAGAGCAACAAGACAATATATAAACAGATATTCCAACAAAAATGTATTTATGGGTATCAGAATAAGATCACTGCCATTTCATTTAGAAACTGTTTCTCTGCTAATTAATACTGATTTGATTGATTCTGGAGGATCTTAGGAATGAAGATGAAGTGTGTGTATTGTTGTGTCTTCTGTATCAGGAGCCAAAATTGCCAGCAGAGCTGGGCACAACCAGCGAATTTTTGTAGCAGAATTCCGACCAGATTCCGATACACAGTTTGTCTCTGTGGGAGTAAAACATGTGAAGTTCTGGACACTGGCAGGAAGAGCTCTTCTTAGCAAAAAAGGGCTGCTGAGCATGCTGGAAGATACCCGGATGCAGACCATGCTTGCCATTGCATTTGGTGCAGTATGTCTCTTAAAATGCTACATGGTGGTGTCATTTTGCCTACTTTAAATTGTATTGCCTTAGATAAGCCGCATTAAAGTTGTTGGTGTATGGCATTGTATTCTGCTAGTCATTACATGTCCTGGTCATGCTTATATTTCATCAAACATCTGAGACTTTCAGAAACTAGGAAGTGGGAAAATTAATGAGATTATGATGAAACATTCAGGTCATTGGGCCATTGCTAGTCTCCAAGACCTTTGTTTGTATTATAATTCTCAAGCATCCTAAAATTTGTCTTCCTAGTAGTTGCATCTAAAAATTTGACAGAGTGAAAGAAAGTTAAATCAAGAAGCATGATTTTTTTTGTTTTGTTGTTTTTGTGTGTGTGTCGTACCAGGGATCAAACTTAGGACCTTGTGCTTGTGAGGCAGGTGCGGTGCCACTGAGCTAAATCCATGACCTGGTTTTCATGTCTTAAGGTCCAACTTGAGTTTAGATTTCCTTTGATTTCTCTAAGTCTTCGTTAAATATGTTGTAAGTCCTGTAGGCCAACAGCTCGAATTCAAGGCAAGAAGAGTGAGACACAAAAGGAAAGGGCAAGCACCATCCTTAGTCTTGACAGAAGTGTTCAAGAGCTCTCCCCCTGCTCCCCTCCTGCAGCCCACATGGGCCTGTGGTGTAGTCAATCCATCTGTCTTCCCTTCAACACTCTACCCTGGCTAAGCTTCTTACATCCTCTGGTACAATTTTAAAAAAAAAAGTGCAGTGGGATTTCCTTATTCAAAGATTCATATGAGAATGAAATATTTGAAGGAAGAAAATTGGAACTTTTAGTATACTTAGGTTTGGGGGGAAAGACCACTGAAATATTGGTGATATCTCAGACTTCAGTTGAACATTTTGAGTATTCATAATATAAGACCAGTAGTTTGCTTCTGGAAGAAAACTGCCCACATTCACATATGTGTTTATTATATTCTTTAATTCCCCCATGTAAGTGAACTTTCTTTATTTATAAAATTCTTGTGTAGTTAACTTTCCATTCCCAATAAACTTGATGAGTAAAATAATAGGAAAAAATTGACTTTTTATACATGCAACAACAGTGCAATCACTGAGAATGTTTTTCTACTTACTTACTGGTTTAAACTTTTAAAATGTGTTATGTAAAAATATAAAAATTGTACATATTTGTGGGATACTATATTATGTTTCTCAGTTTGAGCATTTTGAGTCTATGCTAGGGACTATAAAAAGTACAAGAGGCTGGGTGTGGTGGTACATGCCTGTAATCTCAGCACTCAGGAGGCTGAGGCAGAAATATGTTGTGAGTTGAGGCCAGCATGGAGTACAGAGTGAGACTCAAAAACACAAAGAAAAAGAGAAGGAAAATACTGGTCTCTGCACCTGAAGCATTTACATTCTAATTGCAGATAAGCATGAATTACTGATGCTTCCAGATCTGGGTTAATGGGTTCTGAAAAATCCCTACAAATTTGGTATGAGTTTTACTTCCTATGACAAAATTCTTCCACACCTAATACAAAAAAGTTATCTTCACTTCCTATTCCTGTTCTTCATTTTACTCTCAAAGACTAGCAACCTTTAAGTTTTTATTTTTATTTATTTTATTGGTACCGGGAACTGAACTCGGGACCTTGTGCTTGCGAGGCAGGCGATGGAACCACTGAGCTAAATCCCGGGCCACCAACCTTTAAATTATTTATGGGTAGCCAGAGGGAAGCAATCAAAGGGAACAATATAAACTAGAATTAGAGTATTTTAGAATTGGAAGGAGAGGCTTATCCAAGGTTGTTCCATCTGCTGAGTGACAGCCTTGGAAAAGGAAAAGGGCCCTGTGAAAGCTGGTTTTCCGGCCTCGAGTCGTGTGACTCCATCACGCCCTGCATGTGTTTGGTGGTGAGGTAGTGTTACACTCACGTAGACAATTGCATCTATTTGATTTCTCTGAACTTTTGATGAATTTGTCTCCCCCTTTCCCCACTCCTTTTCAGAATAACTTGACGTTTACAGGTACCATCAGTGGTGACGTCTGTGTGTGGAAAGAACATGTACTGTGTAGAGTTGTGGCCAGAGCTCACAACGGGCCTGTGTTTGCCATGTACACCACTCTGCGAGATGGACTTATTGTGACCGGAGGCAAGGAAAGGCCGTGAGTCCTCTTTGTAGCTTCACTGAATACTTACGCGTCTTGCTGCCCCGAAGGTGTGCAGTTAGGTATTGTAGTTATTTCTGGGCTCCACAGGTTATTCTTCTACACTTGCTTTCCCTGGATTGCCTGTTATGTGCCTTCTCTGGATTGTTATTCTTGGTTTTAAATCACATCCATAAACTCCAGTCGGGGTGGAACTTCTACGACATGGCTAGGCGTGTGCTCTATAAACTGAGAATGGATTTTCCCTGCTAGCCATCATGATGCATGACAGCTAGTCTAAGGCAGGAGGATCTGAAGTTTAAGGCCAGGCTGGGCGTGTTAGAAGACCTTGTCTCAAAATAAAATTTTAGTTATGTGCTGCCAAGTGAACACTCAAAATTTTAAAAAAGACCGGGGATGTTGTTCAGAGGCAGTGTTTGTTGGTTATGCATGAGGCCGTGGGTTCATTCCCCTGTACACAAGAACAAAAACTGATTTTCCTAATGCCTGTACGCCATCATCAGTATTTGCTGAGTGACATGGGACGTGCAGGAGAATACTTAGCACTGAATCAGACTGCTTCATCTGTGTCTTTTTGGGTGCCATGAGAAAATGGCAAGAGGATGCTACACAAACTTTGTTTGCTTTTACTTGAGGCAAGCTCGTTATATAAACTGCTTTATAAAAGACCTCAAAATGTAAATGTGACTGAGTTATTTTCAAATCTTCCAACAGTATCCAGATACTTATAATCAATTTACAACCAACACAGTCATCTACATGCTGAAATGTGACATGCGACTAAAAACACAAGTTAAACACAACTGAATGTTTCCTTGTCACGTGAAAGATAAATAGTATGGTACACAAGCATGTTTTCACCTAAGACAAGCAAATTCATTTAACAAAATGAAGGACCACATTTTTCAGTTCTTCAATGAGAAAAATCCATTATGTGAGCTATATTTTCCTTAACATATTACTCCAAACACTTGTATTTCCTATATCACCCCTACTCATTAGTAGTCTACTAACCTGTTTCAGAAGGGTATTTTAATCATGATAAGAGGGAAAAAAAAAAAAAAGGTTTTCCTCAATATGCAGCTTGAACCCAAAACCTTCACACTGAGCTCTATTTCTGGTCCTTTATGACACAAGGTCTCACACTAAGCCACCCAGGCGTGCCTCAAACTTGTGCTCCTCCTGCTTCAACCTTCCAGAGTGCAGAGATTACAACTGTGTGCCAGCACACCCAGCTCGTGCCTCTTTCCAACCCTTCAAGACAGGTTCTATAGCACGGCATCTGTAATCTTATCTCTTGCCATTTCAGTTAAATTAAAAGGGTTTTGTGTCTTAAGTATCACAAGAGGATAATTTATGGTAGAGGCTAAATTATTCTCAGGAAAAAATATTTGCAAAATAAAATTTGCTGAAACTGTTCTTCTGAGATACAGTATATCTTGAAATTGCCATTGAAAGTTTAATATTAAATTATAACAGCATGTTTATATTGCAATTTATTTGTGATAGTCAATAATAAACACTCATTTGGGTTTGGTTTTTTTAATCAGGTCAAAGGAAGGAGGAGCAGTTAAACTGTGGGATCAGGAGCTGAGGAGATGCCGGGCCTTCAGGCTCGAGACAGGACAAGTCACAGATTGTGTTCGTTCTGTGTGCAGAGGCAAAGTAAGACATTCTTGAGCCTATCCAAGTGCACAAGAAAATGGAAAGCAGTTTTTCCTCTGCTTCTGTCACCCTTGTAACTTAATGAGCAGTAATAATACAGATGACGATTTGCTTGACCATTACTCTGCAGTTTCCATTGCTGGTGCCCATGCAGTGCAAATGAAAGTATTCTGTCTAAACGCTGTATCTAAATCCCTGTGCTTTCTTCAGTCTGCTGTGATAGGGAGAACTGAAAATCCTTGCCAGGTGACTAGAGCAGTTGTCTCCATTAAAAAACACACACATGCCTATAAAAATTGGAGAGCATCTCTGCTCTCATTTATAAATCATACTCATGTACTAACCCATCTGCATATTTAAATATTACTTTGTATACTTTTTCACTAAAACATGAATTTGTTCTTACATCTCAGTGCATTTATACCTTGTTAAAGATCCTAATGTCAAAATCAAAACTTTGACGACTAAAGAATCCAGACACAGGACCACAGAGAAGATCTCTGTCTTTAGTGTGAACTCTACCGTGCAACCTAGACCTGTGCTCATGCAGATTTGTTCCTTTGGCCATAGAAAATGTTCATGAGCAAATCATGTTTAGAGCTTGTGTTAGTTCAGCTCAAAACACAGAACTGCAGCATTATAGTAAAGATATTGGTTCCACTTGTGTTTCAGGGCAAGATACTAGTTGGGACAAGGAATGCTGAAATAATTGAAGTTGGAGAGAAAAATGCAGCTTGTAATATTCTGGTTAGTGGTCACATGGATGGACCAATCTGGGGGCTAGCAACACACCCTTCCAGGGATTTTTTCCTTTCTGCTGCAGAAGATGGGACAGTGAGACTATGGGATGTCGCTGATAAAGTAGGTACAGTTTTTAAAGAAATCATAGTTTCAAAAAAGAAAGTGGGACTCTTAAATGGCTAGCACCTAAACTTACAATTGAGTATGGGGGGTGGCTTCATTTGTAGGTACTACACAACGGGGTTTTCTCTGATTGTTTTGCTTCTTATGCAGAAGATGTTAAACAAAGTGAATTTGGGGCATGCTGCTCAGACTGTGTGCTATAGCCCTGAAGGGGACATGGTGGCTATTGGAATGAAAAATGGAGAATTTATTATTTTATTGGTGAGCTCTCTAAAAATATGGGGAAAGAAGAGAGACAGACGATGTGCAATCCATGACATCAGGTTAGTCAAATGAGCAAAATTTCTAATTTCAAATGGAATAAGTGACCCAGCTTGCATTTGGAAACCTTCTCTACTCACAGCTTCAAAAATGTTCTGACAGCCTATACAGCACTTTATGTCATTGACCTTACGCTGCAGTATGGCTGTTTGTATACTTAATTATACTTGCTAACACCAAGTACTAGGTAATGTTTGAAGAGTATCACTCTAGGCATGCAGTCACTTAACTGTGCCGAGAGCTGTCTCCACTAGTGTTGAGTTCACCTGCCCTGTCAAACTCAGGAAACCAAAGTTACAACTCCATGTATCAGACCCTCTCTTAACCGTGATTAAGCATCACACTTTTCCCTTGCTTCCTGCTATGGGCCTTCAAACTCTTCCATTTCTGAATACTCATTGAATGGACATTTATTTATGTCCCAGAATCTGAAAACTTGTCATGAATTTTCTTTTTCATTAATAGTAGATACCATTTACCGGGCATTTCTTTGATCAGCAGATGAGATTATTAAATCGAAAAACCGAGCCCTTGTCAATACAATCCTTTTGTAACAGAAGCCTCCTCAGAACCTCACCATCTAACAGTGGCTTTCCTTAGCCCTCGCGTATTCCTAAAAATACCTGACTCATGGGACATTTTCAGACTGATATTGTCCCTAAAGTACCTCAAAAGGCTCATAAAACACCTCCAATCACTGACTCCTCTCGCCCTGCCTCCTGTGACTGGCCTGCAGATAGTATTTCACTGTCTTCCAAGCTTCCGCTTCACCCTAATGACCTGGGCTGCATTCTTTTCTACTAAGAGACATTTTTTTTCAGATAAAATAATCAAGACTAACATGTTTTTTTACATTTTGTTATGTATTCAGATTCAGTCCAGATTCCCGGTATCTTGCAGTGGGTTCTAGTGAGAACTCCGTGGATTTTTATGACCTAACGTTGGGCCCCACCCTGAACAGAATCAGCTATTGCAAAGATATTCCAAGCTTTGTCATTCAAATGGACTTCTCCGCAGATAGCAGGTACCTCCAGGTACAGCATCAGCAGTTATGGTCTCACAGGGGCACTACCTGCCTGTACATTCGTGTCATGAATGCATTCACATCCCTTCAGCCCTTCCTCTCCCAGCTCCACAGCTTCAGCTTTTGCCTTTACTCTTCGCTGTTTCTGCGTCAATTCTGTAGTGCTTTTCTTTGGGGGCAGTTTACTGAGAACTGAACCCTGGGCCTTCACACTAAACTACATTCTGTCCGTTTTTAATTTGAGACTCTTAGATTGCTCAGGCTGGCCTTGAACACCAATCTTCTTGCTCCTGTTTTCTTAAATTTTAACACAAAATACTTCAATGTGTATGTTACAGGATACATATACAGTAGTAAAAAAGTTAACTATAGTGAAGTAAATTATCCATCTCAACTTTTGCTTGTGTAAATCACTAACAGTAGTTACCTGCACTCATATTGTACATTAGATCCAGAACTTTATACTCATCTACTTAAATACCTCCTGCTCTGATCATCTCTCCATTTCCACTCCACAATTCCTTGAATTTGTAGTGATGTTTTACATTCTGCACATTAGATGTGTAAACCATGTAGCAAGTTTGCTAGTATTCCAAAAATCCCTGTGGACTGTGCCTTCACCTAACAGAATTCTTGTCCTGTTATACTACGATAAAAGGTCTCCAGTGGCTGCTACAAACGGCATGTTTATGAAGTGCCTTCAGGGAAACATCTTCTGGATCATGCTGCCATTGACAGAATTACCTGGGCTACGTGGACTAGGTAAATACTGCTAACACTCAAAAGGAAAGAAATGACACTGAAGATCAGAAAAGTTAGGAAAACCTATTTCTGAAGTTAGAGACATTCTCTAGGTAACAGTAATTTACGTTTATTAAGTATCTTGAATTGTTAGGAAAAGAATAATGTATGTTCAGAGCTACGACCCCTTTTCGTTAAATACATTTCCATCCTTTATGACTGATTCCCTTGAAACTCCCTAAACATTAAACTTAGTCTGAGAATTGATACTTCTGCTAAGTGAAGTGAAAAAATTAAGTCAACGGAGGCGCCCGCATGTGCTAGATTTCCCGCTAATGGAGGATAGACTGTTCATCCAGTTCCAGCTCCCGCCCATCACGCTCCTTAAATATATATAATTCTGCTAGACTATGCACAAAAAACATGAAAGGAGATAAGTCATAACAAGGTAAGCATACTGGAAAGTGTGCTTGGAATACAAAGCGTAGCTTAAAATAAAGCATCTAGCTTACACCTAGAAGACTTCAGATAATTTCTAACCACTTTGAACCAACTCTTGCCCCCAAAATCATAGCTACATAATAAAAATATTACTCAAATTAAAATAAAACATTCATACTACATAAAAGTATAGGAGATAGAAATTTTTTTAGGAGCAATAGAAAATAGTACCTCAAGGGAAAGATGAAAGAATAAATTTATAGTAAAAAAAAAGCATAATAGCTAGAGATACTTCGTATGAGATTGTTTGGGCTACCGCTCGAAGCACTCCAAATAAAGCGTATTTGGAGTTTGATGCTCATCCTGATCATAAGATGGAATATACGGCTAAGCCTGAAATTGCCAGAATGAATAGTAAACCCAAATTTATATTGATTAAGGGGTATGGTATTGGTAAAGGAATTTATATGGAAAACGCTAGTATAAGGGCTATGAGTGGGGCAATAATAGTATAGTTGAGGAGGTAGATGGCTGGAGCGGTTCTTTAATAAAAAGTTTAAAGGCATTGGCGATTGGTTGAAGTATGCCATAAGGAAGGAAATAAAAACATATTGGGTTACTTAAATGCTACCTTAAAGTTGTTAGTTTATAAATTTGTTCAAATTTGCTGACAAGTGATTGATAATCCATTTAGTCACAATTAAGTGCCATTAAATTCTTACTAAGCATTACTTTTAACCTGAAAAATAATTCAATCAATTCTTATGAGGTACTGAATTATAAAACTTTAATCTTATAAACCCTTTTAAAAAAATTTTTTTTTTTGGTACCGGGGATCAAACTCAGGACCTTGCGCTTGTGAGGCAGGTGCAGCACCACTGAGCTAAATCCCTCACCCAAAGTTGTAAAATTTTTAAGAGATGAGATGGAATTAATAGGTGAAACTCTGGCCTGCAACCTGCTTTGTAATTTATTTGCTTGAAGTAACATTAGGGTACAGATTGATAAATCATATGATAATCCTCTGTCTGCTATGGTGGGTCTGCTTTCTGTCTTTAGTATTCTAGGGGATGAAGTTACAGGCATCTGGTCCAGACACGCCGAGAAGGCCGACGTCAACTGTGCCTGTGTGTCTCACTCAGGAATCAGCCTTGTAACAGGGGATGACTTTGGCATGGTTAAATTATTTGACTTCCCATGTCCAGAAAAATTTGTAAGTTTGTATTGTTATTTTATATCACATCAGTATTTTTTCTCACATATTTAAAATGTTTTATCCTGATCTGAAAAATATTGTACTTTTAAATATGTATTTTGAAAATGTTTTTCAATAACTAAAAACCCCTCCCCCTCCAGCAGTGCTATCTTTTAAAAAGTAATAAAGTCCTAGTGAACTTTTTAACAAACCATTTTTCACTTGTCAGACTTTAAATGCTTTTCCTTCTGAGAGAGCGACATCTGACTGCCCGAATAACCTGGTGTGTGTTAAATGCAGATCATCACTGGCGGTGGTCACAACTCCATTCTTTCCACAACTCTTGTGGTAGATTGTGGTTCCTCATAGGAACCTCTGACTTGGGTGTGCATCAGATCTCCTGAGCTTTGTTACTGTTTGTTTGTTTGTTTTTAGGCAAAGCACAAGCGGTTCTTTGGTCACTCACCCCATGTGACAAACATCCGATTTACCAGTGGTGATCGACATGTTATTAGTGCCGGAGGGGACGACTGCAGGTCAGAAACTTTCTTAGCCCAAGAAAAGTAGACTTTTACTAGTTGAGGATATTTGATACAACACTTTCTGAAACCTGGTTAATGAACTCAGTCAACATTATCTGAAGGTAACATAACGAGATGGCTCCTTGGAGCCATATATGCAAATACAGGATAAAAGGTGTTAGCAAAGAAAAATATTATACTACACCTGTATGATTTGGAACTTCAATTTAAAAAATTAAGCTGCTCTAAAAATCTAAAAATTGTAATCAACTCTGCATTTTTTATTGCAGTTTATTTGTCTGGAAATGTGTACATATGCCTCATTAAAAGACATGAATGCTCAGAAGGCTACATAAATTAACATCGAGAGACCAGAATTACACAAGAAAAAATCAAAACCAAACTCTGCATGGACAAGTGGTGCTAACTGAAGATTGTAACAGGAAAAAGTGCCCAGGATGATCAAAACAGATGATAAGTTCAAAATGTTTGCTTTTTAATTAACTATCCATAATCCATACACTGCCAGATGATCACAATTCAGGGAAGGATTGAATACGTATAGTACGACCCCTTTACTGAGTGTATGTGTGACTTCGGCAGACCTGCTGTGGGGAGAAAGGAAGTGGTTCAGCACTGCTCAGAAAATCTCCCAAAACTTAAAAACCCAAGTTGGAGGGCTCAGGATGGAACTCTGTGGTAGAGAATTTGCCTAGCATCTCTGAAGCCCTGGGAACCAACCCAGCACTACCAAAGAAAGTGTTTTTAAAAAGCCCCAACTTGGAAAATGTAGAAAAACTGTTTCTTTTTAGCACTTATATTTTAAGGTTCACCATCCAATGGAATGTTGTATTCTTGCATTTCCATTAAAAAAGGAAAAACTACCATTACCCTAAAGGCTAAGTTTTCAAAACAAACATTTTTCCCTAAGGAAACAAGCTTTCCTGGAGAACGTTTTTTAGGCATTTATAAAGTCCTTTAGATAAGGACACGTTTTTCCCTAGATCCAAAGTTAATGATATACAGGTGACAGCCACATTTTCATTTTTGATGTAAATTTTTTTAGAAGCCATGTCTGTAACTGAATTTTTTGACTATAGCCTCATTAATGGGAAAGTAGTATGATGAATAACTATTTCCAATGATGTACAGTTTTTTAAAGGTTTTCAGATAGTAATAGTATTTCATTAGAAAATACTACATAAAGATGTAGTCTAATGTATAAACATTTGTTTAACATATAAACCAGTGGAGGCGAAACTATGGCATGTGTGCTGCAGCAGGCTATTTGAATCATTGAAAGCTCTAAGTGGTTCACCATCACTGAAAATGCGTTAGTTAGTAATTCCTGGTACATTTTTATAGCTTTTTTTTCTATTGCAAAAATCTGTTTAGATGTACGCCACTCCATAGGCTAAGTTCCAAAATGAACCCAGATTCATTTGAAAAATCTGTCAAAATGAATTCCTTTTTAGTGGACTGGGGCTAAATTCTTATCCTCATTCTCTTTCACTTTAAATGCTGCCAAAGATCATCATTCAGGAATTTGCTCTTTAACCTATCTGTAGTTTCCTGAAGAATGGAAATTATGTAGCTTGATGTTTAAAAATATATTTTTCTAAGTGTGAAGAAGTTGGAAGATGCTTTACTGGTACTATTAATTTTTATTGTGTTAACCGTTGTAGCATAATCCCTCAAGTTTCTGGAATGCCCAGTTTGGTTTGACAAAACACATCACAGTTCCTAAAGTTTCTACGGCCAACACTTTGGAAATACTATAAACAGACAATAACTTAATTATATCACAGCCTAGATAGTGAATGAATCAGGTCACTTTTAAAGCTGAATGGCTGTTGTCAGGAGATCAATTAAAGAGTCAAGAAGCTTAAAACATAAGATTATACCATCATTATTCACACATCAAAGGATTCTGCTGAACTAAGCTGTATTTTAAAATACAGTAATATATTAAATCTCTATTCAGCAGACTTTATATAGTAGTAGTTAAGTTAAAGGGGGAAAAAATGCCTATGAACCACCACCCTCTCATGGAAGTCCAAATTTCAACCTGTTTTAAATTTTCCCTGTGGGGCAAGTTTGCCAACTTTTGGCTACAGAGAAATTTCAGTTTCATTATAGTGTAGGTAGTAACTATAACCTTAATGTATAGCACAAAGTTGGCTTCCTACAATTTATCCTTCATAGTGGTCAAGTGTCAGTCTTCACCACTGTGGTCAGTTTCATGACTAAAGGTCCTGTTACTTTAGTCACGGTCTGACCACCTTGTTACCCATCATTAAGGTGAAGAAACATGACATATACACAGACACACAAACCTTGGAAGAAAATTATGTTTGTGTCCAGTATCTAAGCTCCAGAATTAACAATTTGTATCCGCTGGGCATTCCAAGTCCCACTGGTTTTCTGTGGATAAATGCATGCCAAAGCACACTGTGCATTCTGGTACACTCACTGGATTACTGCCAACCATGCTCATCCCCTTCCTCCGTGTGATCCTTCATGGTGGTTCACTTTAGCCCATTTTATTCAGCAGATGTTATGGGGTCAGCATTAGCTTACCCAGAAACTACAGCAATTGAAAGAACTATTTGACATTGGCTAGAAACATGCTTAACAGACTCAGATTTTTAGCATGTTATTTCCCAGTTTTAAAAAAAAGATGGAACTAAACCACTTAAGCCCTTGTACCCTACTTACCATATGGTCTTTATATTGTAGCTGTGGGAATACAGCTATAAACCGTTTATAATGATACTTAAAAATCTCTAGAAATTTAAACAATTTAAAATAAATTTCTTCTGCAGAGATGTAAAACATCTCAGCACTGGAATGAATAATGCCTTAAATTCAACTGAGTACGCACAGAATGCAATGGGACTGGGGTCTCACTTCAGCCTGATATGACGTTGCAGCTCTATGCCCTGTGTGCTCTCTGTTCTTTTCGTGTTTCCAGTCTTTACTTTGGGATCATCACAGCCAAGTGCAACTTACCAAATGGTTCATGACTGATTACTGAATGGAAAGGCAATGACCACAATATAAGGCTGGCTGTGTAACTGTAAACATGGACTCTTACAGACATGGGTGTATTATCCATCCTTTGGGTGTGTAACTAAGCAAGGCAATGAATTTACGTTACAGTTAATTTGGTCCTGAAAAATATTTGAGTCTTTATTGTCCCTTTTGCATTATCTAAAGTCCTTGAAATCACCTGTTAATTCTAAAGCATTTGACACTTCTTGCCTTAACAGTTTTAAAAACACACAAAAACTACATAATATGGTAGGCCAAGCTTCATCCTATTCTGCAGTTTACCCATCTGATTTGATCTGTAATTATGTAGTTCTGCCATTTAAAATACACTAAAATCTAATTTTTACATTCCAAAAATTATCTTCAATAGTAACTCAGTATATTTTCTGTGGAGTTATTTCTGAAAATGTTATTTTTCAGAATGTGGGAATATATATGTATATTTATAATCTTGTGAGTTTAAAAGTTTGTTTTCTGGTATCTTATGTATATACTTGTAAAAAATTTTGTATAATTTTGTGATAATGTAGTTTCTCCCCCAAATTTTAAAAGTATATGTTAATAGTAAATGAAAACATTTTAAGGAATTGTTCATATTTTTTTCCACTTGTCATTGCAGCTGTTTCACCCTGCATGCCCACCGCACTTTTCACAGAAGGCACAGGACTGAAGGACAATTTTACCAAAGTGGCACTCAAACTGAGAAGCCTGTATCATGCTTTTCAAACTAAATTCATTTAAAAATTAAAAAGAATCTGAATGACTATTTTAAACTGCCTCAATGCTTGTAGCCACTCCTGTTTTCATTGCAGATTACAAACATCACACCATCAACACTGAGCCTGATTCTGCCTCACCCCAGCGGTGCAGCCCTGTCCTCCACTGTAAATGTGAGGCTCACACAGCAGGGCATGAACACACCCCAGATGTTCCAACAGGATGTAGCTAATGCTTTAAAAACTGTCTTCTCAGACTGAAAACTAAACAACAAAAGAAAATACCCAATGTTAAAATCACTCAATAATAAACTTACAAACTTGAAAAATTAGACACTTCAGATAGGCAATAAACTTCATATTATGAAAGCAATGTATTCCAAGTTTCAGAGATTTGACAAGTTCTGTAGATTATCTTTCATCAGTAGGTAGAACCCTTCAAACTGCAAGATCTTCTGCCAGGTACGAGTGGATATCATTCGCTGAATAAACAGAACCAAAATTTTTTTAAATTAACTGTTTTGCATTTGCATTCGTATGTTTCACACACACACACACACACACACACACACACACACACACACACACACACACATAAGAGGTGAGTACTTTTAAACAACAAATATGGATCAGGTTACAGTGTTAAAAGAATTGAAGTATATAAAGCAGTTAAAATCTGTAATTCAATTGATAAGCCACATTAAAATAGTCTAAGGCTTCCTCTTGATAGTTCACAACTGCGAATGACTAAGGAAGTTGGTTTGACAGACACACAGATATTCTTGCTGGCCTTAGTATATGTCTGCATAGTATGATCAGACGTTAAAAAGAAATCAGGAGATGATTTTATCCACTGATTTTTTTTAAAACAGCAGAAAAAAAAGTGGTCTTAATTTCCCCCAAATTTGTGTGCTTACACTTTTATAGCCATCTACATATTAGAAAAGTATTTGAAAATGGCCACAGACAAACTATTTTAATCTTTACCTGGTTTGAGGACGAATCCATTTCAAGGCATGTCTTGGTGGTACAGTAATGGTGGGGTGATAAAATGTGCAGTCTGGTCTTGTGCACTGAGTGTTAAATCTACAGTGCTGCACAGAAACGAAACAACAGAGCTTCAACAGTATGCAGAAGATTAACACAAATGAACCAGCCCACCCTAACCAATGATGGAGTAAGATCTCACATCATCCCTATTAATACTTTGGAAGCTTAAATGAACTTTCCCTAAAGACACAAAATCCTAGTTAACAGCCAAGTGAAACTTTAAAAGGAAACTCAGCATACAATAATACAAACTTCTCAGCAGGACAATACAAACCGCTGCTCACAGCTCACTCTGCCAAGTACCCTTACTGCCCCAGAATAGCTAGGGAAATGACACCTTTTGTGAGGGGGAGGGAACTCAAGGCCTCACCACTAAGCTACATCCCTACCCATAAAAACCTTTCATATACAATAGTCATCTTTAGGCTGCTTATTTCAGAGATCAACCTAAGCAGCCAAGCAGCTGGAGAAACATCAATCTTCAGCATACAAACAAAACTAGCCTAAGTTTGGATGGTGTTAAACAGCACTACTGGATTTCATCTCAGTGCTACAATGAGGGTTAAAAAAAAAATCCACATGCTCAGAGACAGAAAAGAAAATGACAGCACTGTATCCCCCACCGCATGAGCCTAGGATATTATAATGCATTTCACACCACTTGGCCTAATGGGTCAGACAGACCTAAGGAACAACTTACAGATTTTAAAGACCATGGCATTAACTCTGACAAAAGAACTACGCAGAAGGGTGGAAAAAGGCAAGGCATATAAGACATTCAATGTCTTAGTGATCGTCCAGACCTCAGACTGAAGCTACCACTAAACTAATTTTTGGGAAAATAAAAGTTCTTACTTTTGGGTGATAGAAGGGACATTCCATTTTCTTACAAGCTGGGAAGTAACGGCAGAGCTGACTGGTAGAAGGAGATGCTGGTGTTGTAACTGCTGACAAAAATAAGAACGAAGAATGGTCGAATCTGTTTGTCTACGGGTCCAGAAGTTAAACCCAGTGGGAACTCTTTCACTGAGCTAATGCCTCCAGCCTCCATTTTAAGACATGTTCTAACCTAACCACACAAGGCCTGAACTTGTGATCCTCTTGTCTCAGCCTCCCCAAGAGCTGCTATTACAAATGTTCACCAACACACCCAGATAAAGTAATTTTTAATGCTGTTTACTGATGTTTTTACGCAGGTGACAATCACTTAAAATTAGGGCTTTATGTTTTATATATACTTTAGTCAAGATAAAACACTTCAGAATTCTGCAGGATAAGCATATTTGCTCTTCAAAGACTGGTATGAACAGCCAGCATGGAGGCACACGCCTGTAATCCCAGCACTTGGGAGGCTGAGGCAAGAGGATCACCATGAGTTAAAGGCCAGCCTGGGATACATCATCTCAGGCCAGCCTGAACTACATAGCAAGACCATGCCTCAAAAAATGAATAATGAATACTGGCATTTTGATCAGTCAAAATTATTTCTAAAACTATTCCTTTTTTTACTCCATTTACAGTCAGAAAATGCTCCCCCCCTTTCTTTTTTATTGGTACCGGGGATCGAACTCAGGACCTTGAGCTTGCAAGGCAGGCAGTGGAACCACTGAACTAAATCCCTGGCCCAGAAAATGTCATTCTCTATTTTTTTACCCAAATGCAGTAGTGCACAAAAATCACTAACCTTGTTTTGGAGGCAGTACTGGAATTCTTCTATTGATATGAGTGAAGGGACAATCTGGTTTAGTACATTTTGCATCATATTTACAATTTGGATGAACAAACAAACATTTTTCAGCAAATTTACAATTGGGGAAGGCTCTACAAAACAAAAGCACATTACTCAGTGTTAATATTTACAATGCACTATTAGGTTCTTGTAGAAGGGATTTTCTAAACTCTATTACTACTTGTTTTAAATTTCTTTGGTTAAAATATGGTAAAGCTCACTATATTTAAATCAGCCAGCTAGTAAGAAAAAACCTTAATTCAAGGGTTTTATACCCCACAACTAAATTTCTTCCCAATCCTTCAACATATCAGGATGTCTGTGAACAAAACACATACTAACTGGGGCAGTTACCAAATACCGTATCTATCTCCTTAAATGTACAGAATCCTCAAAGAGTTCTGACATTTCACTACCTCACAAGTCTAAGGCACTGAGAAGCCCTCTTGCAACACAAACATGTATGCTGCTCTAGGGAGGGCCACAGGAGGTCAGTGCCCTTAGTTATGAAACTCAACAACAATAAACAAACATGTAGGATATGAAAATTAAACCGAAAGCCAGCACCAGTCAGATGTTACTTACTTGCAAGGTGAAATGGGATGGTGGTACGCACACTCATCTCCATTTTTACAAGCAGGCCAGTACTTGCAGCGCTCCAAAAGCTTTTCTGGTTTCTGTGCCACACTCAGTTCACTCATCTCCGCTACAAAGGGGAAGGAATTAAAAGTGTTTAAGTATAATCAATTTGACACAGTCCCTATAACAAATTTCCCTCGAACTCCAGTCTTAAGATCTTAATGTTCTTTTACATTAACAGTCCTGAAATAAATGAGCTCAAAACTGTGGTAAAATAATCCTATAAAAGATTACCATAGGGCTGGGGATTTAGCTCAGTGGCACTGCATCTACCTTGCAAGTGCAAGGTCCTGAGTTCGATACCCAGGACCCCCCAAAGAAAAGATTACCATAAAGGAGTATAATTCTCATTTTGAAAGGGAAAGCGATTCTGCACAAATTCTCAAATACCATTTCAGAATTGAATTAAATATAAAAGACAGGGAAGGATGTCAAGTAGGAAGCAAGTAAACCAAAAACACAAACCAAGGGGCTAAGGAAATACGAAGCAATTTTCATTCCAGCAAGATTATGAGTACTCAACTAGAAAGTTTGCCTAATTCCTGAAGTACACTCAGTAAGTGCAGATTGCTAACTTCACAGCAATGTC
This sequence comes from Fukomys damarensis, assembly GCF_012274545.1. NCBI lineage: Eukaryota > Metazoa > Chordata > Mammalia > Rodentia > Bathyergidae > Fukomys > Fukomys damarensis. The sequence goes on along the minus strand of NW_022900933.1, from coordinate 28,790,544 downwards.
CAAAAAAAGAAAAACATTTTCCCTAAAATGGGTCACAAATACCATCGGCTCCAAGGGTCAGGAGGGTTATCTAAAGAGCACGTCTGCTGGGAGGGAAGATGAGAAATGGGTCGTGTCCTCGAATATCTGCAGAGCTCACTGCTTCTCAGTCAGCTCCAATTACCCGGTCAAAAAACCAGAACAGCAGGAAGTGGGGCCTGTGCTGCCTGATTTCTCATTTCAGTTTAAAAAAAAAAAAAATTCTACCTTTGTACATGTCATTGACATTTTAAATGCTGGTAGCTAAATTAGGAACACTGAAAGTAAAAAGTGAAATTTTACCTACAGGTCAAAAGTAAGCCACCCGAGACACTCTACTCAGAACGTATATGCTACAGCTTTACACAGGACAGTGAGTTTCACTTCAGTGAGCGACTGCACACAGCCCTGGTCTATGCCTGCACCATAGTAAGCTCAGCTGTAGACACCAGCACCTCTGAGTTTCAGTTTCCTCATCTATACAAAGAGAAAATCATTTCTTTAGATGCAAAGCCCTGAGCTAGATCCTTACTACCATTTAGTCAGTAAGTTGCTTGCTTTTGCTCTAGGATATAAAAGAACCCAAGTTTTAAAGAAAACCTAAGCATTAGACAAAAACATTAGCTTTTAATTGTATTTTTTTGTCATCCCTGCAAAGAAAAACAATGTCTTGCCTTTCTTCTACACATACATTAGACTGGTCATAAGGACACAGGTCAAACGCAAGATTAAAATACCAAAGAGCAACTCTGCTGGCAAACAGACTGAAGTAGCTAAATATTCAAGAAAAATATTTAAAGGTAAATACTTTACCAAGAAACTTTGTCTTTGTGATGGAAATGCACACAAAGGTCAAGCTTCTAGTTTTCCTCCACTGACGGCCACTTCGTAAGCTAATAAACTTTTCATGTTTAAGTTTTTAAGAGGAAAATTCGCTTTTATAGTGAAAAGTATAAAAGCTGTGCTGCCATATAATGGTGGCCAGTGGCAGAGACTTAACAGACGTTGCTGTCGGCAGCACCCAGAAACAATGCATAAAGTACCAAGCCAGAAGCAAAGCGACAGCCAAAGACACGGGGTCAGATGCCTGCAGGAGATCCGGGCCTGGACAGTAGCCAGACAGTGCCAGCCCCCGTGTGCACGACAGGAAGGAGACTCACCTATGTCACCCAGACAGGAACTGTGACTGCCAGGTCATCTGTAGTGTCACCACCGCCACACACACAACAAAGCCTAACACAAACGCCCACATTTACATGGCCAAAATATTAAGCTATAAAACTGAAAATCAAGAGTGGTAATGGCCAGGGACTTAGCTCAGTGGTGCCACCGCCTGCCTCACAAGTGCAAGGTCCTGAGTTCAATCCCCAGTACCAAAAAAAAACAGTGGTAAGAACATCAGAATTCACACTTATTTTAGACAAACATACAAGGTCAAGAAATCTGACTGCTGCCATCATTACCATCTCCTGGTTTCTCTTCCGTCGATTTCCAGCTGCCTCCACAAAGCATCACACACCGTCACTAGTTCACAACAGGGAAAGCACTCGAAAGGTAACAGCCGTCTCTCTAACTCACAATCTCTCCCCAAATCTACTGTATTTTTTTAGTGACTAAAGTATTTAATACATATCTCTGCCAAGATTTGTTGAGAAAAACTTCAAAATCAATTACTGCCTTTTCTTTCAATCAGTTCCTTTTTAAGATTTAATGATTACTGAATATGGTGGAACACACATGTAATCCCTGCTACTGGGGAGGCTGAGTCAGAAGGATTCTAAGAGCAAATCCTGCCTGGGCAACTTAGTTACTTGGTGAGACCCAGTCTCCAAATTAAAAAAAAAAAAAAGCTGAGATATAGTTTAGTGAGAAGGCCCTGGCACCAAAAATTAATTAAGTAAAAGACAAGGCTAGAGATATAACTCAGTGGGGTAAAGCACTTGCCTAGCCACTGGGCTCAAACCCCAGTACTACCAAAACAAAATCTCACCTTTAGAAGAGGCATATCTGCAAATTCTTTATCATGAATGAAAAGGATCAGCAGTGCTGCAGCTGGCACTGGTATCCATAGGACAAGAGGCAGTGATGAACACTCACCTGCCTAATGCAGGTGCAGTCTGCACTGAGTTGTGCTAAGTATTATTTTTCAATATGAGGCCTTTTCTACACTTCCAAGAAGTATCCTGGCAGATTAGGTGAGAAACTCTTTCAAAGAAATTTTACTGAGATGGCAAGAGCATCAAAATCCAAATTTCTTTTTTTCTGAATTAAGAGATTATTGCTGATAGAAGGGGAGAATACCAGTGGTTTCCAAAGAGGGGAAAAACAGAAGTAACCAAGACATCAAGAATGATGGTTTATCTCTCAGCAAGCACAATTAAGAGGTACTTTAGAGGCCATGGCTGAACTCCAGAGTTTTAACTCTGGACTAACAGCCTACCTATGAAACACGCACGGGAGAAACTGTAATTTGGTGGTTTTGTCTCAAAGAAGAAAAAAGGCCAGTACTGAATACAAATAATAAGCAAAACCACCATCAGCATTCATTCAAGATAGAGAAGTCAAAGATTCCCTTCACAAAGTCTGAGCTCTCAACACACCGTAGGAAAAGCTACCATCTGGGTCACCAAGCTGCCTGTTCATCAACTGCAGCTGCTGTGGGTGGAGGAGACCTTTGAGTCCCTTGTTTGAGGCTGCAGTTTGGTTTACAGGTTTCATTCCTTCAAAGCACATGTCCTCCTCTTGATCTGACATGTATCCTGGGGGGCTGGGGACACCATCCAGCGTCACTATAAACTTGGGACTTGCAGGTTTATCTGGTGGTACAAGATCTCTGCCAGACAGATAAAAAATACCATAGAATTAGGGAAACAAACACAAAACGCTGAGACTCCTAAAGTGCTCTTGAGCAAAACTAGTATTCCCTTATTTTGTGTTTGGTTCAGTTAAACAAAACAAAAAAAGACTTGGAAGGATTCCCAGCTACACTAGTGGGTTCAGCCACTATGGCATCAGCACCAGTGACCTTCCAACCTGTTCTACAATCTCCCAACCCTGACTCCACTGTCCATTTGATCCTCATTAGGTTAACATGGAAATAAGCTAAAAAAATTAGCACGGATGCTCTGAACACAATGGCCAGAAGTTTTGTGTTCATACTGATTTTCTTATCTGTATGTTTGTTTCTTTAAGGAATCCATTTATTAAAGGAAGAATGACCCAAACCCAATCTAATTCTCATTAAAAGACTTATTGTGGCCACCTGGCGTCTAAGATTTCATTTTATGGATGTGCATAAAGAAAACAATCTTATTAATGGAGTTAAATCATATGCTGAGTTATTTGTAGATTACTGGATTTCTGAACAAGTAGAATAAATTACAGTTTTTGAAAACTGAATCTGGGTATTCATGACATAACTGCTCAATAAAAACACTGCTACTGGGTACTGAGGCACTAACCACCAACCTGCACTATCTAACCACATAAATTAGCTACCCAAGAAAAAGAAACCATCTACCGTGTCTGCATAAGGTGTCCTGAAAGTACCCGAAGGGTATCTGCAGTCTTCATCCCCGACTCTTGGTTTGGTGCCACTACTATCTCCTCAGACAGCTTTGGTTTCTTCAGAATAAATGATCTTGTGTCTGCATGGACCATGGATTCCATGTCATAGTAATCTGAGCCAAAAAAATTGGCCATAAATGTTTGCTTTTGAATAAATTTTATTCCCAACATCATACATGTGACAAAGAATGTCAGTCTTTTATATATTGATAATTATTTTAAAAACTCATAACTGATTCTACTTGGGAACAGGGTTATGCTGCTATTCCAAATATCTTCGCAAAGAACTCAGGCAGTCCTTTCTTTAAAGGGCACATTACAAGTGATTCAAATGAACACTCACTGGCCTGAGCCAGAGAAAGGTTCTCCTGGGAGGCTGCTGGTGAGATATTAACAATACATACTACAGACATAGAGAATTGAGAATCTTACTGTCTTCCAGAATTAGGATCCAGATTATCGAACTACTTTTCTAAAATCGGTTAAGTTTGCACAGTACCACATACAGCAGAGAACACATATTGAAAGAACTCATACGACATGACTTTTATCTCGTAAAGAGGCTACTTTGAAAGGGAATTTTAAGATGAATGAGCGTAAGGCTGACCTTCAATGCAAGTAACTCAAGCTTACATAATCTACACATGGTTGACCTGTCAACATGCCATTAACTGCCAAGACACTTCTTTCAAACCCAGAGGTAATCAGGACAAAATTCACAGGATATTCACTGAGAAAATAAATATTTACTACAAAACTAAGAGTAACAGCATAACTAGTTACACAAGAAGGAAAAAGAAAACAGATGAACAGCTCCAGAACAGTATGACCCAAAAGGGGGATGAACAAGGCAAACTACTCCAGCTGAGGAACCAAGGAAGCTTGCTGAGGATGAAATCTCAAGTAGGTATTGAAGGAAGGAGCAGGAATAAACTAGGAGAGTGTGAGCAGAAAGCAACCAGTGTACCTCAGGCACAGAAAAATGCACGGAGGAAGGCAGGGGCTTTTCCATAAGGCATCTGAGAAAAAGTGAGAAATCCAAGACAGCTAGAGAAATGTGTGGTGAGCTGGGTAGTTGTATGGCAAAGAAAGCTGAGAATACAATGAAGAATCTTGTCTCAATTATTTGAATTTTGGTCTGGAAGTAATAAAAAATTAAGAGAGGTTCCTAAGCAGGAAAGTAATACGATGAAATTGCTTTTTAGGAAAATGGTATTAAGGACTTGTAGTGGTGCACACCTGTCATACCAGTACTCTGGGAAGCTGAGGCATGAGGATCACAAGTCTGAGGCCAGCCTGAGCACCTACGCAAGACTCTGTTCGCAAAATGAAAAATGAAACGAAATGGAATGGAATGGCTGGGGATATAGCTCAGCACTTCCTGGATTCAAAATCCAGTATCAAAGGAAGGAAAAATCTCTTCCTAAATGAAGGCAAGACAGATGGTAAAGGAAGACAGACCTGAGGGGAGAGCAGGAGGGAGGAAAAGCTGAGACAGGAGGTACAAGAAACAAAGAGCAGACTGAAAAGGTGGCAAAGATAAATTTCAAAGTTTAGTATGAAGCCTTTGTGGGTATCTCACATGTTACGAGGAAGACGAAAACTCAGATTTAACTCTCAGGAAGGGAAGAGACTTAAAAGCAGAAGAGGAAAGATGAGTATCAACTGTGTGTGTTTAGTTGTCACCTCGCCAACTGGTACAAAAGCCCCTGCCTCCTCTCCAAATGTGCTTTCTGAAGTACAGCAGTTTCACTAGTCCATATGTCAGGAAAATACTGAAGAGATGAAGTAACACCAAGGATAGGACACAGGGTGAAGCTAATCTTCTAAGGAGTAGTGGAGGAGAGATGACAAAAAATAAAAATGAATGAGAAGAGCTGTTGTGATGGTACATATCTGCAATCCCAGCTACTGAGAAGGCCGAGGCAGGAGGATCCTCAAGTACAACATGATGGTAGGCAACTTAGCCAAGATCCTGTCTCAAAATAAAATTTTTAAAAGGGCTGGGTATAGGTTCACCCCCCACCCATATCATAAAAAAAAAAAAGAATCAAAATAGTGAAATTCTGAAAGCCAATGGATCAAAGACTCAAGAAAACCTGAGAACCCATGTGTCATAGGTACACAGTTTAGGAAAGAGTGTGATGAAGGCAGGTGTGGTGGCACACACCTGTACTTTCAGTACTTGGGAAGCTGAGGCAGGATGATCAATGAGAGTGCAAGGCCGGCCTGGGTTATACAATGAGACCCTGTCTCAAAAATGGGGATAAGGATATGCAATTAAATCACAGCTTTCCATTCCATACAAGCCACCAGTCACCTCTGCAAGCTCAATGTTGCAAACCTAGGTCACATGGAAGCCAGGAGCTCGGACAGTAGCTGACATCTTCTGGTAGAGAAAGAGCAGGCTAAACCTATGCATTTACTTTTTTCCCTCTCATTATGGTCCACAAAAATGTCAAAGGGGTTTTGTTCCCCATCTGCAATGCGAGGATAGAACCCAGGACCTTGATCATGCTATGCAAGCACTCTGCCAGTAAGCTACATCCCCAAAGTTGTGTGTGTGTGTGTGTGTGTGTGTGTGGTACCAGGGATCAAACTCGGGACCTTGCACTGATGAGGCAGGTGGAGGAAGCACTGAGCTAAATCCCCAGTCCCCTAAAGTTTTGATCTGTTTTAACAAAGAAAGAATAAACCCACAATGAAAACTGTAAAATCAGAGAATCACATTTTGAAAACAGAAAATAAATCAACAGGAACTTAGTAGATCAGCAAAGACTAAACCCTAAGTCAATAATGAAGCCATCAACTTTAGATCACAAAAGTCTCCAAAGGCTGAAGAAGTGGCACCAAAGGGGACCTTGGAAAGGGCAAGAGAGAAGTGTGTTAGAGGGTCCGCTGCAGCAGCCGTCAGTCCTTCCTGAACTCTTCAGCACACCTTCCTCACCCCTACCTCACTGGAGGCACTACACACAATGGAAGTACATTCCAAAGGCAGACTTCCCGATGGCCTTCTGCCCATTACACACGTCCTCCCATGGGCTACAGAGAAGGTCCACACAGTGTCTGTGCATCTGGGATGCCGGCCATGCTACAAGAAGTCAGCACTGAAATGGGGAGGGGGTTAGGTAAACACTGCGTCAGAATTACTGCTGCACTGCACTGCCCAGGCCTTTCTCCTGTGAGTTACCTGAACTCTTGCATTCAGGCTTTTACCTCAGAGACCTCTGTAGTAGCAGACTGGCCTGAAAGGCCTAAAGGCATTGACAGCAGCGTGCCAAATTAGACTGGCAAATCACTCTCCACAGCTACATCCACATTCAAACAAGAAATCTGCAGATCCCAGGCCCCAACTCATGAACCCAGCACACCAATGGGCTTTTTAGTGTTCTACACTTAAATAACATAACCAAGAACCCCCAACATGCAAAACTTTATCATGAAACAAGCTGAAGGGAACAAGACCAAGGAGGGAATGGAAAAAATGTCAAAACAACTTTAATAGCCTCAGAAATACATGCCTATCCCCCAAGTACTCTGGCTGGCTGAGGCGGGAGGACTGAGACAGGAAGAGTCCAAGATGGAGCCCAGCCTGGGCAACTCGGCAACACGGCAAGGCCCTGTCGCAAAATAAAAAATAATAATAAAGTGGGGAGTGTGAGCACGTAACTCAGCACCAAGGCCCTGAAGAATATACAAAAACATAAGGCTCTCAGAAATAAAAGAAAAATAAAACATGACAGGGGTTAAGGACTGCGGTCACCCTAAGCCTCGCTGATCTACTTGATGCTTCGATGTACACATGCAATGTAAACATAAAAAAAAAAAAAAAAAGAAAAAAGAAAAAACGCACGAGAACTGATGAAGTGGATGTGACACACACAGACCCTGATTCAAAACTCTTTGGAAGATACTCGCTGAAAACAGAATGGAATGGTGGAAAATGAGCGCAAAATCCAGGTAGAAGTAAGAAGCCAGAGGTGAGGCAGAGACCATGGCAACACAACTGTGCTCATTGAATGGGCAGGTGGAGGTGAATCTCTGAAGAGGAAAAATCACACCTGGGACAGAAAGCATGGAATGGGTCAGGGAACAGTCTGGGTAGACAGTGGAATCTTGCTTGGCAGAGAGAAAATTCAGAAAGGGGCTATCATAGAAGGGATCAAGGAAACAGAGGCACCAAAAAAGGGCAGACAAAGAGGACAAAGATGATATCCACTACTGAATGGCTCCCTGCATTAATTAGGAGCAAGGCACCAGGCACTCGCCCCAGTCCTGAAGCTGCCTGCAATGTGTCTGGGTGGCAGAGAAACAAGGACATGACAGTGACTCTGGAACAAGTTCCAGGAGTGGCCAGGTGAAGTCAAAGAAGGATAAAGATGAACAGGTAAAGCAGCTCAGAACAATGGCAAAGGTAGGGCAGAGATGGACAACAAGTCAGGTGAGGGACTCAGGTGGTCCATGACAGCAAGAGGGTAAACAGCTAGGAATCCAGGAGGAATGGCATTAAAAAAAAAAAAAAGAAATTTTTGAATATGCAAATAAAAACAGAAACACAATACATGAAGAAAATGAAAATCATCTCTCTTAGCCCTAAAGTATTTTCATGGATCTATATGTGGGATCTTCTGGCAGGATCTAAATGATAAAAGATGTGCTGAATGAGGTGTAAGGAATGAGAATGGCAACAGAAAATTGCTATTTACAGTGAAAATGTGTTACCAACCTTGATTGATGTGCAGTGTTTCTGCCATCACTGGGTCAATCTGCAGTCGGGCTAATAACTGCCTCTGTTGGGTTCCTAGGATATAAATTTTAAAACTTCACTGAACTCAACACACAATACCAGCATCTGTCACTCAGAAATTAATCTGAGCTAACAAGAAATCTTAAAAATAAAGGTTCAGGGCCAGGGATTTAGCCTAGTGGTTCCGCCGCCTGCCTCATAAGCGCAAGGTCCCGAATTTGATCCCCGGTACCAAAAGTAAAGAAAGCAAGCAAGCAAGCTTCAAAAATAAACTCAAAACCACAGGCACAGCCCAAGACAAAATGTTGCACTCAGGGTTAAACTGGAAATGTCAATGAGGACATAGTCCTGGTTCTTCCTTCATGAGAGGGCCAGCTTTCCTGGACTGGAAGTAAAGCCTACGAGAGAAGTAAAGGTAAAGAACGGAACAGTCACAAGTTCCTTAAGAGTCAGGACTTGGGGCATGTGCCACAGTCAACTGCAAGATAAACATAATACAAATCTTCCTCCATCACCTGGGCCTGACCAGTACTGCTCCCTTCTCTGCACCAACTCCCCTCCCTGAAAACAACAAAACAGAATACTCGTTTTCACATTATGAAATCCTAGCCAGGCACGGTGGCACATGCCTGCAATCGCAGCACTTGGGAGGCTGAGGCAGAAGGATCGCTGTGAGTTCGAGACCAGCCTGGGCTACATAGTGAGTTCCAGGTCAGGCTCAACTATATAGTGAGACCGTCTCAAAAAACCAAAAAAAATTATGAAATCCTAAGCCCAAAAGATAATTATGGGCTTAGGAAGATGTAAAAACAATAAACAAGTCTAACACTCAAATATGGCTCTCAAAATTCTGCAGTCCAGGCCTTATACCAGCAAAACATTAAACACATAGTCAATGTCCTGGGTAACATGGACCAAGTGGACTCCATGTATGACATTGGTACCCAAGGATCTCATCACCCAGTGAGGCTGCAGCTATCTTAGTTTGCATAAGTTCATTCAACATCTGCACAATGGTAAAATTACCTAAAATGGATTTCTTGGACCATCCCCATTGCTAAATAATACATGACTGTAATTATTTGGATCTGCTTCAAGAAAAGGTGCTCAAAAATGACATAATCCTAACACTCTGAAAGGCTGAAGCAGGAGGATCACAAGTTCGAGCCCAACCTGGGCAACTTAGTAGCTTACCAAGATCTGATCTCAAAATAAATCACAAAAAGGGCGGGGGATGCAGGTCAGTGTGAAGTCCCAAGGTTTAAACCCCAATATGGGGGGAAAAAAATAGCTAACTAGAGTATTTATTCTTTACAAAGCTCATATATCAGTTCTCAATATTAAGTTAATATTTTATTAATATCCCTAAAGGCCAAACTGCAAAAAACAGTGATGAACTGATTTTACCTTCCCGAGCTGCTTAAAAGATGGAAAGGATCTTGCACGTCTCTGTATTCCCCGAGGTGCTTAGCATGTGTCAGGCACCATTTGCTAATTTAGAATTAAGCACTACACTATGACGTAAGAAAGGGACATAACTGGTAGGGTTTCAAACACTTCAATCTTACTAGGATGTTTGGTTTACGTGCTGATTTTTAGTGCATCTGTTGTATGTAGCTTTACAAGGACAGGTCTTGCCCATGCAAACACGGAAGTGGGCAATCTCACCAGGTACTTTTCATTGCAGGGAACTTTTAAATTTTAAAAATTTTACTCTATTTGCTGTTTTATTGGTTATTTTGTTATATTAGCCTATCATGGTGTGTCCAAAAAAGGGTAACTTTCTTCCAAAATCATCCTGAACACAATATACATCCCGAGGAACAGACCTGAAACCCAAGTGTCATTTGGTCTCATTGTATTCCTTGGGACAGCTTGACATATTACAGGTTATAGAAAGAATGCTTTAAATCTAAATACTACAACCAGTCTCTTTAACATATAACTAAGGAAAAGTTACACATTTTTAAATAACTTCACACAGATATTTGGCAGAGGACCATTATGTCACACGTCAAGTTCTGTTTCATCTTTAATCTATTGTTTCAAAACATCATTTTAGAGAGCTCCACTAAAGACAAAATACTTAAGCTTTTAAGTTGAATCACAGTTTAACTCCATGAAAACTTCACTTCTCTATGACTTGCTGCCTCTGTATCAGAGCTACAGTTAAAGACACATGGAAAGACACAGATCAAAGGACGAGTATCTAGAAAACATCACAAGAGTTTACCTTTTTCAGTATTTCTGAGGAAGTCGATTATTTTTACATCAGTATCCCTTGACTGAGATTCAAAATCTATTTCAGCTTGAAAATCTTCCAGCTGTCTGTTGCATTCAGATGCTGATGCTGAACATTCATTCATTTTAACCTCCAAAGAGGAAATTTTTGCTTCATTCTGTGACACTCTAACATTTAGGTCAAAAAGATTTGCTTCTACTGTCAAAATTGCTGCTTTCATTCCTTTAATTTCATTGACATCAGTTGATATTTTTCTTAAAAGGTGGGAAATATTATCTAGCTCATTTAATGAACAAGAGGAATTTGTTACAGAACCTATATTAACTGGTTCTGGTGAGAGGAAAACTGGTAGAGATGGTGAATGAAATCTCGAAGACATTTTTTGTAAAATTTGTTCTCTCTTAATATCTGGGAATTTTCCCTTCACAGCCCATTATCTCATCAAAAGTAAAAGCAGTGCTCAATGCTGTTACCTTAAGAAGTATTAAGAATGACTAGCATTTTAAAACCTGTAACTGGTGAAAAATAAGGTTATACATTCTGGAGTCAGAAAATCTGAAAATGCTAAGCACAGCAGATCAATTTTCTGTTTGCTACAATTCAAAAGTCCTATTATATAGCCACTGTATCCTTCAGGTCCTACTTATAGCTCTTCACCTAGTAACCTCATTATTACATACAAAATAATTCTTGTTTCTGATTGGCTGAAAAGAGACGTGACACGCAAAGAATTTTCTATTATTTACTTCACATGATGGGAACACTAAAGAGATGTACCATAAGTTAGGCAATATATTACTGTTGAGCACTTTATACCTGAATGGTATGTTTACTTTTCCCCTTCTGTCCATTAAAACTAACTTTCGAGCTTCAGACTTTATTTTATGGTATCTTAAATTTCATTTACCCTTGAAAACAGTACAGTGATTCCTCAGTTGTCAAATTTAATTCATTCAAAATTCATGTGCAAACGATGAAATGTTAAGAGAAATGAACATATTTTTCCCATGAGAAATAATGAAGACAAAATAACTGGTTTTGAGGCCCCCAAATTACCCTCTTAAGTCCATTTTTTTCCAGTACTTTTAACAAATTTCACAATGTTTTCTTTCTTTAACTCTATTGTAGTTCTCACGGTTTTCCTCTTAGCTTTATGGTGGTGTCACTAATTTTCTTTAAAGCCATAGTTACTTTACACAAATAAAATGAAAAAAAAAAGCACAATGACAAAATGCTTTAATACACTAACACAAACACTACACATTGTCTGGGCGAGAGCAGCACTTAGACTGAAAGTCACCCCCTTGTGTCCAGGGTGAGGCCACACATAACTCACTCTCAACTAGGACTGGTTTTTTCAAGTCAGATATCCAGCTCAACTATCAAACAAAGTTACAAACACCAAGCAGATTTTTTTTCTAACTTTGCTGTTCTGAGTAGAGGAAAGTTCAAGGTTTCACTGTATATATTAGTACTGCAATTGGCATTTCAAGTCAGGGTGATGGAGCTCAGGATCACACACAAATCTCTTTAAAAACCGTATGTGGTAATTATGGTAATCTACCACACTAGTCTGGTTTGTTTTTTTTGAGACAGGGTCTCACTATGTAGTTGAGACTGACGTGGAACTCACTATGTAGCTCAGGCTGGTCTCAACTCACAGCAATCCTCCTGCCTCAGCCTCCCAAGTGGTGGGATTACAGGCATGTGCCACCACGCTCAGCGTCTACCACACTAGTCTGAATTTAAGTATGGGAAATAAAAATTCTGCTTTGTTTTGATATTAGACAATTATTAGATATTATTAGATATGTGATTCTCACATATTTTCTCCCATTCTGTGGGTTATTTATTCACACTTCTGACATGTTCTTTGAAACACAAACTTTAAATTTTGTTGAAATCCAATTTATCTATTTTTTCTTTCACTGCTTGTGCTGTTGGTGTTATAGCTAAGAAATCAAATCCAAAGGTCATATAGATTTATACCTGTTTTTTTCCTAACAGTTTAATAATTTGGACTTTAGTTTTTCTTACTTTCAGCTCTTAAATGCAAGTGTTTGATCAATTCTGAGTTAATTTTTGCGTATGTGGTAAGGGTCCAATTTCGTTCTTCTCTGTGGACATTCAGCAGTCTCAACACTATTAGTTAAAAATTATTCTTTCTCCATTAAATTGTCTTGGCACGCTTGCCAAAAACCAACTGATCATAACTATATGGGCTCATTTCTGGAATCTTGATCCTGTCCCAATGGTATGTCAGTACCATCCAGCCTGGATTACTACAGTATAGCTTTATATTAAGGTTTAAAAAGTAAACCCTTGAACATTAGTTTTAGTGATTTTTGGCTCTTCAAGGATTTTATTTCCATACAAATTGTAGAACCAGCTTATCAATTTCTACAAAAGGTCCATCTGGAATTTCAATACAGACTGATCTGAAACTGCTCATCAACTTGATGATAATATCGTAACAGTATTAATGACTTCCAATCCATTTACATGGAAAATCTTTCCATGGCCTTAGTTTCAGAAAAGTTGTTTTCACTTTGGTTTACTTTGCAGTCCACAAACAGGCTGCCAACTTATAAAGATGAAGGCTGGTAGATATTACTTATCACAACCTCTTCAAAACAAAAGCTTTGGTTTCCTCATCAAATTGCTATTGCTCATAACAACAGAATAAAGAAAAAGCTAACTGTTGGAATTTACATAATAATACTTATTTCTCCATCTATCCATAAATTAATTCTTCAAAGTTCAGACCAAATATGTAAAATTTACCAAACTGAATTTATGTAATTTTTAAGAGCACTAGCTGATGACACCTACAGTCAACATTAAGAACAGCACGTACTTAGCCAAGCGCCACCTGCAAAAAGCTGGTTCACTGGAGGTCACCAAACCCAAAGAGAAAAGGAAGAAAATGGTCAGAGGCCGGGTCACAAAGAAACAAGGTACCTAAAATGAGCCCAGAGTACCTAGAAAGATCAGCCCTTTACTGCCCATTGTACCCAGCCTAACATCAAAATGCAAAATAAGGGCCTTCCAAAGATTTTAGTGTAAATACCTATCAGCAAGCAAGTTTATCTATTCCAACATTTACTCCTCAGAGTAACACTGAGGTGAGGGTACAGTTATTTTAATTACTGATTAAGAAGCCGGGGCATGGAAGGGCTTAGATTAATATTCCATCATTAACTCCATCATTACATTGCTGTTCCTCTGTCCATGATGCATTAAATGGAGCAACACATCAGAGGATTTCATGTGGAATAATTCCTGTTTTATATGTACATGTATGTAAAGAAACAGTCACATAATTTCACTCCACACATCAAAATGCCTAGAAGATTAAACTAATTAATACACATTATACACATTATATCAAATTTCTAAATGCAGTGATTACCTCCTAGGAAGGGGGTGGAGTTCCCTAACTTTTCTGAAGAGAAAAGCTTCTCTTGGGCCGGGGATTTGGCTCAGTGGCACCTGCGCCTACCTCACAAGTGCAAGGTCCTAAGTCCGATCCCCGTACCGAAAAAAGAAAGAAAAGCTCCCTTTTACTAAGCATCTTTCACAGTGCTTCCAGTTCAAGATGATCTGTATCAAGTATAGATTGGAATCCAACTTAGGATGGTTCAACTTTCAACTTTTCAACATTCTGAGAGCACACACTTTGCAATCTTGAGCTTTCCCTGGCTTAGTGATATGTGCTAAGATATTCTCTCATGATGTGATGCTGGGCAATGACAAGCCACAGACTCCTCTCAAGTCACATGACATGAAGGAAAGGAACCAGTACTGTACCCTACAGTGTGCTGTATTCAACACATTCCATAAGATATCCAAAACTTTATTGTAAAATAGGCTATGAAATAAGTTTGCCCAACTGCAGGCTAATGTAAGTGCTCTAAGCATGTTTAAGATAAGCTACTTTGCATCTTAGACTTAGGATATTTTGATTTTTGGCGAGTTTAGGGGCTACAACCCTATCAAAGGTTTAGAAACATCTATATATGCAGTCTCTCCAGCTGGAGAGCCAATACTGAAACTGCCAAGCACAGAAGCACATACCTGTAACCCCTGCCCTCTGGGAGACAAGAATGAAACAGAAAGAGCCAAGTTAAAGCCCAGCCTGGGCAACTTAGTGGACAACTTGTCTCAAAAATTTAAAAAATTTTGAAAGAGCTGGCAACGCACAGCTCAGTATGAAGGCCCTGGGTTCATTTTCTAGTACCCAAATAAACAAAATTTAAGAAAGGCTGGGGACATAGCTGAGTGCAAAGGCCCCAGGTTCAATTCCCAGTATTGGGGATGGTGAGCCTATGAAAACAGTTTTCATATACTTGCTGACAAAAATTGTGTGGAAAATAAGTCACAGGAAGATAGGCAGGGAACACAAAGATGTGAGGTCAGGGGAGGCCCATGAATGTCATTTGAGTACGCTATATGGACAGCTGGAAGAAAGCATTCCAGGGGAAAAGACCATGTCTCAGGCTTGCTCGCCTTCCAATGTCCTAAAAGGTAAATGGAGCTAGAGATGGAGGGAGAGGGCAGGTGATGAGACCAGAGAGGATTCAGACATTTACTCAGCACGCGACAGGAAGCAACCAGAAGGTTCTGAGCAAGGGAGCATTGTGATCTAACTTAATTATGGGACAGACTGAAGGAAGGCAGGTTTGAGAGCAGACACACCTGTGAGGACCCTATTCCAGCAACCAAGGCAAATCCTGGATGTGGACAGACTAGCACAGCAGCAGAGGGAATGAGCAGTGGTGAATCTCGCATATTCTGAAGGTAGAAGACGACACTAGGAGGGAAGGCAGGAGATAAAGGAAAAGGAAAAAAAAGAACAGGAGGGAAGAACAGTCCTAAGCATAAAAGAAAGAAGAATGGGAGGAGTCTGTCCTGAGCCACTGGAAAGACAGAGCTGCCATTAACTAAAAGGAAGATGACTGCAAGAGCAGACTGGAGAAGCAAACTAGTTTGAGTTTTAGACAAGCTTGCAATGACTTAGCAAATACCTAGGAAGAAATGTAAAGCAATCAGTTAGATAGGAACTAGAAATCCAGGGGTGAGGTCCAGGCTGGAGAAGATATTTAAAGCCTTAAATATGATGAAGCAAAGGACATCAGCAAAATGAGGCAAGACAAGAAGAATGTACAGCAGAACATGAGGTTTTTAGAGCCAGAGATTTAGTTCAGTGGCACCATGCCTGCAAGGGCCTGAGTTCGATCCCAGGTACCCGCCCCCCCAAAAAAGTACATGTGGTCCGACATAAGCAGACATTTGAAAAACCCAACTAAAAATGTACTTAAGACTTTCATGCCATCCCCTCCTTTGAAAATCACCTTCTCCTGATCACTCAAGCGTGGGGAGGCAGCCTGGGCCCCGATCCACAGCGGGAAGGAGAGCCACGCCTGATCCCGACCCAGCCGCCATTGCTCAAGTGCAGGGAAGAAGCCGGGGCAGGAAAGAGAACCACGCCTGCTCCCGACCCAGCCAACAGCACTCAAGCGCCGGGAGGAAGCCTGGGCCCCAATCCACCATGGGAAGGAGAACCACGCCTGCTCCCGACCCAGCCGCCATCGCTCAGATGACGGGAGGAAGCCTGAGCCCCGATCCACCACGGGAAGGAGAACCACGCCTGCTCCCGACTCAGCTGGTCATCAAGGGTATTTTTCTGAGTTCCCAACTTTGAACATCTTTAAAGAAAGGGCGTGGGAAACCTGTAATAGAACATTGCAGAGTTCAAACATTCAGAAGGATGGGGAACTCAATCTGGGCCTTGCAACCCGAGGTCAGTCAGCGTCAGGGGGTTCAGCCATCAGCTAACTGAGATCAGGGGTCTTGCATCCTCGCTCTGTCTGAGCTATTAAATGGTAAAAAAACTATATCGAAATTTTGTTCACTGCAGACATGTTCTGGACTGCTTCTTGATTTCAATTGAATTCAAATGATTTAAGGGTGATAGACTAGTGACTACCACATGTGGTCAGTGTCCAAGTTGTGCTTGATCTTAATGTGTTGCTGATTGTATCAGTTGGGGTAAAGCATTGCCGTTGATTTGATGAGCTATTTTCTCTGATGTTATGAAGATGAGAATGTCTGTGGGTCGTTAGAGACACAGAAGCTAGGGTACAACTATATCAGGAAGATTTGGGTGATATCCCAGAGATTAAACCAAGAACAGTCCGACAAAAAAAATTAAAATGAGAAAACACATAAGCAAGACACAAGGACAGACTTCCAGTTCAACAGTGGCAAACAGTAGGGCAAATGAGGATGAAAAGGCCGATAATGAACCACCAGGACATCCTGAACTCAAAGCACAGGAAGTAACAGAACAAATCAATCAGGCTCTAGAAAAATTCAAAACAGAAGTAATTTCCCAGATAACCATAGAGATAGTGAGCAAAACGAAAGTCGTGATTCAAGACTCTAGAGCAGAAACTGACAAAAACATAGATGAGCTCAGGACCATGATAGAAGTCATGAAGGCCCAGCATAAGAAAGAAATGCAAAAAATAAACGCCCAACATAGGAAAGAAATGGAATCCATAAAACAGATTCAAACAGATATCCAGGAGATTAAACACGCTATTGAAAGTGTATGCAACAGAATAAAAGAATGCGAAGATAGACTCTCAGATATAGAAGGTAAGATTGCAGTCAGTGACCATGAAAAGAGAGGTCTCTTAAAAACAGTAAGGGATCATGAGAAATCGATCCAACAACTCCTAGATGATGCAAAGAAGAATAATATAAGACTGATAGGAATCCATGAAGTAGCAGGAGAAAATACAAATGACTTTAAAAAGCTGTTCGCAGAATTAAGGACAGAAAACTTCCCAAACAGAGGGGAAGAATTTGACATTCA
>NW_022900933.1:28765823-28771330 GCF_012274545.1 Fukomys damarensis | reverse complement strand
ACAAGGGGAAAAAAATGAGAATCAAGACCTATTATGTAAAGGTACAGAATCCCAATGATGAATGTAATTGTGTTGTATACCTAGATTGTACCAACAAACTCAATAAAAAGAAAAAAAATGTATTTAAAGGCTGGGCATGGTGGTACACGCCTGTAACCCCAGCACTTGAGAGGCTGAGGCAGGAGGATCCCTATGAGTTTGAGACCAGCCTGGGCTACATAGTGAGCTCCAGGTCAGTCTCAACTATACAGTGAGACCCTGTCTCAAAAAACCAAAAAAAAAAAATGTTTAAAGATGGTTCTTTTCTTAGGGAAAAAAAAAAAAAAAAAAACCCAAGAACAAACAAAAAACAAAAAGCAAACTATGTGGGAGATCCTAGACAACTGGTGGGAGGACAGGGGCAACAGCCTGCTCTATGGGGAACTCCTCTAACGCAGGCACCACAGTGCCAGCCAGGGAAGCTTCTGTCTGGCTCTTCTTAAACTACAAATCTGCAGACACTACTAGAACAATCCTGGCAAATGAAAAGGCAAGAAAAAGACAGCAAAAACTGACTCTGACTCTGAAAGAAACCATTAATTAAAGGAAAATAATGTTCCTTAAAAGTAGTCTAATTAGAATGTTCAGACAAATTCCCAGTGATCCTGTAACCACCAAGTAAGACACTATAAAAAGAAAAAACAATACTGTGAATAACAGAATAAGAAAGCTTACAGAAATTAGAAAAATGACTTATCACATTTAAAAATTTAAAAAGAGTGTCATGGGGAGCCTGAAAATACCAATGGTTCCCAAATTACTTTTCAGTACTGCAAAATACAAATTCAGTAGAAATACTATAGTACTTCAAATTGTGAATTTTAATCTCTTCCCAGGCTAGCAATGTGCAATATGATGCTGGGCGGTGGCAGCTGTGGCCTCTGGTCAGCCAATACAATCACGACTCAACAACTACTACTCCACAGTGTACTAAGTTTAAGTAGACCACCTGTGCTCCGTACATTTTCAACTTTAAATATTTTCAATTTATGATGGAACTAATCAGGATGCAACCCCATTCTAAGTCAAGGAGCATCTGTAAAGTCAAGTAAGCATTCACAGAATAAAACAAGATGAAATAAAAAAGACATGAGACTGATGGAAGATGCAAGTAGCCCATTACCCAACAGAATTTCCAAAGGCAATAATGAACACAGAGTACACTTTTAAAGAAATAATGCAAGACTTTCCCGCACAGAAGAGAACATATTTTCAAAACAAAAGTTTGCACAAAGCACTAGTCCCAAAATGACTGCCTAGCACTCAGGCAATCACAGTAAAACTGCAACACAGCAGCAAAGAAGCCAGGCTTAGTGGCACATGCTTTCAACGCAAGCACTTGGCAGGCAGGCTGAGGCAGGACGGTTTTAAGTTGGGAGTCTTGCTTGGGCAACTTAAGACTCTCTCTCAAAATGAAAGTACAAGTCATTTTACTGTCTCTTACTCTATTTTAACTTTCCGTATATATAAGGTTATTTGTGCAAATAAACTTGTCAATCTCCTGGATGACTACAGAAACTACACTGTAGAGTAAGAATGTCCTGGTGCTGAAGATCAGAAGTCCAGCCTAGCCTCAAACTTGCAGCAATCATTTTGCCTCAGCCTCCTGAATGCTAAGACATCCAGGTATAAATGCTCATCTTTTTAAAAATCAAAATATACTGAAATATAGTTAGACAAGGAAGATATTTAGGGGGCCGGGGATTTAGCTCAGTGGTTCCGCCGATGCATTACTTAGAATTACAAATGTAGCCAAGAAAAGAAGATCAGTGGTTCCTGTGAGTTTAAACCAGGTAAAGATACAGGTTAGTTCCTGCTACATCCCAGGAAGAAATCAATAGATATCATCTGCAGATGATAAATTAAAGAAGAGTAGATTACTCTAACTTTATTATCAGATATGAAGAAAATAAGAAAAAGTCAAACACAAGCATTTAAAAGTTGAGACTGGGGAGTGGAGCATAATGGAATGAGGAATGATGCCTTTTTTAAGTCTTCTACACTACCTGATTATTTTCTAATCTATTAGTAATTTATTTTTCCAAATTTCCTATAGTGAATATCTGTTTTATACTGTAAAATCTTTTATTTTAATTTCGGGTTTTTTGTTTTTTTGGAGATAGTCTCGCTATGTAGCCCAGGGTAGTTTCAAATGTGCAGCAATCCTCCCACCTTAGCCTCCCAAGTGCTGGGATTGCAGGCAGGCACCATCATGCCCAGCTTAATTTGCTTTTTTGCATAAAACATATATCAAACCGGAAAAAAATAAAGGAAATCCACACCTAGACATATCATAGTAAAACTGCAGAACACCAAAGACAAAAAGATGTTCTTGGAAGCAGCCAGAGAGAAAGGACATATCACCTACAAAGCAAGGAGAGACAATTAGAATAACAGAAATCCACTCAAGAACAATGGAATCCAGAAGACAGTGAAATATATGGAGTCCACCAAAAAAAAATGTATACACATTTCAATAGTCTGCCATACTAACAAATGTCTGGAGACACTAATGGCCACCACTTTCAGCAGCTCTTAAAACTGTAGAAGCAAAGGTAACATATATTAATCTCATGATGTCTCAACAAATTTTGTATTAAAATATTTATACACGTTTTTCCCCTTTCCTGATGTGTGTATACATTTTTTTGGTCATACTCTGTATAAGATACTGATAGCAAATAACCTAGATTTAGGTGTACACCAAAAACTACCACACGAGAACAAGAAATAAAAATACTCATAAGTAAACAAACTTGGGACATTTACCATCAACAGGGAGTTCTAAAAGAAACTTCCAAAGAACATACTTCAGAAACACTTAAAATATTAGAAAATGAAAAAACAATTTAAAAATATTAGAAAATGATGATCCCCAAATAATACTGATATGAGAATAAAATGCTAAAAATGTAGGTAAATTCAAAAAAACATACCTTAGAAAAAATAGTAATTGTGTTCAACTTATGTATTTTAAAAATGGAAACAATGTTAATCAAAAGGTAAAAATTGAAGCTAAAGTAATCTAAGTCCTGTTACTGTTTGGAAATGAGGTCAGGATATTAACTTCTGGAATACCAAATTTCCATGATAAAATTTCAGTAATAATCACTTAAATAGAAGAATTTTAATTATAAACTAGTCACAGAACTAAGAACTAGGACTGCCAAACATTAAATTAATTAATTAATGAAACTTTAAAAGGTGATAGAAACTAGTCCAACTACATCAGAAATTCTAATAAGAGCCGGGGATTTAGCTCAGTGGTTCCGCAGCCTGCCTCACAAACTCGAAGTCTCAAGTTCAATCCCCAATACCAAAAAAAAAAAAAAAAAAAAAAAAAAAAAGAAATTTTAATATGTGGTCAAAATGCCCCAATAAAAGGCAAACTCAAACCAGAAATGGTGGTGCATGCCTGTAATCCCAGTGCTTGGGAGCCTGAGGCAGGAAGATCACAAGTTCAAGGCCAGCCTGGGCTACATAGTGAAATCAAGGCCAGCCTGAACTACATAGCAAGATTCTGTCTCAAAAAGCCAACAAATAAAGACAAACCCACAAACCCAGACAGGACAAAAAAAAACAAAACAAAACATAATCTAGCATTATAATATTTAAATAAGACACATGCCTAAAGCACAAAGAGTGAAAACAAAGGCATAAAAAATATATAGGGCAAATTCTACATAAACGGGCTATGTAAGACAAAACTGACTTTATGAAAAAAACATCCTTTATTATAGACAGTCACAGTTCAAGACAAAGATGATTTAATTTTTTTTGGTAAAAATGATTCAATTAGAAAGATACAGCAGTTTTAAATATGTATGCACCTAATATGTAATATCTTCTAAATAAAGCAAAAACTGATACAAATACAGAGAAATTAAGGTAAATTTTACATTTCAATTGGCCGGTACAACGCTCTCAATTATAGTCAGGTAGCCCAAAACTCACCATGGTTTGAATAGTACAGACTTATCTATGGGATAAATTCAAAAACTGTCCTCCAACAATCAGTCTACTCTTTTCTAAAATGTACATGAAGATACACAAAACTGACTATACATTAAGCAAGCATTTACAGTTTTCAAAGACTATTCATTATATAGACCACATTTAACCCCAATACAATTAAGAATTAGAAAACAAAGATTGAAAGACAAAAACAACCAAAACGTCCACATCCTGTATTCTTAAAACACTTAAGAAATGTATAACAAATGTTATACTGGAAGTTACAGGCTAAGATAAACTAAGAATAAAATATGGAAAGATGTATTCAAAGCAAGAGCAGAAATCAATGAAACAGAGTAAAAAAAAAAAAAAAACACTAAATGAGAGTAAATAAAGGCAGAATTATTGCTGTGGTGGTTAAATCTTGAAAAACATGACAGGGTAAGTTCTGGGGACAAACTGACCCAAGATAAAAGGAGATCATGCACACACAATGTGAAGTGGGTAGGCTGGTAAAAACAAAGAGGCCTGCGGGGATGGTGGTGCACACCTGTAATCTCAACACTCGGGCTGCTGAAGCAGGGGGATCTGTGTCTGAGGCCAGCCTGGACTACACAGTGAGACCCTGTCTCAAAAAAACAAGACCAGAGAGACACACTATCAATAACTCATGTCAATATATGCACATATTTAGATTTTTAAAACTGGTCAGAAATAACTATAAGCATGTTAACAGATAATGACTGCTTACCAACACTTCACACCTGTGAACAAATGAATCTAGTATGAGTCCCTACCAGCTTCTGTACATGATACCATTTCAACTTTTTTAAAGGAGAACCCCCACAAATCAACATTCATGGCCTAACGAATTTTCATAAGGCAAAACACCTAACCACCCACCCAGTTCAAGCAAAAGAACTTTCAGCCAATACCCCTAGATGCCTCTGCTATGTCCTATATCTTAAATCTTTCCTGTCCAAAGGGTTCTGCAGGGTTTATACATCAGTGCGCATTCCTGGGCACTGTGGGTTAAACCTGCTCCCTTTGATTTGTCCTTTACGATTTTTACAAATTCTCAGACTACCTGACCTGTAAAGTGACATAGAGACCTATTCTACCTGTTGCATACTTACGATGCAGCTCTACCAGCATATTCTTTTGACCTCTGTACCTTGCAAGCTGACCATTGGGCTGGAAGCTCGACGACCTAAGATTCAAATCCTTTGACAAGACTAATACAGTGTTTTGTTCTTTCCTTGGGAGGCACCAAATAAATGATTTTTATTCATTCAAAAACAAGACAAAAAAACCTCAAAGCCTATTCCTCAGTTTTCACTTATTAGCTGAATTAACTTTTTTAAAAAGATGCTTCCCAAAGCTGGCCATGGAGGCACACGCCTGTAATCCCAGCACTTGGGAAGTTGAGGCAGGAGTATCACTGTGAGTTCAAGACCAGCTTGGGCTACACAGTGAGTTCCAGGTTAGTCTCAAGTACATAGAGAGACCCTGTC
>NW_022900933.1:28758840-28765523 GCF_012274545.1 Fukomys damarensis | reverse complement strand
CAAAAAAAAAAAAAAAAAAAAAAATGCTTCGTTAACAGAGTCAACAAACATTTGCGCAAGGCTACTCAACTAAAGTAGTAGTGCAAAGATGGTGACAAAAAAAAAAAATCTATGAATTGGCATAGTCTCATTCCAATAAAACTTTACTTACAAAAACAGGTGCCTACTCCTGTACTACTTTGTTACAGGAAAGTATGAATGCTCGATTGTTTTATTTACCAAGTTTTCAAGACGAGTATCCATTATGCTCTACAATAGCAGTGGCAAACCTATGACACATGTTGTTTTTGAGACAAAAGATGTTAATGTAGGAGTTGGTTTTTTCTAAACTAAACCCTCAATATTCAGGTTTAACTGCAGGGTTGGCACTCTGTGATAAAGAAGTCTGTTAAGGGTGGGAGTCTGGGCACTCGTCTCTTAAAGGTTCGCCTTCACTGCTCCCAAAGGTGATCAGTTGAGGTTTACTTTGGGGAAAGGGGGAGGAATGAATCTGACTGAGCCTCATCTACTGCCCCTTACTGGAGCCCAAACAGTTCCACGTAGTCAATGACAACCTCTGAGAAATTGGCTCCTGAATCCTTTTGTCATGACTGCCACACATGATAGTTTCTTCGCTACTTTAGGACGTCCAGACATCCTAGGATCACCTTAACCTTTTCTGTCACCAACAAGGAACCAAACATTTCTCAAGAAGCTTCGGTTGTTTACATAGGAAATATTCCAAGATCGCAATCCAGGCACTAGGTACACCCAGTACTATAGAATGATTCAATGATTCTGTGCCTAAAGAAAAATTTATATATTTACTTATAGAGTTGGTAAAATCTCCCAACGCAGAACAGTTTTATACTTGTCTGAAGCTCATACTCCATTAGATTCCTTAAGAAAATTTGAAAGTCTTTTTTTTTTTTTTGTACTGGGGATCAAACTCGGGACCTTGCAAGGGAAGCAGAGGCACCACTGAGCTAAATCCCTGGCCACGAAAGTCATTTCTGACGGACATAAAACTTGACAATATTTTCTTTCCTGAAGTATCCGAAATCTACTAGTCCAATTTCTTCTATCACAAAGTGATGCTGTACAGACCTAAAGATAAATTTTTTTAAGTTGCATGATTTTTTTGCCCACATGCCTGTTTTTCTTTCTTTTTAAAATTCCATCAGTTCTTCAATGCATTTAAGTGTTTCTGGCTGTGGATGGATAGTCACAGATGTACAAACATAAACTTTCCATTAAGTTGCTTTAATTTTCTTTTTATTCAGAAGTTTTCTTAAAAAGATTATTTAATGTGTTCCCTTGTCCCCTTCCATCACCAGAGATTTCTATTATAAATACTTTGTATCTGTTGTCCATACTATCTGTCATTTTCTCTTGAATTCTTATACTTTCTGATTTTTATAATGTTGCTACCTTTATCTTCAGTGTCTCTGAAGATAGTTCAGGTTATTAAGACATACCACTTATTGAGTAATTTCTAATATTGCCTTTCTTTTCCTTTTTTCTGGTACCGAGCATCAAACTCAGGAGCTTGCCAGAGCTAAATCCCCTGCCCTCTTCTCTTTTCTTTTGCTGGCAGGGATTGAATTTCAGGCCTCACACGAAAGTGTTCATTTCTAAATAAATTTTTACTTGTAATTCTCCTCAGTTCATTTCAAAATTTTTTCCAATTCTGTTTTATGCTGGTTTTACATATCAAAGGTTTGGGGGAATTTTTTTTGTTTGTACCAGGGTTTGAATCCAGGGCCCTGTGCATGCTAGACTATCGAGCACTGCAGCACTTTTATACCTTCAGACCTTTTCAAGATAAAGGTCTGCTAACTTTCTCTTGGCTGCCCTGGAATTTGCAAAATCTTCCTGCCTCACTCTCTCAAGCTGGAATTAGTTATGTAATACTACACTCACCCATGTCTTATATTTTCTCAGTATCTTCTAGCT
The DNA here is from genome assembly GCF_012274545.1 of Fukomys damarensis. Classification (NCBI taxonomy): domain Eukaryota; kingdom Metazoa; phylum Chordata; class Mammalia; order Rodentia; family Bathyergidae; genus Fukomys; species Fukomys damarensis. Next base: position 28,763,588 of record NW_022900933.1, on the reverse strand, counting down.
CACTCTGAAATAGTACATCTTTCTCTTTACAATACCTGGGCTGAGGTGTACCTCAGTGATAGAGCACATGCTTAGCAAGTGAAAGGCTATGGATTCAATCCCCACCACAGGAGAAGATACAAGATGTAATCCTAAAACTCCACAAAACCCACACAACTAAAAGTACACAAGTTTATGAGGACTGAAAAAATGTATTCTAAGGTTAGAAAATAAAAAACTGGAAATAACGTGAATATAGACTTTTAATTTTGGTGGTTTTTAAAATCAGATTTTAGTAAAAAGATGGCAACAAACTGGAATCTTTTCTAAAGGAAATAGGACAGGTTTAGAATAGTGGAGAAAGGATGAGCAGGTCTAGGGGTCAGACAACAGAGCTGCTTAAAGCTCCAACTGAGGGCGTTGGTCCTGGGTAATACAGATAAGGGAGACTTTCTCACAGAGGAGTCACACAGTAAGCCGTCCTCTGGAAATCAGGAGACTATGCAAAAATCAGAGCTGGAGAAAGGGAAGAAAAGGAGGACACAAAAATCAACCAGAAGCTAACTACTTCTGGTGTGTTGGGTACAAGGGGCTAAAAAGGCCACTGAGACAGATACAATGGATCACACAGGTAGCATGCTAAGAAGGGAGATTTTCAAAAAGACCAGGAATTCAAGGTAGACAGAACAGGGGTAAAATAAAAAAATAAGAAAGAAAGAACACAAATAAATATATCTTTAAGTAAAAACTTAAAAAAAAAAAAATTCCAAAAAAACAGCAAAATCCATTATGGCTGAGTTGACTAGATTCATTGTAGTTTACTGCACTTGTCTTTCCACTTTTTGAGTACATTAAAAATTTCCATAATAAAGTCTTATGGGGGGGTGGGGATTGAATTCAGGGAGCACCAAGCTGAACCTTATTTATTTTTGAGGCTGGGTCTTACTAAACTATCCAGGCTAGCTTTGAACGTATGATCCTTCTGCCTTAGCCTCGGAGCAGCTGGGATTACAGGTAGGCGCCAACATGCCCAGTTGCATAATAAAAATTTTAAATTTCTTAAAAGTGTAAGTCTGAACATTCTTCAGGATCCCTTATTCTCTTCTTGGGTCTAATCTTCAAGCATAACTAATACTTCATAAAAATCTATCTGAAAATAAAGCCTCACAAAAAAAGTTTAATAAAAAGTGAATTATTTAAATTCTTACCTTGACTTTTTTCTGTATTATCTCCTTTTGTTTCCTCTTCTTTAACAGGAGGACTAACTCTGGGGGTCCTGCTTTGTCCCTGCACCACTTCTGCTAGCAATTCTTCCTGAGATGTTCGAGTTCTGGGAGCAACTGGAAGTGTCTGTTTCTGAGGGACTTTTAACACAAAATTAAGAGAAATGGAAATAAATGAACATCAGAACACGTCAAAACTCAATAGTTAACGTTTCACAGATGCCTCTATGGGTTTAGAACACTTAAGGAGCTCAAAAGAATCTGAAGACTACCACCTCAGCCTTTCTTACAACATTCCTGAGACAGATATCCAACTTACTGCCTACACATATGTAAACAATGTCCACACATTTCAAGGTATATGCCACAAAGAGTACGGCACATATGTATTCATTTTTAACCAAATGCACCTTGGGCTTTGCTTTATGAACTTATATAATTCTGAATTGTAATTAGGTAATCTAGATAAAGAATGTTTCAAAGCTATTTCTTAAAGCTCTGGAATCTCCAAGTCGAGCATGGTGACTTACACCTGTAATCCCAGTACTCTGGGAGGCTGAAGCAGGGGAATCACAAGTCCAGCCTTTAGGCAATTTAGCAAGACCCTGTCATCTCAAAATAAAAAATTAAAAGGAGCTGGGGGTGTGATTCAGTGTGAAAGTCCCTGGATTCCATCCTCAGTGTCCTAACCCTCACCCCAGCAAAAGACCTGGGAATCTATAACTATTATACAAGGTCACAGAAATTCTCTAAATTTGTTAGGTCAAGAATGGGCCTTTGCCTGATAACCCTTCCGTTACATGCCAAAACTAGTTTAATTTATGTTCACAGTTAAATTAGGGATGAAGGAGACAGATGATTAGCATGATCAAAAGCTGATGGCTAATCGTTCAGTTTAGGAAGGGGTGAAAGATTCAAGAGAGAATGGAAAGCAGAACAATACACCAAAAAGCACTGATCAGATCCACAGCAAAAACTAATCTGAGAGTTGGTGATTACCATTAGCTTGTTGCCACAGAGGCTTAAACACTGTGTACAGCAATGGAACATAAAGCACAGAAATGGGACAGAACTCGACACTACAAAATGGCACCCATCATCTGTACTTCAGGATCAGCTTTCTGCAAGAAAGTCTATTATTTTTTGGAATCAGGGAAGGAAAGTTTGTTTTAAATACATGCAGTATCTTAATATTCTGTCACAAAATAATGATGAGCTCCTATTAGTATTATGATTATTAGGGCAAGGAGATCACAAACGAGTTCTCTCCCTCGCTGGGGACGGAACCCAGGGCCCTCATACCTAAAAGGCAAGTGCTCTACCAATGAGCTACATCCCCAGCCCTATCGTTATTACTTATTATCATTATTACTTATTATTATTATCAACATCATCATTCTGATACAGAGTCTTACCAAGTTGCCTAGGCTGGCCTCCAACTTGCAGTGCTACAGCCTCAGCCTCCTGAGTAGCTAGGACTGCAGGTATGTGCCACTGCAATGGCTTCACTTTCCAACATTAATGGATTCCAAGATAAAGAAACAAATCTGCTTGTTTCCAACTTTTAAACAAATTTCTTTTGGGGACCGAGATGAAGCAGGTGGCAGAAAAATCGCCTAGCATGTACAAGCCCAAGTTTGATCTCCAGCATCACACAAAAACAAAACCAAAAACACCACAAACTTTCCTAACTTCAGCTTCTTATCCAATTTTGCTACCTTTTACCTAACATAAATTCATAACTAATGTCAAATTTAGACTTATTAATATGAAAGTGTTTTTTTGTTTTTTTGGTACCAGGAATGGAACTTGGGACCTCGTACTTGTGAGGCAGGCAACAGCACCACTGAGCTAAATCCCGACCTGAAAGTCTCATTTTTTAATTAAACTTTTAAGCTAGGATTGGTGGTACATATCTACGATCCTATCTCTTCAGGAGGCTGGGCAGTAGTATTGAAAGTTAAAGGGCAGGACTAGGGATGTAGCTTAATAGTGCCGCTGCCTGCCTCACAAGCTCAAGGAACCAAGTTCCATCCCCAGTACCAAAACAAAAACAAAAAAAGTTAAAGGGCAGCCTGGGCAACATAAGAACAAACTTGTCTCCAAATAAAAAGGGGTGGGGTATAAACGAGCATTAGAGCGCTTCACTAGCATAGCAAAGCCCTGGGTTCAATCTCTGGTATCACCTAATAAAAAAATTTAAAAACCCTACCTTTCAAGTCTGTGTATTATCTGCTTCACACACTTTGGAATGAGGATGTAAGAGGTACTACATGTTGCTCAAAGAACTAAACTCCAGTGACATTGTCTCAAACTGATCAAATTTCCTTCTAAAACCATTCTCTATAGAGGAACTTCACTTTGGTCTTGACATTTGACAGACACCTTACAGCACAACTCAGGAAGCATTTCGAACTTACTGAATGATCTCTTACCCAAAGTAAATACTACACTTAAATTACCTGCAGAATAGTTGGTTGTTTTTGTTACAGATTCTTGAGCTTCAGATATAGCCTTCAAAATCAGATTCTTGTTAGCTTGTTTACAAGGTGGAAGAGAAGGTCTAAAAGAGTTTTAAAAAGGTATTTTTACATTTTAAATTTCAGTTCTTTACATTTCAGTTCTTTACATCCATTATGCCTTTACTACAGCTTCTCTACATTTCAAATAGACAAGCTGTAGTTTTTAGAAAATGTCAACTAGACTGGAAGAAACCTTAATAACTTTTTAAAATAACCAATCTTGATGTTTTTCTCTCTCATGAAATTAGTTTTTAATTCTCTGCAATTCTCTACAATGTTAACTAGGTTCATTCTCAGTAATATGTATTTCTAAAAATTTCAGTGGAAAGTCAGGAATGGTAGTCCATGCCTGTAATCTGAGCACTCAGGAGGCTGAGGCAGGAGGATCGCTGTTTGAGGCCAGCCTGTGCTACACAGTAAGTTGAAGGCCAGCCTGAACTAATAGCAAGACTGTCTCAGAAAAATAAAATGAATGGAAAAGTCTTACATGGGATTACATTAGATGTTTTCAAGATTGTCCTTTTTCAGAAATCCAGAGAGGGTCAGGGATATAGCTTAATGTTAAAACCCTTGCCTAACATGCAAAAGGCCCTGGGTTTGATCCCCAAGATGAACAAAAGAAAAAGAAACCCAGAGGACTCCATCAGGCAGTTACAGCCACCGTGCTCACACACCTCCTTTCTGGTTTTGCTGGCACTGACACGCTGCTGGACACACTTCCCGTGCGGGAGCCGTAATCATCATCTTCCTCCTCCTCCTCTCCATCATGACTGAATTTTTTTACTTTAACAACTGAACTTACCACAGGTAACTTCCTCTTTCGAAAATTTTCTTCCTGCAATTAGATAAGCTGATGCTTACCTAGCCTCAGAAAATAAAGTTATATCACATTTTCTTCATTTAAAAAAAGATAATTGTATGAAGAATTCACAGGGTAGGGGTCAGGGATTTGGCTCAGTGGTTCTGCCGCCTGCTTTGAAGGCACAAGCACCTGAGTTCAATTCCCTGTCCCCCCCCCCCCCAA
>NW_022900933.1:28749147-28758791 GCF_012274545.1 Fukomys damarensis | reverse complement strand
CCCTTGGATTTTTTTTTTTTTTTTTTTTTTGGTACCAGGGATCGAACTCAGGTCCTTGCTCTTGCAAGGAAGGCGGTGGAACCACTGAGCCAAATCCCCAGCCCACTTACTGGCTTTTTATAAAAATGTAAATACCTCAAATAGCTTTATATTCATTTTATAAACAGCTACACACAGCAGTATTAAGTCAATTGTTACCATGAACAATCTAAAATCTACCTAACCATCACAGGCAAAATTATAAGATATGAATAAAACTATTTCAAATGCCAGAAATCAAAGAAATTAAGAAAAAGGAGTAACATGGTTGTTCACTAGCAAGTACCTAACATTCCTCCTAAAATTACTGAGGTAAAAATAGTCAAATGTCAGACTTAAAAAAGGGAGTTACCTGGTTGCTTACTAGCAATTACCATGAACAATCTAAAGCTAAACAATCTAAAGCTACCCTCTCTCCCCAAAATTATAATGTAAGGGTGACTAGCTCAAATGTGGAAAATACTAACAAGGTATGAAGATGCGATATAAAATCTCTTCAGAAGCCAGCCATGGAGAGGCTGGTGAAGCAGAAAAATCAATTTAAAATAAGTGTGCAACATGTTTAGTTAGTTCACATACTGTTTAGTATCAAGAACTGCCAAACTTCAGCCTAACAAGCCAGGATTTAAAAATATATACAAACCTCAATAATCATTTTTTCCGAGTTGTTTCTGAAGAAGGGACTATAAGTCTCTTCTAAGCTGTTAAGCACTTCTGGTTCACATAAATGCCCTGTTTCATATACCCGACTGTTCTGTATATCCAGCTGCTTGGCAGCATGAATACTGCTTTGCTGCTGCTGAAATTGTAACCTGTTTAAATGAGCACTACTCTCTGCATTTCGGCTTGCAGGTGGTCGATAAATTTCAATAGAAGGGCGAGATGAACCATAGGTGAGTGTCACTGTAGGTTTCTTCTGAGATAAAGGATTCTCCTGCACAAAATTGAGGTCTTCATCAATGAGATCATCTGGTTCCGGCTTAATATCGATCACATCTTCAGAGGGTGCTGGCTCCCTCAGAGGCTTCACTGTTGACATTAGTCGGGTTGCAGCTCCATCATCATAAGTCTGTCTACCAAATATGAAAATATTTCACAATCAAATTGATCAATTACCTCCAAATCCTCAAAAAATGACACAGGGACTCACTATGTTCAGGCTAGTCTGATACTACGTAGCCACGGCTGGCCTCAAACTCATGGTGATCCACCTGCCCACCACAGGCTGGGATTACAGGCACCCACCACCACACCCAGCAAATAACGTTTACTTTTAAAATTTTTATGAGCTGATATTCCTGCTGTTTTCCACTGAAATGACTGCTCACTGTAAACCTCTTTGTCAAATGTGCAAAAATAAAGGTATTCCATTACAAAAAATATATGTTATTTTCATGAAAAATACCTCATATTTGTTTTCTGCTCCTGTGAACTTGTAGCAACTCTGGAATCTCTTTTTTCAGGTCTAGTGCTAGAAATAGCAAGGGGAGGCACTGTAGCTTCATGCCTTCTCTCATCTCCCCGACTGAAACTGCTCTTGTTTGAAGGCACATTATTATCAAAGATGTTGGTATCAGAAGACTTTAGACTAGAGGGTTCTAGAAAGAAAAATACATCATCTTTGTAATCTACTTTAATTACTTTAAAACTTTTCCTCTCTGATGACTAATTCAAAAGCAATATATGCTCATTGTAGAGGTTTGAAAATACAAATAAAATAACCAATTACCTCAAAGGTTTTTGTTTTTTTTTTTTTTTTTTTTTCTTTTTTTAACAGTACTAAAGATTGAACCCATAGCTTTGCACTGGGCTGCACCTCCAGCTCCTTTTTAATTTTTTTTTTTTTTTTTTTTTTTTTTTTGCTTTTTGTAGTACAGTACTAAGGACTCGACACAGGGCCACATGCAATGACTTATTTCCCCAGCCCTTTTTACTGTTTGAGCTGCCCAGGCCGGCCTCAAACAATCCTCCTGCCTGAGCTTCTGGAGTGGCTAAGAATATGTGTGTGTGCCACCACACCCAGCTTCAAAGGCTAAGTTTTGAGGAAGAGTATATAGATATGGATCTATATAGTGTGTGTTCTCGCTACTCCACGTTACTTTTAATGCCTGAATGCTATTCCATACATAGTAATAAAATAATGTGTTTAATTTATTAGTGCTGGATGTGAAGTAATTTTCAATTATAACACAGTGAGAGTTAAACCTCTGCACACATCTATAATCTTTTCCTTAGGATAAATTGCACTGCTCCCACTCCCACCTACACACACACACACACACACACACACACACACACTCTGAAATTATCACTGAATAAATTTACTGCTCATAAAATTGTGCTATCTTACAAAGTTCCAATGAATACTCCTTTCAAAGTTGCAGGTGTTTCTGAAACAGCACAAATGACTTTCAAAAGAAATCAGATGCTACAGCAAATGGTAATTCCAAACAAACCTCAATTTTATAAATCTTACCAGTTGTAACAGAGCGAAGTTTATCTAATACACCATGAAGCCTAAAAAAAACAAAACAAAAAAATAAAGCCTCCCTTAAGATTTTATTTCAACTGCCACTCTAAATGTGACATTTTATCCAGACAAATATTGATATATGGTAGTATTTAATGTATAAAGATATTAAAATTAACTTTCTAGTTTCACATTCTAAAAGAAAACTATAAATATTACAGAAGCCAATCAAAAATCATTACTTTTCTTCACTATTTTTACCATCTAGCCTCTGCAAACAAGCCCAAATGGGGTTGGGGGTACAGCCTGCTGGCAGAGCAAGCTCTTAGCATGCACAGGCTCAGGCTCAATCCACCATCAAAGCAAAACAAAACAAACAAGGGCAAGGATATCTTCTGACTAGAAGCTGGGTCTACAAAAAATGTCACTTTGCTTCCTGAGGACTAAAGACTGAATAGAGCTTCCAGTGAGACAAAATTATGTAATAATGCTTATTATCATTAAGGGTTCAATATCAACTTTTTTTACTTCTTATTTTGACAGGGATTCAGCCTAGAGCCTTCAGCATGCTAAGTATGCATTTCACCACTCAACTTCACCCTTAGACCAGCAGTTTATATTTAACTACTTACATGGTTTTGGGCAACCTAATTTAGACAGCTTTAAAAAAAAGTTAATCTCAGAAGATGGTATAAAATTTCACTGCAACTATTATTTTCAAAATAACTGCTATAAGCAAACATAGGCCATAACCCTGCTTGCCTATTTTAGCAACTATATTCAAATTTGCCCTATAGTCCTTCCAAGAGGCTCTCCTAAACACCAGAATTCTCACTGAGAACCCTAGTCACGTGCCAATGGCATACACCAACAGACACAACTATTCCAGGGCTTCAAAAAAATCATGGTAGTCTGGGGCTGGTGTTAATAAACGTTGTTAGGAAAACAAAGTACCACAACAAAGATACCTCCACGTTAAAGGACTGAATTTGTGGCAAGGACAAGAAGTTGAATTTTAGCTTAAATTCAGATCCAGTGAATGGTATGTTTGTTTAATAAATTTCTCTAAAGTATTCCATCAAGTTATCTGATAAAGCATGTACTCGGGTCAATTTCCCATCTAAAAGAAGCTGGACTCAAATCCTAGATGATTGGTCATGAAAACTGTTTATTAAAACAAAAAATACTTGCACTCGTGAAGACTAAAGCACAATGACCACTTTTACTTGGTAAGCAATGAAATAAACTGTCCCTAAGTAGGTTAGGCCACTAAAGCCCTACGTGTGAGGACCTAACTCTAACATATAAACCCAGAGAATTCCGTGAGGAACTCCAAGGTAGCTGCACAACAGCTATAAAGTATACAATTGCCTGCTAGGACAAAGACACAGAGTTTTGAGTTAAGGAAATATGTTAATAGGCCTCATCTCTGCTTAGTGCCTATTTGTTACCCAAGTCTTCTGCCACACTACTCCATTCCTCCAACTTTCACTATAACTGGCTGCTCCTAATCGAAGAGCTCCTGTGAATGTTTCTTGCCTCTATTCTCAGCTGTATCATCATCTCCCATTCTCACTCTATCTCAAACCCGATATCAAGACCTGGCTTTCTTCAACTGAATATTACGGTTTTAGTCAGCATTCTCAACTAAAAGCCCATGTGGTTCAGAAAAGGACACTTCAAATTTTAAGAGTAATCTATTCTAAAAAAAACAAGGCTGCTTGTTTTAAAATTCCAAACTTTAAAGACAATGGAAAATTTCATTGATCAAATGAAAAGAATGAATTTTAAAAATGAGAAAAGCCAAAAACTTAAATAGAATACAAAAAAGCTTTGCCCCTTACAAGGTAACTTGGAAAAAACAAAACAGGAAATACATCCAGTCCAAACTACAGCTGGTGCTTGGTTCTGGTTGGGGAAAAGGAGTGATAGAGTTTACAAAGGAAACAAATTGCAGCTGACATACAATAGGGCCTCCTTACAGACAGACTGCAAGCACTTTTATATGTTAGCTCATTTAACCCCCCCAATTCTATAAAGAGGACTTTTACTGTTTCCATTTATGGACGGAGAAATACAGCAAGATACAGAGCCATGATTCAACCTGCACTGGCTCCAAAGGCTGTGCCCTCATCACTTACAAACTGCCTCTCCATGCTGACCTAATGACTGTCAAACTGCTTTCCAGACAAAACACCTACTCTGCAAACTGTGGTGTGAGGCATAGATATTCGGAAACATACCATACGGTGAATCGAATTGTGTTGTTCCCTAGAAACAGGGACAGGTCCTCTGTCATTTGGTCCTGACTTTTCTTGTTGGCCACCATCACCATAATGTAATCAGGAAGTTCTTCATCTATTTAAAAGGAAAAGTATATCAAACCTTTTTTATGTTTTCCTTAACATTTATATTAAAGCTGATGTGCATTAAAATATAGATGTAGCTTTAAGAACTAGTATCTCACTAGGTTAGAGCTGTGTCAGACAAAAAAGCTCAGCGCTGAATCTTCCCTCTTCTTTCCAAAAATATTCCAATTACTAGCAGAAAAAGAATTAGGGATAAATGACAAAATCCTTGGAATAAAACTACATATCTAAGAATACAGAATCAATTTTGAGTGTGTTCATCTCCTTGAAAGTGATCTTTTTATGGCCAGGCAAGCTTCTAGAAAATATGGATACTCCCCAGGACTAGTAACTTGAGTTTTGCTTAGTTTCGTTCAAAACACTCATTTTTCAAGATTGTATCTTTATCTTTCATAAAACCAGATTTTAATTATTTAGCATAATAAACTTGGAGAAACATCACATAAACTAAAATCACCCAAAACTCTACATAACTTAAAAATTTCAATCTTAAGTAGCAGTTGGAGGTGTTGCAGGCAGGGTGCTTCCCTAGTGGGTGCAATTCACCAGGCTCAATTCCAGCACAACAAAGAAAAAATACAGTTAAATAATGTCAACTAACTTCACTCACTGTTTTATCTTCACAGTGGTAACCTTAAAAGGTTATGAAGGTGAAGCCCATGACCAAGAAAAAAATTAAGGAAAAAAAACCCTCAATAAGATTAGAAGATTACAGATGGTGTAAAAGATGGTGTAATTGCAGCTACTCAGGAGCTATGGGAGAAGGACTGGAAGTTCAAGGCCAGCCTGGGCAACTAAAACACATGAACTCACATTGAAGAGGGCTGGGGATATAGCTCAGTGATAAGAGTGCATGCAAACCCCTAGGTACAATCCCCAGTACTGCCAAAATAAAAAAATAAAAATGATAAGTAAAACAAATGCTCCAATCCCTACACCCCCCAAAAAATGTAATACTTAAAATGCTTATACTTCTACACAGGCATAAAGGATCATTTGTAAAGTACCGTCAGACAACTGTATCCCAAGACAAATTTGGGTCAAAAATGCAATTAAAAAGCACAAATACATTAAGAAATCACAATCTATAAAAGGAAAAAAAGACTATTTCATAGATGCATACAATATGTGAGAAGATAAAAGGAAAAGCAGACATTTTGAGGGTGGAGTATTAATGGGTCTCACTGCTTTCTAGCAATTATAGTAAGCAAGCTGGTAGCTACTGCTGCATAGTTTCTACTACAGGCCAACAACAGTAACTCAGGTCAACAAAAAAAAAGGAGGGAATACTTTGGCAATTTTTCCCCTTCGTAACATCAATGGTACAAACAGATCATGTCACTAAGTATCAGTTTCCATTTTCTAAAATGTTGTATGAGGTCAGCAGTTGTCTGGGTATTGGGTTGGGGACTCTGAAAGGTGTAAGGGAGAAACACAAAGCAGTTCCTGAAAATTCTGGGAGCTAATGTACATGTTCATTACCTGAGTTGTTTTTTTGTTTTGTTTTTTGTTTTTGCAATACTGGAATCAAATCCAAGGTATTGTCTATCCCCTACTTATAGACTACATTTCCAGGCTAATATAGTTACTACCTTGATGGAGGTGATGATTTTCATTTTATCAATGTGTCTGATTCAGGACTGTAGATAAAGCTCAAGGGGAGAGCTCTTGCCTAGCATACAAAAAGCCCTGGGTTCAATCCCCAGTCGCACACACACACATGCACACATGCACACACACACACACACACATGACTGCAGTTTAATATATGCCAATTATATCTCAACAAAAGCTTTCAGAAATTCTCAGGTTTGGTGAGTAGACATACAAGGAAATGTAACAACTTAATGAAAATTAGCATGTCATCACAATACATTCTTTCAGAATTCTGACAGGCTTCTCAAAGTCATTTTAAATCAGCATAGCATACTGGGAAAAAACCAAAGTTGTGAAGGTTTCTGAAAGTTAATTACAATTTTAATTATAACTGCCACCTCACTGAAGTACATTTTAAACACGTGAGACATTACTACTTCCCTTAAAAATGTTTTTCATCTTTGTGTCTCAGCCAATACCTTGAAAATAAACATCAAATATTTCCTGCAGGAATGTTTTCACAACTTTAAAGAGCCAAGGATTTTCTAGGGTAAAAAGAGACCAGAGAGCTGCAAATGCAGCTCGGTAGAGATGCACTTGCTTGGCATGCACACAAGCCCAGGTTCTATCCCCAGCACAAGAGAAACTAGACATTCATCCTTTTCAGGAGGACAACTATGCAGACACACATAAATAATTATGTAGTTAATTGCAAACATAAATAGTGCATTCTATTTTATTTCAAATGCAATTGAAGGGTAACCCTGTTTACCCACTTAATTAACATTTATGAAATATCAGGCTCTCTGCTGCATCACTGGAACACAGAAAACATGAAATCTTTGCCCTTAAGAATCTTCTAAAAAAAAGAATCTTCTAAGTTGGGGGTAGAGTTCAGTGGCAGAGCAGGTAGAGGCACTGAGTTCAATTCCTCACCCCCAAAACCAAAATACATAAAATCTTCTTGCACACATTCACTAACACTGACACAGACACACAAAGAGCACTTCTGTCAAGTAGCAGTGACAAGCTGAGAAAATTGTGCTAATGTGCAATGCTCCAATCCAGTCTTTAAATCACAAAGTTTCTATCATTAAGGGTTCAAAAGGCCTAAGTTCTCTGACTTTAAATCTGCTGACTAGCTTTGAACAGCTTTATAAAACTACTTTTTGTTTGTAAAAGACTTCTACCTACCACTCCCACCCTAGTACTGTATTCAGGAACAAAGGGAACTATGTGAAAATGTTTTTAAAACTATAAAATATGGTGTTTTCAAGATTAACGCTGTTATCAAAAAACACAGTGTATGTCTTTAAAAACGTATTACAGTAAAAGACATTGTCATTAATACCCCTCAAAATACTCTCCCCCTCTTTAAACACAATTTCCCCATCATTCTTGCCATTTTCTGAAACTGGTGTGGAAGTTCATGAGTCCCTTTACAAGGTGTAATCAAAAATGCAGTGAATACTGTTGTGAAGTGCCTTTCAATGGAAAGCCAGGCTCCTAAAAATGTTACAGTATGACCACATCTACCCTGTTCACGTGGGCATATTCGACTTCTAACTCTTCCCCAAGTGAAAATGACTGGGAAAGATAAATGGTTTTCATTTGATGCAGTACATCGAGGCAGCCACACCACCACCATGAATGATCCTCACAAAAAAGGACTTCTTGAACTGCTTCAGAAAGTGGCAAGAAGCTGGGCGTTGTGGTGCACACCTGTAATCCCAGCACTTGGGAGGCTGAGGCAGGAGGATTGCTGTGAGTTCGAGACCAGCCTGGGCTGAGTAGTGAGTTCCAGGTCAGTCTCAACTACACAGTGAGACCCTGCCTCAAAAAACCAAAATTTAAAAAAAAATTTTTTAAAAAAGAAAGTGGCAAGAAGTTAGGCGTGGTAACACATGACTGTAATCCCAGCACTCAGGCAGCTGAGACAGAAGAATCACAAGTTCAAGGCCAGCCTGACTATGTAGCAAGACCCTATCTTCAAAAAAAAAAAAAAAAAAGTGGCAAGAACAGGATAAATTGCTCAAAGTGAGACTCGGTATTTTGAGGGGGATTAATGGCAATGCCTTTTACTGTAATACATTTGTTAAATTTAAGCATTCATAGTAGTTTCAATCACATCTCATATATGTCAAAATGAATTAGATGAATGAAACTTGCAACCAGATTCTTTTTTTTTTTTTTTTTTTTTTTGGTTTTTTGAGACAGGGTCTCACTATGTAGTTGAGACTGACCTGGAACTCACTATGTAGCCCAGGCTGGTCACAAACTCACAGATCCTCCTGCCTCAGCTTGCGGAGTGCTGGGATTACAGGCATGCGCCACCACCCCTGGCCTCAACCAGGTTCTTAAAGAGCTCAAAATCCTTGGTTTGCAATTTCTGACAAATGACAAAGCTATCAAATTCAAACTTATTGGTGTTTTAATTTAGATTCAACATGTTTGTGCTTTCACGCAGCAGAATTAAGAAAAGTTCTTAGGTATTCTGTGGATTTCAATTGAGCCAAAACAAACTTTAGCTGGCATCCATTAAGTTTTGAATGAAAAGAATAAATAAATCCTGATTCGGCCTCATCCTCTCGGAGCTTCAATTTTCTCACCTGTGAAGGCAGTGAGAGCAAACCTTTTAAGAGCTTTCAATGACGACAAACACGTGGCTGCAGCTCAACTGCCATAGGCTCACTGTTAATATGTTCGTCTTACAAGTCCTGAAAACAAGTAATTTGTGAAATTTGCCTATCCATAAGGCAGCAATATTCAACCTTGCTTAGCACATATTAACAAACCAAAGTATATTTGTATAAAAAATTATTTTTATTAAAACAGCTAAAGCTTGAAAGAAAATAAAAATGTGGTACAAAGAATGACCTATATTTTTATAAATCTCTTAGTAATTTGGCTTAAAAGGTAAATTCTATTTTTTGCTTCTCACTTTTTTATCCCCACTACTAGGGAATGAACCCAGGTCTTTGCACTAAGCTGTATCCCCAGCCCTTTCTCACAGTAGGACAGTGTCCAAGTCTCTCGCTAAATCACTAAGTTGCCCAAGCTGGTACCAGTGCTTTTTGCATTTAATCTTGTGTTAATGTTCCCACTGAAGAATGTGAAGAAAATCTAGTGTCAAATATACAGCTGAAAAAGGAAATACATATGGGGGGTGG
>NW_022900933.1:28746587-28749096 GCF_012274545.1 Fukomys damarensis | reverse complement strand
TTGAACCCAGGGCCTTTGCACTGAGCTACATAAACTTCCCTTTAAAAGATAAGGTCTCGCTAAGTCACTAAGTTGCCCAGGCTGTACTTAAACTTGCAATCTTTTTGCCTCAGCCTGCCAGAGTGCCAGCTAGAAAAATAGTTATGCTAACAATCTGAACAGATAACAGAGCCATTCTGTGATAAGACACTAAAACTCAACAAGGGGAATTTCTTCAATGTTAACGCCAATGTGCAATCTAAAACTACATCAGTTACCTTTTGACACCATTACAAGAACACCTAGTGATTTACCCTCTGGTTTTAATACCTCTCTTTAACATTATGCACTGATCACTAGGAAAACACTGGTTCACGAAGCTAGTGGACCACCAACATATTGACACATTTCACTGGGCCACATAAAAATTGTATTTGACAACAGCTGCATGATTTCACCAGAAATTCTTTCAGCACTGGAAGCTATCAAGCTCATGGAGACAGATACAAATATTCCAAAATTCTATTTTTCATTTAAAAGTTCAACAAAGGCTGTCAGCTGTTTTCTTATGACGACCAAATATCCAAGTCTACATAACCAGTTCATCAGTTCTTATAACTTAAAAATGACACAGTGGACCTGTGACTTACGAACTCAATCTGTTCCCAAGGGCTAGTTGTAACTAAGTCAATACAGCTGAGGTCTGGGTGTTTCTCTGGGTACATGCTGTAGATAACGAGAGGCACATGAATTTTCCATTACCCTAATTAACCCCCCAAGTTGTTCATACAAGCTGGTCATAACTTGAGGGTCCGCTATACTTCATGAAAAAGACAGCTAGTTCTCAACTCAATCATACCAATGCCTTTCCTTATGATAATCATCACTGGTACTTTATGAGCAATTCTATTCCCTCAGAAACAGGTTAAAAAGATGTAATGAAAAGCCAGGGCTGGGCCAGGGATTTAGCTTAGTGGTTCCACCACCTGCCTCACAAGTGCAAGGACCTGAGTTCGATCCACGTTGCCAAAAAGAAAAAAAAAAAAAAAGAAAAGCCAGGGCTTAAAAAATATTTTTACTGCTCCACCGATGACATTCTTTTTAAAAATTTTTAGTTACTTTTTGGTGGTAGCAGGGATTGAACCCAGGACCTCATTATTGAAAGGCAAGCACTACCTCACCGAGCCTATGTCCTCAGCCCTTTTCATTTTTGAGACAGGATCTCGAATTTTCAAATCCTGTGTCAGCCTCCTGACTAGCTGGAATTACAGGTGTGTGCTATCTATCATGCCTAGCTCATCAATGACATCAAGTGAAACAAACTTTTCTTACACCAGATGTGATACATGCCTGTAATCCCAGCTCTATGGGAGCCTGAAGCAGAAGGGCCCAAAGTTTGAGCCCAGCGTGGAAAACAGCAAGACCGTCTCAAAGTAAAATATTTAAAACAAAAAACAAAGAAACAGGCTTTTTTAAAAGTTTGCAAGTGGAGAGTGATTTGAATATAATCTGTAGTAGTCTGACAAGATTATACTGTTGAGACTAAATTACTAATTCCTTTTGTATAATCAAAATGCAAACCCAGTGAAAATGACAAGTATCTTCTTAGTATTAACATGGAAACAGTTTTGACTTCAAAGTTCCTTAGGGACTCACACAGTTAGGAACAGCTCTCCCAAAGTAATAGATACTTTGTTTTCCAGTACTGGAGACTAAACCTATAGCCTTAAGGTCATCAGGCAAGGGTGCCTTCCCATTGGACTACATCCTCAGGCCTTTAAAAAAAAATTTTTTTTTTGAGCGTCTGCCTACATTTCACAGCCTGGACCCAATCATAAAATAGGGAAAGCCCTCACTTTTCCTAACTATACAATTGGGAATATTACCACTTACCTCTCAAGGTTCTCCTGGGGATTATCATGAGTTAATTGTGTACATACACACACACAATAGGCACAGTGCCTGGTCCCGAGTAAAAACGGTAAGAGAACAGAGGAAAAAAGCACTCCTCACTATTGCAAGAAAGAAAGTATATAAAGTGTTTGAAAATAAAACTCACTGAGCCATTTATAAAGTAAATGCCACAAAATAACATTCATATACAAAGTGACAGTTCTGAGGATACAACGTAAAAAGGAAAGCAACAAGAACAGGAATAACAACAAAATTCAATAAAAAACTATAGAAAATTAAGAGCCTCAGCAAAGGAAACTATTTCAAATCAGTACTGAAAGGGGAATGGGGGGTTACCCACAGACCGTTCAATAAAATGATGATTAAACAAAATAGGGAGTATCAGATTTAAAGACGGCAGAGTAAAAAGGTAACACTGTCCGTCGGTAGATGTGAAAACTGCAATCACTAAAATTACCTTGCAAACTCTAAATTGTATTGGGCCAAAGACAATAAAACTTACCAACATAAGCTCCTAATTCTTGCAATTTCCCCTTAATGGCACTCTGAGGAGGGGAAAAAAGGAAACGTGACCATGAGAACCGCAGCGCTAGGACACCAAGCCCGAGCGCCGAGC
>NW_022900933.1:28731243-28746444 GCF_012274545.1 Fukomys damarensis | reverse complement strand
GGCCCGCACGCTCCCGACGGCCACTTCCTCTGCCGCAACCCCACCACCCGCCGCCCTCTCCGAGGCCTAGTCTGCGCCAGGCCCGAAGCAGCCTGGACAAGGAAACGCCACAGCCGGGCCCACTGGCCCCGTTACTCCTGGCAACCGCCCTCCAAGGCCCAGCTTCGTCCCCCAGCTCGACGCGGGCCTCACCCGGATCTTGCGGCTGATCTCGGTGCCGATCTCCATGGCTCCGCGGCGGCCAGCGGATTCCGCACTGCGCTGCTTATTGTCTTTTAACTTTACTTGACAGGTCTTGTTTCTCATTTTTTGCTCTTTTCCCTGCCCTCCCTTAGTCCTCGCCTCCGCCGGCCCGGAGCCCCAAGGCAAGCTGGAGTGACTACGCATGCGCTTGCGCCTGCGCGCACCTGAACCAGGCGCAGCCTGTGCCCTGGCGACCTCTGCTGGCCTCATCGAGAACGGCGGCGTATGCTGAGCCTGACTTCAACCTGTGGACAGACGCTTGAGAGACTGACCGTCATTCTTTGCTTCCTTAAACCTCTTCTTACTCTTTTTTGGGGGGTGCGGGAGGTCGAGACAGGGTCTCACTATTTAGTTGAAACTGACCTGGAACTCACTATGTAGCCCAGGCTGATCTCGAACTCACAGCGATCCTCCTGCCTCAGCCTCCCAACTGCTGGGATTACAGGCGTGTGCCACCATGCCTGGCTCCTCTTACTATTTTTGCTAGCCTTTGGATAATAAGGATGGAGTAAATGTGTAACAGAAAGTTTTCGGGCTTTGGTGTGATACCTGAATTCAAATGCAGCTTTCGCTTACTGCTAGAATGGCATCTATCCAGATATTTCAATCAAACCCTCATTTGGCTTTCCTGTCAAGTACATTGCCTGCCAAAGTTACACTTGGAGGGAAAAAGGGGTATTCAGTGCAACCAAACCCATTCGGTGCAGTCCTTGCTTTGACTCTGCAAACGCCCTGGCTTCCCTGGGTTTGTTTCTCCTCCCTTCTATCAACACCTTTTCTTCACACTAATCCTCATCTTCCCTCTCCTTTCTGAATTCCCTCTAGACAACTTTTAATTTTCAGGCCTTCACTTGTCACCTCTAGACTGATGATGGCTGAATTTCCCATCTGCCTTTGTAAAAGACAGTTTAGTTAACTTATAGACAGTAAAGGACAGAGCCTAAGTCAGCTAGTTACAAAGAAAATAAAGTACACATACACGAAGTAGGAACTAATCCAAGCCCGGCAGCCAGCTAAGCTTAGAAATGTAAATGCAAACACAGTAAAAAAAGATAAAGAGAATTCAGATAAGAACTCTAACTCTGAAGGAAAAAACTTCTTAGGTAAAATATGCTGTTAATTAACAACTCACTACCTTTGGGGTAGACTTGGAGAATCTTAGAAATACAGAGTAACTGGTTTCCCTTGAATACAGTTCCCTTTCAATTTGGCCAGCTGAGTAAGGAATTTTCTTTAAACTTTATAAAACTTAAACCCTAACTGATTATTCTAAACCCACAGACCCATCTGTGATAGGTGATCACTGGGTAACTAAACAACTTCGGTTCTCTGCTTGTTATATTAGACCAAGACAAAGGAAACACCCTAGCAACCCACTAAGGAACCCTCCAGTATACTCACCGGAGCTATTTTTTTCTTCTTAAATTCCCAGTGAGCAATTCCCCTTTAACCTCCTTTCTGTTCACAGTTTCATTCTTCAACTATGTGAGACAACAGGCTTGTTTTGCAGCTGTTTCTTTTTTTCTTTCTTTTTTGAGACAGGGTCTCACTATGTATTTGAGACTGACCTGGAACTCACTATGTAGCCCAGGCTGGTCTCGAACTCACAGCGATCCTCCTGCCTCGGTGTTCCAAGTTCTGGGATTATAAGCGTGCACCACCAGGCCCGGTGATAGCTGTTTCTTCTTGACTTCTTTCCTGAACCCAGCTCTCAAATTTTAAATGGCCACACTCACTTTATTTTCTCCCAATGAAGCACTTCATGACTAAAGTCTTTATCATCATCTCCTCTTCCCCTGCTCATATTTTCTTCCTGATTTTCCTTTTTCTACCCATAACTGAAAGAAGCCAGCACCTGCCAAAGATCACTCCACACACCAAGAGAGCTCATATGAGAGATTTTATTGTAGAGCCGCTGTGGCATGGTGGCCCGCTCAGAGAAGGAGGAAGAAAAGGAATAGAGAGAACTGCATGGAAGGGGCTTGGTTATAGAGTGGGTGACTGGTGTAGATGGGTTGGGGATTGTGTCGGCTGCACGGGCAGCCACTCAGGGGTCATTATTTGTGATCTATTTTTTATATGGACAAGTTGCTTGCGTGATGGTCTCATTTATGACTGGTGACACATGATGTAGGAAAATGGAATTTAAAGTGAAGAAGGAAGTTGTTAATCAGAATGGTGGCAGCTATGTTAAGGCACTTACCTTATAATAGCAGTTTAATTCTCCCTGTCCCTGATCACAAAACCTTGGAAGCAGAATGGGCATAAAGAGAGGTTTCCCTCCTCCCTCAATCCACCTATTTCTCAGTGTTCTATTAGTTACTTATTGCTTCATAACAAATGAACACGAACTTAGCAACTTAAAACACAAACATTTCTCATCTCATTATTTCCAGGAGTTAGCAATTAGAGCACATCTTCACTGGGTGGTTGGTTCAGGACTGCAGAGAGCCTATGTCAGACAGGCTGTGTTCTCATCTGGAGAATCCCTTTTCAAGCTCATTCAGGTGTTTAGCAGTGTGTGGTCAAGGTACCCAACGTGGCTGAGTCTCAGGATTTCTCCCTACATCTTACACTTGCTAGTGACTCACCATATGTTATGTAGGCTGCGCATACACAGTGAACATGTAAACAATTAGTCTATGTGTCTTTGCTATTTTTTTCTCATGGCTGATACAAAATACCTGACACCCACCTAGATAAAGAAGGAAAGTTTGTTTTGGATCATGATTTGTAGAGATTTCAGCCCATAGTTGGCTGGCTCCAAGGCAGGACAGTATAGGGAACATTCGGGGACAAAAAGTTAGAGCCTCAGTGAGGTTTCTGACAAATAAAGAGTTAAACCCTTGCTAGGGAGGGAGAAGCTAAGTAAAAGAGAGAACTGACAATGACAATCCTGGCCCATCTTGCTTTATGCCGAGGCACAACTCCCTCCTCCCTACATCTTCAATTAAGCACAACAAAAACAAAGTGAGGAGAGGGGGGGACTATATCATAAAAACTCAGTATATAAAATATACACTATCACTGAAACATTGACACCCATGTATATTTAAGTACATATATTTTTATTATTCTCACCATAGTAATACACTAAAGTACACATTTATCCTTTTTACTGAATTGGCCTTGAATGAAACTCTGCTGTAAGTCTCACAGGATAAAAGCACCTGGACAACACAAAGAGACCAAAGAAGTGCTTATCCAAAAAAGTACACATAGGTAATGGAAGGGTTAATGGCCAAATCAGGGGTGTTAGAGCCCAAAATAGCCAATCAAGTTAGAACAACTCTCAAGGGGAAGAGTACCTTCCTTGCAATGTGATGAAAGGAGTTTAGAGTAAAGATCCTTGAGTTACAGTTTTAGACTGTTTACCTTACTCCAACAAGATTACTATTTATCTACTTATTTTCTCTCCTTTTCCCAGTAAAACGATTTTGCTTCCCCATTTCTCTTCCTTTCCCAATAAAGTGATATTGTTTCTCCTCTCTAATTCTTTTATTGATATAGGATTTTTTTTACAGGCCCTAAGTAAAAATATACCCTCATGAAACATAACAGCAGATGACAGATGGTCATCACAGAGGAGAAATAGTCCATGGTGTGGCAGGCAGAAGGCAGGAAGAAGCAAACAGCAAGCCTACTTTTTTCTCTACCCCTAAAATCCCATTAAGGCCTATTGATTGATTCCACACACCCCCAGGGTGACCTTCCTATTATCTACCTCCAGAACTATGCTAATTCCAATCAGTGGACCAATTTACTACCAACACTTTAATCCCAGTATCACAAGCCCTAGATCCAGCCAGCTCCAAAACGTCCCACCTGTAAGCACATGAGGATTGGGGTAGGGGGGTAGGGAGACGTCTAGATACAAGTCATAATACTGTTTTCTAAAACTTTGTGGCAGCTTGCCAGCCCTGAGTGATATCATATAAAAGGGAGTGGGATCCTTTAGTGTCTCCCATACCACTGAGACAGTAAAAGCATGTCAGACATTCCCATGGCTCCATGTTCTTTCTTTGGGTTACCCAAATCTCAAATGAATTTTCCCAGCCAGGATGGGCAGCTGAACAATTGGTGTAGTTGGCAATATTCACAGCAGCCTGGTATGAAACCCTCTGCTCTCCTGGGTGGGATTGAGGGGTAGCCAGCCTCTTCTTGACATGGACCCCTGAGCAGAGATGGATAGGACACCCAACTGTGGGAAGGGGCTAAAAGCCAATCTCACTGAGAGAGAGCTGGCTATTGTTTATGTTGTGATAGCCACTGAAAACATCACCAAGACAGCTCCTATGGGCAAGTCCTCCTACCTGATAGTGGTATGGGTCACAGATTTGACTGCTAAACCCCAGAGGGTATTGCCCAGACTCTTACATTGACAAAGTTGGGGGCATACCTGTAACAGTGCAGTACTCTATCCACTAGCCCCCTGCAAGGAGAGCTACAAGAGGTCCTAGGACTGGGGGCCCAAGAGTCCCCACCCTTGAGGGGATAGAGACCAGGCAAGCCCTTAGGAAGAGAGTTATCCCCTATTCCTAAAGATTCCTGGTTTACTGATTTCTCAAGCTGTGAGCCACCAGCTGCTTGGACAGGGTGGCTACTCAGCTCTTGACTGGCACCTTATGGCTTGACACCAGAACAGGATAGAGTAGCCAATGGGTTGAATTGCCTGCTGTCTACTTGGTAATAGCATATCAGCCATCCTTGCTCACATTCTCTAATGGTGGTATATAAGGAACTAACCACATGGCACTTGACTGATTAGTCACGATGCATCACCCTCTTTGGGGCTGAACCATTTGGGAAAATTGGTGGGCCTTGGGCCATTGAAAGCAGGTAATGGTGTATCATGTCACAGTTACAACCCCTTAGCATCCCCTCAGGGATGGACATAGCCTCATGGCTACATCTCTGATTGTTGCATGCAGGGCAAACAGCCATGTGGGCTACAGTGCAGGTTTGGGGTCTGCTCATGATGCTGGTGTGTTTGCACACACACACACTCTGGAGATCTATGGCAACCATTGGAGAAGCACACTAGGGATGAAAACCCTTGACCAGGTGGCAAGTCAATATCATCAGTCCCTTACCAAGATCAGAAGGGAAGTCCTACCTGGTCACTTGTGTGGATATGGCCACGGGAACTCCTGGCAGTTTAGCCTTGCTTTCTGATCAGGCAGGGGTGTTGCATGCCCTCCTTGGCTCGGTTACGTGCCATATATGACTGGCCCATGATTAATGAAAGTGACCAGGGAAACCATTTTACAGGCATCAAAGTACAACAGTGGGCTAAGGATATGAGCATTGCCTGGTTGTTCCATGTGCCTTATAAACCCTAAGGTCACCAGGATGATCCAGTGCACCAGTGGAGGGGTTACTGCACCTCGTAGCACCTTCCATTCGATTACAGGTGAAAACCACTGACACTTCTGAAGCCTGGGGTGGGCCACCAAGGCAATATTTTGCTGCCAGCACCAACAGCCCCGCACCCAGGACAAGCAAAAGACTGGACCTGGCCGTGGATAATACAGGCTTCCCACATTTGATGGGTGGCGCTGCTGGACCTGTGGGGAGCCAGGTTAGATTATGATCTTCAGATAATCCCACGGGTGACTAGCACCTGGCCCCCAAAGGTCACATAATCCCACACCGGGGCAAAGTCAATTCTTAGAGGAGCTCTTGTATTGTCCCTGTGGCCCATTATGATCTCTCCCCTCCTACATGTTGAGCCTCCACACACCACAGGCCTAGCAAGAAAGGTTTGGTATGCAAAACCAGGTAGACCTCTTACCTGTTACCCTCCTGTCCTCAGATGACATATATCTTGCTGGAGGTTAAGGACCTACTGTTACTGGTCCCTTTAACTGGTGTGTCTTTTCCACCCCTAAAAACACCCACAGTGACACATTGGTTGCTTGGGCTCACACATATGCTGATGTTGCCAATCAAACAAGCTGTTGGGTATGTACTGAACTGCCTACCAGCACACTGTTAGCTTGTCTTGGAAGATCAGGTCTGCTACAGTGCAGAATTGGATTTGGCTGACCTCTTGATCCAAGGACAATCTGCCCACTGTCTGGAACAAAACCAAGGTGCAGGTGTTTGCTATGGTACTGGGACAGGTGAACCACTCTCATCCCTGGACTGGCTATTCTGTTTGGATGTTAGGATGGCTCACTGCAAAGGCAGCAGAACTGAGAAGGCCTGCCCCTCTGGGCATACAAGTCATGGATTCAGGGATGGGTGGACTTCCCTTGTTCAGTGTACAAATGTTTCCCAAAGGTGTGATGAGGAAAAATGGGGTCACAGAAACTAAACTAAATCATTGGCCTCACCCATGCCAAAAGGCAATCCCTGGGTATGCGGTCCTCCATGGGTGGCCTTACCTGCCTGTTACCTGGACAGGATGCTGCACATGGGAATGGCCATACCTCCTAGCACAAATGCTGATAATTTTCTCTACTCTGCCCAGTCATCAGGAGGCTTTCAGACCAGGGAACTACATGGTGGTATCACCTACTTGCCATTTTCCCCCAGGGCACTACCATAGCTACTCAAACTGAAGTTACTGCTCTTGCCTCGCTTACCACCCATTTGTTCTTTTAATTATACTCAAGGGCCTTAGGACTGTTAAATGAGGAAGTCTACCAGCTACTCAAATTTGCTTTGCAGTACAAGATGGCCTTGGATACTCTCACAGCCTGCATTTCCTATGTTGCTGTGAAGTATGGGTGCAGTGCTCCACACTTCTCTCTAAAGGAAGCATGCCTAAGAGTCACTGGTAGACAGTGACGTCAAAATCCGAGTGGGGTGGTGTGTGTGGTCAGGGTACCCGAGGTGGCTAAGTTCAGGCTTTGCACCTGGGGCTTCCCCTTGGTGGTGAGCCAGCACATGTTATGTAGCCTGCAGATGCACACTAGGAAACATGTAAACAAGCAGTCTGCAGGAGGACTCATCAGTACTGCTCTGCTCCCACTGAGATAGTAAAGGCACGTCAGACATTTCCACAGCTCAGGTCTTTTCCTCAGGCTGCCCCAAATCTTGAGTGAATCTTCCCAGCCTGGAGCAATAGCAGAACAAACGGGAGTTCATTTTCTTATAGATAGGTGAATGAGGGCACTGTCTTTCAGCTGGTTATCATCTAGAGGCTGCCCAAAGGCTTTGGAGATGGCCCACAGTTTCATGCCCCCACGACTGCTTCAACATGGCTGCTCATTCAATCAAGTCCTCCAAGAAATTTCCCTCTGAGCTCAGAGAAGGCCTTAATTCTCTTTTAAGAGCTTTCATCTAATTAAGTTAGGCGCATCCAGGGCTCAATTTATTAGGACTTCAATTTATTAGGACCTCATTTACATATGAGAACCCCCATACTCATTAGCTAGAAGCAATCCATACCTAAGTGGAAGAGGTTGTTCAGAGTATAAATAGTAGGAACAAGAATTATGGGGCCAGCCAGGCTCGACGGTGCACACCTATAATCCTAGCACTCCAGAGACCAAGACAGGAGGATTACAGCAAGTTTGAGGCCAGCCTGGGCTACATAGTGGATGTAAGTCCAGCCTGAACTGCATAGTGAGATCCCATCTCACAAAAAGAGAAAACAACAACAACAAAAAAGAATTATGGAGCCAGCCAGGGGTAGAGGTACACATCTATAATCCCAACACTCTGGGAGGCTGAGGCAAGTTTGAGGCCAGCCTAGGTAATTTAGTCAGACAGTTTCAAACACAAAATAATAAAAAAGAATCTTGGGATGTAGCTCAGTGCAAAGGCCTTGTTTCTTTCCATAGTACTACACACACACACACACACACACACACACACACACACACACACACTCAATTATTTGGCCATCTAGGCTCTGTCTGCCACTGGCTCTTTCAAAAATCTCATATAATCCTTTCTTTGGGAATTTCCATCATATCTGTATGGGAAGTTTCATCTCTGTAATGTTAATTTCAAGTGTGTGTGTGTGTGTGCATGTATGTGTGTGTGTGTGTGTTTGGTGTTTGTTTCCTTAAAAAAATTACACATTTTCTGTAGGTCTTTATATATTTTCTGAAACGGCTTCCAGTACTCTGAAGGTTGAGGGAGGAGGATTTTGAGTTGGAAGCCAGCCAGGGCAATTTTGCCAGGCCTTGTTTCATGTTCAAAAGGGACAAAGACGCTAGCACCATGGTGCAAACCTGCAAGGCCAGTACTGTGGGAGGCTGAGGCGGAAAGATTTTAATGTCAAGCCCAGGCCTGGCAATTCAGTGAATTAGTGAGACTTTGTCTCAAAAGTAAAAACTAAGCCAGTTGTGGTGGAACATGCATCTAATCCGAGTACTTGGGAGGCCGAGGCAGCAGGGCTGTCACAAGTTCGAGGCCAGCCTGAATCACATAGTGAGCTCAAGATCAGCCTGGACTACACAACGAGACCCTGTCTCAAAAAACTAAAATACATACATACAAACTAAAAAGGGTTGGGGATTTGCCTCAGTGGTACAGTGCTTGCTCAATAAATGTGAAAATGTGAGGTCCCAAGTTCAAACCCCAGTACCAAGGCAAAAATAATTTTCTTTCAAGAATACTAGACACTTAGTAAGCACTTTAAAAATTTTTTCGGGGGTGGGGATACAGGGTCTTGCTATGTGCCCTAGGCCAGCCTTCAACTTTCTGCCCTCATGGCTCAGCCTTCTGAGTGCTTGGACAGCAGGCATGTCCCACCATGCCCAGCTGTAAGCACTTATTAAATATTTGTAGGGTAAAAGAAATTAAGATCTGATGTACACAAGCATTCCTCATGGATAAATCCAACGATCACACACTCATTCAACATTGATGAGCACCAGAGCACAGCAACTGAGAACAGGGACCCTGAGCCAGACTGTCTGGTTTTGGACAGTGGTGGCAGGAACGCTCCCTCTGATGCCTTAGGCAACTTGTTTATTCTCTCTGTGCTTCAATTTCCTCATCTGTGGGATAGATACGGTACTAGTTTCTCCTGCAAATGTTTTCTTATGAAGATGTAGTAAGTTGATATTTGTGAAGCATTTTGAACTGGGCCTGGCTCATACCGGCACTGTTTGTTGATTAAAAATTAAACACCTACACTGAGCCAGACCCTACACTCTGAGCCAGCACACAGAGATGAACAAGACTGATTCTCTGCTTTTATGACATTCACAATCCTAAAGACAGGTGAGTAATTTGTTTTATCTATCATTTTATAACTAAGAACCATAAATACATTTTCCCATTATTTGTGCCATTATAAAATTGGCAGTCAGTAGTTGGAAATTTTGTTTTATTTTGGTGTTGGGTACTGCATCTAGAATTTGTTAACCCATGGAGCATGTCACACTCTCCCACAGACCAACAGTTAGATGATACCAAAAAGACACTTTATAAAAAAGTAGAAAACATTCTCAATGGAATGTATTCAAAATTGGAAAATTTATGTAAATATATTCAAGAAAGAGTTGAGTCTGCACTGTAGTTCAGTGGTAGAGCTTTTGCCTAGCATGTGTGAAGGAGACCTTGGTTTGATCTGCAGGACTGAAAAGATGGGGAAAGAAAACTTTAACTTTTAGGACAATAATTTTACAGTTATGGAAGAGACTTGAAGGCTATCTGAGAATCAAATACAGTCAGACGCCAGAACATCCAGGGTTTGGATCACAGAGCAGGCAGCCCCATGAAGGTGATTGCTTTTGGGAGTTTGAGGCTGTTCTAGATGCTCTCCTGGAAATTACAGCTTCACAAACCATATCACATCTCCAGGAAGGGGTTCAGGATGACCCTATGAGAGAATCCGAAGAGAGGAGATTATTATTATTTTTCTTTCTTTCTTTTGGTGGTGGTGCCAGGGATTCAACCCAGGAGCCCTCTACCACTGAAGTACATCCCCAGCCCACAGTGCTGGGATTATAGGTGGGTACCATCAGCCTGGCTTAGGGTACATGTATTTACAAGAAACTAAACCAGACGATGACAAGTGATGTAATTTCCTCCATGTGGAGTATAAGAATTACATTTCAGCAAACCACAGTGCCTCTAAAAGGGGTCTAGGCCATCTTCCAAAGAGTGAAAATATCTGAAAAAATAATTGCCCTTGAAATTGGGGCAAGGCTATGTACTAACCCTGCCCCCACAGAGCCCTAAATTCTCCAAGGCAGCTTCCCTGGTATCTCCAGCCCCCTCTCGGGGTTACATTTAAGCTGGATTTCACACACCCTTCTCAAGGGTGTGTGGAGGTTGAGGGAGGGTTCTTCCAGCCTTAATGCTTTGCTCTTTGAGTGTGTAGTGATACAAGCAGCAATTAACCAGGCATTACCAATCCATTTAGACTATAAACCCAAGTATAAATTTCATCCTTGCCTCTGAGAATTATACCTTTACCTGTTGTTCACTTGGTGAGTTCTTGAGGACAGGGATTGTCTTAGTCACTTTTCTTGTCACTGGGACAAAATTCCTTATACTTGAAACTAAAAGGAAGAGTGGTTTATTTTTGTTCACGGTTCAGTCCAGTCAGCTGGATCCAAGGCAGGACAACATAGCAGAGGGGCATGGTAGAAGAGAGCTGCTCACAGCATGGTGGACAGGAAAAAGTGAGCTAAGGGAGGAGCCAAGGAGGCAGATATAACCTTCTGGGTCACACCCACACTTATCTACCTTTGCCGACCAGACTCCATCTCCTAACAGCAAGTCACAATTCAATCATCTTCCAAAGGTCTGGCCTCTGAGCACATGAAGCTTTGGAAAGATGTCTTCTGAAATTGGAGTGGAAACCTCCCTGACCCCACAACTCTTGAATGCTGTATGCCTGTAAAACCAGCACCATGTGGATGACACCAAAGTCTGCTGTCTGCATAAGCAGTAGCCAGGCCTTCTTGAGTCATAGCTACCGAGGCTTCTGAGTGCCTGGATGGCTGAGTACTATGATCTACATTCTGGCGAGCTGATTCCTTAGGCACCCATTCTGGAGCACTGTGCCCTGGGGCTACTCTTCAAAGTCTTTTACCTCTGCAAATTTGAGCCTGTGAAGGATAGGCCCTTGCTGGTCCCTTACATGCTCTCCAGGTGTCTATTTTTATTGTTCCAATGTGAAGTACTTGGCTTATTTTTCTTTTTTTTTTTTTTTTAGCAGCCAAGATTTCTTCTGCTCCAGCTTTAGAGGTCTCAGTTTATTGGAACTTTCCTTCTGGTGAAATTCAAAACTTTAAAAAGTCACTCAACTGTGCTATTTTTTTTTCTTTTGGTGACTCTCAATGTAGAGCTAAAAGCCCCAAACTGTATCCATGCCACAGCGTAAATATCGATCTGCCTAGAAATTTCCTCTGCCAGATCAATTATTCCACCATCCTTAATCTCAATCTCCTGCAAAGTCTCATAACATGAGGAAAATACAGAAAAATTTTCTACCAGACCATAACAAACATGGTCTTTGGTCCAATTGCCAATGGAGTACTTGTGTCCAACTGAATTGACCAGAATCTCTCATCAATCTCAATTTAAAGCATTCTAGAGCTGCTTTTCCAACTAGCATTTCTAAACTTTTCCAAACTCTTCCCATGAAGCAGTTCCAAAATCTTCTGAGTCACATGGTCAGGCAGCGTCATGGCAACAACTTCACTATTAGTACCAAATTCTGTATTAGTCACTTTTCTCATCACTGGGACAAAAACTAAACACCTGCAACTAAAAGAAGTATTTTATTTCACATTTCAGTCCAAAGTTGGCTGGCTCCAAGACAGGAAAGCATAGCAGAGGGGGTCATGGCAGAAGATAGCTGCTAATAGCATGCCAGACAGGAAGAAGAAAATCAAGGAAGGAGCTCGGAAGGAACATATAACCTTCTGGGTTAGGCACGTAGTGACCTGTTTCCTCTGACCAGATCCTACCTCCTAACAGCAAGTCCATTATACTGTCCTCCTAATCCAACCACCTTCCAAAGTTCTGGCCTCTGAACACATGAGAATTTGGAGGACATCTAGATATAAACCATAACAGGGATGTATGATCTTCACCTCTTTGCAGCATTTGCCTTCCAATATGTGTAGGATGAAGGGGGCAGTGTTTTTCAACTGAGACTCTCATAAAGCATGTCTACCTTTAGATAAAAAATCTAAGTCTTGGTAATCCAACCACCTTCCAAAGTTCTGGCCTCTGAACACATGAGAATTTGGAGGACATCTAGATATAAACCATAACAGGGATGTATGATCTTCACCTCTTTGCAGCATTTGCCTTCCAATATGTGTAGGATGAAGGGGGCAGTGTTTTTCAACTGTGACTCTCATAAAGCATGTCTACCTTTAGATAAAAAATCCCTAAGTCTTGGGAAGTACATTTACAGCAACCACTTTTGCTACTGAGATTGACCTGCTTCTCCATTTTCCTGTCCATTTCAACAAAAATCTCAACAACGTCATCATTTCCTTGAGGTGCAGGGAAACATATACACAAAATCTGCAACTGAAAAGGTGATATACCTCATGCAGCGTTGAGTGGTAAGAAGAGCTCAGGACGAAGATTTCAAGATTGACAATTCCACTTTTCTTGTTCTAGCCCCACATGGTTGTCTTTGTGGTGGTGGTGAGGAATAATCCCTGGATTCTTGTACAGGATGGTTAATTTATATAGTGGGGTTTAAACTCCTAAGAAAATACTAGTTAATACACCACCCAAACTACAATCTTTCCCTTTTATCTTGTCACTTTACATGTAGACCTTTTTCAACTTTATTGTGTATTGTAGAATTACCTTCCACTGTAAAGGTATGTATAAAACGCTGCTTTCTAGCTAACGAGAGGTAAAGACAGCATACAGATGTAGTTACCTATATTTCTATAATCTCTGTAAAGATACATAAGAACGAGTTACAGCTGGTTATTCTCAGAACTGGGTGTCTAGCAGGGAAGAGTAGGAAGGACAAGTTTTACCCATACCCTTTTGTACCTTTCTGGGTTGAATCATATAAATTCCCACACTCCCATACACAGAAATCATAAACCAATAATAATTTTATGCCTAACCCTTTGAAGGGGTTGTTCTCACGCCTAGTCATGGGAATGCCAGTGCCAAATTAACATGACTGAGGGAAAACAGAGCTTAAGTACTTGGTCAGTAAATGGCATCTGTGGACTCTGAGGAGGAAGTTCAACTCAGTTGTCTAACATCCCTTGGGTTTTATGATCATTTTCTATTTTTAAAATTCTTTTATTTTCTTCCCAATTCAATCAACAAGTTTTTATTTAGTGCCTACTCTCTGCCCAGTACTGTCCTAGGAATTTGAGGAGATATAAATGAAGCCTCCATGAAACAATTTTTAAAGTTCCTGCCAAGTGTGGCTATCGCTGTGGAACGAGGTGGCTAGAAAGTTGTCTTGGAAGCGGTCTTGAGTGAGAAGGTTAAGGCTCAGACCAATGGAAAGGGCGCTGGAGGGGGTGCTGCCCCCGGGAAAACTGCTTGATGGCGGGTAGACAGGTCCCAGGCGAGAAGAGAAAGGTCAGTTTAGAAAGCCCATAAAGGTAGGGGAGTCAAGTTTAACCTTGGGAGTCTACTAAGGGACAGTGATAAACCCAAGAAAGAGGTGAGCCAGTAGCAGTATGGAAAAAGAGAGAACTGAGGAACCAGATGCAAGCCACCCTGGCTGCAATAATCAAGATGTGAAATGAAGAGGGTTTGGATCATACTGCACCTGGGGAACACATGAAAGAGTTCCAGAGACATTTCAAAGGGGGAAATACCAAACTGGGATGACGAAGTCAGACCAGTCCTATACAATTCCAGCATTTCTAGCCTAGCAGTCCAGAAACGTGACTTTCAGGTCTTTTTTCTGTCCTTACATACAAATCGATCTGCTTGTGGAGTCCAGTGGAAGTATCAATTCTATTTAAAAAATTGAACTATTTTCCCATTAGAAATACAGGTAGTTTTGCATCTGGCCGCAGGATCCAAGCTGAATCCTGTTGGGCCTTTTCTTCAATAGTACGCTGGCATCCATGACAATGGCTCCAACTCACACCCTGCTCTATGTAGTGTGTTTTCCACCCACACCAGAAATCCTTTGTGCACGAGGACCGTGTCTCAAGCATAGTAATACGCACTCAGCGCTTGATGATGTTGGAGAAAGTGAGATTTATGTGAAACATTGAAAAGCTTTCCAGAAACAACAGTATCAAAATAAAATCATTGAAATTAAAGTTTACATAAATTAAAAGTCTCTTTGCTCCAACTGCTCAAACCACCTGCCAAGTAAAGATCAAATACTCTTTTGTAATGGTGGTAGAGTCATGCAGTTTTCTTCCTTGTCTTATGTGTTGCAATAATGAGGTTAAAAAAAAAAATCCCACCAAAAACAGCCTCATGTGAAGCATTACTGGCGGGGTTTAGAATTAAATGAAACCGTTCGAGTATTTTACCCTAGTGGATTGGGTGGTTGTTATTATTCTCCACAGTATAAGAAACAGCTACAGAGAGGCTAAGGGATTTGCACAAGATCCCCAGCTAGTGAGTGCTGGCGCTGGTACTTGAAGCCAAACAACTGGTCACCTTCCTTACAGCTCTAGTCTGTATTGCATTCGCATACAGCTCTCTTTGGGGGTCCAAAGGTTACTGGAAACTTTCCAACTACTGTATTCCGTGAGGGTGCTTCCCCACCAGTACTGACCAGCATTCAGTTTTACGGTATACTGTCCATCCTTAGGAGCAAGCACTAAGGCAAGACAAGTAACACCTGAATCATCTTCAAGAAACGTACAAGAATAAACGCCAACAACAACAGCATTTTATAGACCACCCCCTAATCACAACGCAAGAATACAACCCTTTCCCTGGCAAGGAGCTAATATTCCCCCTCCCCTCTTTTTTATTAAAAGCCCTGCTTTATTTGGAAACTCTCAAAATAAATGGTCACACGATTAAAAAAAGCCGCGGCGCGCCCCCTCCCCGGCGGCCGGGCGCAGCTGT
>NW_022900933.1:28723674-28730805 GCF_012274545.1 Fukomys damarensis | reverse complement strand
GAGGGGAGGGCGGGCGTCCGCGACCCCGAGTCCCGGAGGATGGGCTGGAGCGTAACAAAGAGGAAAGTCTTCTTTCCCCAGGTCCGCTTTGATCCTCTCGAGCGAGTTCTAAAGGGGTCTTGAGCTTCTGAACGCCTCAGAGGATGGCTGCGGCTGAATTCTAGATCAGGGTTTTAAAAGTCTCCGGCGTCTTTGTGCCTCTTGCAATAAGTGTGAAATTTGTCTGGTAACTTTGCAGAGAGGGGGCCTAAGGAAGGACTGGCAACGCCTTGTTTTGTTTCTGGAGTAAAGCATGTTTACACTGGAAAGAGTATTCTTGGATCTGCAAATTCCGACTTGTGCTTTCTGCAAATCCTGGTTAGATTGGCCGCTCTTGCCATGTTCGCCCTATTTTCTTTTTTGCTAAGAAAGCCTTATGATAATAGGGTATAGTGGAAAACACATCAGGACATTCCAAGAGACAATCGCTATATGCCTAATAGTTGGAATTTTTTTTAAAAGTTTGGGATATGACAATATTTTACTTTGAAAATAGTTGTTTTGTTTCAAGGGCATTTTATGGTAGGCTATCTTTGCACAGATGTTCGGGAGAAACAGGTTTGATTTAATGCAATAGATGTAGCTATTTAAATAATGTCATAATACGATCTCCTTTTAGTGATTCTTTTGTGTTAAAACAGCACTGGCGAATTACCCATGGTGAGGACCTTAGCAACAAGGGAACGGGGAACAAGCTACAAGGTTCCGAGTTAAAATGTGTTTGAGAAACTTTTGGAAGGGGATATAATATTGAAAGGAGAAATTAAACTGAATTCACAAATATTGCAGATTGCTTTCTGTAAACTTGTACTAAAGCAGAATTTAGTATGTATATTTGTTTTCTTATGAAATAACAGAATGGTGTTGTAAGCAAAGTATCTTTTTTAAATCTATGTAGGACTTATATTTCTTTCAGTAGTTAAATTTTAATTCCAGACCCAGCTACTTTTCAAATTATTGCATATTATTTAACACCTTAAAGTCTTCCCAAGCATCTTATTCTTATTTTTTTCTTAGTTTTAATATTATATCCAAACACTCATAACTTTGTATCATTTGGTAGCAAATACTGCACACAGCAAAATTAAGATATGTAATCATTGATAATTTTGTAATTTACTAAGTAATGTTATTAAACACAGTGGGTTTTATATAAGTAAACAAAAACCAAGCCATTCTTAGGGCTATACCTTGGAAGAAAATGTACCTGATACGTACACACATTCCTTTCAATCACATAACACCTACCAAAACAAGAAAGAGAAAACATTAGCTTTTCCTTATCCCTGATACTGTAAAACATTTCAAATCTCAGGGACAAATGAAATTTTACTTTTGAGTTTGCATAATCAGAGCTTAAGTTAATAATTAAATTATATATAGTATAGTATCTACTGCCTTCAAGGCATAGTTCTTTGTGGTGAAACTGCCATATTTGAACATCCTCCAAATTAAATATTTATCTTTCCTTTCATTTATGTAATATCTTGTCTCTTCATCCACACTACCTGTCCTGTTTCACGTTAGAATAATTTGCATGTCAAGTTGAAATCCACCACCTTTTCTCATGAAGGGGTATTTAGTATACATGTATATATATATAAAATCTTAAAATTTACATTGTTGGTCTGCTTAAAACCTTGTTATTTAACTTTCTCATTTCTTGACTCCCCTTCAATTTTTTTCATCTATTTAGTTTATACTCCTGAAACATCAAAGGGCATTGGAAACGTCTACAATTGGAGAACATATCATTTTATAGTGTTTACTTTTTATGTCCTTCCATTCTCTCATGGTTTTACCTAGAGAAGGCACTATGAAAATGCTGTAACAGTGATCTTGGTAGTTTTAGCCCCCCCGCAACTTGCTTTATCTCCTGTTTTTAACTTTTTGTTATATCTTTCTGGGAATAACCAGAGCTTTAAACGCGCACACACACACACACACACACACACACGCACACACTCCACAAAGAAAAGTGACAACAACGAAACCTTATTAGAGATCCATCTCTGTATGTAATTATAGCACTCTTGTAATCTTCTTAATGACGGCGACGGCTTAGGATTCAGCTTCGATTTCTCAAGATGCTCTTTGCGGTGCCCTGTGCTCAGAGACGCCATCCACATTTGTGGAATGGAATTCCGAAATGTTGAGTTTGGCAGAGCCGAGGCTGATGGCTAAACCCCGTTCTCCAGCCCGCCACCTCCGGCCCCGAGTGCTCCTCGCCCTGGGCCGAGCCGAGACAGGGACCCGGGAGGAATGTGGGATCGAGTCCCAGCTCGGCCCGCGCGCGCGCGCATTGGAGGAAGCCGCTCCTCTCGAGCTCTGCCCCCCAGAGCTGCTGCCTATCCCCAGTTACCATCAACAGGTATGGTTTAAAACGTTGTAACTGGTGTATTTTGGGGCGCCTAACTCCAAATCCGGAATCACACAGTGGGCGATCACTCTCTCCACTTCCCGAAAGGCTCGAACTGGCCCTGCAAAGGTGCACCCTCCCCTCCCCCGCACGCGCGCGCAGGGGCTGGTCCTACCCGAGTACTTCCGTCCGGAAACGCGGCGGTGGAAAGAGAGTTCCGGGACCTCTGAGGGTTCCTGTTGGCCCAGCAAAGCCGCGTGCTCTTCTGCCGGGGAGAGCTCGGTAGTCTGCGCCCTTCACAGCCCTGCTGGCTGCCTGAGGTGGTTGAACCCCGTGCGTCCCTCGTAATCCAGGATGGCTTTTAAAGCCTCTCATCTCCTTAAGTTTATGCGCAAGTCTAGGACGTTTCTCAGAACTGCCCTTGATTGCTAAATGGCATTTGCAGGGTCTTTTGTGACCTAAGTCATTCAATCATCTACCTGTGCCTGCCTCTCTGGTGTTAATATTTGTAAACGAGAAAGGTTTTTTGTAAAGATTTGTTAAGGAATTCACCTCTTTTGATCATCACGGCTGCCATATATGAGCGGGCTTGCTTGTTCCTTACATTCAGGATTCAGGGTGAATTTGCCTACAGACTGGGACTTGTGCTTGGCTCTTTTGGAGGTGTTTTGCGCTTACCTCATGGTATAAAGAATTTTGACATTTGGCGAATTGGGGCACTCAGAAGTATTCGGCTAAAGAGATGCCCTCTCATGCTAACTACAAATTTTGGGATTATGGTGGAGCTGGCCTTTATCTGACAGTCCTGACAATAGCTCCGGATTGCTACCGCTGACAGTCGTGATAGAGTGAGGGGTGGAGTCTGACCCAGGGCCCAGCCCTCAGCTCTGGTGAGGATAGACTTCCCCATCGCCTCTCTGACCCTGTTCGTGCCTTCTTTTTCCAGTGGAGAGGCATCCGCAGATGCAGTTTCACTGATTTTTATTTTTAAGAGCAAAGCCCAGAGTGACCATCATTCCTGTAACTATTGTTCCTCTTTTCTCAGCGCTGGGGTGGACGCTCCCTTCTCTCCACCTTTCGAGACGCACTTGGCCTTTTGATGGAGTCAGCAGCTGCTGGGTGAGAAGCCAGAGACTGGAAAGCGTTCCTCCCTTCAGGAGAGAGGAGTCACCGCGGACATCCCTTCTGGATTGGCAGGGGTGCTTTTCCTCCTTTAGCCGTCCACTCGAAGAAAGAAGATGCCACTGCCATTTGGATTGAAATTGAAACGCACCCGGCGCTACACGGTATCCAGCAAGAGTTGCCTGGTTGCTCGGATCCAGCTGCTCAACAATGAGTTCGTGGAATTCACACTGTCTGTGGAGAGCACTGGTCAGGAGAGCCTCGAGGCTGTGGCCCAAAGGCTAGAGCTGCGGGAGGTAAGCTACAAAAGAGGCTCCAGGCTTCTCTGCCCCTGCTTCACTACTTAGTGCTTACAGTCGAGAAACTCAGAGCAAGCCCTGTGATGTCACAGGTGACCCTGCAGGCCATCCTCCCCAGAGAAGGGAAACAGCTCAGAGCAAAAAACGCAAGGTACTGAATTTGATTCCCTGTGCCAAAAAAAACACACAAAAAAACCCCAAAAACAAATAAACAAAACCAAAACCAAAAACCCAGAGCAAAAAGTCTTTCTGAGGAGTTCCTTGTAAGAGAATTAACAATGCTTATATTATGAGTGCGTTTATGTTTTTCCAAAGTGTAATTGAGATCAAATATGAGTGCGTTGTAGTTCTCATCATTGTTCTTTTTTTTTTTTTTTTTTTTTGGTACCAGGGTTCGAACTCGGGTCCTTGTGCTTGCAAGGCAGGTTCCAGAACCACTCAGCTAAATCCCCAGCCCCTCTCGTTTTCTAAAGTAATCCCAAGTGGGTTATCCTGTTCTCGAATACAGTTTATTGACTTCATTCATTTAGTGTTGATTCATTGGCTGTTTTCCACAAGCCAAGATTGTAGAGACGTATTTACTGACTTTGATTTGGATTAGTCGTGGTTATTCAGTGTTCCTTAGCCCGGGTTTCCCCATCTAAACCATAGGGATAATAGAAGGACCTAATTCTCAGGTGGTTATGTGACTTAATGTGCAGGTAGAGCCGTAGGTCTAATAAAAAGTCTGTTATCGTACACATAGGAAGTTTTGCCCTGGGGAACCCCTAATCTAGTTGATGAGACGTGGAGTGCTCACCTATCCACCTGGTGTCTTCAATTTAAAATGCTATGTAAGGCTCTAATTAAACCTAGGATCCTACTTGTGTTTGGCTGCCTGGCTCTGTGGCAAGACACAGAAGGAGAAACTGGTTATTCCACATAAATGCCCGTGTTATAGTCCCAGTTGAAAATCCCACACTAATTTCGTAGTTCAAAAAAATTGGGAGTTCCGGGTGTGGTAGCACACACCTGTAATCCCCAGCATTTGCAATGGAGTCCAGCCTGAACTACATAGTGAGACCCTGTTGTGTCAAAAAAAAAAAAAAAAAAAAATTGGGAACTTTGTTCCTGGCAAAAT
Organism: Fukomys damarensis; assembly: GCF_012274545.1. Lineage (NCBI taxonomy): Eukaryota > Metazoa > Chordata > Mammalia > Rodentia > Bathyergidae > Fukomys > Fukomys damarensis. Next base: position 28,725,866 of record NW_022900933.1, on the reverse strand, counting down.
CGTTTGATATTCAGTATGAAGACTTTTAAGTACTAGGGACGTAAGTACTGTATTAGGAACTCCCCCTACTGTTACCAATTCATGCTGTGATAGGGGAAGTAGACTGTGCTCTAGGCATAGGGAGGGGCAGCAAAGAGAAAGCTGCCCTGGGCAAAGTGTGTCTGAGCTGTGACTTTAAGGATGGGGCATGGAAGTCTGAGAAGGGACTGATAAGACTTCCCAACCGCAGAAGAAACCGCATGATGCCAAAGATGTGGAGGCAGCTAGTCTTGAAGCCCCAAGTGTGGGGAGGACAGGTTGTGAGTGCAGGTCCGTGGTGCTGGATTTTTGTTAAAGGACGGAGACTTCTGATGGTAGGGAAGAGAGTGAGGGAGTTTTAAACAAGGGTGTGTTGTGGTTTTTACAATGAGTGAGTTCTGTGGAAAATGATCAGAGTGGAGACTTTCAGGAGCAGATGAATTTGGATGGGGACAGAGAGAAATGGGCATATTTTTAGGACCTGAATTCCAGGTTTTACAGAAGAGTTGGCAGGGGTTCAGGTTGATACTCAGGTTTTCAGTAGATGGTGGGAGATATGATTGGAGGAGGAAACAAGAAATGAAGAGCAGAGTTCAGTTTTGAAAATAAATACCAACTTTGAAGTACCAGTCGGTGCCATTCACAGGTATTGAGTAGACAGGCAGATGCGTCTGTCTGGAACTCAGGCAAGAGAACCAGGATGGGGGGAAGAGCTTTGGGAATCATCAGTTAGGTGAACTGATGAACGGTAGGAGAGGTGATGAGGGGAGAAAATGAGGACGTGGCAGACCCCTCAGGATTGATTAGCGGGGGGAGACAGCCTTGGAAGGAAACTGATGGACCGGGTCTGGGCTTGAATGTGTTTACTTGTGTTTAATCCATCTTTTTTGCTTCCTTCATCCATCTCTCCTTTTTTTCTCTTCCCATTTCTATTTCTTTTTGTTTCTGTAAATTTCATCCTATAACCTGTAGGGAGCCAGCTTCTTGAGGAAGTCTGGTTTGTTTATTTTTGTACCTAGAAGCATGGAATGCACTGCACAAATGCGGGTGGAATTGCAGCCAGGGCACTGCTTTCCTTCTGCTGGTCAGGAAGTGCGGGGGTAGGGAGGTTGCTGTCTCCCATAGATGCTTTTCGTCTCTCGGAACAAGCAGCTTCACGGAACTGTGGGTATGAGGTGTGTTTTCAGCAGAAGAGCAGTGTGGTTTGAGACGGCACAGGTGTGGCCCCTGGAATATGTCTTCCTCGCGGAGAGACCATCCCATTGCTTCCAGCATTTAACTGCAGTTGAGATTAGAAAGTCTGTGCAGGAAACGTTTCCTTTGAAAGCCCCAGAAGCTCTGTTCTGTGGCATGTAAACAGATGCTCAAGTGCCAGGGCTAATCTTACCATATGACTGTTCAGAAATAATCTGAGTGGCGCACCACCTGTTCCTAGTGTGTGTACGTACGGCCCGTGTGCGCTTCGTACCAAGAAATAGCAGTGTGTTGGTATCTGGACTATTCCTTCGACCTATTATTATCATAGCATATAGATTTGTCTGATGAAGCTTCACTTTTGCCCAAGTACGAATTGGAGCAAAAAGGTCTTTGCTCCTCTTGCTTACTTGAATACTGTTTTCTTCTAGAATGACAGTTATAAGGGGGCATAATAATTCCCCTGTAACACTATCGCCAGGGCTTCAACTATATTAGTAGTATTTCATTTCTTAAGTTGGGATGAGTGGAGATATTGTATTTTTCCCTCCTTCATATTTTTACAAATGTCTGGATTTTCTACTAAAGTAAGAAATTAAAACCAAAAGGGTTAATACACTTATTCAGTTTAGTTAATTTAGATTACTGACTTTTTTGTCTAAATTCACTGTATTTCAGCTACAGAAAGTGACTTAAAAATGGGAAAGCATCATTCCCTTAGGAAACTATTGTTGATCATTCCAGCAATAGTGTCTCAGAGCTGTTGAAATTCTCTGCCTGTGATTCATTCGGAGTTTCACTTTTTTTTTTTTTTTTTTTTTTTTTTTAGTGACTGTGAGTCATGGCGCGTTTGTGCACCACGTGTGGGTTCCTTCAACCAAACCAAGTTTCGGGGGGCAGGAGATGGACATGGGTCCTCGCTCTCTCCATGAGGCTCTGGTGTAGCACTTTTCACAGGTGACCTCATTTCATCCTCACAA
>NW_022900933.1:28690397-28723359 GCF_012274545.1 Fukomys damarensis | reverse complement strand
TTTTTTTTTTTTTTTTTTTTGCTTCAAGAGACTGTGAAAGTCTTTATGGCATTTAAGGGGAATTACAGGGGTTTGAAGGAGGTAGTGAGAGGATGTATCAGCTGGGCCAAGGAGCTCCCATGTGGCAGTGTCACCCTAGGAGATCAGCACAGTCTAGAGTCCAGTGTGTAGGCTTAAAATTCATCTTCACAGGAGGAAGACTTATGATACACCAGCTCAATAAAAATGAGTAAAACCAACATGCACGTTGAGTGATCTTTAAAATTTTTATTCATTGTGGGGAGTTGGTACATGTATGTCACATGTCTCAATTTTGGGGGATCCCTTCCCCCATCTACCTTCTCCCAAGTTTGGTGATTTTTACCCCGGGATATGGAGCTGCCAGGGACCCCAGGTTGTGTGCACCGAGCTAAGCTGTGGTCTTTCCGTGGGTAGGTCACGTAGTCAGGGCCAACCAGTAGTTGCTCGGTGAGCGTGGAATCAGAAGAGGGGCCGCTGTGGAGAAATCAGATGTTTTTGTAAGCAAAGTAGTGCCGCTCCCGGGACAGACGTGTGCCTTGGAGTTGGGAAAGTCCTGCTCATTGGGCTTGGCCTCTGCCTCTTGAGAGGGCTGTTTGCTGAAGTGCTCAAGACACTCTCTAATAGAGGCAGAAACATGTGGTGATGAGGACTTCCCGTTACATGTAAGACATTTAGCAGCGCTCCTGGTGTAATTCAGGAGACTCACAGAGTGAGTCTGCATTACTGTTAGTATCTGTGGCTCTGCTGCCCATGTCTCACCGTGCCATGGTGAGTGATCAAGCTCTCTTCAGAGGAATTCCTTTCTTACTTTTATAAGTACTATTGATTCTTCCATTTACTGAGCGTGCGTGCCTGTTTTCAAATGTTCTGATAGTAGGCACCGGCAATCACACTTCCTCCACATTACTACACTGTTACACAGAAGTGTTAGTATGCCATCATGATTTGGTTTTCTGATTTATTTATCTTGGTGTGTAGCCCAGGTTGACCTTGAACTCCCCTGGTGATCCTCCTGCCTCAGTCTCCGGAGTGCTGGGATTACAGGTGTGTGGCTCCACACCTGGCTAGTTGTCATATTTAAACAGCTATTTCTCTGCCAACTGAAAAAAATCATCTGTACAATGTTACCGTTCATTTCCCTCAAAACCAGAGCTTTGGTAGGGGGTAAGTTGTTCTGTTTGCCTGTTTTCTTTCTTTTTAATGCTCAACCCCAATTCTAGGATTAAAAAGAAGGTTTTATGAAAACTTTTGGATTAGGTTTATGTATTCTTCTTCAGGATATATCTGTTTCAGGGATCCTTATTCAATAATAGAAATTTAAACACATTCTTATGGCATTATGGATATTAACATGGCAAATTCTATTTCTTGTATATTCTGCCTTTCATGATTTTTTTGAGGGGGCATTGCAAATTGAACCCAAAACTTGTATATGTTAAGACAAGCATTTTTTATCACTGAGCTGCACTTCCAGCCCTCTCTATGTTTTTTCCCCCATTTTTTACATTTTGAGATAGGATCTCACAGAGTTGCCCAGGCTGGGCTCAAAATTGTGATTCTCTCTCTCTCTCCCTCTTTTTTTTTTTTCTTTCTTTCCAGTGTCGGTGTTTGAACTCAGGACCTTGTGCTTGTGAGGCAGGTATGGTGCCACTGAGCTAAATCCCCAGCCTGAACTTGATTCTCTTGCCTTAGCCTCCTAAGTAGCTGGAATTATAGGCATGTGCCACCATAGTTGGCTGTCTTTCTTGATTTTAAGGTCTTCATTTAGCTTAAATTTATATTTTGGTTGGAGTTTTGATAATTTTTTTTTTTGTGTGTGGTACAAGGTATCAAACAGGACCTTGTGCTTGCCAGGCAGGCTTGGCACCATTGAACTAAATCCCTGGCCCCTTGAAAATTTTTTAATCCTCAGAATGTAGGGAAGTTCTAAAACCATGGAAGTCTTCCATTTTTTTAATGTCTTTATAGTTTATTTTTTTGGTATTGGGAATCGAACTCAGGTCCTTACACATGTGAGGCAGGTGGCAGAACAACTGAGCTAAGTCCCTGGCCCTATAATTTAAATCATAGAGACAATTTTCTTTCAACTGTTTTTGAGGGGTATGTGTGTGTTGGGAATGTCTTCATATGTAGCTTACATAACTATATTTTAAATATAAACTGTATTTTTAAATTAAGTTAAATACTGAGTCACTGCCAAAATTACCTTCAAATTATTTTATTGAAGAAGGTAGGATACCTACCACAATTTTCAAGTTCTTTCTATAACTTTTCAGTGTTAATAAAGTCTGGATTTGGTTACCTGTTGTGATTCATCATAGATCTTCATGAAATGTTTTTAAAATTGTATTTGCTGTGTAATGCATGCATATCAAGTTTTTGTTCTTTGTTTGTTTTGTTTTGTTTTTTTGAGACAGTGCCTCACCATATAGTTCAGACTGACCTGGAACTCACTGTGTAGCACAGGCTGGTCTCGAACACGCAGTGATCCTCCTGCCTCAGCGTCCTGAGTGCGTGGTGGTGCACGGCTGGCTTCAAGTTTTTGTTCTTTAGGGTCTAAGCCTCATTGGAGTAGGAGTATTGTCACTGGTATAGAATAGTGTCTGGTGCCATAAGGTGCAGAGTTGCTGAATCAATGTGTACTTAGCTTAAAACTAGGGATTTTTGTTTTGCATTTAGTTTGATGAGCACGGACAGCAGTTCAGTTTGGTCAGCCTTTATTTGCCCTGTGATTTTCTGCCTGAAGAAAATTGCATGTTTTCAAAGCTCTGTACAGGGGCATAAAGCACCCTTGTTTAGACCTTCCTTTTTCACTTTGAGGCTTCTTCTGAAACCCGCAGGAAGCGGTCTCCTTCCGGTAGCTCCCACGGGAGGATTGCGTCAAGGTGGGGTCAGCCTCCTGACTGTACTTTGAACACATTCCTCTCATAGCTCCTCCTGGAAGATAGGGACAATTCTTGGCTAAGGGATCTTTCAGAACAGAGAGGAATCAAAGATAGAAGGCAAACCATTACACTCAAGCACAACTTTAGAACGTGTTCTTGGCCATCTATGTGTTTTATTTTAAATTAGCGTCTTAGGCATTCCAAATATCCACTGACCTTATCTTGACTGTTAGCTGAGTAGATGTCAGGAATTTCACGTGCATTTCCTTCGGTACTAGACGTTTTCATCTGGATTTTAAAAATAGCTGAAATATGTGCAAGGGAAAAGTATAGTATCTGCAAAATTTTTTATCTTCAGGCTGAATCCTTAGTACTTCAGGTATGTACATTACAAAACTGTTAGGATTGGTTTATAAACAGGGATCATTAAGTATGTTCAGTTAGCTGTCTAACACAAGTAAAATGTTAGATTGGCCTCTCTTCTAAATAATGTTTTCCGAAGTCCAAAACTAACTGTAAATGGTCAAGAATTTTCTTGATTTTTAGTTTTTGTTTTTTGGTTACTTACCTCATTTGATCTGGATAATTAGGCAAGTCATCCCCAGCTCTTTTTATTTTTTATTTTGAACTGAGTTGCCCAGCCTCTCTTTGAACTTGGGATCCTCCTGCTTCAGCCCTCTTCAGTAGCTGAGATTATAGAAGTATGCCCCTCAGGATCTTCATTTTTTAATTTTACACTTAATATCTGTACATACTTATGGAGTATACTACGAATTAGGCAAATAAGTAAAGGAATTTCATGTGCAAACATGGAGATAGTGTGTGTGTGAAAATGTATGTAATAATACAAGTTACTGCAGAATTGGGAAACCTGTTTACTTAAAGAAATACTATCGTGCAACCATAGTTTAGTGTCAAGCAAATTTAAGGAGTGATAATTTGAGATGTTTGTCTTTTACTGTTGGATTTTTCACTTAGGAGACAATGGAGATGTCTTTTAATCTATTATCCATGTACCATAGTAGGGGTTTCTCATGACCACATGGAAAGTGACCTAGGGGCACTTTACCACTGAGTTGCATCCCAGCCTTTTTATTTTTATTTTGACATAGAGTCTTACTGAGCTGTCCAGCCTGGCTTTGAAATTTGTGATCATCCTGCCTCAGCCCTCGGAGTAGCTGGGATTACAGGTGTATGCCCCTCAAGATCTTCATTTTTTTTTTGTACTGGGAATTGAACTTGGGTCCTTGTGCTTGCAATGCAGGCCACCGAACCGCTGAGCTAAATCCCCAGCAAGATCTTCATTTTTTAAACTGACATGTAATATTTGTACATATTTATAGAGTATAATATGATAATTCAATATATTATGTGTAATGGTCAAATCAGGGCATTTAGCATTTCTTTTGCCCCAAACATTAATCCTTTCTATGTGTTGGCAACCTTTGGACTCTTTTTTAGTTATTGTTGAAACATATCATAGATTGTTAGAGGTTATACTTACCTACTAGGTTCTAGAGCTCCTTCCTTCCGTGTTTTAGTACCCCTTGTTTTTTGTTTTGTTTTTGTTTGTTTGAGACAGGCTCTCACTGTGTAGTTGAGGCTGACCTGGAATTTACTATGTAGCACAGGCTGGTCTCGAACTAGCAGCGATCCTCCTGCCTCAGCCTCCTGAGTGCTGGGATTACAGGTGTGTGCCACGACGCCTGGCTAGTACCCCTTGTTTAACCTCTTTCCAGTCCCAGTCTGCCCTCCCCAACCAAGAAGACCTCCATATTTTTAAGAAAATGATTTGCATATAAATATAGTTCTTTCCTTCTCCCATAGAAGCCTTTTTCTCAAAGACTTCCATCTTTAGGTTTGAGGAAAGGTCATCAGGGTATTCATTTCATTGACAGGCCAAGGCGACATACTATCAAGGAAAAAGCTCCTTTCAGGGATGAAAGGAGAGTGGGTGAGTGGGAATTTCTCCACTGCACTGCTGTTCTCCATAAATGTTTATCTGTGCCACCCTGCAGCACCTTTGTGCCCAGCTTCACAGTACGTGTGTGACAGATCTGTGGAGAATGAGTCGATGACTCACACTTCCTTTATATAGTAATCAAATTCCAGGGCCATTTGTGGAGCCCTCTGTCTCATTCTTCTTGGGTGAGACACACTTTACCCAAACACAGCATTTTCTTTTTTATTTACAGTAGGGCTCACTCATCATCTTCTGAACAATATGTTGGGTTAGCAAATATTTTCCAACTTGGTTCTCCAGGCAGTTTGTTCATAAACAAATGTGGCCTAGATTTCCTTTCTCTTTTAATGAACTGAAAGGGTATCCAGACCTAATTATTTTTCTAGAAGAAACTCTGCATGTCGCAAGTCCTATATAAGAATTAGCAGGTAGAAATCACTCACCCATTAAGGGATTTTATAGATTACCTGAATGAGATCCCCCAGAGGTGTGTGGTATTTAGATTTATGACTATTACTTGAGCATTTACTGTGTGAGACAGTTTCCCAAGTGCTTACAAGGTTTTGCTTATATTGGTTCTCCTTCACAACGATCCTGTGAGGGAGGTACTGTACTTATCTCTATTTTATAGATTGGGTAAACTGAGACACAAATATTAAGTAACTTGCTCATGGTTACATGGCAGAAACCTTAACTAGAATAGTTTTGGCGCTTTGAACTCCTTGATCAGCATCTTTTCTTCCCAATATGTGTACCTTTGGGCAAGTGACGGGTAGTCTACTGCACCCCCTTCATGACAGCCTGGGGAGTCCTGGGGTGCTTGGGGCAGAGCGTTTTGGTAGGAAGCCTTTGTGAGCTTGTTCTCTGCAGAGTGACGTGTCAGACTGACAAAGTGCTCCTAGGAGACTTCCCTGCAGGGAGATTTTCCGAAGCAGTATCTGGTTGCACTACTGTGGGATGAATGTATGTGTGTGTGTGCATATGTGTGTGGGTTCTTGTAGAATCAGAATCTGTACCCCAGCAAGGAAAAGTGGTAGAACCAGTGAGTCTGCTGAAGTATGTGCTGCCTTTATCTGTGATCTGGGTCGTTGTGATTTACTCGGGGACACACAGGTGTGTTTACACCTGTTACAGCAGTTCACAGCACCGAGGTGTTTCCATTCTACCATCTGTGAATTTACAGGCTTAGGGACCGGACTACATAAAATGATACTCCATTCCAGTTCCTCTTCTGTTGGTCATGCTCCTATTGCTTTCCGTTTATTTGTCTGGTTTTTCAATGAGACTTTTGTTTTTGGAGTAACGAATATTTTTATATGTATTTATTTATTATTTGAGACAGAGTCTCATGTAGTTTAGGCTGGCCTTGAACTCACTGTGTACCCAGTCTGGCCTTGAACTCATGACGATTCTCTTGCCTCAGCTTCCTGAGAAAGTAGAGATTTAAGAACAGAAATACAGAAGTTTTTTCATGTGTATCTGTTAAGAATTTTAACAGAAGTAATTTCCTTGATTTTTTTAATAATCCTTACATCTTTCAGAGTAATACTAATTTAAGAACAATGCAGCTGCTGTCTTTTAAGGCAATGGAAAATATTGAATAAAATTCTTCCAAGCAATAGAAATGAACCTTGACTAGATTTTTTTTCAATTTTATTTTTTTTTCTCATTGAGTTTATTGATACATTATAGGTATACAGTACAGTTACATTCATCATTGGGATCTTGTACCTTTACATGACAGGTCTTGGTTCTCATTTTTTCCCCTCTAGCATTTCTCAGTATCGGGCACACCTTGTATTTTGCTTACAGGAATGTAGGATCCTATGTGAGAGTGGAAATTTTGTTCTGTTATTCAGTACTATATCACTAGTACCCAGAATGGTGACTGACACACAGTAGGTGTTCAGTCAATATTCTCTGAATGATTAAGTGAATCTAAGACAGTGTATTTTCAGTAACCTAAAGACTGTATAAAATAGATTAAGAAACAAGTATATTGTGTAGTGGGGCAGGATTAAAGTCAGAGCCTTGTACATGATACCAAATGCTCTTCCACTGAGCTATATAACCACAGACCAGGATGTGTGTGTGTGTGTGTGTGTGTGTGTGTGTGTACTGAGGTTTGAACTCAGGACCTTGTGCTTACAAGGCAGGTGGTAGAACCACTGAACTAAATCCCCAGCCCCCTTTTTTCTTTTTAGAGACAGTGCCTCACTATATATTTCAGGATGGCCTTGATCTAACTATGTAGCCTAGGCTGGCCTCAAACTTACAGCAGTCTTCCAGCTTCAGTCTCCTGAGTGTTATAATTACAGGTGTGGACCACCAGGTCTAGCTCAGAATATATATTTTTAAAAAATTAACAACTGTGTTTCAGAGTCATTATGTTCTTTATAGCATCTGATCATCCAGAATTGTAAATAGAAAAGATACAAGCATTTCACTGTGTATGTAATGATCCTGTTCATGCCTTGGTCCTTTTCTCCATAAATCTCCAAAATTGGCTTTTAGTTCATGCTAATTCATTTAACTCTTTTCCATACAGTTGAATGCCACAATAATACAAATCTGACCACTCAATGAGTTCAGTTATTTGGACTTCAGTCCATAAAATTCAGTACAAGTAGAAGACCGAGATGTACTTTTGATTGTTACTTTCTTGAGTCCTCATTTATATGTGACAAGTGTAGTGATATTGTGTATTATCACCTTGGGTGTAAATTACATAGTGTATTATTTGATTGTGGTTAAGAATGGAATAACAGCAAAGAGAAAAGGAAAGAAAGCTGCCTGCTTTGAGGCAGTGTGACCAGTGCCATCTGTCAAAAGGAAGAAGCAGGATGCTTTATTATTTATGGCAGATTCCATGTAGAGGTAAGTTCAGGGCTTGAATTAGGTTAGTACTTGTTAACTACCCATGTTAGATGATCTGTGCCTGGGATAGACTTCATCTAGGACTATCTCGTCTCACCTGTCTCCTGACAAAAAGTCTTCCAACTTTCAGTGTGGTCTAAGAAAGGCATCAGAATGAAATTATATTTGCTTTTTATCTGTGTCTAACTTTTATCAAACCCAGTGCGTCAGTGACTTGAAAAATCCTCCAGCTAGTTTGCGTGCCCCTCCTCTCTTGTTTTTAAAATGCTAAGACCAAAAAGACTTTAGACAGGAAATGACGGGGGAATTAGGAGGAAGTTTGCATTTTGTCAGGACTTGGACCTGCCCGTGATCGCTGGTGTGCTCATAGGGGACTGCGGCTGGGGTCACCGTGCCTTTTTCCAAAGCTCAACTTTGTAAACTGTCTTTTTCTCAAAATCAAAAGCGTGATCATTGAATCATTGGTTCTCAGAGTCGGTGTCACTTCATTAGAGTGAGTCAACTCTAGTGTCTGAAAAGAAGCCAAGTTCCGTTTAACTTTTGTTTTTAATTGCTATTTACACAGCAGGCATAGTTATCTGTACACTTTTGAGGGAGCAGCTGTGAAAAACATTAAAGTGATGACAAAATCATTGAATAAGTATACTAACTAATGTGGTTTGTTCAGAACCAGAGGAAAGGAAGGGAGAATGTAAAATATCTGACAATAATATTGGTAAAGTAACATTTAAAGTAATAAGTCAAAAAAAAATTTTGTGTTTTGGTTTTTTGAGACAGGGTCTCACTATGTAGTTGAGACTGACCTGGAACTCACTGAGTAGCCCAGGCTGGTCTCGAACTCACAGTGATCCTCCTGCCTCAGCCTCCCGAGTGCTGGGATTACAGGCATGTGCCACCATACCTGGCTTGGTCTGGAAGATTTGAGAAGGTTCGAATTTAGAGGCTTCTGTTGGAATATGTTTTTCACAAGTAAGAGCAGCTTGCTTTCATCACCAGTGAGAGCTGGCAGCAGGAGAAGCCATCAGACATTAAGCTTATCAAGAAGGCACTAGAAGTTGGGTAACAGAGTCCCATGAGGCATGAACAAAACCAGTGATTAAAGGCTGGTAATCAACTTTCATTACAATTAAACCAGGCCCATAAATAGTACCAGGACAGGCAAATCCAGAAGATTTGGATTTAAGGAAGAGGAAACACTCGATTGTAGGGATGTATCCTAGAGACCAAGTAGTGACAGTGACAGGGTGAGTTTCCCTTATCTGAAATGCTTGGGATCAACAGTGTTTCAGGTTTTGGAGTTCTTCAGATTATATAATTTTTTTTTTTTTTTGTATGGGGGATCGAACTTGGGACCTTGCACTTTCAAGTCAAGCAGTGGAACCACTGAGCTAAATCCCCGGCCCACTAAACAATATTTTTAAAAATAATTTTAATAATCACTGTGTATTTTGATCACCCCTTATCCAATTAAATTTTGTTTTTGTTTTGTTTTTTGAGACAGGGTCTCACTATGTAGTTGAGACTGACCTGGAACTCACTATGTATCCCAGGCTGGTCTCAAACTCACAGAGTGATCCTCCTGCCTCAGCTTCCCAAGTGCTGGGATTACAGGTGTGAACCACCACGCCCACCTTAAATTTTTTTTTTTAATGGGTGAACTAAATCACTTAAAAATGTAATGGTTTTTTAGTAGCAAAATGCATTCACATAGTTTTACCCATCTAGTGTTCATATCAAGTTGAGAGGGAAATGTTACTTTATTTTATGCTTGAGAAAATGGAACTGAACTGATAATATTTTTTTTCAATTCATAGCCAGTAAGTGACTGCTGAAAATCCAACTCAGAATTTAGACCTTTAAGCATCAAGCTCTTGGTATTAAGCTCAATGTTGTGTTCTATGAATTGCAGTTTACTGTAAAGAAGCAATAGTATTGTTTTCTATAAGTGTAATACATTTTCTGTTCTTATGGCTAATATGCAGTTTCTTTTATAGTGAATTATCAGAGCATCAGAAAATAATTAATTAGACTTTTGTATGTAGTAAAGCATGTTTGGATTTTCAAAAATTTGATGTCCATGCAGCTTTTCAAGCATAGGATTTTTTTTTTTTTTAAACAGGGTCTCTTTAGGTGGTTTAGGCTGGCCTTGAACTCATGATCTTCCTGTCACATACTCCTGAGTGCTGGATTACAGGTGTGTACCACCACGCCTGGCAAGCACAAGTCTTTTTTCATAGAGCTTTCTCTTGTGTAATGTTGGAGGGGCAGTGTGGTATGCTGTAATGCTTTTTTTAAAAAAATTTTTTGTACCGGGGATCAAACTCAGGTTCTTGTGCTTGTGAGGCAGGCGGTGGAACCACTGAGCTAAATCCCAGGCCTGTAATGCTTTTCAAACTTTAATGGCACAAGAATTGCTTGTATTTAATTGCTTTTTAGGACCTGGAAAGTTTTCTAGGTAATTCTGGTAGAGATGGTCCTCGGGAAACAGTATCTGGGGAAACACTGATAGGACTATGTACTGCAAAAGTCATTGGTAGTAGGCCAGGTATTTAGCCCAGTGGTGCCACACCTGCCTTGTAAGCTCAAGGTCCTGAGTTCGATCCCTGGCACGCACACACACACAAAGTCAATGGTAGTGATTTGACCTACAGTAAGTACCCCTTCAGTTCTTGGCATAGAACTTGGTACATAGTAAATGTTCACAGTATTCTATTTGTAGGTGATGGCATGGTTAGCAACTGAGAAGCCAGAGAGTATTTGTTGTTTTCATTAAACCACATATACTCCATTCCTTTATATATAGGAATTGGCAGATATGAAAGGACAATGGACAGTTGTCTTGTGGAATTTATATGACAGACTAGTAGTAAAGGTCCAATTCTTCCCTTGTAAAAAAAAAAAATTAATATCGAAGGCATGCCTGTGCTATCTTCCTTGCTGCAAATTAAAAAAAAAAATTTTTTTTTTAATTTGAATGAGGTTTACAGGGCAAGGAAATGGACTGATTATTATTTCTCTGTTTTATTATTGATCTAAAACTATACTAGCCAGTGCAGCTACAGTGTCAACTATTTAATTTAAATGAATTAAAGTTAAATAACAGTAGAAATAGTGTTTCTCAGTGGTATTAGCTGCCTTTCATGGGCTCAGCAGCCGCCTGTGGCTCCAGGTGCTCTTTACTGGACAGTGCAGATGTGAAACGGGTTCACCATTGCACAAAGTTCAGTTTCACAGTGGTGCTCTGAAGTCCAGAGCAACAGAGCAGTGATTTTCTAGTGGCCTTGATCTGTAAACTGATTTTGAGGTAAATATTAGCAGTGTATTAAGGCTGTCACTTCAACTTTAAAAATTTTTTTTTTTTTTGAAATAGAGTTGTGCTAAGTTTACAGGTGGAATTCAAACTTGCAGTCCTCCTGCCTCAGCTTTTCTCAGTACTGGATTATAGATTTGTGCCACCATACCTAGCTGTATTTCATACACTCATACCCACCCCCCACTCTGTGTTACTGGGGATTGAACCTAAGGTCTTCACATGGAGCTATGTCCCCAGAACTTAAAATTTTTTATTTTGTTTATTTTTGGTACTGGGGATAGAACTCAGGACCTTGCACTTACAAGGCAGGTGGCAGAACCACTAAGTGAAATCCCTGGCTAGAGTTTGTTTTTTTTTTTTTTTTTTTTTTGGTACCAGGGATCGAACTCTGGCCCTTGAGCTTGCAAGGCAGGCACTGGGACTACTGAGCTAAATCCCTGGCCCTAGATTTTTTAGTTTGAAACAGAGCCTCACTAAGTCACTGGGCTTGAATTTGAGATTCTCCTGCCTCAGCCTCCCAGAGTGCTGGGATTACAGGTGTGTATCATTATACCTGGCTTCATTTCCATTCTGATGTGCTTTAATACCTTAAGATTGAATAAGCCCTGGGCTACTATTGATTTACATTAACAATTTCATTATACAGCAAGTGGAATCTAAGTACTAATTCTGAGCTTTTTTTTTTGGTACCAGCGATCAAACTCAGGACCTTGCACTTGCAATGCAGGTGGCAGAACCACTGAGCTAAATCTCCAGCCCTGTGAGATTTTTTTTAAACCTCAGAGTAATACATTATTTTACTGCATTAAGTATAGCGTTTCATGTGTGTGCATGTAAGAGCAGGAGAGAATTCTACATTCTTTTAATTCAGAATTCATTGTCTACATTAAAGTGTTATTTAAAGCATTATACTTGCTTTCAGTGTATATTTAATGAACTGCTGGGAATGAAGAATAGGCAGTTTCATCTGTGCTAAGCAGAATTTGTAACATTTATGTGAAATAATCTATTTATAGAAGCCAAATACAAGAATACTGAAAAGTTGAGTTGACACCATTGGTTAGAATTCTTTAAGTAGGACACCTTTTATGCTTTTTTTGTCTTTTGGGACATGGTCGCACTATCTTCTAGGTTGGCTTTGAACTTGTTGTGTTGTCCAGGATGACCTTGACCTAGCAATCCTCCTGCATCAGCCTTACAGAGTGCTAGGGTTACAGTTGTGTGCTACCATGCCTGGTTTTTCTTTCACACAATTAATTATGATATATTTGTTGTTTTGGATATTGAAAAACAGAAACAATATTTTCAGTACTTTGTGTTCTTGTTAAAACCTGTATGTAAAAAATGGCTTCTCAGCCTTTTGGCTAAGATCAAGTGGAAAACCTGTATGTAAAATTATGTAGCACTCACTGCACTCTGATGTCCAGGCCATGGATGCTTTTTTTTTTTTCAGAGACCAAGAAGGGATGTGCAGCAAAGAATGTTGCTCAGGGGTAGAGCACTTGCCTGGCGTGCTTGAGGCCCCAGTACAACCACCAGTACCACAAAACAGACAGACAGACTGACAGAAAAGAAGGCAGGGAGGAAAGAAAAGAAAGAATACGCAGTTGCTTTGTTTCTTAACCTTTGTTTTCTGAACACAAGTACTGTGAACCGTTAAAGATAGATCCTGCCTTTTTGCCCTTCAGGTCTTGCTGTTGTCCCTTTCTGAGCAGAAGGCAACAGGAGAGCTGCCACTCTGTCCCAGGTCGTGGGTGAGAGTGACCCAAGTCATTGAAATCCTTTGTGCATTCCTGGCGCCTCCTTCAGTGACCTTCTGTCTTTCCAGGTCACTTACTTCAGCCTCTGGTACTACAACAAGCAAAACCAGCGCCGCTGGGTAGATTTAGAAAAACCTCTCAAGAAGCAGCTGGATAAACACGCGCTGGAACCTACCATCTATTTTGGAGTGGTGTTTTATGTGCCTTCAGTGTCACAGCTGCAGCAGGAGATTACCAGGTGAGAAAGTATACACAGCCTGTTTTTTTGCAAATAATCTAGTGAGATTAGGAAAGTGAAACTAAGGTTGAAGGAGGAAGATAAAACTCTGAAACTTTGCCCTCTCACCCTACACTTTTGTCAGCCTATTACCAGGGGGTTCTGGTACTCAGTATGTCATCAGAGTTTTACTGCTTGTCAGGTGAGTAACGGGCTCACTAGGTACAAAGGAACGATTAAAAAGGGCAAATGCTGTTTTTACCCTGGCTGTAAAGTCTTCTTAGTGGAGTTACCTTTTATTGTTTTGTTTCTGATGCACTGTGACAAGTAAACGAGAGAAGAGATTTTCAAAATGTAGCTTCAGAATCTGTGTTCACTCCTCAAGCAAATATGGGGAAGGTTCTTACAGCTCTCTGACTCTAGAAGCTGTATTTATAGGCAATACGAGGAAGAGTGTGTGTGTGGGAGCCACAGAGAGGGAGAGGGAAGGGGTTTGCAATCAGAAAGTGTTGACCAGTAACTACTCTGTGAAGGCCCAAAAGTGGAAAGGGAAGAAGATATTAAGAAGGATGCTAAGGGCCAGGGATTTAGCTCAGTGGTTCCAGCGCCTGCCTCACAAGGGCCCGAGTTCGATTCCTGGTACTGCAAAATAAATAAGTAAATAAATAAATAAAACTTGAATACTTGGGGCCTAGAATGTGGATCAGTAATAGAGTGCTTGCCTAGCACAAAGCCCTAGCTTGATCCGCAGCCCTTGAAAGGAAAAAAAATTTGAATTCTTGAGCTTGCCCAAGTTCTCTAAACCCACAGTACTTTATGTTTTTAAGCCTCTGTGACTTTGCTCTGGAGCCAAGCTGGACAAGTTCCCATATGCTGAGCATACTGTGTACCCTTCCATCTTTGGTCTTAGTCTTGTATTTACTTATTGCAATCATCCTATTTATCTTTTTTTTTTGGATGCTGGAGATCGAATTCGGGTCCCTGCACTTGCAAGGCAGGTGTTGGAACCACTGAGCTAAATCCTCCGGCCCCCTGTTCATCTTTTGTGTAGGCACATCTTTTCATGTGCCTACATGAAGTTCTGTGACTCCCAGGCTGGAATGAGCATTCTTAAAATTGCTGTACTTTTGTTAAGAGATCAGTTGTCACCACCCCTCATTGTGCTCTTTTGTGTATATATCTTATCTTCTTCCTAGATTTTAAATCCATGTTTGTCTTTAGATTTCCATTTCTTTTGAAAGCTAGGCAGAACCTGGTACAGCCCCATGCTTGTGGAATGCTGTTTGAGCCTACAGTTAATTATTGGAAGAGAATGGAAAACCAAAGAAGTTGAAAGGATCAAGGGTAGAGAAAAATAAATACTGACCGTGAAGCTGGTCTAAAATATAAACGTTGAAGAAAGAAGTGAAAAGCAGGAGAAAAAACACGAACTGATCTTGCACTTATTTAAACATTTATTGATGATATACTGTGAGGGTCTAAGAATCATGTTGGGTAGTGTGGGAGATGAATACACAAATGTGTATTCTTTATTTGGACCCTGGAGGAGTTGCTTGTAGTCTGGTGGAACTGGCAGTTCATGTAGACAAATAATTACAGTATCCTATGTTAATAAATGCTTTAATTAAAGCTCTGGGTTCCTAGGTGTGGGGCATAGAGAACTTGAACAGGGAAGATAAAAAAGTTGGCTTTTGATTTTATAAACTCTAGAAGGGATTTTTAGTTAGAGGGACGAACCATGAAAAGCAGAAGGAAGAATGAAAGTCTCAGGTATTATGTGGAGAGGCAAGAGGTTTAAAAAGCAGGCTTGTGTTAGTCATAAAGTCCTGGGACCATGTGGAAGACCTTTCAGATTTTAATGGGATGGGATGATCAAATTTACATTGTGCAAGATCTCTCATAATGAGAGGTCAGTTCTATTGTGGCTGATCTCTAAGTTAGAATACAGGTGGTGGCAGGAGACCAGTGAGGAAGGTCTATGACATAATTTAGGCATCAGTCTAGAAAATAGGCTAGAACAAAGGCATTAACCATAGGAACAGTTGAAAGACAGTGGGCCCATTACATTCGCTCAGTAGGGTTGCTAATTGGGTCTAGGAGAACTTAATAGAGCAGTTCCATGGGTGAGTATGAAGCATGGCCATGCATAACAAAGACAGCCCAAGTATTCTGTGAGAGTCCTCAAGGATCTTTACTTTCTCTTGCTGGTCCACCATTCTCAGCGTGTTCTTCAACTCACGAGGTCACTGTACAATCCAAGATATCTACAAAAATTCTAGCCATCATCTGTACAGTGAGGGAGCACAGCAGTGGTTTTCGGGGTGGGGGGTCAGGGGGGTGCTGAGGTATACAAGAAACTCTAGCAGGTGGTGGCGTGTTCTTTGTCTTCGGGCAATGATTTCATGAATACTCTTACGTGTCAGAATGACCTGTTAGCTCTATGCAGTTTGTTACATGCTGATTATACATCAAAAAAGGTGTTACCATTCAAAGATACTTTAAGGAAGAAAAAGGGGAGAACAAAACTAAATATTGCCATGCCTTGACACTGTATTTGACTGCCTTGAAACTCATCAAGTTTGATAGTTTTCCCCCAAAGTTTTGTCCAGGTGCTGGTTTGTTTGGCACTTCATGCACAAGCTAGAACTGTTCCATGTTGATTGCCATGTGACTCACTCCCCTTTCCAGTCAAAACGATGTGTTGCATCCTTGTTGTTTTCAGTACACATGGCATCTCTGGGAGCAAATTAACAGTGACTACCAAGGTACCACTGTAACAAAAGTGAAAGGAATGAAAATTTGCGAGAAAAGTATGCGCATAAACAGCAGAAAATGGCCACCCAGTATTACAAAATGAACAAAAGAAACTTAAGAAAATGACATGTATTGAAATCCAAATTAGATGAGCTTAGGAATGATCTGGTTATGCAGTAAGAGGTGAACAGGAAAATAAAGCTAACAGAAGCAATAAAAGAATTAGAGATAATTTTAAAACAATAGAAACATTATAAATTTAGACGACAAGACCAAAAATTAAAACACATGCACTAAGATTCTCTAAAGGAGAAAGTCAGAACATCAATGAAAACAATTTTTTTTAAACCATAATAAAACTTCTTTGAAAGGCTAATGACTTGAAGCTGTTACATTGAACAGACAAACTGCGTTCCCAGAACTCAGCCAAGAGTATTCAGTGCCATGATATACCCTGCAAAGTCACTGGAAATTGAGTATGTAGACAAAAACTCTGTTACTCACGAATTCAAGGTGGCATCAGACTTTTGGAAGAACACTTCGTGACAACACATACAAGAATGACATTTAACATACTTGAGGAACTATGAGGTGGTATATCTCGCAAAAATGACCTTTAAATATGCCATATTAAGAATGCCATATTAAAGTAACAGAAACTCACTTCCTCACGGTGTGGAGATCTCAGCATAGCTGGTGCTGGCCAGGGATCCCTTCCTGGGTTGCAGACCTTCTTGGGACCTCACGTGGCAGAAGGAGTAAACTCTCTAATTGTTATAAAACATCAGTTCCATCAAGAAGTCCCCACCCTCACAGCTTCGTCTAAACCTTGTAACCTCCTAATGGAGCCATCCTGAAGTATCCCCATGTGGTGGATTAGAGCTTTAACACGCACACTTGTGGTGCTGAGTACAGTTCAGTCCTCAGCAGGATGTAAAGGCCCAAACATTTGGGTACACGCAGGAACGTGGAAACTGTTGCTTTTGCATGCCCTGCGGGAGCTAACATACAACCCATCTTTAGTCAGCTACTTAGTGATTAAGCAAGCTTCACCATTATCTGTGTCTGGGACCTAGAAACAGTGACAAGTAGGTGTTAATGAACACCCTGGCTCATGATTTTAGTCTTAATACCATTTTCCATAAGAGGAATTCGAATTCTGTGGGGGAGACAGTGCTCCTGTCAGGGCTAAGACCACTGATG
This sequence comes from Fukomys damarensis, assembly GCF_012274545.1. Lineage (NCBI taxonomy): Eukaryota > Metazoa > Chordata > Mammalia > Rodentia > Bathyergidae > Fukomys > Fukomys damarensis. The sequence goes on along the minus strand of NW_022900933.1, from coordinate 28,706,366 downwards.
ATGTCAGAAGACCCCGGAACTTATTTGAAGAAATGTTTATTAGCAAAAGAGGAAATTGTGAGCCAGGGATTTAGCTCAGTGGTGCCGCCGCCTGCCTGGCAAATGCAAGGTCCTGAGTTCGATCCCCGGTACCACCCAAAATAAAATAAATAAAAATTCAGGAAGTTACATATTATGAACTGATGAATTTTTAAAAATATACTTGATGGCCGGGCGTGGTGGCGCTCGCCTGTAATCCCAGCACTCGGGAGACTGAGGCAGGAGGATCGCTGGGAGTTCGAGACCAGCCTGGGCTACATAGTGAGTTCCAGGTCAGATTCAACTACATAGTGAGACCCTGTCTCAAATAACCAGAAAAAAAAAACAAAAACAAAAAACCAAAAAACAAAAAATATACTTGATGTATTTCAATCTATATAGTTCATAATATGTAACTTCCTGAATTTTTATCCAAATGCGGAAGTGATACAGAGGAAATACTGCTGACTGACCTACAGTACCTGATTGCTGATAATAACAGCTATTGTTTGAGTGCACTTTTGACAAGGGTGCATGTGTAAGCACAGTCAAGGACATTATTATTCTTTGAAACCATCTGCAGTTAAGGTTTCATTTGGCTGGTTTATGTTCTTCTACCAAATTATAGTGAAATGCTTTATCTTGATTGAAGATATTACTGACTTTATAACAATTGACATTTTTTAAAATAGGTATCAGTATTATCTGCAGCTGAAGAAAGATATCTTGGAAGGAAACATTCCTTGTACTTTAGAACAAGCAATTCAGCTAGCAGGCTTAGCTGTTCAAGGTAAATAATGCATATTAAGTGATTAAAGTAATAGTTAATAATGTAATAGTTCTATAAGATCAAAACAGTAATGGTTTCTTAAAGTAACTGGCTTTCTGTGTACATCTTTAGTGGTGTTGATATATTTACAAAAAATATACTATTATTTAAGGGGCTCCCCTGTAGGAGAAATGAGGCAGGTGTGGGCGCCACTGGGCTAAATCCCCAGCCCTTCTTGTAGGAGAAATGAATTTGAATTACTACGCTGAGCTATGAGATTTTTGGAAAGTTAACTATGTTATATGTCTAAAGGTCTAACAGGCCAATGTATAGAAATACACATATTTTTAAAACATTCAATATGCTACATATTAATCTAGCTCCAGGGCTTGATATGCTATGAGCTAATATCTTAGGAAGAAATACCTGTCAAGCAGTGAGGTTGGGGAGGTGATAGTCACTTTAAGTACATTTCATTTGTTTGATTTTGTAAGTAATTTTCCCGGTTTATAGAGCATCATCAATCACAATGAGTGATTTTGTATTTCATGATCTTTTTTTGGGGGGGGGTGTTGGGGATGAAGCTCTGTCTTGTGCGTGCTTAGCAAGTGCTGTACCACTGAACAATATCCTCAGTCCTCAAGGATTTGTCAGTTGTTTAATTCTTTCTTTTTTTTTGTATGCTTAAAGTATACATATTTACATGTATGTATATACTCGGGTGAATTTTGATACAGTATCATTTCAAGTGATAACTGGCATTTAACCTTTAGAACTGAAATTTAATAAAAAAAAATTAATAAAGTTCCTCCAGATATTAATAGGCATGGAGATGTCATTTTTAAATGAATGTCTGACACATATGGAACTGTATTCCTTTTGCAAGTACTTTTTATTTTCTGAAGTGTCATCTTTGACTTTAAGAACACTTTTTCATAAGCTTTTTGCATGACCGTAGCCAGAAGGGCGAGAAGCTATTTTCATAAGCTTTCTCCTGAGCTCTTAAATTTTTAATTTATTTAATTTAATTCTTTTGAGACAAGGTCTTATTTTATAGGCCAGGCTGGCCTTAAACTCACCATTCTCTTACCTCAGCCTCCCACGTATCTATTGTTTTTTTTGGTACTGGGGATTGAACTTGGGACCTTGTGCTTGTGAGGCAGGTGGTGGAACCACTGAGCTAAATCTCCATCCCTTCTATTCATTTTTTTAACAATTAAAAATTTCAACCCTTGCTGAGCATGGTGACACATGCCTATAATCCCAGCACTCGGGAGGCTGAGGCAGGAGGATTGCAAACCACCCTGGGCTACATAGTGAGTTCCAGGTCAATCTCAACTACATAGTGAATCTCAAAAACAAAACAAAATAAAACAAAATAAAAAAACAAACAAACAAAAAATTTCAACCCTCCACTAAACAAATACAGTGGACTCTCAAGTCAAGTCCAGCCTGACATATGAACAGCTTGGATTACAACCAGAATTTTAGTTTTAACATATGTCCAAAGTCTTGAGTTATGACCCAAATGTCAGCTGCTTGTGCTTCCAGATGGTGTCAGATACAGATTTAACCCTTAAAGAGTTCTGGAAGGAACATTACAACATCCTTTTGTGTGTGGGGTTAACTGAGAAATCCTGGGCCATTGTCTCTCTTAGGACACTGAGTGTACAGGAGAAAGACTTTGAAGGCTATTGAGCCTTCAATTGACCAACTTGGGTTACAATTAGCCCTCATAGAATGAATTGAGTTTGTAAGTTAGAGGTCCACTGTGCATCTATCTGTAACAAATACAAGTGATCTAATTCCAATCCCCAGCTTGGTTTCTTCTTGACATTTTTATGTGTATAAGAAAGCATGGGCAGGTGTGGTTGAGCAAGCCTGTAATCCCAGCATGTGGGAGGCTGAGGCAGGCAAATCGCTGCAAGTTTGAGGGCAGCCTGATCTACAAATGAGTTGAAGGCCACCCTGGACTACATAGTAAGACCTTACTATGTAGGTCTTACTAAGAAACCAACACCTGGACTAGGGGTTTAGCTCAGTGGCACCGTGCCTGCCTTGTAAGTGCAAGGTCCTGATTTTGATCCATAGTACCAAAAACAAAACAAACAAAACTGAAACAAAACAAACTCCCTAATACACACATCATTATAGGATAGGTTTTGTTTGGTTTTTAATCATAAAAAGAGTATAATATATATAATATACTCTGTATATTATACATATATTGTGACTTTTAAAAACTTGAGCCATAACATTTTCCAAGTCAAGACACAAGAACTTACCTAAGTAATATTTTACAAGGTGTTTTAAATACCCATCCTACAGTTTTCAGACAGACTCGACTTCTGAGTCATAAACACACCATCTCTGTTCTGCCTGCTGAACTTTGTTATGCACATTCCGCTATGCAGATTAAATATAATCAACATGTGAATATGTGTCATTTTCTATAGCTGATTTCGGGGACTTTGATCAGTATGAATCCCAGGACTTTCTTCAGAAATTTGCCTTATTTCCTGTGGTAAGTCTTCTTTTTGCATTGGACTTTTTTGTAAAAGGCCCTTAGAAATTCCTGAAATGAAGTCCATGTGGTGTCTGCTTCCTAGACTAGAGTAGTGTGAAGAACTCAGTTCCCGCGCAGACATCTGGAGTGTCAGTTCTTTCCCTGTTGTAGTCTTCTTGGTACTCGTGAACTTTCAGAAGCTGAAGTCTGTAGCCACTGCTGTACCTGAAAGATTAGTTTTCTATTTGAATGTGAGTCTAGGAGGGGGATTTGTTTCCAGCTTCTCAGAACCACATAGAGGTTTTGCTTTTAACTGAAGGCCTGAAACCTCATAAAGGTCATGTTGAAGTGAATCTAACCTCCTATCGGCCATCTAAAGCAGACATTGTCTTCTGCTTTTAAAAGTCGTTACTGATGGAGGGGACATGAGAACGGCATGGCACACTCTTCTGAGCGTCTACACAACCAGCCAGAGAAGGCTCAAGATGTTTTCACGCTGGGTCAGAACTGGCTGGCAGGTGTCACCAACCTGAACGGACTCAGCTGGAATTTTCTCTGGGATGAGTTGAAGAGGGAGGGCAGGTTTCTCGGCTGGACGAGTGGCTGAACAGAAGCCACTTCATTCCTTAGATTGCAATGACACATATAAGCACAGCTCCCACATATTAATACTAGTCATGATTTTGCCGGAATCGAGAGTTAATAACGGCAGCAATGATTCCTCCTAAGATATTTACATGTGTACTGCTCTGTGTGTTCCTCAGGGGTGGCTGCAAGATGAAAAAGTGTTGGAAGAAGCAACCCAAAAGGTGGCCTTGCTACATCAAAAATACAGGTAACACCAAGAAATAAGGCATGGTGATAGTGTGGAATTATTTCTGTTTGAATTTGAAGTCTATATCGACACATTACATTTGGAACTCCACTCTAGCTCCACACGTAGCCAGCATTTCCATAGCACACTCTGTGCCGAGCGTGTTTAAGGGGACACTGAGCCACATTCATTCGTCAGTCATGTTTTACCACTGAGGAAGTGAAAAGCAGTCAGTCATTAAAGGGTGCCAGGTCATCACCTTGTAGATGAAGGAATAGTATAGGGGAAGGCAGCATTAGGAAGATTGTTTCCTTTTCTTTCTTTTTTTTTAAAAGAAGATTCATTTCTTTTACAGTGCAGCAAGTGTAGTAATTTCCCCCAGGGTACTTTTAGACACAATATTTCTGTCATCTGGGAGGCTATGATAAAAGCACTGGTGCTGCTTGCCCTGACTGTGCTTTTTCTCTCTGCTTCTGTATACCTCCGTGCTGGGGGTATGACTTTCTTTGATGGTGAATCTCTGTGTGGCCTATGAGAAAAATCTTCTCTTAGAGAGTGCTAGCTCTTAATCTCAGCCCAGTATCATACAGCTCCAAGTTCTTTATATTCCACTAAATTCTTAAAACTACAGTATTCTATAAGGTAAATATTATCTCCACCTTAGAGATGCGGAAATAAAGCTCACAAAGAGTTTGGTCTTGGGCTGGGGACTTAGCTCAGTGGTTCCACCACCTACCTTGTAAGTGTAAGGACTTGGGTTTGATCCCCAGTACCAGAAAAAAATTTTAAAAATAAAAAAGATTGTAGTCTTTACACGTGGTGGAGGTGGGATGTGAAAGCAAGTCTGTCTGTTACAGCCAATTTTTTTTTTTTTTTTTTTTTTTTTTTTTGTGGTAGTGGTGATTGAATCCATGGCCTTGCTCAAATTCATCTGCAGCTCATATTCTCTGTGTTCTCTTCCGAATTAACCTTTTGCCATTAGTTTCTCTCCATTCCAATCCATACAATCATTCGTAAAAGATTAATCTTCTAAAATATCTCTTTCCTCTTATCTCTCCCTACCTCCTTCCCAAATGTTCACGGATATTTTCTTGCTCTCCATAAGTTGGTGAAATGTTGCCTTTCCATCTCTATTTTCTGCTATCTAAGTGAGCCATTTATTTTTCTCTAGCATGATCGATCCCTGAAGCACACATTATCCTGCGTTATGTCACTTTTAACTCATTCACTTCCGTTGCTCTTCTCTTTTCTTTTTGGTTTTTGGTAATAGGGATTGAATCCAGGGCCTTTACGCTGAACCACACCCCCAGCCCTTTATAAAAATTTTATTTTGAGACCAGATCTCACTAAATTCCCTAGGTTGGACTTGAGCTTGTGATCCTCTTGCCTCAGCCTAAGTCTTCCAGAGTTCTGGGATTACAGGCATGCGCCATCATGCCCAGCGCTTCTGCACTTCTTTAAAAGATAGTAACCTGGGAACTCATTTGTATGAGGCAGAATATTAGATTGGCTCAAAGATACAAACAATAATTTCCTGCCTGCCAAGAGTGCATTCCCAGGCTGTCAGTCATAGGATGGGCAGGACAACCACGTAACAGTAATTATAGTGATGTGGTAAGATAATAGGTGCCTTGGGAGAGGTGTAGGCAGAATGTAGTATGCCTGCTGCACCTGGTAGGGTGGGCACTGGGGAGTCCCAGAAGGTGACAGAGAGGGAGGGGTACAAACACTGAGTTGCAAGGGATTTTGGGGATTGCTCAGGTCCCCATGTGGGTGACAGGTGTACGAGGAGGAGAGAACAATGTGGAGAGGTCCAGAGGTGTGAGTGAGTGTGGTGTATTCAGGAAATGTAAGAGAGTGGAATGGTTGCGGTGTAGGGTGTTGTGGGTGCCCAAGGGAGCAGCAGAGGATGAGGCTGGAAAGGGGAGTCTCCCTGCCAATGAGCACACCTTCTTCTCCCACACTCCCTTCCTGCCAGTCTTTGTAGTACCCCATCGCCTGAGCTAAAAGGGGTTTCTCACTAGCCACCTCATGCGCTTGTTCCCTGCATTTATTATATGACATGTAGCACATGATTCTCAGTAATACCTGACATTTTGGGTAATTAAACAATCGGGAAAACTCCTAGCTTTTCACTTGCTATTTAGGGACTGTTTCGTCTCTCACCTGCTTGTAGTCTAAGGTGTAGGATGTTATAGATCTCACCTGTGTTCAGCTCACTGTTTGGCTGGTAGTCAGCTTTTGCTAAATATTGAAGCATTGAGATAGCCAATTACAGATGCTCAGAAGCCTGGCGTGTTTATCATGTCCTATGCCAGATTCATATGTAGTCTCTATGAAAAGCTTTATTTAAGACATTTTTTATTCCTGTAAACAATCTCACTAACATCTCTTGGGGTTGCAGAGGGCTCACAGCTCCTGATGCTGAAACGCTGTACATGCAGGAGGTAGAAAGAATGGACGGTTATGGAGAAGAGAGCTACCCTGCAAAGGTAAGCGTGGCTTGGAGCGGAGGCTCTAAAATTAGGTGTGGGACAGCACCGGGGCTTTAGCTCAGTGGCACTGCACCTGCCTTGCAAGTGCAAGGTCCTGAGATTGATCCCCACTACCAAAAAAACCCCCAAAAAACCAAACCGTAATTCAAAATTAGTTGTAGGAATTTGAGAGAATAGTGAGAAAGCTTGAGGATGGCCTGATCTTCAAGTCTGGAAGCTTCAAAACCGAGGTCCTTGTGACCAGAATTTGGTAGTAAAGCACATTCTCATTTTTCAGTTTGTGTTTTGAACTGATCAGGAAATACAGTTCCAATTTGCATACATATTCACAAGATAATACGGTCTTCTGAACATTTTATGTTCGAGTTTAGGGAAAACCAATTTAAGGAACTGGATGTAAAGTTGTTGCAGTTCTTATACCTCTGCTTCCTGATTCTTTCTCTGCTCTATGCTTTTAGGACAGCCAAGGAAGCGACATATCCATTGGAGCATGTCTCGAGGGTATCTTTGTGAAACACAAGAATGGAAGGCCTCCTGTGATATTTAGGTATTTTTCTTTCTTTTTTATGTGTGCATTCTGTGGCTGCTATTGATGATATTAAAAAACAAAACAAAACAAACAAACAAAAAACCTGCTCACAAGTCTCTCCCAAGGTCTCAGTAGAAAACGGAAATATTCCCTTCCTAGACCAAAATGTGGCCTGAAAGTAGTGAGTGGTTTATTAATGTGCTGTTCTCTTCAGTACCCAAGTGTAGAAAATAGTGCTTCTGGGGCTGGGGATTTAGTTCAGTGCTTCTGCCGCCTGCCTTGCAAGTGCAAGGTCCTGAAAAAGAAAATAGTGCTCTGACAATGGCCTACTTATTAAATGCTTAAAAATTTGTGACCCTTTTCTTGCCAAATGGAGGCCATTCTTCGATTTGATCTGAATTTTTCATTTGAGCTCTGGTTTCTAGAGTACTTGTTGTGGAAAATTTAGACCTTTCTTTTGACTCTACTTATGTAACAAAATTCTTCAAATACCAACATCTCAGCAAATTTCAATTACTTTTTGTAATGTTGATTTTTTTCCCTCCAGATTATAAAGAAGTGATACTACTATTCATTTGTTGGAAATCTTGGCGTGTACATAATAGGAAAGAGAACTGGTATATAAAGATGTCTTAATGGTTGCTGTGATAGATGTAAACTACCGAATGTCAAAGTTACAGATGGCTTACATTTCCTTTTTAGATTCTGTGTTCCAGTTACTATCTGAAACAGAAAGTGGATCATATTGTTCAGTTATTGTTCATTACCGTTCCTTAAAATTTGTAATTTTAGAAAATCCACAGTGTCATTTCATAGGAATATTTGCAGTTTTACTCTGAAGTCTACCTTCTCTTGATAAAAATAGTAAAAATTTCTATTTTTATAAAGTATTAAACATATCCTATCACTTTCAGTTTTTGGTTATTTTGTGTCTACCATTTATTGAATGCAGTTTATCATGCAGTAGATACTATGCTGAATGCTTTCTGTGTGTTTTTTCATGCGATCTTTATAACAACTCTGAACGGTATGTGTTACCACCATTTTGCCTGTGGGATAATTGGGGCTTATAAAAGCTGAGTAATTTGTCCATGGCCTCCCAGTTATGAACTGGGACTTGAATTCAGATTGTCTACTTTCAGCTTGTGCTCTTAGTCACCATATTGAGCAGCTCTCTCTTTTTTTTAGATTACTTTTTTTTTTTTTGGTACCGGAGATCAAACTTGGGTCCTAGCGCTTCAAGGCAGGTGGTGGAACCACTGAGCTAAATCCTCCCCCGCTTTTTAAATTCCTCCTATCTCTTATTCCTCGACTCTCTCCCGCCCAATATACACTATTCAAGCTTTCTAAGCCATCCCTTTCATTTCTTTTTAAGAAGTAGTTTTTCCTTTTAAAAACTTTCACTAACCAGGTGAGGACGTACATGCCTGTAGTCCCAGCTACCAGGGAGACTGAGGCAGGAAGATCAAAATGGCTGTGTAGTGAATGTCAGGCCAGCCTGGAACATAGTGAGACCCTGTCTCAAAAAACCAAAACCCAGAAAGCTCTTTTCACGAAGGTGGCATCTCAATGACTGTGACCTCAGAGAGAAGACACAGCTCAAGGAGCAGCACTCCCTTCCTACCCCATACCACCCTGGGCTGGCTGCTCTCCTTAGGCAGTTGTGCTCTTGTCTCCAAGCCAGTCATGAAGTTTTCCAAACATGCTGAGCTGTGGGACAGGGACAGAAAATAGATCTGGGCTGTACCTGGAGGGTAGAATGCTGACCGCAATGACAGGGTTGTATGGAAATTCCAGACATCCAGCCAGTTGCCTTTATCAGCAAATAGGTTGACTGATTTGTTGTCTGATTGATTCATAGTAGTGGAGATGGAACACAGAGCCTTCTTGTTGATCTGCATCCCCAGCTCCTTTTTTAATATTTTATTTTGAAACAGGGTCTAGCTAAGTGGCTAAGTTGCCCAGGTTGGGCTTGAACTTAAGATTCTCTTGCCTCAGCCTCCCACAGTGCTGGGGTCACAGGCATGCGCCACTGTGCCAGGCCGAATAGGAATTTTTTTTTTTTTTTTTTGGTACTGGGATTGAACTCTGGACCTTGCACTTGTGAGGTGGGCAGTGGAACCACTGAACTAAATCCCCAGCTGGATAGGAATTTTAAAAATCGCCTTCTTTAATATGATGTGAATAATATTTACTTTTAACAATTAAACATTGAATCACTACTGAATTACTTTTAAAACTTTACACAAATAAATATAATACAAGGTGAACACTTTTAATCCACAACTCTAAAATATGAAATTTGAAACTTTTGAACTCCAACGTAATGCTCATGAAGTTTTAGATTTCGGGGTGAGGCATGTAGTTCAGTGGTAGAGTGCTTGGCTAGCAGGTGTGGGGCCTTGGACTTGATCCCCATCATCATGTACACACAAATAGTTTTAGGTTTTGGAACATTTCATGTTCTGGATTTTTAGATTAGGGCCGCTTAACTGGTAGTCTATGTAAATACTCCAAATTCCAAAAACTGAAACACTTCTAATCCAAAGCACTTCTGAAGAAAGATAATGTAACTCATACAATGAAGAAGTGTAAAGCAGGTTAACTTTGCCCTGTTTATAAAGTTACACAGCTATGTAAGAAAGCAAGTGTTAATAAATGAAAGCTAAATTTGATAAGGCAGAATTAGAAATATAGGCTATTGTGTCTTAGTAACACACCCAGAATGGTTCATTCCTTGGGTTCCCAGCACCTAACTTAATCTTTACCCTGCAGCTTTTTAGAGCACTGCTCTCCTGCTTTTATTTTTTTACTTATTTATTTATTGGTACCGGGGATCGAACTCAGGATCTTGTGCTTGCAAAGCAGGCGGCAGAACCACTGAGTTAAATCCCTGGCCCTCCTCCTCTGCTTTTGTGCCTTCTTTTATCCTGTTTCACTACAACATTCGGCAATACTTGTTTGTTTATATCCTGTCCTCGCACGCAGCACCACCATCTAAAGTGCCCCTTTGGACTAATGTTAGTGTCCCCAGGACTTATACAATCTGCCATGTTATGATGGGTGTCCTTTATAACATTTGTTGAATGAATAGTTGTGGCATTGGAGATCTTTGACCATCAAGCTAATCTAATAAATGAGGATAATATATTTTACATCTTTCAAATGCCTTCTTCCTTCATTTACTGTGCATGCATTTATTTTTGTAAGTGGCTGATGTTGCTTCGATTAGAAAATACATGCTAGGCAATTAACATTTTATTTCAAAACGATTAACAAAACATTATGCACTAAGCTTAACGAGAAGTCATGTGTTCTGACTCCTCACCTACACGTGATCACTCACATTGCCATCCTCTGTTGTTTTATAGGTGGCACGATATTGCTAACATGTCCCACAACAAGTCCTTTTTTGCATTAGAGCTGGCTAACAAAGAGGAGACCATCCAGTTTCAAACTGTGAGTAAAAAATAAGAAATCTGCACGGACTGCTCTTAAAAAAGCATAAAGTTAGCATTTCTCTGAGCCTTTGGAGGGGAACAGTAGCATTACAATTGTAATGTTTCCTAATTTTATTTTATTTTTGGTACCAGTGTTCGAACCCTAACTGTATAAGACTTTATGAAGTTGTGAAATATAATATTTTGTTTTACTTATTTATTTTTGGTACGAGGGATTGAACTCGGGTCCTTGCGCTTGCGAGGCAGACAATGGAACCACTGAGCTAAACCCCTGGCCCTTGAAATATGATGGTTTTGTTTTTTTGTTTTTTTGGTACCAGAGATCAAACTCGCGTTCTTGTGCTTACAACGCAGGCAGCAGAACCACTGAGTTACATCCCCGGCCCTGAAATATGATGTTTTGAAAAATGGCACTGGGTAGAAAATGTTTGCTCAGTGAATATTGTTTAACAACTGAATTTTTGGACAGGTGCTATCTCTTTTTTTTTTTTTTTTTTAATTTCAGTGTTGAGAATTGAATCTAGCACTTTCACACTGGAGCTATATCCCCAGCCCTTCTTTTATTTTTTATTTGAGGACTAAGTAGGGGAGAAAACAAGCACCAGTATCTTAATTCCCATGATAATAAATAGCTCTGCAGAAATATATAACAGTTATTTGCTTTCTCTCTCCTTTTTGTTTTTTTTGTTTTTTGATTTTTGAGATAGGGTCTCACTATGTAATTGAGACTGAACTGGAATTCACTATGTAGCCCAGGCTGGTCTTGAACTTACAGTGATCCTCCTGCCTCAACCTCCTGAGTACTGGGATTACAGGTGTGCGCCACCATGCCAGGCTGCTTTTGCTCTCGACCAAGGCCATGTTGAGTTAAGGAGTCAAATATATATATATCTTTTTTTTTTTTTTTTTGTACCAAGGATCAAACTCAGAACCACTGAGCTAAACCCCTGGCAAAAGTTGATATTTTTACAAGTTTCAAATATCCAAGCTACTTTTAAACTGTTTATTATCAGACTTACGCTGTTGGAACAGATTTTTTTTTTAATCCGCATAATTGAAATCCTACTCATAAGATTCATATAATAGGCTCAGTGTTAGAAAATGAAAAAAATCACAGTACGCAGGAAGTGACTGTTATACAGTTCTATCTTTACCTCAGACAAATTGTTTGTTAAAAGTACCAACTTGTACCTTGTGTGTGTGCTTTTATATTACTTTATGCATCTTTTGTTTTCCAGGAAGACATGGAAACAGCAAAGTATGTTTGGAGACTCTGTGTTGCACGACACAAATTTTACAGATTGAACCAGTGTAACCTGTGAGTATCACCTGCTTGTGAGAATTGTAGGACATATGCATTTAAAAATTTAATCTTGAGCTTTCTTGTATAGCTACAAGGAAATTTTATCAAATGGTAACTTTTCCTGATACTTGTATAATAATCTCTTTGTTTTGTTATATATTAAAATGACATCTGTTACCCAGGGCTGGTGTTACACCTGTGTAATTTCAGCACTCTAGGAGACTGAAGCAGAAGGGTTGCAAGTTTGAGCACAGCCTGGGCAACTTAGTGAAACCCAATCCGAAAATAAAAGAAAAAGCAAGGGCTGGGGATTTAACTCAGTGTATAAAGTCCTGGGTTCGATTCATTTTGAACAACAACAACAACAACAAAAAAAACCCATCTTTTTCTCATTTTAGCTTTAGACCAAGTTCTAATCACTACAGTTATGTGTCTGAAAATTTCTTTCAAGTAGTTTTTAGGACCATTCTAATTTTCAGAAGTTAAAAAAGAGAAAAATATTCGTTATGTTTTTTAGTCAGCTTTTCAAGTCTTGTGAAGAATTCAGGCCCCTTCTCCCTAACGTACATTTGCAGTGACCAGCCTGTTTCCCACTCTGCTGAGTTCTCCTCGGGCGTGCAGACGTGCCGCGATCTCCCACCCATGAGTCCTTCACTCTGCCTTTAGCCCTAGCACCAGCAGCGCCTCTGCTTTCGGAGTGGACTTCGCGGGAGTGCTGTGCTCTCTTCCCTCCCACCCCATTGCCATGCGCATCGCATAGAGGAAGCTGCTTGCCTGGTCAGCTGACCTTCCCTCAGGGGGCGTTTTCTTTTGTTTTTGGTACCAGGGATCAAACTGGGGTCCTTGAGCTTGCGTGGCAGGTGCTGGGACCACTGCGCTAAATCGCGGCCCAGGGGGCGTTTTTTGGGAGCTCTGTCCTTGTTCCACAGCACTGAGCTTCTTGCTGCTCCTTCCTCCCTGGGCTGCCGGGACCCTCCCGCTTTCCTCCCTGTAGGCTCGGCTAGTGCCAGAAGGCCTTTCCCCCTCCAGGGGTTTTCACCTGACCTCAGGCTGACGTGCTAGCTGCTCAGCAGACTGTATCTCTAGTCCCACCTCTCCTTGAGCTCCAGAGTCCTGCATCCTGCTGCCTATATGACTTGTGCCTTTGGGTCCCTAGTGGGCACCTCACTTTGATATGCCTAAAACAGATCTCTTGTTCTCCTCCTCCTTTACCTGCCCAAAGCCCCACTTCTCTGACGTTTCCTGTGTCCACGAGAGGCAGCACACTACACTTACCCAGTTGCCCTGGTCCCAGACCTACAGTACCTGATTCATCTTTTTCCTATCGTATCCAGTTCATCAGCAAGACCTGCTAGCTCCACCTTCAAAACATCTGACATCTGAGCATTTTTACCCCCCATTAACGAAATTTGTGTCCGTGCCATCATTTTCAGCTGAGGGTTTGCAGCAGTCTTCTGACTTTCATTTCTGTCTTCCTGTGTAGCTTTTTTCTGTAAGTCAGCCAGCCAGAATGATTGTGGTTTAATGTGAGTCAGATCCTATCACTCCTCTTAAACCCCTCCCTTGGAATCCATCTAACTTACCAAAGTGTATGAGGGCGAAATGATGTGGTCCTTGCCTGGTTCCGGCCTTGTTTCCTTGAACCTCATCTTTGCTCATTGCATTGCAGCCACACTGTATCCCTGCTGTGAGCAGATTCCCCTCTCGGGGTGGTGTGCTTGTTCCTTCCTGTGTGGAGTACATGTTTGCCTACGCCTTCTCATGCCTCGCTCCTTCGTTGCCACCAATTGTCATATCAGAGGTGCCCTCTTCAGAGGCTGACCACCCTCTGTCACTCTTCCTCCACTACCCTGTTTATCCTCTTCCCTGCTATTCTTCATAGCACTTAGGGTCGTATTTGTTTGTGTATTGCCCCCCACCTGCAGTGATTTCTACAGTGATGCGTGGGAGCAGATGCTCTCCCACCTTAACTGCTCTATTTTCAGTACCATCCAAGGGTCTGGCTCTCTCGAGGCCTCTATGAATCTGCTCAGTGAGTCTATAGAAGCAGATAATTAGAGTTCTGCTTTGGGAGGTGAGCGATGCCGCAGGCTCCCTTCGGAAAAAGGTTCCCCAACAGAACAGCCAAAGTAGGAAGGGCTTTGGCAATGTGATACCTAAACTGAATGCTTTCGCTAAGTTGTCCTCGTGCTCCTGGGCCAGTGCAGCGCCTTCTGGTTGGCCGTCCGCCCCTCTCACTGTCTCCACTCAGGTATCCTGGATGGATGTAAAGATGCAGCACTGCTCTTAGACTTACAGGTCAGCACCAGATTTGAGTCTGTTCTACTCTCCCGTGCCTCCTGGCTACACAATGAAGGGCAGGCTTCTGGATCCCCCATCCCTGGCTCGCCTGCCTCAGCTCTGCTGAGCCTTGGTGCTGGCTCCTAAAATTCATTGTTCTCTTTGTGCTAATGCCTCTCACAGCCCAGGCTGTTGCAGTGGATGTACTTCTTCCCTGCAGGCGCTCAGTCATTCTTTAAGATCTAGTTTTGGTGCTGGACATGTAGCTCAGTGGTAGAACCATCCTGTTCTCCGACAAGCATTCATAACACATAAGAGGATTTTAGTAAACACTTGCTGTGTGTCAAGCATCATGCCGGGAGCTTGTATCCTCTGTAGTCCTCTAGTCACCCTCTTTGGCACATTATTATTGCTGCCTCTTTACGGACGAAGGTCTGGAGATTTAGGTGAAATGTGTTGCCCCTGCTGCGCCGTGGCAGCAGGACTACAGCCTGTGCTCTGAGCACATTTACCAGGCTGCTGGAGTACAGGTGCCTGCTGTTCCCTGTGGATTGGATGGGATGGAGCTCCGTGAGGGCAGGGCCTCCTCACACTCATCCTTATGTCCTCTCTGGCCAGGTGCTGCCCAGCAGGTGAGGGCTTCCTGAATTATGGAAGCCTGAGTGAGTGGTGGAAATTATAGGGGAGAAGAACCCCTTTACCCTTTGTCTGCTTTCTTTTACTCCTGATTGTAAATTGGCCACAAGGGGAAGTCTTAAAAGAGCATTTGTGTCCTTTTGTGCCAGGAAGGAAGGAGAGGCTGTGGAAGGACTTGCTGTTTTATACTGTGTCAAAGGAACCAGGCAGGAGTGACAGTTCAGAGAATAGGCAGACAGGGCCAGTGCGATGGGAGCCACCCAGTGATTAGCACGGAGGTACAGCCTTCCTCTCTTCGCTGCTCTCCCCCACACTGTTAGCCAAGACGGGTTTTGGTAATTAGTAACTCACAGCAGGGGTTGGGGGAAGGCCTGCTTCTTTTTGGTCTATTTGTGTATGAATGTGCTCCCCCTGCTGGTTAGATTCGATGGTGGTGCTAGCGCAGGATCCCTGAACGTATCTGGGGCTCTTTGGGCTGGCCTGGTTACCCAGCCTTGTGTGACATTATTTATTATTTCTATTAAAGCAGTAAATTTATAATGTGTGGGAACGCTGCGTTTTCATTTTAAAGACTTTCATATAAGAATGTTCATACCGAGCCATCATTATTTCACTTCAGTCCTTTTCTGGAAAATAATGGAGAATCAGTTATTCCGAATAAGCCATAAAATATAATCTCCTTCCAGTAAACATCCATATTGGTGGGTGGTTAATGGCTTTGTTTTGCAGTGCTATTGGATTTCACATGCTTGGCCAGTGCTTGACCACAGAGCTACATCCCCAGCCCTAATCCCTTCTTTTTAGAAGCATTTTTGGGCAAATCATCAGCCAATAATGATTTTTAAGATTCAGAGGGAAAAGCAACAAATGATTGTGGTAAATAGTCCAGCCTCAGATATATGCTTCTTGTAATATTGTTTTTAATTGACAAGTGTGAATAAAACGAATGTAATTAGTTGCACATATTATATCTATAAGGGACATTTGATTTTTTTGGACAATGGAATAATTATGTATAAAAAGCTATTTTCCAAATTTTGTTTTATGTATCTAGATTATGGAAGCTCATTTCTGTGAACTACTCCTGTGTAATTATTTATGATTCATTTTATATATATATGTGTGTGTATATATATGTATATATGTGTACACACACAC
>NW_022900933.1:28678277-28689956 GCF_012274545.1 Fukomys damarensis | reverse complement strand
TATATATATACTTTTTTTTTCTGGTACTGGGGATCAAACTCAGGACCTTGCACTTGTGAGGCAAGTAAGGTGCCACTGAGCCAGCTCCATGGCCAGTATGGGAAATATATTTCATCATGTATATTTGTTTTCCATATAAAATAAATGAAACTTTTAATATTGGTTTTTAATGTCTTAATGGGTAACAAAACCAAAAATAACTTTAAATTTTATGGTTTTTCTGGTACTGGGGATCAAACTCAGGACCTTGCACTTGTGAGGCAAGTAAGGTGCCACTGAGCCAGCTCCATGGCCAGTATGGGAAATATATTTCATCATGTATATTTGTTTTCCATATAAAATAAATGAAACTTTTAATATTGGTTTTTAATGTCTTAATGGGTAACAAAACCAAAAATAACTTTAAATTTTATGGCTATTTCTTTTAAGACTCTCAACAAGTACTACTTAGTCACATTAATATAATAATTCTAGCCAGGAATGGTGGTGCACTGAAGGCAGGAGGATTGCTGTAAGTTCAAGGCCAACCTGGGGCTACACAGTGAGTTCAAGGCCATCCTGAACTACATTGTGAGATCCTGTCTTAAAAAAATAAACAAACAAATGATAATGATTCGGAAGTATTGGTAGATTTGTTACCATGGCCTAGGTGGGTAAACTCAAGTGAGATGGGCAGTTAACCAGCCTGCTGCTGGCCGCTGGACAGGGTTGTGGACACCTGGTTCAGATATGGAGTCACCCTGCACAGAAAGGTGGACTTGACTCCTACCGAGTTCCCTCCCTCCAGGCCTAACCCAGAACCTAATGGTGTGGTGGATGGCCTGAGGTGACTCACCTAACCCTGAGGAAACTACAGTTCAGTATTCACAGTTTTGATATTTATCCAACGGCCCAATCAACAATCTTTCCCACTCTCATCTGTAAACAAGGTACTTCAGATTACAGAATCATCTTTTAGGTCACACAAGCCTTAAAACCATCAGCTAAGAGTCTCCCTTTGGTTTTTTGTTTGTTTGTTTAATTTATAAAACGGGGACAGTAGGACCATTTATAATATTCCTTTAAGGTTAACTGAAGAATTAAATGATATTGTCAATAAGGTCAGAAAGCTTCTTCCAATTCCTTCTGCCCCACAACAAACCCTGGAACTGTAATCAACCTCCTTAACCCCCAAAACTCTCATCAGCTTCCTTGATTTACATGAGAAAAAGATGGAGGGAAGGGAATCTTGGTGTGGGGGCTTTTCTCACCTCTTTCTGTGGACTGTGTCCCTCAGCCTGCAAAGCCAAGCCCAAGAGACTTTCTGTGGAGAAACTTGGATTTCAGCCAGCAGCCTATAGTGAGGGGCTGGCGAGCATCCCCTGCAGTGTGTGTCCACCTCTTCTGGGGACTTTGTGATCAGGAGACTGACTGGTATAGGCCCTTCTTGGAAGGGGAGAAGGATTTCCCCATCTCCTTCTCAGCCTAATATAGTGGACCCGAGATGATGGAGCAACACTCTCCCCACCCAGTCCTCTGGGACCCCAGAGGTGTGGAGAGAGCACCGCGCTTCCCACAGATTCATGGGAAGGAGCCCTGTGGTAAGAGGGGGAGGAGACTGTGGAGCAGCCCCAAGACAGTGGGGTGTCTCCCTCTCTTAAACAGGGCTTGGGGAGTGCTGGTACTGGACATGAGGGGACTTCTGCCTCAGCAATAATAGAAATTAAATCTAAGGCAAAGAGTTACAAATTCATAGGCAAAAGCTTTGATTGAAAAGAAAGAAAAACTGGGAAAGGACTCTAGCTTGAGAAGAAGAGCTGAAGGGGCAGGGGCTAGCTTTGAATCAGCTTGCTGAGGTAGGCTCAGGTCTTTTTGATCATTATCTCAGTTCTGGTTCTGCAGTATGGCCTAGAGAAGTCCTTATTCCTTCTGGTTCCCATGGGATGATTCTCCTGCCTACTGGGGCAACCTCAGTTCCCATCATAGGGTAATTATTCCTGCTTAGGGAGGTGAGCTCATCATAGGGTGATCTGTCTGCTGATGTTCTGCTGGAATCCAAGGTGACTGCAGCTTTAGGACAGTGACTGAAGACTTCTAGGAGTTGTTTCAGGAAATCCGGAACAGGATGTGGTAAATGCTGGTGACTGAATGTCCCTGCCATATCTTGAGTATGGCTTATTACTCTTATCTGAGTATCCTCTCTCTTGAAGGCGGGGTGAGACAAATTAGGTAATGTAGGGCTTACAAACCATTGTTTAGATAGACACTCAGTAACTGACATGCTTGCTTACAGAGGTGAGCAGGCATCTGACCCACAGTTTAGAGTAATAAAGGGTACAGGTGCAAAATGAGGGCAGAAATACCAACCTTTATCCTTTTAGTTACTCACTGGTATGTGAAGAGTCAGTGCTTTTCAGCAAAAGTTGCAGCTTTTAAGTCCCTGTCTCACAGGAAGGCAGCTTCCCTTTCTGAGCTGGTCCCTGTTCACATGAAGGTTGCTGTCACTCTTGAAAAGCTTATGTCATGTTGCTAGAATGAAACTGCTCCCTCCCACCATTAGTGGTTCCAGTTACCTGAGGTGATCTCTGCCAGCTTTGCCCCTCTCCTGTCCAGGAAGCCAGGGATCTGTACCGGAAGTACGGGAGGAAAATGGGAGCAGGCATCCCAGAGCCAGACTGGTGTTCTTGAAGCAGCCCTGGCCCACCCTGGAGTGGGGAGGAAGAAGAGCTTTTGTTCTTCAGGAAAATCATTTGAGACAAACATCCTAGGTATTTCTGCTATCCAACATGTTTTCTCATCCTTAATCTCCCCTTCAGGAGCTAAAAACAGACAAGTGACTGAAAGGAAGTTCACAAAGCAAAGTCAGACATTCCTAGAAGGTTAAGCTCAACAGTAAGTGCTCACTAAGGAACATCTGCTTCCATTCCCACTTACCTGTCATTCGTTTGTCCAACACGCTCATCCCTCACACCGAGGGCCTCCTTGTGAGACAGGTAGTGTGCTGGGCACAGTGATGCCGTGGTATGTCTTCTTTCAGATTCCCTGGAACTGAGGAAGCTGCTAGACAAACAGTAGTCAGAGCCCATGCCCAGAAATCCGACAGACCTGCTTGTTCAAATGCTGGTTCTGCCACTTGTGTGCCATGTGACCAGGAGCAACTTACTTCATCTAAGTATCAGTTTCTTCATCCATAAAATCATCATCCTAACTGGATCTCCCTTATGGGGTTGGCGCTTAGATTCCATGAGATAATCAGCAATGTTCAGCACACTTTCAGTAGGCAATATCAATTATGTCACTTGGACTGGAAGCCATTTTTTATTGTCTTCTCCAGTACCTGTGCCCCAGTGACTTATTATCTTTTTAATTTTTTGGTATCAGGGCTTGAACTTGTGACCTTGCGCCTACGAGGCAACCAGCTACACCACTGAGCTAAATCCCCAGCACTCCCAGTGACTTCTAAGAGTTCTTTTCAGCTGCCTCTTATTTTAGCAGCACTCATCAGTATAGAAACCACCCCAAAAGTTTCAAAAGCACAGTCAACAGCCACACTGTTTTCTCTGCTGTGTGAGGTCATGGAGGTGGCTCTTAGTTTACACTGCACTTGCAGCAGCATCAGGGAGAAAGAAGGGGTCAGACCATTAGAACTAAAGGTGAGGCTGCACAGGATGAACCATCTGGCAGGTAGGAGACCTACAGGTTTGTCTTGTGTTCAGCAGAACCGGCTTCTGCAGTGGGCAAGATGCCTGAATAGATAGCGTTGGGGGAGTTGCCGCCTGAGCTCCTGGGCTTTGTGTCCTTGGGTTTTGTGCTGAACACACGCAGGTGACTGGATATTGCTGGAATTTGTTGACAGTGAAATCTGTCAGCAGTTCTTTCTTCTCATTTTTGAACTTACAGTATTTTTATGAGTTCAGTACATCTACATAGTAGTCTCTAATAGAATACATAAAGTTCAAAGAACCCCATTTACCTAACCCTAGCTGCAACCACAGAGGATAACGAGAAGCAAAGTAAATTTCAAAGCCAGAAATGGCAGCATCTTGTGTGCAGTTAAAGCGCAGGCATAGTCCTGCTAACATGAATGCTGGAGGGAGGAAGCATCCTTCATAAAGCAGACATCTGCGTTTCATAAACAATCTGAACACTTTCCAGTGACAAATTATTCAAAGAAGTCACCAGTAAAAGTAATTTAGTCACCTGGTGTTGTGTCTCATATCTGCTAGTTTTCTTTTTGTCTCAAAAGTCTTGTACAAATAAGTCAATATTTAGAGTCTGAGTATAGATAGCAGTTATCAGAGTGCTAAGAATAATATCTATATATCTACTTATTTTTGTGCTGCTAGGTATTGAACCCAGGGCTTTTGCATTCAGCTGTACCCCTAGCTTTTTTTATTTTTTTATTTCAAGACAAGGTCTTACTAAGTCACTAATTTGCCCAGGCTGGGCTTGAACTTGTGATCCTCCTGCCTCAGCCACCCAGAATGCTGGAATTACAGGCATGTGCCACTGTGCCCAGATGAATAACGTTAATTTAGAAGACAAGAGGCTTCATATTATTATTTAACTTGTTGATGAAATAGATTCATTGTTCACTTTGTAAAAGTGGATTTTCTAGTACTTAGGACACTAGCCAAAGGCCAAAGGATATTCTTGTAATCACTAGTTAATGTGTCATATAAGTTCATAAGCAAGGAACAGATAGTAAAAAGATTTTTAAAAAGTCCTTTGACAAAATTACCTAAGTCCTCCAGAAAGCCAAGAATTCAGTGTCTCTAGGTTCCAAACCTATTTGCAATAAAACTGAAACACACAAGAAAAAAAAAAAACTGCCTCTATTTGAAAACAATAGTTACAAATGGGCTTTTCTGATTTTGTTCCTTTTAAAAAAAACCCATTTATTCAAAGATGAAACTTGTAGGAATAGTTTTAAATTCAGAAATACCAGGTAATATCAGTCAGCACTCCTTACTAGTCTTGGTTGCTTTAAAAAGAAACAAAAAAACCAGAGAGGAGTTTCTTCATGCCCGCGCGCGCGCGCGCGCGCGCACATACACACACACACACACACACACACACACACGCGCAAAGGTAAATGGGTTCGTCACAGGCCTATTGAACTGACTTCTCTTACTTTTTGCTTTCGCAATTCTCTAAGGGTTCCTTAGAGAAATACAAGACCCATCACCAAAATTATCTAGTTTTGCTCTTTTGGTGGCCAGGGGATCGAACCCTGGACCTTGCGCTTAACAAGGCAGGTGCTGCACCACTGAGCTAAATCCCTGGCCCTACCAAAATTATACTTGTCTTTTCCTTGTGTTTGTGGTTTGTGGTTAATTAAGCCACTGTCCATGGCTTTCGGCTTCTGGGCTGCCAGCAGCTGCTATTCACTGCGGGCAGGACTGTTACTGGAGACTTTCAGTGCTAACCCAGACCACAGAGAAGCCCTGGTTGAGTTTGCTGGCGGAGTCCTCCCACCCTGCCATGGCCGCGCTGCAAGACTTGCCTTAATAAGATGTCGGCAGAAGGTGCTACAGCGCCCTCTCTGGTGGTCCCGGGAATAATACCCCAGAGCATGGTTGGGCCCGAAGAAGTCAAGGCCCCACAGGATGACACCAAATCACTTTTTCGTTTTTTCACTTGTGACTGGACCAGTTTGTCTTTTCACCTTAGAAGACTTCTCTCTGTACCTTCCTATATCTTAATTTGTTTTGATAGAATTAGGAAGTGTGTGCGCTCTTTTCACAGTTGTCTTGTTTCACAGGCAAACTCAGACTGTCACAGTGAACCCAATCAGGAGGAGGTCATCCTCGAGGATGTCTCTGGTAAGAAGAAAAATCGATTGTTTTTCTTTTCTTTTCTTTTAGCAGTGTCATTTGCCTTAATAAAATTCACTCTGGTTAGTGTTAATTTTGAATTTGAGCCATAAAGTTGTGTTCATACTTCATTTTTATCTAAAGAAAAAAAATGATTTTTCCTAAGTTCAACCTAAGATTTATTATATTGTACATATTCAAGTATTAGGTCCAATCAAATGTTATAAATTTGAACTGTTAGCCAAGTGTAAGCATAAGCTAGTAGATGTTTAAATTACTCGATAACTTTGTCTAATATGATTAAATAAAATACATATAAACTTCCTATATTCGTGTCTTTATACAAGGACATTTGTAGCCGCTCCTTCTTGCTCTTACCTTTTGAGTGCAGATCTTCTTGTGCTGTTTAATATCCTTACTATCACTGCACAGGGCTTAGCATTGCCATTGTAGGGAACATTGAAAATGATACATATGGTAAGACCTGTGTCATGTTTATTTTCCATATATAATATATTCAACTCCTTTAGAAGCCTCTTTTTTTTTTTTAATGGAGGGAAAGAATCCAGAAAAGAATTACTTTACCTCTATTACATAGGCAATGTGTTTTAACCCTGTGTCCAACTTTCCATTTCTTAGCCTAAACCCCAGCCCTATGTGATGCCTCCCCCACCCCAGCTGCATTATAATGGACACTATACAGAGCCATATGCTTCTTCCCAAGGTAAAGTACACTAACTCTGCAAAGCCTTGCACAGTTATTACCATGAATAAGTCTATGAAGATATCCTCAAACCTGGATAGCTTCTGCCTGAAGTTATACCCAAAACTGTCATGATTGTAGTCATCCTGGAGTCAGAGAATAAGCCAGTACGTTCAGGTTCTTGAATATATGGTAAGAATTTGTAATTTAAAGTTTCGATGCTCAGGTAATCCCAAATTTGGCCAATGGGAACTTCTGGGGGATTTTCCCACCCAAACTGGCCTTTGAAAGTTCTTTATTGTTTTCAGGAAAAAGATGCCCCCGTCTCACTCTGTTTTTCCCTGCCTCAGGTCTTCCCATCATAAAATTTTAAACACTTCATTACTTCAGTGTTGGAACTATATTTGTGATGATGCCCCAAAGCCAAATCTTGAGCATTCCTTTAGCATTTACTTGATAACCTGTGTAGAAAGCTGTCCTCAAGGACAAAGATGTTGATGCAGATGAGTGGTTCCATGTCTTAAGAAGTTTAGAATCTAATTTTGGGATAAGAAAGATCCACACACAACTTGGAATAAAAGAAAATGTGATTTTGTTGTTGTTGTTGTTGCTGAGAAAGCATGCAATTACTGTGCCATTTGATGGGAGAAAGACTCATCATCTGGGGGGCTGAGAATAACTTTCTGGGCTTTGCCAGGTGGCTGGATTTCAGCAGTGAGAGAGGCAGGTCCTGATGGCGGTGGCTGCTCTGATTTTGGGGGGGTGGTGAGTTCCATGACAGTGAGGAAGAGGATCTTGGAGAGTAGAGTGGTCCATTGCCCTTACACATAGGGAATGAAGTCTAAAGGGACAGAATTGTGACTGCCTTGTTTGTGCTATGCCATGTGCTAGGCAGTAGGGGAGCAGAGCCTGGGGTTTGGATTCTGGGACCCACCTCGTGCAGTTTTGTTTTCTGACTGACCTCCTCCTGGCACCCATGCTGACTTTACCTGCACTCCTGCCCCTCCCATGCCAGGACAAGGCTTTTCTCTGTCATCTTGGTCTCCTTGCTGCCCCTTTTCCTACCTCGGTCTGTGAACATCTTGCTATCTTTTGCTTTCCACTGTCTTCAAACGATTGTTTGGGATTAATTTTTCTCTTCACGTACACCCCTCTCCTCCTATGGTGATCTGTGTGTTTGTTTCTGCTTGTTGTTTACCCCTTGCCTCTTCTGCCTTTGCTGCTCTGGAAAAGGTGCTCTCCAAGGTCCCCAGCACCTGTACGCAGGACCTTCTCACCATCACAGTCATCACTTTTTTCCACCATTTTATAAAATTATCTGATCTCATTTTGGCAGATTTGTACATTCTGATCTTTACCCCTATGCTCATCCCCCTTTCAAGTATCATTGTTCTTTTTTTTGGTACCAGGGATCGAACTCAGGTCTTTGTGTTTACAAGGCAGGCGGCAGAACCACTGAGCTAAATCCCCAGCCCCAAGTATCATTGTTCTTGGTAAGCTGGATTCTCCCTCCTCCTTCCTGTCAGTGTTGTTTGGTGTTCCCTGAAGGCCATCTGTCGTTGTCTTCCCTCCCCTTGGCAGCTACCACAGCAGTTTTACCACACTTCAGATTCGCATGAGGATGACTAATCTTCATCTTCTAGTGCCCCACCAACCCGGGGCCCAGCCCACATTTCCTGCTGTCTCACAGAGCTGTGAGGGCTGCTGCACGCGAAGCCCTTGGTGAAGTGCCTGGCTTATGGTGAGCACCCAGGAAATGATGCCAGCTATTCTGACTTGCTGCAAATTGAAATATTACATTTGAAGTAATAGCTCTACTCTGTTAGCCCATTCCTTTCCATTTTCATTAGGAAGCCACTTTCCTCGTTACTTGGATTCTTGGTTGCTTTGTTTTTTGAGATGAGGTCTTGTCCAGGCCGGTGTCAAACTCCTGGGCTCAAGCCATCCTCCTTCCTCAGCCTCCCAAGTGCCAAGACTACAGATGTGCACCACCACATGTGGCCCTGATTAGTTGGATTCTGAGTTGAATGTAGTTTTTCTATTTTTTTGCCCTGGACATTTAGTGATTTATGAATCCTACTGCCTGTATAACTTATCATGTCTCTGCTATGTCCCCTGCTCCTGACCCAATCCAGCCTTTTTTCTTTTTCTTACCTCTCACTAGTTGTAGCATCATATGAGTTGCTGCTGCTTCATCTAATATACGACTCTGTTGTGCAGGATCATTCATTTGCCTAGTGTTCACAACTGCCTATTTTCATAGCCTACTCTTTTAATCTAGTTTCCCATTGTTGGTTTGCTCCTTTCTAGCCTGCCTTCTAGGGTTGGCCCTTGGCTTTGCCCATGCTTCCCCATTATCCAGAGCCACAGAACATCCTTACCCCACACATCCTGCCATCTGTGTGTTGCCATGCAGCCAGCATAGGGTAGGTTATGCTGTGTTAACAAGCCGTTCCAAACTCTCAGGGGAGTTTCTTCTTGCTCAGGTTACCTGTCTCTTGTGCTTTAGTGGGAGGGCTGTGCTCCAGGAGAGCCTGCCTTGGTGGCTCAGGCATGGGAGACTCTTCCATCTGGGATATTGTTGGTCATGGTGGCAGGAGGAAGAGACCAAATAAACTGGCTCTGATCCTCTGCTCATTTACCTCTGACTAGTACAGGAGGCATAACCCAGTGTACTCTCAGAGGTGGGGCGATCTGGGGACTGATGGATGCTGGACATTCCTGCTTCTCCCACTTATCCCACAAGGCTCCCTGAGTGCTATTGCTATTGATTCTATAAGGTTGTTTTTGATCATTTCTTTCTTCTCTGTCCTGATTAACTTATGCTAAGAACAGTGATTCTTCCTTGTCTCTTCTTTCTTAAATTATGGCGATTGTCATCCTATATTTCACCTTTCACTTACCTGTATTCCAGTTATGTTTTCCCTCTTCTGTTCTTAGTATCTATCGTCTTTTTTTTTTTTTGGTACCAGGGCTCAAACTCGGGACCTAGCACTTGCAAGACAGGCAGCAGCACCACTGAGCTAAATCCCCAGCCCGAGTATAGTCTTTTTATCATATAACAGGCTGTCAAATGATTGGATGGTTTGAGGCATACAGAGAGCAGCTAGTGGTAGAGGCACCAGCTAGACAGGTGTTGTACCAGTCCAGACAAGCTGGAGTGAGCATCTGAACTATGATGTAGCAGTGAAAAAAGAGGGACCGCAAAGATTTAGCCATAGCTGAGTGTTCCATGGATGAAGGGAGCACAGGTGTCAGAAGTAAGAAAAGTAGGCATTGTTCAGAGCTGTGTGTGCACCAGAGTGCCATGAGCCTCCTGGACAGTGGCATATCATTTTGATAATCAGTTGTCACTTAAATACTGTGGGGCTTTCAAAGCACCCAAAGAATGCTTATCAAAGGAAACTGTTCTCCGAAGGGCTTGTCTGTTGAGTTTTATTTGAAGTTTTGTTAGTCCCACTCATTAGTAAGGAGATCCAGGTGAGCCACAGATTAGCTGGAAGAAACATGGCCCCTTCCAGCTTGGGACAGGAACACACATACAGCACTGATTCTGTGAGCCCTGAACCCAAGCCTTACTGGAATGTGGGGCCAGGGCAGACATCAGCTACAGCTGTCTTAGCCTGGTTCTTCTTGGCCTCTGGGCCCCTAGTGAGTTGTGTAGCTACCAACAACACTTTGAAGCTTTCATATGGAAGTTTTGCGTTCATTCTGGAAAAACTGATGTAGTGCAGGCAGTCTAAAACCCCAGTAAAGGAAATGTTTTTGGGCAGCTGGAACTAGCTCAGCATCAGCAGGCCACACTGCCACCCAGGGAGACAGCAGAGTCACTAATTCTGGACCTTGAGCAACATTCCTGCCTCCAGTTCTGTGGAGTTCCAAAAAGTCTGTTTTGTGTTTCTGATGAAGTAGATTTTTTTTTTTTTGTACTGGGGATCGAACTCAGGACCTTGCACTCCCCAGGTAGGTGTGGTGCCACTGAGTTGAATCCCCCACCTGTGAAGTGGATGCTTTTAACTTTGAGAAAAAGACATTGTTTTGTCACAGGGTTACCCTCCATACCTGGTTTAGATGAGGCCAAACTTTATCAGGTACCAGATCCTGAACCCCAACCTTACACCCACTGTGGCAGAGCCAAGCTCAGATAGCATGAGTAGAGCTGGTTCACTGGTTCATTTAGCAAGGATGTTTACAGGCTGTGTTGAAAATGTCATCCAAATTCAGGGCCTTTCTCAATATTTACCTAGAGTAGATGGCCCCATTTAATACATTTTAAAATCTCATTTCAAAGTACATTTGCAAACTTTTTCTCCTCCAGATAACATCTTTGTGCCCAACCACAACGGATATTATTGTCACTCCCAGACAAGCTTGGACAGAGCCCAGATGGACGTCAGTGGTCGAATCCGCAATGGCAGCGTCTACAGCGCACACAGCACCAACTCCCTGAACAACCCTCAGACCTACCTGCAGCCCTCCCCCATGTCCTCCAACCCGAGCATAACCGGAAGTGACGTCACGAGACCCGACTACATCCCATCGCAGCGTCACAGCGCCCTGATACCTCCTTCTTACCGCCCCACCCCAGACTACGAGACTGTGATGAAGCAGCTCAACAGGGGCATGGCGCACGCGGAGAGGCAGAGCCACTCGCTGAGAAACCTCAACATTGGCAACTCCTACGCATACAGCAGGCCCGACGCCCTGGTCTACAGCCAGCCTGAGATCCGGGAGCACGCGCACTTCGCCTCCCCGCAGTCTGCTCACTACGCGTTCAATCTGAACTGCAGTTTCCACGGCCAGTCGCCCTACCCCTACCCTGCAGAGAGGCGGCCGGTGGTGGGCGCAGTGAGCGTGCCCGAGCTGACCAACGTGCAGCTCCAGGCCCAGGATTACCCGGCTCCCAACATCATGCGCACCCAGGTGTACCGCCCGCCGCCGCCGTACCCCTACCCGAGGCCGGCCAACAGCACCCCGGACCTGTCCCGTCACCTGTACATCAGCAGCAGCAACCCCGACCTGATCACGCGGCGCGTGCACCACTCGGTGCAGACCTTCCAGGAGGACAGCCTGCCGGTGGCTCACTCGCTGCAGGAGGTCAGCGAGCCCCTCACTGCGGCGCGCCACGCCCAGCTGCAGAAGCGCAACAGCATCGAGCTGGCTGGGCTCACGCACGGCCTG
>NW_022900933.1:28637215-28677899 GCF_012274545.1 Fukomys damarensis | reverse complement strand
GGAGCCTGACTGTGGCGGGAGGTACAACCATAAGAAATCTCTTTCGAACGCGACCATGCTGATCCACAGCAGCGAGGAGGAGGAGGAGGAAGAGGAGTTCGAAGAGGACCCCAAAGCACCAGCCGCGCTCGCTACCCGACCCGAGCCCCGGCCGCTGGCCACCTACGCCCCAGAGCTGCCACGGAGCCACCTCTGTGCCATGGCCTCGGGCCCCGGACCTTTGCATATTCTCGAGCCCAAGGCCCACATCCCCGAGGCAGAGAAGAGGGCGAGGGACGTGAGCCCTGTCCTCATGTTTGTGGGAGCACAGCGTCCCCGAAGAGAAGGGCTGCTGACACTCTCCATGTCCGAGTCCGACCTCACCACATCGGGGCGATACCGGGCCAGGAGGAACTCTTTGAAGAAAAGGCCGGTGTCAGATCTGCTCTCCGGAAAGAAGAACATCGTGGAAGGACTCCCGCCTCTGGGGGTAAGTGTCCGGGGAGCAAGGTGCCTCCGGTGCCGGCCCAGCCTTCCTGTTACCCTGCCCCTCTGTGCTCTCCCTCCTTTTGCCTTTGCCTTTGACTTACTGTTTCTGATGTTTCTTAGCTTTTTTTTTTTTTTTTAATCTTTGTTTAACATTTTTCATCCTGCATGTTTATAAAATTTATTTTTATTTTTTCCTTTTAAATTCTTTTATTGATACATGTTAGGTATACATTTACATTGATCATTGGATTTAACCTGCATGTTGCCTTATTTTTATCTTATTTTGTGAACACATTTTAAGTTTCTGTATGGAAATTATAGGGGACTGATTAAAATGTCAATAGTTTTACTAGAGAGAGAGTAAATTGGATGCAAAAGTTCTGTGGGACGGAAGGGGAGGACTAAAGTGTTCTAGTAATGCAGCATTAGGGAAAAGCAGATTTTATGATCTTAGCCAAGATGGCTGTGCTGACCACCCATTAAAAAGATATAGCATGCAGGGCTGGGTTGGTTCAGTTTGCTCAAGTGACGTCTGTGTGTAGCATCCAAGGCTGCCTTCCTAATTGTGTGGATGACTTTTTTTTCCCCCTTGGTATTGGGGATTGAACTCAGGACCTTGAGCTTGTGAGGCAGGAGGCGGAACCACTGAGCTAAATCCCCAACCCCTGTGTGGATGACTTTTAATGCCAGTCTGTGGATGTAGCTTGAATATCTTGGCCATGACTTCCGAGGACTGGAGAATGATTCTGGGTTGAGAAAGTGGTACTTTATGAAAGCAAAGACCTCAGAGCTCCAGGTGCCTTTAGAAAAAACAGTAAATGAACTAAGAGTTCAAGGAAAGTCCCTTGTAGAAGGAGCAGCTCTTTACTATTCAGCGTAATAAATAAAAATGAAGCACTTCTTGCGGACTTGAAACAAAATATGAAACCTCTAGCTGCTATTCTCAGAGCGTTTACCATGTACTGATCACTTTGCTGTGTCCAGTAGACAAGAAGCCTATTGTTATGCCCATTTTGCAAATAAAGAAATAGACTCTGAGATATTAAGTAGCTTTTCCAAGGTCACACAACTGGTGAGTGCCTGAGCTGGCTTTCCCTCTTCTGCACTGTTGGTATGGTATACCACGTACTTTGTCCAAATGACAGTTGTCTTGAGTGTGCACAGTATTTTTGCCCTCTGTCTTTTGACAGAGGGGCCTGGCAAGTTCCGATGAATCTGAAGACTGGTCAATTTGATTCTCTTTAAAATGCAAAATTCCTCTCTCAGTGACTTTTAAGACCTACAATATGAATCAAATCAAGTAGTCATTATGCTTCTGGCTCCCTTCTTTTTGCATAAAAAGATTTTACTTCCTCTGTAGCAGCTTCGGTCAGTGGGAAGAGTATAGTCCTAAGAGTTAAAAGTCTCAGGTCTCTGTTAGATTCTGCCACTTACTAATTTTCTGCTTAGTAGGCAGGACCCTTCGCGCATTAAACTTCAGCTTCCACATCTGTAAGCCAGGGACAGTCACCCTTGATGTGCCCTCTTGTCTTATAGTATTAAGTCCCACATGAGGTTAGGCATGAAAAAATGCTTTCTTAATTAAATGACTTAGCGTAAGTAATTGTACTGAGAGTTTTTAAGAAATTGTTTTGACGCAGATTCTTTTATTATAAAAGGCAGCTTTGTGACTTTGAGAAAGCTGTTTATAGTCTCTCTGTGACTCACACGTCTCATATGTGAATGGGAGAACCCCAGAAAGTTGCTGTCAAATAAAATGAGGTCCTGTTGCATCAAAAGTGTCAGCCAATATGACGTTATTACTGTGAGTTTGCATCATGTGCCTAATTTAAGGACTTCCCTAGAGTTGCAGAGCCAACCCCCTGATAGATCTCTGACCCCATCACGGTGACACAGGGTTGCCATTATTTTGTGTAATTACTTCAACAAACAAATATACGAATGTGAATTAAGGTTAAAGAGATTTAGTGTTAAAAATGGTGAAATAAATGATAAGAAGGAACAGTTCAAAATTCTCCACCCATCTCTACTCCATGGACTTGATTGCTATCTCAAAGGCAGACTGGTTGGCGTGCTCATGCATCTGCTCAGAGCTTCTCCCTGGTGCACCCTGTGGTCTTGTGCAATGAATGACACATAAGACATCACTGTACAGGGAATGCATTTAAAACCATGTACTTATACTCTAAGAACTAAGTAAGAGGTTTTTCAAGGCTTGTTTTGACTTTTTCTTTCCAATGCTGACTTTTGAACTGACCTTACAGCCACTCGATTTATTCAGCATGTCAGTGTGTGTGATGTGAGTCATTTTCAGGCAGCTAAGTGCTAAAGTGAGCTTATACGGGCCAGCAGGAACTGTTAAAATTTCAGGAATCTTGCGAGCCAGCTGATGGCACATTGGCAATTTGCAGTCGGGCCATGATAGAAGTATTTTATTTATACCATGGAGATTGACACACGTGAGTCAGAATTTCCCACAGGAGCCAGTTGTTAGACATTACCAGCACACCACTCTGTTCTATATACATTAGAATCAGGAAATTTCAGCCAAATCAGGCCCTCTAAGTTTGTGTGTGTGTCTGTCTGTGTATCTCTCTTTCTAGATGAGACTTAGAAGAGAAGGTGACTTGTATGAAGGATGTTAGGCATAGGCTGAACTTCAACCTAGGATTCTCTACTCACTCCTAGTCCAGATTTCATTATGTGGGATTTCATAATAAAATATGAATTATAAAATTAAAAATTATTGCAGTTAACTTTTTGGGTTAGGTACCCATCACAATCTCCAGTGATAGTAGCAATCTTCCCCCCTTTTTTTAAACCCTCAACAAAATGTCTTTTCTTTTCTTGCTATGTTATTGATCCTGGGATTTCATGGCCTTTGGTAAGCATATAGAGTGAGAGTAAAGCTGATTTTTCATCTTTAAGATGGAACAAAGAAAACCATTTCTTTCAATTTGAGTTACTCTCATTATAATATTAGGGCTTCCAAGGAGAAATAGAATACCTAAGGAGCCTTAGTTAGCATTCTTAGGCTTATTTGCTAGAAAGAGGAACATCGTTATTTTTAATGGTGACTTTAGGAGATACCATGTGATATTTAAGCTTGTGTGTCTGGCTTATGTCACTTAACATTATGTTCCCAAGTTGCTTTATTTTTTCCATAGAAGTGAGAAGAGTTTTAAAATATTTTATTTATTAATATCTACTTGTGTTATAGTAAAATAAAAAATTTAAAAATAACTTTAGGAAACACCTGTTTCCAAAAGACAGAATTCTGTTGGTACTGTCTTACAAGCTGTCCTCTTGATAGAGATTTCAGTACTGTTTTATTTTCCTGGTTTAAAAATATGGCCATTCTGAGAAGAGTAATGATCCAACCCAGGCCACCCAGTTTTGCACTAAAATGTTGAACAGTGTGGAAAGGCGGTGCTCAAAAGGAACTGCCACAGAGAGCAGTTACTTTTTAAAGAAAGTTTTAAAACTTTGTATTTTAAAAATATTTTTTAAAAAGGCATATTAGAACGAAATGATTACATTTTAAGATTTTTTTTTTGTGGACTGCAGCTGATTTTTCAATGTGTCTTGTTTTGAAATTTGGGAGTTTTGTAAGGAGCGCTGCCTGCCTAGAGCCTCACCTTTTGTTGCAACAGAGCCGTGTAACCAATTGAGTTTCAAAACCTCCTATCTGGAAGACTTATCAGGGCTTTGGCCTTGAAAGGAATGTCTTTCTCCTAATGTTTATTAAACAAGTGATGTGCAAAGGAGTAGAATCTCTCTTGCGCGTCGGCAAAGGAGGACACTACACTCTCTTTTTGTTTCGTCTTCAGCCCATTGAGATTTCTTTTGAAAGAATTGCATCTGTGTGTATTTCATATTTACATGTGAATTTTTTTACAGGGAATGAAAAAGACGCGAGTGGATGCCAAAAAAGTTGGTCCTCTTAAGTTGGCCGCTCTCAATGGACTCTCCCTGTCTCGACTGCCTCTGCCGGATGAAGGAAAGGAAGTGTCCAGCAGAGCGACGAATGATGAAAGGGTGTGTATACGAGGGGTTCATTGGCTTCGTGCCTTTTCTGGCACAATTAGTAGATACTGCCAAAACGTCTTTATGAAGTTTTAGTGAATTTTCTAGCACAATTTAATAACCAGAAATGAATGTTAAGGAATTTTATAGCCGGGGCCACAAAATTGGAGCACATGTTTTGCTAATGTCTTACTAGATAATTTCAGGCTTGAATGTTTAGTTCTTGTTTTTTTAATGTTTTGTTGTTTTGTTTTGTTTTTTGTCTTCTGCCAGTCATTTGGGGCAGTCTTGGATTTTGATGGTCTTAAAGTGAAGAGAAATCTATAAAAGTATATGTGTACACATAAGGAAGAAAGCGGACAATGACTATTTCATTTTATTGAAAATTTATCGTAAGAATAGTATTTACCAGAGCTTTTAAAAACCTCTTTGTAAGATATATTTTCAGTTCAGTTTCATTATAAAATTAGATAAACATGAATTTCTTTACAACTGGTCCTAGAGGTGGTCCCCAGTTTACTATTGTTTTCAGTATTTTATATATCATTTATTACAAAAGGCATCTATTTGTAGAATTTGGAACTGGTTATCTTACTCTAACAGTGATAGTACTGCTCGCCTGGAGAATTCTGTTTCATAAAGGTCTCAAAATTGACCCTTGACTTAGAGAAAAAAAAATTCAACAATTACTTCAGCCTAATTTTTTTTTTTTTTTTTGTATGGGGGATCAAACTTGGGACCTTGTGCTCAAGAGGCAGGCACTGTGCCACTGAGTGAAATCCTCGGCTGGCCAATTTTTAACTTTAAACAGAATTTTGCATGATATGACTTGCCAACAAAGTTATAGTTTCTGTTCTTGTAACTCTTGTTATGGCTTGTTACAACTTAACTTTGGTTTCATGTATCATTTTCATTATTTCATGTAGAAAGTTTAGTAGATAATGCTGAACTTGAAGCAGAAAACAAAGATTTCAAACGTCTGTCCAAATGCCGCAGTCTTCATTTTATCCCACTTATTTTGTTTGTAGTGTAAAATGCTGGAACAGCGGTTAGAACAGGGAATGGTATTCACAGAATATGAAAGAATTCCTAAAAAACGGCTAGTTGATGGGGTATGCTCAACAGCCCGACTCCCTGAAAATGCAGAAAGAAATAGATTCCAAGACGTCCTTCCCTATGACGATGTGAGAGTGGAGTTGGTTCCTACGAAGGAAAACAATACTGGTTATATCAACGCCTCACATATTAAGGTGAGAGGAGCATACATGCAGTTTGGGGTAAGAATGGTTGGAATTGTATTTTTATTTGTATTCTAAAACACTCCAATGGTTTTGAACCATTGTGGCAACTATGTTAGAATCTGGAGAATTTGTATTTCAGTGTCATATATAGTGTTTATCAGACAGAGTCAGAGTCCCGTCTGTGTCTCCAAATGGAAAACTTGTCCCCAACACTGTCACCTGGTCTTAGGGAGCCTTTATTTGTCTGACTTTACAATTACAATTTTGTCCTCCTAAATCTGAAAACCTCTTTCTAGCTGATAAATTCTTATTTGGCTTAACATAAGGCAGAAAAGGAAAAAGACTGGAGTAGATACCAAAAAAAAAAAAAAAAAAAAATTCATACAGGAGCTGCTGAATTGCTAGTGTTTCCTCTTCACATACCTGCATGTGCTTTTGTGTAACAAAAGTTGTCTGGGATTTTCAGTGGTGTTCACAAAAGCTTTTTCTTCTGAAGGTACCATCTGTTCTCTTTGCATCCTTCTGTGATCATTTTTAAATATTACTTTGTTCTTTGAAGAACTTTTTTTCCCCCTTAGAAACAGTCTGATGCCATTTAAGTGAGGGTAATGTTACAGTCATTAAAATAGGAAAAGTGATGATTCACAACAGGTGGCCAGATGATCTGTCTTCTCCATCGTTGTGCCCTTTGTTCTTGCTGGCTAGACTGGCTTCTTTACTTGGAAAGGAGAAATCTCCTTCTAGGGAGTGAATGAGTAGGTGTCTAATTTTCTTCTTTCCCACATTTCCTTCAGTTTACAAGTCGTATTTAATAAGAGAGTAGTCTGACACCTGAGGCTTTCTGGAGAACTGGAAATCTCCATGTGCTTGCTAGTACCCCTGGATTGTTTTGGAGAATCTGTGCACATGCTATTCTGTATTCTGTTTTGTTTTTATTTGGATATCATGTACTTAAAAACCAAGCATTTGACTGGACAGATAGAACAGAATGATGCTGAGGCTCTGTAGTGCTGTTAGAGGCCACCTGAAGAATAGAGGAGAGAGGATGAGCTTCAGAATTGGAAAGGGATGATTCCTAGAGCAACCATGGGCCAGCTGTGAGACCTCAGTTTGCTTATTTCTTAGTATAGAAACATAATACCTTTACCCCTGCATGCTTTGGGCTGGCAGTGGGAGAGGAGACTGTATGGGGAACAGGTCTCGCAGAGGGTTTGACGTTTAATGGGCACTCAGAATACAGTTACTGTCTTCACTCAATATCGGTGGAGTTGACATGTAAGCCTGGTTTCTGAATTTCATATTCAGTCATTAGTCTGTTTCGGAGGATATGAAGGCTTAACTAGAAACTTGGTATATTAGGGAAAGTTATCTTGACATAGAAGTTCAGAGGTGAGACCACCTTGAGTAGGAAGTTTTTTTTCCCCCAGAAATTTGACATTTAGCTTGGGGGTTGGCGTTAATTGCCAGTCCTTTTTCCATCATCTTTTACTACTTAATGGGGAAATTGTGTTTGAAATGTGGGGTGATCTTTATAAGAGGAACCACAGCAATAAAGAAGTACTTATTCTGGGCCAGGCACCATATAAATCTTCTCAGTCTTCACAAAACCCTATGACAGTAGGCAATATTTTTATTTTATAGATAAGAACTGAGACTTAGGGGTTATCTGATTGCCCCAAGTCAATAGGTGTTATGTAAATTCACAGTACACAATTTATAAAAATGCCAACAATGGATATAATATTGGCAAAGATTTAAGCCTGTTCTTACTCTGCTGAATAATCGATTTCACTTTTTTTAGTACTGTCATGAACACATACAAAGATTCATACATACATTCTACACACACACACAAAGTAATTTTTTACCCTTTTCTAATTCCAGGTCTCTGTCGGTGGAATTGAATGGGATTATATTGCCACACAGGGACCGTTACAAAATACCTGTCGGGATTTCTGGCAGATGGTGTGGGAACAGGGAATTGCGATCATAGCCATGGTGA
This sequence comes from Fukomys damarensis, assembly GCF_012274545.1. NCBI lineage: Eukaryota > Metazoa > Chordata > Mammalia > Rodentia > Bathyergidae > Fukomys > Fukomys damarensis. The sequence continues at coordinate 28,670,162 of NW_022900933.1, read as the reverse complement.
CAGCAGAAGAGGTAAGTACTCATTTCTGTTCATTGATTTTCCCAGCCTCCAAAGAACCGTTAATGTTAATCACATAGAATCCTGACCTTTAACGACAAAGGCAGGGTGGGCTGGTGGTTCTGAGTTTCAGACACACTTCCTGTGTGAAGGGCACCCGTGGCTGGATCTCGTGCTGCTGTTGAACCGTACTTGTCTTTGACAGGAGGGTGGAAGGGAGAAGAGCTTTAGGTATTGGCCACGACTTGGTTCCAGGCACAACACCGTCACCTATGGGAGGTTTAAGATCACAACCCGGTTCCGCACGGACTCTGGCTGCTATGCCACCACAGGCTTGAAGATGAAGCATCTTCTCACGGGGCAGGAGAGGACAGTTTGGCATCTGCAGTACACAGACTGGCCTGAGCATGGCTGTCCTGAAGACCTCAAGGGATTTTTATGTAAGTGTCTTTGTTTCCAGGACAGCCTCCTCAGGCCAGAGAAGAAGACTTTGTTTCTGAAATACTTCTTTTGTTTTGTCTCATATACGCCTTACTCTTGTTTTAAAATAAAGAATATACGTGCTTTGGAAAAGCTTGCCGGAAGACATTTTAAAGATATAGTGTGGTAGCAAGTGGAGCATCACCTCCACCCTGAGTGTGTCCCTCTCTCCAGGCAGTTTTGGGGATGAGAAAGTGGAGGCCAGGCACAGGCACTGATTTTCCCACAGCCACAGGCAGTGGCTAGGATGAGTTGCCTGGCACCCGGTGCTCTTATCTGTAGTTTTCTCAAATCTGTGGAGAGAATGTGAAAATTGAATTGTCAACTCAATGTGCTGTAATCCCTGAGCATTCTTCTATTTCATGATTTTTCACAGCATACCTTGAAGAGATCCAGTCTGTTCGACGCCATACTAATAGTACAAGTGAACCCAAAAGCCTCAACCCTCCACTGTTGGTCCACTGCAGCGCTGGGGTAGGAAGAACTGGCGTCGTCATTCTGTCAGAGATCATGATTGCCTGTCTGGAACATAATGAGGTGATGGCTTCTGTATTAAGCCTGACTTTTTTTGGAGGGGAAAAATAATAGGCTGGGAGGGAGAGGGGCACAGTCACCTACAAGGTCTTTTGGACACATTTCCTGGGACTGTGGTGGCCACAGAATTTTATTGTGAAAGATGGTGTCTTCCTGGAGATTTTTAGTACCTATTAGCATGATAAGGACTGAGACATCATCCAGTAAATGAGGCTGTTTTTCACATTTGAACTCAGAACTCTCTTTTTCCTGGAATACCTTTTACTATTTTAAGGATGATTAGTGTGGGCTGGTGTCTCTGGGAGATACTGAGCTAGACTCTGATAGCACTTAGCACACCATGTTCCTGTTGAACCTTGGTAATCTGGTGAGAGAAAGAGATTTACATCAAACTGAAATCTGAAGAAACAGTTTGCATGGATGCTCTATTTGTGTTTAATATGCCAGCGGTCATGGCTTATAGAAGATGCTAAAGGCTGGCCAGAGACTGCCCATCTCCTGACCAGATTTTGTTAGGGCCCCTGCTGTCCCCCAGACTGTTTCTCCTCTGGGGAGAGGAGAGGATTTCCCCTCATCACTGTTTTTCTCACCCTAGATGCTGGACATCCCGAGAGTGCTGGACATGCTCAGGCAACAGAGAATGATGCTGGTACAGACGCTCTGCCAGTACACGTTTGTGTACAAAGTGCTCATTCAGTTCCTGAAAAGCTCCAGGCTCATCTGAGCTGTCACACCTTCTTACGGGGACCCAATCATACAAAGCATTAACAGCTTAAAAAAAAAAAAAAGTGCTTGCTTAACTCATACTTTCTCCTTGAAAGATCATACTTGATCACACTAGAAATCCATCAGGACAGGGATGGTGCAGTATGAGTAGCGGTGCACTAGAGGAAATATGCAAAGCACAAGGCTGAAGAGGGGATCTGGGACCTGGGACAGGTGCTGAAGGAGGAGGACTCGGTTTCCAGGCCATTGTCCTGCTTGGGTCTGTCTCATTTGCAGCGCTTGCACACATTTTGGAGATTGTGTTTTCTAGACAATTCTGTATTACTGAAGCTATGCTGGACACTTCTGGCGATCATTAAGACTTACAGATTTCTATCTTAAGCTAGTTTTTGATGATGGAATTTTATGTTATGACTGAAATAGGGGTTTTCTTAGTGACAAACTGAACTTTCTATGGGGGTGATCCACAGACTGAGTGGTTTGTGTGTATAACATGTTTAAAACCATGTTATTATCTTTTGTTATTTTTTTTAAACCGTGGGTACTTACTGGTTTAGTTTTTAAGCTCAAACTATAAAGAGAATCTGAAAGTGTTATTTTGAAACATAGAAAGCATTTTTATATTCAGAAAATTTTTTATCCTAAAAAGTCTATATATTTGTACCTTCTGTATTTTCCAAACAGGGCTCAACTTACGAAGATACTGAAATGAGTCAATGTAAATAAAAGTTGGGAATGAAGGCACATGGTTTAAATGCAAGAATATCAGATTCACTATTTTTTCAGTATTATTCATAGGCCTAAATGAGTTTGATTTTATTAAAAATGAAGTGAAAAACAATTACATAGGATGGTGATAAGCACTTTTTCTGTTAAAGACAAAATCTGAGTTTTAGTATATGTTTTTGTTTTATTTGAGACAAGAACCATGGAAATTGTTTCAGGCGTGTTTTGTAGAGGAGGATGAAGAGTATGTGGGATGATGAGGACGAGAGTAGGTGGCATGCGATGGTAAAGCAGGGGCCTTTGTCGTTACAGAAATGCAGTATTATCGTTGCTCAGACTGAGAGGCAAGAATGGAGAGGGGCTGAGAGTACGGGGCTCATCCCAGGGCGTTCACGGCCTGCCACTGTTGATTATGGTTTCCCTGGGATTCTTCCTCTGAATCCTGCATTATTTTTCCCCCCACAAATGGAGGTTTATATTATCATTCAAAGAAGCCTCCAAGATGCTTCATTTTATTTTGATTGAAACAAGGGAATAGTAAATAGCTTCAACTCTTCTCCCAAATCCACAGCCCAAATTTGTGGGGCCACCGGAAATTGCTGTGGTATTAGGCGGTGACTGAAGTTTACCTCCTTCATCCTCTGGCTTCTGCCCTGGGATCAGTTTTAAGTAGTTCTACTCCTCTCCCCCATCCCACTGAGGCACAGCTGATGAGACAGTAGACTGAGGTGAACGGGAGAGTGTGGTTGTCTTTGGCCAGGCTCAGGTGGCCTCATTCACACCTCTGTTGAGTCGGCAAGCGGGGACTGGCACAGGTAGCTCAGGAGCCATCTCCCTCTACTCAGTTCTGAGGCTGATTCCCCACAACGGAGAGCTTCTACAGTGTCGATTCTAGGGTTATTTCCCCAAATTACAATATTCTAAATATTTTTCTCATTCCCATTTCCTTCCTAAAGCAGTGAAACTCACTGTTGTAACAGCTAAATACATGTATGTCCTCAGCCATGAGATGGGATTTCCTGCGTGTAGGTTGGGCCAGCCTAGCTCCCCCCAGAAACCAGCCACTTTGGGGGAAAATTCAGGTAATTCTAATGAAAGGCAGTACTAAAAGTGGACATACGTCTCACTTGAGAACAAGATACCAATTTTAAAACTTTTGGTGAAAGAGTAATAGACTCAGGTGAAAATATTCTGAAAAAGTCCCCAGAAGAAATGGAGTAAGAGGTTTGTAAAATACGAATATTTTTCATCTCCACATCATTTAAAGGACAGGATTTTTTCTGAAGCTTTTTGTTTTCCAACAGTACATTTTTGGAAAATGCCTATCAGGATTGCTTCTCGGCCTTTTGGCTAAGATCAAGTGTAAAAATGCCTATCAGGGTTACATTTTGAAGTGACCATTTACAAGCAGACATCTAATTAAAGAGTAATATATGGTGTATTTGTGTTCCTGTTGTGATAATTTGATAAGTAAATTGTTAAGAGGGCAAAATTATACTGTTTAAATCTGTGGCTCTTAAAATGTCACATTTGACATCACTTCTAAGTATCATGTAATTTTAGACTTCTAACTGCAGTTAGTGAATAAGAAAGAATTTCTAAGTAAAAATAAATCTACACTATTGGACTTTGAAATAATGTGATTTGCAAGAGCAAATTATGTAAAACGTTGATTGAGGTCCCATAGGTTTACTGTCTGAATTGAGGACGTTTCTACATGCCAGCCTTATACAATGCTTTCTTAGCATCTTTAGTTCCTTAATATTAATTTCATATCAGAATTACCAAAGTGTACACTTCCATAATGATTAGGTTACAAACCAGTGTTTCTGCTGGTCAACTCTGGTGTCTCTTGTATCAGTTTTTCTGATTAGTGGGATCCTTTCTTGAAATTTTTTAGTTGACAGTTTTGGGCATAGAAAATGATCATTTGAAAACACGATCTGGGGTGTTAATTATAGTCATTATTAATTTTCTTCTGGAACATCTACTGTGACATATTCAGGAAGCTGTAGAATTTAGTGTTTAAAAAAATCTCTTGGCAGGATTAAAACAGAAGCAGGACCTGTGCTTCCTTAGAAACTTCTGGAAACAGAAATATCTAGCCTGAAATACAGAGGAGGGAGGCAACATGGCGTGGCCAGTGTCATCTCAAATATGCTGATAAGTTGATGTTCACAATAGTAAGAAGAGGCAAATATATACGTAAAGTGTACAGCTCTATAGTAATGTATTAGAGGTCAGCTACAGTTTATCAAGAACAAGTGTATTTAAGATTTATATGAACAAATAGAAACAGGAATTACTATTTATTTTTTTCAAAACTGGATTGAGGTAATTTATTGTTTTTTTGGTTAGACTTTTTAAAGGACTTGGATATAAATTTAGGAGGATATGCTTTCCACCAAGAAAATTACATAGCTAAAATGATTCCTCCCCAGGTTGAAGTTTATTTAAAAAGCAAAAAAAAAGAATGTTATATTCTATGAGACTTTTTTTTCCTCATTGAGTTTATTGGTACATTTTAGGTATACAGTATAGTCACATTCATCGTTGGGGTTTTGTATCTTTACATGACAGGTCTTGGTTCTCATTTTTTATGAGACTCTTTGAGTGGAGGGACAGATTTCAGAAGTAGAGAGAGAATGCTGCATTAAGAATTTGCCTAAGACTAAGGCATGGTGGCACATACCTGTAATTCTAGCTAGGACTGAGAATGCTGAGGGAGAATGGCTGCAAATGTGAAGCCATCCTGGGGCTATAGAGTGAGTTTAAGGCCAGCATGAACTATATGTCAAGTCCCTGTCTCAGAGAAACAAAACAACAGCAACAAAAATTTCTTTCACCTGAGAAAACATCTCTCAAACACAACACAAGTTTTTCAAATTCCAGTAGGCAGGGGCTCCATTTATCCTATCATTGATAGTTACTTATACAAAAATGAGGAAATATTAGAAAGTTCAAAATCTGTGTGTGGAGGTGGGTGGACTTTAGAAAATACTTGAAAAGTTCTTGGATTGTTAAAGTGGTATAATTTTCTGTATATTTTAGGCAGTTCCCAAATAACAATTTTGCTGTAAAAGTTCACTTCTGTGTTGAATTGAGATACAGTAACACTCATGTAAATGGTACTCTGTGAGTTTTAACTTTCTTGGTTTGTCCCTCTAAAGATTACATAAACCATGGGGCCTGAATGTGGTACAGAATCCTATCACTGTTATTTTGTACTCCCTAGAATATGTAGGGCAACTTTCCCCATACTTTTTGCCCTGGTGGTGAGATCAGAGCCTGAATCTCCCTGCTTCTGCCAGGCAGTGGCAACTGAGACTCAGGAAGCAGTTGAAGTCAGATTGGCTAGTGTTTCAGGGGAAACCTCCATAGGAGTATCCCAGCATTGGTGGCAGAAACTTGAATGGTGTGTGGGTAAGGAACAGGGAGGACTTCGAAGTGAGCACCAATTCTGCCTGTGACTTCCTGTCACGTGTGGCAGGGTAAGAGCAAACTGGGAAAATACTCCTCTACCTTTCCTGTTGCCCCTTGCTTATCCTGTCCTCAGTATTGTCAAGGGATTGAAATGGGGAAAAAAAGATATGGGCTATGAAGTGGAAGGTCTATAGCACCCAGCTGAGGGAGTGGCAGTTCAAGTCAAATGGTATTGTGTAAAGGGTATCTCTAGGTCACCATGGGTAGAATTAAGGTCTGTCTGCATATCGGCTCCACAAACATCTAGTCTTGTTTACTTGGAAAATTAAAATACTTAGTTTTCAAAAATCTGGGGTAAAAAAAATCTAAACATTTCCCAGTATTTTGATGGGGCAACTATCTTCTTTTAGGGTAAGTTTAACATTATAAACAAATACAAATGCACACAGGAAAGGAGTAATTGTGTTTGCATTTCTACCTGTACAACTTAGTATGTTTTACATAGCGTCCCAGATTTCTGAAAGTTACTAGTTAGATAAATGTTTTGTCATTATTCTTTAACTTCCATCTACTGACTGCATGGTGTGTCAAATAAAAGGACCAGTTAAAATCTGTGAAACCCCTTGGCTCCGAGTTCCACAGTCTGAGGATTGTGGCGAGCAGAACAGTGCAGGTGCAGCATGATTTCTGTGTAAAAGCCTGCAATTTTAACTGAACTGGTTGGTCCATTTTAAACTGTAAAAAAGTTTATTTCTATTGTCAAACATGAATACTACTAACACTTAAGTGTCCATGTGTATTTTAAATTTGCACTTAAAACGTCATAAAACAAAAATTACAGCATTCACTCTTTGGAGCAAATCTACGAAGGTTGGATTATTACAGGGTTGGCCAGAATAGGAATCTGTCAGGTTTGTTTTGGGTTTTTTTTTTTTGTTTTGATAAATTGATCAGGCTGGTTCAGATTTAATGATAATTGGATTTCTCTTTCTGTCTTCTCATTCATCAAATGAGAATTGAACAAATGAATGGGAAATATCAATTTAGGTGCTCATTTTTCGTAAGACACAAATATCACAGGTCAGACTGCTTCCATATGCTGAGATACTGTCCAAAAATTTTTTTATCCTGGAAGTTTATTAAAAGTCACCTGAAATTAATGGACCATTGAATGAGACAGAGCTTTTGTTACTTAGAGTGATATTTATTAAATAACGTCTTAATTTTATAAAAGTGTCCTGAAAACACTTTGGTAAGGTTTTATATTTTACTGGAATAATACCAGTGCAAAATTAGTTCAGCCCAATAAATAGTCTGAAAGAAGTAAAAATATCCTCCAGAAGTGACGAAATTATTTGCAGAACAAATCTAATAAGGATGGAATTTAAAATAATATAAAACCCTTAACCCTTGTTAGTCAAAATGGCAAAAGAAAAAGTAGAAAATAGAGCAATCTGCAACTACTGTGTGTGCTAGAGCTGTAATGGGCTATATTCACATAGTCTGGTCTTTGTGGCACAATAGAGAAATAGAGCAAGTAGTTGTGTAGGGGTGATTCAGTGTTTTCAAAAACTTCTAATATGGTCAGTTTAGACCCTGTCCATATTAGAGTTCTATACTAAAGGTAATCAGCTTAATTTCAGGTAGGATTGAGTTATTATATATTAATCGGTATAGTCAAATTCTAAGCAACAGATTGAATAATAATTCCTCGTGATGTACTGTCAGTACTCCACGAGTTTTAAAAAAACTCATACAATTAGACCTTACTCAAAAGATTGATTGGCAGTGGGCTGATATAATTTTGCTTTTTATTGTGTTCCCCAGCAATTTTTCCATTAAAATATAAAATATCTAGATTTTCATGTGTTAGTTTTTAAATGTCACACTTTAGAGTATTAGCCTGTTATGTGTTGCCGTAACAGAACAGCTGGAACCATTTCTTATTGTCGTGGCGGCTGGGAAAGGGGCCTTGCTGCTTGGTTCTTGGTGGAACGTAAGTGTGCACAGGGGGACTGGGCTTTTCATAACGCACTCCTGAGATGTGGTAATAACATTAAGCCCTTCGCGAGGACTCTGCCTGCTGAAGGCTCCACCTCCCAGAACCACTGTATTGGGGATTAAGTTCCCAACGGATGAACCTGGGGGACACATTCAAGCCGTGCCATTAAGTATTTTCTACGAAGTCATCTCAATGTTTTAATGTACTTAATACAGGAAAATATTCGGATTTATAATAAAACTCTTCAGTTCAAATGAATTATGCTGTAACAAACCAGAACTTTGGTGTACACTTCTGTGTTGTATAATTAGCTGGTAAAAGACCAGCAACTCAAATGACATCATAGTAAATTTAGCAAAGCATAGTTCAAAAAATGTCTATAAAGCATTTATTTAAAACAAAACCAACAGTTTCATGTGATTTGATGTGCCAGACATAAAAACAAAATTTGGAGAAAAATTATTTGAAATATACATCAGAAATTTGCCCTATAATTCAAGCAACACACTGGGAAGTCTAACTTTTCAAAATAGAATGTTTGTCTAGTATCTTCTAGTTTAAAAAGCAATTTTATGTGCTATTGTTTGAAGATAATATAAAAATGTCTAATGAAAGCTTAAAACTTCTAAACTATTGGTTTAATAAAAGTGTGTACATTTAAGGGGCAAAAAAGCTTGAATGGCTGAATATATTATATGTGAAATAGTCTATTTTTGCCATGAAAATAAATATGTAAAGAAATATATGACGTGTGTGAATATAGTATAATTAAGTCTATTTTTGGATATAAGTTGTGTGTGTGTGTGTGTGTGTGTGTATATGTATATATATATGTATATATATTTTTTTTAGTCCTTTTCATTCTGTTGTTTAATGTGCTGCATAAGAGATGTTTTAATAGTTGCCAACCTGTCATCACACATCTCCATAGTAATTAATCATTTAAAAGTTAGATTGCATCTTGTCAAAATAGCCAGCTTCAGTAACCAGAGTATTTATGGAACAATTAACAGTTGAAGAATAAGTGTTAGTTGGTGCAGTTCTCAACAATATCAACTTCGCAGTGGGTCTGTGGAGCTCCTACGGTTATCCATGTATTGGAACTTAATGTTGTTTGTTGGTTTCTGCATCATCTATCTTTTAATGGGGTTATTTCTGGACCACCAGCAGCAGCACCTGGAATCTTGTTAGAAATGTGAATTCTTGAACTCTCCCCACAGTCTGAAATTCTGAACTAGAAGCCACGGTGTTGGGGCCGAGAAATTTGCCTTCACATGTTCTCTAGGGGATTTGGGTGCACATCGGTTTGAGAACCACTGGTTTAGTAATTAAAAAGCCATAGATGTTCAACATGGGTCCCAATTTGGGATTCATTACACAGCCGAACTACAACTAATAGACTCTGAAGTTTAGGCAATTTTCAGTTAGGTTAATGATATTTATAGTTGTGGTAGGATGAATAATGGCTCCCCGAAGGTAACCATTCCTAATCTCCTGAAGTTGTAAATGTTATTTTATATGGTAAGAGGGACTTTTCAGCTGTGATTAAATTAAGGATCTGTTAATGGAGAGATGAGCATGGATTATCCAGGTAGGCTCAAAGTAATCACGAAGGTGTTTATAAGGGAGATGTATTTGAAGGTCCTACTGGACTGGAAGATAAAGGAAGCCACAAATGAAGGGCTGCAGGTGGCTTCTAAGCTGAAAAAGGCAAAAATCTTCCCTGGAGCCTCCAGGAGGAGTGCAGCCATGGCAAGCTCTTGATTGTAGGACAACTTTCAGAACTGTTTGTGGTAACATTAGCAGCAGTAGGAAACCAATACAATCCTATAGTCTCCCTTTCAGGTGAAACTCAAAGGTTAACAACCTATTTAAGGATCTCCAAAGAACTAGCTGAGTTTTGGAAGCTTCACATTCAGGACTGCTAGGTGTTTTTGCATCAAATTTGAACATTAGTACAAACAAGAATTCCCAAGCCAACAAGGTTGGCCTTGGAGCAAAATTTTCCCTAGTTCGACTGGCCTTTGAATACGTGGACTTGTTCCCTTGGGTATACCATTCATTAGTCATTCCATCTGCTTGCTTTTAAAGATCTAGGGAAACTAGCTTGTTAGGGTGCCGTCTCCCATCTCCAGAGTATGAAGCAATTTAGCAAATTGCTTTCCAATACTACCCTGGCAAATGAAAGGCAGATGGGTATTTCTACTTCTAGATAAAATTATTTCCATTTAAAATTATGCAGAACTTAAGAATTAAGATAAAACTAACTTTGGTATAGTAAAGTGAAAGGAACCTTTTTGGATCATCTAGCCCAAGCACCTAAAACCAAGGCCCACAATAAAATAACTCATTGGCAGCCATACAGTTAATTTGTTCTTGCAATTTGGATTTGCAAATACAGTCCTACCCTATAAAACCTGTGCTGATCTCTACTGACTGGCTTCACTGATTTAAAAATGTGACTTTTTGAAGTAATTCTTCTAAAAGAAGATGTTATATTATACCATTTAAAACATAAGCAAATGATGAAATTTTCCTGTAACTTAGCAATTGGCTGAATTATTTCCCTAGAAATTCAAATTTTGAGTATAAAGAGAAGAATCAGCTTCCTGTTTCTCCTATAACTTTCTACTTAAACCTCCCTTTAATCTCCCGCCATTTCTCTAAATAGATAAATGCCCTCACTGTCAAGCAGACAATGAGAGAACGAGAGAGGTCTTGCCTTTTGAAAAGCTTAGCCTGAAGTGGAGATAAACTGGCTAAATAAACTATTATAATTCATACTGTATTTAGGAAAGTATTTTGGGCTCCAAACACCATATGTGGAGTGGGAAAGGACAAATTCTCTTTCAAGATTATGTCACATTCAACCTGGGCTATAAATGAAGGCTTAAGGGTGCTGCAGAGGATTAATGATATTTTGAGCAGACAGGTGCAACAGCACACAATGAGAGGACCTCTGTATGTGCACGAACAAGCAATTAGGTGTGACATTTAGGATTCCTGAGAGAAGTTAACAAAAGTATAGCAAGGAAGGAAAAATTGACTTTATAAAAAATGCCAAGGGGCCAGAACATTATCTTGTTAACAAGAGGTAACTTTGTTTTTTGTTTGTTTTTCAGTACTGAGGTTTTACATTTATCAAAAGAAGGAAAAGAAAAATGTACTACAGAGTGAGTATAATTAAAAGTAGGAAAAGAGAAACTCTATAAGGTGAATGTGGACCACTGAGAGAGAGAGAGAGAGAGAGAGAGAGAGAGAGAGAGAGAGAGAGAGAGAGAGCACACAGTGGCTAAGAGTTTAATGGTGCCCATCTTTTGTATCTCCCACTCCTCAGGCTGACATCAGGACTAGTTTGTACTATCAAAGACCTGCTGTAGTTGTTGTCATGAGAATTAAAGATAGAACTTTCTGATTGGAACTGTTTTTTTTTTTTAAGCTTGCATGTCCACTTGCTCAGCTGTTTTTCCACACACTAGTCTTCCTCATCTCCCCCTGAGAAATATAAATCCCCATAATTTTTCATGAGTTAGTGAGAGTGAGCAGGTCTCGGTCTTCATATATGTAGCTATTTCTGGCTGGAAGGGGATGTAGGCCCTACCTACTGGGAATTATGTTCTGTCCATCTACCTTAGGATGTCATGGCTCACCAGGTTTGAAGAGAAAACCTTTAAAAAGACAATGAAAAAAGATTATTTATATGTTGAGCTGTCAGTTTGATGGGAGAAAACTTGATGAATTTTGCAAGAGAGAATGTTGCTCTTAGATTGGGAATGTAGAACCCAAATATGAGAAGCAGGTCAGATTTCCATGCTTCCTGTAGAGAAGTATAGCAAAGAGGGATGTTAGATAAATTAGCTGTAGCTCTAGCAAGTTTACCCACATTATGGATCTAAATAAATTGGGGTCTCAATACAGGTACCTGTTCAAGCTGTGATGTGTTAGGGGTACTTGTGGGCATCTGGAACAGTACTAGAGTCTTGCTTTTTGAAGAGGAGCCTCAGGTCTTTCAGAGGTTCACAGGTATACTTTCTTCTTTTGGGTGGCCTGGGCTTGCTGGAGTCATTATAAGCACAGAATGGGCAAATTTTGCAGATTGTTGGGTAGTCACTGCTATCTTAATCTTGTAAAATTTGAGTGACCATTTCCCATGTAGGGTTTTTATAGCTTTCTACTGTGAGGAAAGACTAGAATTGTTTCTCAGGAATAGGGATAGTTAGTGGTGAGGGGCTATAAGGCTGCCTTTCTTGCCTATCTGCCTGTTGATTTCCCAAAAAGATTTTAGACAGACATGTCTCTTTTGGTGTCCCTTATGGTGAATGACAGGGACTGTCTTGGGAGATAGACTGTCTACAAGAGTTGTAGAATTTGCTGATTATGCTTTATGGTGATTGCTTTTTAGTTAGCAAGCCCCTATCTTTCCAGATTACTGCATGGACATGTTCCAGTAGAAAGTCATATTTGGAGCCTGTAGCTATTTAGCTTTCTGTCTTTTCCTAGTATTAATGCCCATGTTTGTGCTATTAGTTCTGCTTTTAAATGAGCAGATGTCCCTGGAGAAAGGGGTTTGGTCCTAACGATCTGTTGTGAACTGAAAAGTGCATGACTTACCTTTCAACATCTTTCTTGGACAAAGCTACTTTTATCAGTGAACCACACCCTCTCAGGGTCTCAGAGGGGGCAGGTTACTGATGTCCAGCCTGCTTGCATAGGTCTAAGAAATCACCTATTAGAAGTCAGTGAGTCAGGATTAAGACTAGTACAGTCTTTATGGTAAGCTCAAGGATATTTAGAAGCATGGCCTGGCATTGTTGCAACAGGTAGTCTGCTGCTTTGGCATTTGCCAGAATTGGAGACTTGTCCCCAGTTTGCTAGTAAATATCTAATTAAGGGAGTTAGACACTGTGGAACAATTAAAAACTCATGGTTGAACATTTGACTTTTGAATTGACATGATAAAGAAGCTCTGGCTAGGGCTCTCTTTGACCCTAATGATAGCTATAACTAATAGTAAGGTAACTAGGATCTCCATGGTGTTCCCCATGGCATGGCATGCAGCCTATGAAAAAAAAAATATGTCTGGGGTCCTTCAGATGGTGTCCCATGCAAAAGAATGCAAAGCCAAGTTATCTCTTGTGAGATTCAACAAGATGTCTCTAGTGCCTTTTATATTTTTTTCCTTAGAATTCTCCATACACTGGCTCACTGATGGTTCAGAGAAGGGTGCAGCCCTGCCTGGGGGCTCCAACCAACTACCAAAGTAGGGTGGTGCCCCCAGAGGCTCCAACTAGCTACAGGAGCAACAGTACACTTCTCTAAGAGATCAGGATCGGAAACCCTGGGGGCATCCTTTGACAGTTAACTTTTTTTTTTTTTTTTGGTACCAGGGATCAAACTTGGGATCTTGCACTTCAGAGGCAGGCAGCAGAACCACTAAGCTAAATCACCAGGCCTAGAGAGTTAACTTTTAAGAGATTATAGTGGAACCTCAGCCACAGGGGCTCCTTTAGTTGAGACCATGGCCCACTGACTGCCTGGCTACCTGAGCAGGGGGTAAAACTTTTCAGAATTTAAAAGACAGGGCCAGGGATTTAGCTCAGTGGTTCCACCTCCTGCCTTGCTAGCCCAAGGACCCGAGTTCGATCCCCAGTACCAAAAACAAAAAAATTTAAAAGACAAAAAACCCTGTAAAAAGTTCTAATTACAAAGATAGTTCTATTTTGCATACTTACAGCCACTTGATCTTTACTGGTGATTGTTTGATCTGATCAGGCCTTTAAGCACATTTCTAAATTACCTGAATTTCTGTTAGAAGAAATGAGGGGATCTAATCTGATTCTGAAGAGAATCTTGGAAAAGGTTCACAAGTTTCCTAAAACTAGAGCTTTAGCTCTCATCAATAAGGGTCATGAGGTTAAAGAAAGACAATGGATTCTGCTGCTTGCCTCAGAAGCACAAGGTCCCGAGTTTGATCCACAGCACCCCCCTCCCACCAAAAAAAGAAGAGAATGGACAATGAACAATAAACATAACACCTTGTGATCACCCATGTGACTAATCAAAATGCCTGATGAACATGGCAGAACCGTATGACTGAACCCAAAATGGCTTCCAAACATAGCTGAAAGGAGGACTGGGATGAAAGAAGGCCTTGAGAAAGTGACTCACTAAGGACACCCAAAGATAAAAGGCCACCTAGGGGGGCAAGCACAGATGAGAATAAAGTACCTGAAGAAAGTACCAGGGAAAACAAAAATGTGAGGGCAAAAAAATCATACTTACTTGTTGCTGAGACAAAATACCCAATACCCCAACTTAAAGGAGGGAAGGTTTATTTCAACTCAGCTTGTAGAGGTTTTAGTCCATAATTATCTGGCTCCAAGGCAGGTGGCACAGCAGAGGGGCAGAGGAGAAATAGTCCATGACATAGCCAGCAGTGACCCTGCCTCTTTTTTATTTCATCCAGGCTATATGCCTTTTGGGTGCTGCCACCTGCACTCAAGGTGGGCCTTCTTGTTGTTGAGTAGCCCCACCACCACCGCTTTTTGGTACCAGGGATCAAACTTGGGACCTTGTGCTTGCAAGGTAGGTGGTGGAATCACTGAGCTAAATCCCTGGCCTGGGTAGCCCCTTTTAAAATGGCTCACTGAACAAAAGTATTCCAGGTCCTTCTTGCCTCAAGTAAAGAATTGGATGAGACAAGCCAAAATGGTGCCAAAAGTTTATTTGAAAAATGAGAGATGAAGGGCTAAGGGAAAGACAAAAGGATAAAAGAAAAAAAAAGTACACTTGGGCTGGAGCTGTACCTCAGCGTCACAGTGCCTGCCTGGCAAATGCAAAGCCTTGCACTTGATTGCCACTACTAAAAAAATTAAGTGCACCCTGTATCTAGGAGATGCAGAGTCTGGTACCATGAGTAGTCATGATAGTAAGCTCCTTGTGGTGTCTGGTGTCCTTTATGCCATCTACATCTTGAGGTCTCATGGGACCTTTTTTTTTTGGTAGTGGGAATCGAACTGAGGGCCTCACACTTGCCAGGCAGACACTGCACAGCTGAGCTACATCCCCTGCTCATGCGAGCTTTTGAGAAGTTCAATGTATAAGGCCCTGAGAATCACCTGGCAACATCCTGGAATTTTGAAATTGACAAGTCCTGTTCACTTCTTCTTTGCCATGCCCTACCTCCTATATCATTTGTATTATCCACACCCAGAACTAAACTAGTTCTAATCAGTGGACTAATTTAGTTCCACACACCCTTAGTCCCAGTATCACAAACCCTAGATCCAGCCAGCTCCAAAAAGCTGCACCTATGAGCACATGAGGCTTTGGGTGGACATCTAGATACAAGTCATAACACATACTAAACTCTAGGTCAGTGGTGATAAACCTATGGTGTGCATGTTACTATGTTTTTCTTTTAAGACAAAAGATGATAATGTAGAGGGCCCCCCCGCCACCTAAAACCTCAGTATTCAGGTTTAATTTCAGTGCTGGCACTCAGTCACTGCTCTAGGTCCTACACGTGGAATCTGAACAATCTGTTCTGTGACTGGGTTAGTAACAGGTTGTCTGGCAGCTCTTAACTGACTTATATCTGCAATGAGTGACTGAAAATGTGAGAGAGAGAAAGAAAAGGGGAGATAAACATGAAGCAGACCTATGGGCCTCTTACCAGGTGGGAAAAACAGCCCATGAGTTTCCCCTATCCTGTCCTACATGGTGGGACCCAAACTTCCTGAGTTCCCCAGCTTCCATTAATTTTTACCACCCTCTAGCTCCTTCTCTCTTCCCATAATCAAAAAGGATGTGAGCTGTCCTGTGAATGAAAGCCCACTGTGCGAAAGAAAGGACAAGATTGGAGCTTTCTTAGGGGACAGAAAGAAAAAAAAAAAAGTTAAACTAGTTCTTCTTGGCTGTAGATTTTATTTATTTTTTTTCCAGCTTTAATTGAGTTTATTGGTACATTTTAGGGATACAGCACAGTTACATTCATTGTTGGGATCTTGTACCTCTACATGAGGCTGTAGATTTTAGACAGAGAAAACTGCCCAAAGGGTCTTAACTGCTCCTGCCTGGCTTTGCTGAAATATGTCAGCAGATTCTGGAGTGCTGGGAACTCTTTTTAGGGATTCTTTCTAGTCTTTTTTTTGTACCGGGGATTAAACTCAGGACCTTGTGTTTGTAAGGCAGGCACAGTACCATTGAGCTAAATCCCTGGCCTTTCTAGCTCTTACTTGTCTTGAATAAAGAATTAGACAAAATAAGTGCAAAAGGTAGTGAGTTTTTATGTTTATTAAAGGTGAGAAAAGAAACATGCTCTGCAGAGTGAGTATTGGCCAATTAAAAGTAGGAAAAGTATGCCGTGTCTGACAGGTGTGATAGAACATTCGCACTGACAGAAGAGACAGCCAGTTTTGGAGGTAACAGGTTGCTTATTACAAAGATCACTGATTATTACAAATATCTTTGAGGGTTATGATGCTTTTTATTCTTTGCAGTACCAGGGATCAAACTTAGGACCTTGTGTTTGTGAGGCAGGTGTGACGAGGCACCACTGAGCTAAATCCCTGGTCCTAGAGGCTTATGATACTATCGGAAAGTGAGAAAAACAAAATTAGAGATACTGAAGACAAGGTGTAATGTTTCAAGATGCACACCAGATCATACACCATTTCTCTTTTTCTCTGGGCTGGCTGTGGACACACTATATAGCCCAGGATGGCCTTGAACTCATGGCTTTCCTCCTTCCTCAGCCTCCCCAGTTGCTGGGATTTCATGAGTGCACTAGCCATCATTTCTCTTTGCCTATAGAACCACTCATGACTGGATAAAATATGTTATTCTGAGATGCAACTTTAAAATTGTGGCCAACAGGCTGGGTGTGGTGGCGCATGCCTGTCATCCCAGCACTCGGGAAGCTGAGGCAGGAGGATCACTGTGAGTTCGAGAGCAGCCTGGGCTACACAGTGAGTTCCAGAGCAGTCTGAACTACATAGTGAGACCCTGCCTCAAAAAGCAAACAACAAACAATAAAAAAACAATCATGGCCAACAGATCCGTAGGTGACCCCAGTGACCCCATATATTATACAAGGCATTCACAGCCTACTTTCCCTACCTGGGGGAGACCTGTGACTTGCTTCTAATCAGAATATGGCAAAAGTGATGGAAAGTCAATCCTATGACACATCCAGTTATCTAAGACTCCATCTTGTTAGCGGAATCTCTGGGTCTCCTGTTAGCCTTGAAAAAGCAAGCAGACACGTAACCTGCTCGAGGAAGAGCCAAGTGGCAGGAAGCTGCACAGCCTTGGGCCATTGGCTGGCAAGAAAATGAAGCCCTTAGAAATATACCTGCCAGAGAAAGAATTCTGCCAAGAACTGCAGAGTCTGGAAGCGGCTTCTCCTGAGTGAAGCCTCCAGCTGAGACCACAGTCCCACCTGCTGCCTTGACCGTCACCCTTTGAGACCCACAGTAGGGGACCCAAGTATGGTACTTACACTGCTGGTCCTCAAAGACTGGGGTAAATAATAAATGGGTGACACTTTAAACTGCTACACTTACAGGAATTTATTATGCAGCATAGAAAGTTAGTACAGAAATCTTATTATGTAAAAGAAAAAAAATGAAGAGAAGTAGTATCGAGTTACTCGGCTAGGTCGGGTATTTATTAGTGACGATCAAATATCCAAAGGGCAGTTGTCTTCAATGCTCATTTCCATGATTCTAAGACTTGGTAATTCCTTGTCATGATTATTACCACCACACAGCTGAGCAGACTGGGACGGTGAGATGCTACAACAGCTGAACTCACTGGACACCTCAGCCTTTTCAGTGTCACTGTCACCTTCAATGGCGTTCACAGAGGTCTCACGGTCTCTTAAGCTGTCTGGAAGACCTGGATTGTTTTCATCCCAAGTTGAAGGTTGAAGATTTGTTTCATCATTCACCTGTTGAACTATAACCCCTGCCGAATACTTGGATTTATAGATGGGCATGAAAAATTCACCCTGTGAAGCCATCTCACTTTCATGCTTTGGTGCAGACAGTAACATATCCAAAGCATTTTGGTATTGCTGACGTTCCTGTTGAATTGTCAGGTCCTGTGCATTTCTAAGTCCATTTTGTTCTGAATTCATGGCCTTTTCAAATTCAAATGAATCCAACATCTTGACATCCTGTGGCTTTACTGCGTTTTCGTCCGATGTGCAGCCTAAGTCTATTTTCAAACCATGCAGCAGGTGGCGCATTTTTTCCTAGGATTAAGAAAATACTTATATAATTGTGAGAATAATAGTAAAACTAATCCAACTGAGTTAATGTTGTCTGCAGTGCTGCTGATCTCAGCAGGACGAATACTTTCCTCTCCATTTCCCCTGTTCCCTAGCCCCATGAAAAGCGCAAGGGAAGGGCCAGGGATTTAGCTCAGTGGGTCTGCAGCTTGCCTCGAAAGTGCAAGGGCCCGAGTTCGATCCCCGGTATGAGAAAAAGAAAAAAAAAAAAAGTGCAAGGGGAAAAAGTGCTTGCTTTTAATTCATTCTTTGAGGCCATGGAAAAGCTTTACAATTTTTGTATTCGAATTTTTCTAATAAAGTTCTAAGACAAACCTCTTTCAAACGATGTGTATTTTGTTTTATATGTTGCTCGAACAGTCGTTCTAAAAACCTACAAATGATAAATAAAATGGTTAGTGTCTTAAAACCAGGAAATCAACTAAATATAAAAGTAGTTATGTAATGCTCAAAGTATTAAAGACTGGGAAATATTTTTTAGATTAGTGTTTTTTCTTTCTAAAGCTGAAGAATAATCCTTCCCTGTTCTTTTAAACTCTTCATATAAACTAGTTGGGCTTCCACTCGGAGTTTACTTTCACTTGCAGTATGGAGGCTGTTGTTTCTGAAAGATTATATGCTACTCCTGTGAATAAAACAGTTCTCATTAGTATCTGTCTGCCATATGTAATGTTTGCATTCCTTGTGTGGAGTTGGTGTGTGTATGTAACACATCTCAACTTTTTTCATCCCCTTTCCCTTCCCTCTCTCCTTTCCCTCCATCTCTTGATCCTCTTTCCATTTTTCTGAGAAAGATCTATCTCCCTACTCTCTATTATCTCTGTCTTTGCTTCATATTTAAGCTTATATCTGTGTTGGATTTTTTTCACTTAACTCTATGGTTTCAAGTTGCATCCATTTTCCTATCATTGACTCACGTTTATCTTTCTTTATGGCAGAGCAGTACTGCATCGTGTATAAATTTTCCAGCTGCTTCCAAGATTTACCTATGAATCGTGCTGCTATAAACATGGGTATGCAAGTGTCACTGTGACACTGTCTTTTGGTACAAAAAGTCTATGACTCCCAAAGCTCGCCCCCATCTCACGCTCACGCGCACCTACAAGCAAACACCACACAGCCCCTCCCTGTCTTCCTCTGTTTCACTTTCTCACATATACACATACTCAAAACCAAACCTAAAATCTCCTGTGGAGATATTTTACAATGTTTCCTAAATTACACTTGGAAAAATACCACTAATGTTAAGTCTACATAATAACCTAACAGCTGCACTTACTAAGCATCAGTAAGTGCTTGATACATAATGGTAATTTATCTCTACTCCTAAAGGTGCTACAAAAACAAAACAACAAAACAAACACTTTAAAGATGAGAATACCACAACCCTAATAATTTTATCTCCCCTAAGGTCACAAGCTATTAAGAAAATTTAATTTAGAGGTGCCTGGTTCCAGAGAATTTGTTCTTTCCACTTCACCATGCCTGTCTATCATGTTAGATATCTGTAGGTTTCTTGGAAGACAACTGATTTCCCTTGTTACCATCTGTGAAGTTATGAGCCAACCTTATAGTAGGTTTAAATTATTTAACAAATTTTAAAAGCCTCAAAACTTGTAGATATGGTTAACATTTTTATTTTATTTTTTTGGTTAACATTTTTAGACATGTTTCTATGATGGATTTCTTTCCCCAAATTGTTATAATAAAATTTGGTACCGGGGCTTGAACTTGGAACCTTGTGCTTGCGAGGCAGGAGGTGGAACCACTGAGCTAAATCCCTGGTCACCAATTTTTTTTTTTTTTTTTTTTTTGAGACAAGATCTCACTATGTTCTTTAGGCTGGCCACAACATCCCTATGTAGCCCAGACTGGCTCCAAACTTGGGGTGATCCTCCTGCCCCAGTCTCCCAAGTGCTGGGATTATAGGTATGTGCTATCCTGCCTGGCCAGTTATAACAAAAATTCTTGCTTTGGTTCTCATGGGGGTTTTAGCTAGCAAGATGGGATTATGAAGCCTTGCAAATAAGAAGCAAACATTTTACCACGATATATAATATTTAAATGAATCACAATTCTATTCTTTTCTATAATTCCCCCAAACTGTGAACTTATCTCAGGGTATGAATTAAACATAATTTGCGACCACAATTTGCTGTCAATTATAAGAATATGATCTTGAGAAAAGCAACATTAACTTTCATTTCCTAATACATCAAAGTAACTTTCCAATACTCACATCATATGAAAAATACTTAATGTACACACCTCCCATAATAGAATTTTTAAAAACTCACCTGCTGGAAAATAAACCAAATTTCAAAATTTCGTTTGTTACATCTTCAATGAAGCTCAAATACAGCAGTTCTTCTTCACTGCAAAGACAAGGTGATACAGCATAAAAATTTATGGCTTAATTATTCTGAAAATATAGGAAACACAAGTCAGAGATGTCTATTTTTAGTATTATAAACATGCTTCTATTAATTATTAAGGGAAACACTATAAAACAAACATGTCTGCCTTCTCAAACTAGGCAAGGCTAAACATTAAAAAGGAGAAAATATTTCATAGCTGTCTGCAATATCTATAGCAGTAAGATGTAAACATAATTAAAATACAAAGGAGAGCAACCAAAGGCAAGAGATCAACCAGAAAACATCCCTGCAGCTGGTGCCCCCAGTATTTTGCATTTCCTCTGACATGCGACCACGCTCAGCAGCAGAGGCCAGGAGCACACCTGTTCAGCCCTGCTCCCCACCCTTGAAAGCTTTCAGGATGCGAAGGGAAGCCGTTCAGAGAAGCAGGAGCTTTAATTGTGTAGTTCTGTGGGGCACAGAGGTGCAAGCCAGCATTCCGGAGGCTGGGGTAGGAGGATCACAAGACCAGCCTGGGCTACATATTGAGTACAAGCTTGAGTACACTTTGTAGCTTGAACTACAAAGTGAGACCTTGTCTCCAAACAGTAACAAAACAAAACAAAACAATTGTGTAGTCCTCTTCTGCTCAGAGGACAGCATCTTGCATTAAGGTTGGAATATTTACTGAGCAGAATGATTTCTTCTACAAAAAATGTTTGGAAAAGAGAAAAAGACCTTCTAATACGATAATTGTGAACAAAAATATAGTGGTAATTTTTAATTACTTGTATATATGTCATGGTTTTTTTTGGTACTGGGGATCGAATTTGGGTCCTTGCGCTTGCCAGGCAGGGGACATCACCACTGAGCTAAACCCCTAGCCCTGCATTTCTTTATTATACTATCCAATGAGATAGCTATTTGAGTAGCCATTTTAAGAAAAGTAGGACACTGTTGTAAATTTGATTTTTACCTGAAATTAGTGAACAGAAAATGTAAATAGCAAGTAAGTACGCAATTACTGAATAAGAAAATAGAAGGTGAAGAGCAAAAATGTAAATAAGATAATTCATTAAAATGTTTCATAAAAAAGTCATTTAAAAATGATTCACAGGGCCTTGTTTACAGACAGTCAAAAGTGTTGGGGATTTAGCTCAGTGGCTCTGCCGCCTGCTTCACAAGGGCAAGTTCAATCCCTGGTACCGAACCAAACAAACCAAACAAACAAAAACAGTTAAATTTAGGAATAAATAAGACTCTTGAAAAAAATAATGAAAACAACACTGACATGCTGGGCATGGTGGCACACACCTGTAATCCCAGCACTTGGGAGGCTGAGGCAGGAGGATCGCTGTGAGTTTGAGACCAGCCTGGGCTACATAGTGAGTTCCAGGTCAGTCTCAACTACACAGTGAAAACCTGTCTCAAAAAACCAAAAACCAAACAAACAAAAAAACCACACACACACATACACACACAAAACCAAAAAAAAAAAAAAAAAAAAAAAAAAAAAAAAAAAAAAAAAAAAAAAAAAGAAAAAAAGAAAAAAACACTGACACTTAGAATTGTAATAACTTCTTTTTTTTTTCCTGGAACTGGGAATCCAACTCAAGATGTTGTGCTTGCCAGGTAGGTGTGGCACCACTGAGCTAAAGCCTCAGCCCTGTAATGTCTTCAAAGAAGTAAGGAGGTTAAAAATCTCTAGGAAGAGTATCCTGAGCTCTTGAGCTACTAAAAATCTGCATCTCTGAAACTCTTATTTTAGGCCAGGGATTTAGCTCAGTGGTGCTGCTGCCTGCCTTGCAAGAGCAAGGACCTGACTGAGTTCAAACCCCAGTACAAAAAAAAAAGTTATTTAAAAAAATTTTTTTTAATTAATGAAGATTATAGGTACTAATTATTAAAAATAGTAGATATTAACTTAGAGACATATTTCTACTGAAGATAAACAAGACTGACAATTATTCCAGAAAATTCTGGTCATTTTCTGCAATGCAGCATGTATTATACCATTAACACACTAAAGCTGGTTGTAAGAAAGAACCATGTTCAATCCTGACTCATTACTATTATTTTTGGTGCCAGGGATAGAACTCAGGACCTTATGCTTTCAAGGCAGGTGCAGTGCCACTGAGCTAAATCCTCAGCCCAATTGTGACTTATTTTATAATGGTTTCTGTGATTCTTAACTCTTGATTCCCACTAAACCAAAATGAAGAGGTCAAAAAGATCTTACTTGGAGTAGATTTTATTCTTTGAAGGAAGTGGCACAGAGTAGTGACATACTGTTCTATAAGAAGAAATTTAAAATATTTTAGCAAAACAATAAGTATTCAATAATATTTTATAGAAGTAATAATATGTTTGGAATTTGTAAAGCATTTTCAGTTCCATAATCTGATTTAATCTTCTAAACAATCCAATTTGGTATGTAGGTTAGGTATTATTTTTCCCATTTGTTAATGAATTCTTCAAAGATCAGAGAGGGCAAGAAACTTGCCAAGGTTGTTAGTAGGCAGCCATGACAGGTTTTAAAACTGTTTTACTAGTTAAAAAACAAGACTATAAGGGCAGGGGATTTAGCTCAGTGGTGTCACCACCTGCCTCACAAGTGCAAGGTCCTGAGTTCGATCCCTAGTACCAAAAAAAAAAAAAAAAAAAAAAAAAGAAACACAAACCTTCCCAGAAAAAAAAAAAAAAAAAAAAAAAAAAAAAGAGACTATAGCACTTGCCTAGTATAAACAATGACAATTTGACTAAGGTTAACCTATAAATAACACTACGTACATATTTTCCTATGGAAATTTTTGTTAAACTAGTTGTTATTATAAATTTTGTTAGTTATGCTACTATTATTTATTCCAAGGTTTTTTATTCAGGTATGCTCAATTATAATAGTTTATTTCTTTTAGGTAGAAAGTACTAGAAAAGATAAATACTTCTTTCTTTGGGCCATTCATTAATACAGACTGGCTTAACAGCAGCATAGAAATACTAAACTCCGAGCTGAAGCCCCATGAATGAAAGTGACCAATTCCTCTGTGGCCTTAGCACACGGTATCTCCCCAGCAGAGGCTGAGGAAGAGGCTGCACCCTGAGGGAACTGTGTATACTTTGCTTCTAGTTACTATGTACACTTCCTTTGTGCCTTTTTTAATGTCTGCTCCTTTTCTGTCTCCTTCATCTCATATCTAACTTTGAACACTGAAAATTTGACAGCCGAAACTATCAATGATGTCTTTTAGCTTCTCCACCACCAGCTAACCAATCATTTTCTTCTTTTTTCTTTTTTTTTGGTACTGGGGATCGAACTTGGGTCCTTGTGCTTGCGAGGTAGGTGGCAGAACCACTGAGCTAAATGCCTGGCTAACAATCATTTTTGTTTAGGGGTAGTATGCTATAATTGCCAAATGTGATGAATAGTTTTTGTTATTGTTGTTGTTTGTTGTGTGGATTGAGCCAGGGCCTCTCACATGGTAGGCAAGTGTTCGTGTGCTGAGCTATATCTCTAGCCCTTTTTCTTTTTTTATTTTGAGACAGGGTCTTGTTAAGTTACTCAGGCTGGTTTCCAACTTGCAATCCTTCTGCCTTAGTCTCTGAGTAGCTGGGATGACAGGAGCGTGGTGACACCATAGCTGGTGAGATCTTTAGGAGTTCTCCACATAGCAGGGACAGATCAAGCACCAGCACATGGGAAATACTGAAAAAATCACAAACAATCACTCCTCAAATAATAAGGTATTTTAGTCCAACTGTTGCCACGTAAACTGGTTAGCATCACTGCCAGAGGACTTGTCATGGGGAAAATCCTTTATATGAGAAGTAATGACAAACAATGCAAGTCAGTGTCCTTTTTTCCGTTATTAATTAATGAGCAAGTAATTCACTGAAGCCTTTATTGAACACCTAACTTTGTCAAATTTCCTTGGTGAAACTAACACCACCACTGAAGAATTGTATAAGAGTAAAATATAAGTATATAATATATAAAAATATATATTTACAATTATATAAACATAAAATATAATTATATACAGCATATTTGTATTGTAAGTACTATATGTCTGTTTATGCAGGAAAGTAGCGAGATAAAGACAGCAGAAATGACTTCTCCTGTAAACTCTTACCTTTGTGAGAAATGCTGTGGAGTGCCATTTCTAATTTCATCCCATGGGAAGCCAGGTCTTTGTAAAGACAAAGGGGTTATTTTTCCTTTGGTCCCATGTGTCATATAATCAGATGCCTGGGAATGTAACAAAAACAATAAATCTTTACTGCTTCAAAAATGCATTACAGAAAACAAAACAAGCATAGCAAGCAAAATGAATAAAGAAATCCAATAGGTAAAAGTGATTGATATATTATTATAAAAACGCTGTGGAATAATTTTTCTGATTTTCACTTTTCCTTAAATGTATTTAAGTAAAATAAAACAACTTCTTGCATTTTAATGAGCAACATTTTAAATGACATCAGGAAATCATCACAAACATTAAGAAAAAAAATGAAGAAAATTTGTAACTTTTAAGTAAATCTAAGAAAAAAAAATCCATTATTCAATATTCCATCTGTTTCGAATGCCAGTGTGTCACCTATGTAGAAGCAGTGGTAGCACTGGCAGAGTGAGCAGTAATATTAACAAACAAAATCCTCCCTACCGGGATGGGCATTTAGCGTCATGACTAGATTTAATCTTACAAGCTTGATTTATGTAAAGGCCCTCACAGTTTCAGAAGTGAGGGTAAAATGCAGACCTAGTGCAGTCAGTACTCTACTGGGGCCCTCAGGTCCGCTGTTTGTGGAGCACGTGGCCCCACCACTGCAGGCTGTGTGTAAACTTCTCAAGTGCTGTGTTGTAAGGATGGACTTTCCAGCTTTCATTTATTTAGCTCCCTGCAGAGCTAACTCTTTTCATCAAACTCAAGTTAGTAACAGCTACCATTTATTAAGTCCTGACCAGGCTAGGAACTTTACCTGCAATTTTTACTCCTCCCAATGAGTCCGCAGGTTGATGATAGTTCTGCTAGTTAAGGCCACTTAGCTCTCAGAGGATAAGGGTTTTGCCCCAGAGCTTAAGTGGCAGAGCCCTATGTCAAACAGCTGTTAATCGCTGAGACAGAAACCTATCACCTTCTGTCCATTTCAGAAAAGAAGAAAGGACCTGAGTGTGATTATATTTATTCATGGATCTCTGAATCTGTTATTATTTAGACAAGGTATCGCTATGTAGTTCAGACTGGGCTTGAACTCACTATGTAGCTCTGGCTGGCCTCAAACTTGTGGCGATCCTCCCACCTCAGCCTCCTTCCCAAATCCTGGGATTACAGGTGTGTACCATCCTGCCCAGCTGTACCTCTGGATCTGTACTCGACATTGTAATAGACAACCATTTTTATAAACAATAAATTTAAAATATGACACAGTGCGAAATACCCTCACAATAAAAATAAATCATTTTGGGGCTGGGATGTAGCTAAGTGGTGCTGTACCTGAGTTTGATTCCCAGTACCACACACACACACAAAAATCAGTTTGGATCAATATCAGACTTAAAAATATAATGTTTTAAAGAATTGACTGCTAAGCATTCAAAGTATAAACTATGTAACAATTAGCTTTATAGTCTTATGTAATGGCAAACATGAGCGAATGGTATCCATCAATTCTTACAAACTGCAATGATTTCTAATTATATAATCAGTGATAATTCAGTAAAAAATATGGGCATAAAAAAATAACTAGCCAGGTTCAGGGGTGCACGCTTATAATTCCAGCACTCTGGGAGGCTGAAGTATGAGAACTGTGACTCTGAGGCCAGCCTGGGAGAGTTAACAGACCGTCTCAGAATAAAAATATAAAATAAGGGGCTGGTAATGTAGCTCAGTATGAAGGCCCTTTGTTCAATTCCTAGTACTGGAAAAAAAAAAATCAAGTGATTTCTATAAAACTTTTCTCTAAGGGCCAGGGATTTAGCTCAGCGGCTCGGTGGCCTGCCTCGCAAGTGCAAGGTCCCAAGTTCAATCCCCGGTACCAAAAAAAAAAAAAAAATCAAAACAAACTTTTCTATAGTATTTGCACAGAACCTATGCACATCCTACACATACTCTATTTACTTATACGATATTCTGAGATGAGGTCTCACTGTACTGCCCAGGCTGGCCTCTAACTTGTGGTCTCAAGCAGTCTTCCTGCCTCAGTTTTAGAATAGCTGGCACTAAAGGCATACACCACTGTACCTCGCTCAAGTCTGACTTTTGAAAACAATATTTTATGTATTTTATTAACTCATTTATCTGTCCAGCCAGCCAACCACCTATTAACAAATGCTTTTCCAGATTTGGTATGATCCATTCAGCCATTCCAAGAGAGCTGTAACCATCTGGAAGAGGCAAACCTGCTTACTGGTTACACTGTATACAGCAAGGGCCACTAAGGGATTACTCTCCACCGTCCACAAAGCCATACACGTTCCATGTGGGTCAAAGCATCTGGCATGCAAATGGGCCACGCAAAAGGATCTCATATTTATTACCTGCTTTGTGTTCACTTCTGAATCTGTCAACTTCTTAATTTCAGGTGTCCCCAAATCAGAATTAAAACTGTAATATTTAAAGAAATGATTATCACTCCTTCAAAATATCAACACTGTCTTTGTCTAAAAACCCTCAGAAACAAAACAACACAACCCTCTTGTCTAAAAACAACCCTCAAACATAAGAAACTGAGATCCACTTATTTATTTTTATAAAATGCATCATTTATACAATCAGGAAAGAGCAGTTTGGATTACATATGCTTCTTCCATTTTTCAAACAGCAATTAATTTCAGTGATGTATATACTGGGAGAGGTGAAACGGGGACTATTATACTTAAACATTCATGAATGTAATCATAGAAGGACATGGTATACTGTACTTGCTTTCCTTATTTCTCTCCCATTTGACAAGGTCTATCATAGACTCAATTCCTTAACTTTTGATTAGATATATAAATTCACCTGAAATTACAGTACCTCTTATCTATACCCACATAAAAGGATATTAGGCTTATAGTTTTTTGCTTTCTAAAATAATTAAAATCTAGTACCAGATAAATTGTTTATGTAACACTATAAGATTTGTTTCATCTGGCAAACTTTTAGTGAGTATTTATCATGTTCCAGGCATGAGTACATGCGGAAACATTACTGAGGACATGGTACTAATTTCCAGACATTACCTCTGCTGCTTAAATTATTCCCGGGCAGCTGTTGTCACATGACTTATCACGTGCAGGTTAGGGAGCACAGGGAGAGGGTGATAAAAGGTTGGGTTTTCTCCTTCTATTATTTTTCCAATTTTAAAACAAATCAATGTGCCTATTTACAAAATGCTAACTGATGACATTTTAAGGAGTCTATGAAAGTATAATATTTGAAGGCATACACAAGTTCAAGAGCTGTTTAAAATGATAAAATATGCAACATTCATCTTTATAAAAAATTTGACAAATAGTTATTTATTTTTTCAACAATTTCTCTGATAGTTCTGATGATACATTTAAAAGAAGTCATATTAATCTCACTCCAGTCAAAAGGCATTACCAGACCTCAAGATGGACATTGAGATATACAACAGAAAGCAAGGAACATGGCTTAGTTAAGTTTCATTTAACTTCCCGGAGTTAATACTGGTTGTTCACAGGCCATACCTGCTTAATTCAGTCTGGGTTTCAGGTTCTACCTGTGGATCTATAAAATCCTTTCTTCTTTTGGCGGGTGTGTAATATCGATACTGTGACAGGAAAGATTTTGCTTCTGTTTTTAAAGTGCGTGGAGTGAATGGCAATTGTTTGTTAGAAAAGAAGTCAGCATGTTTTTCCAAAAGGTCCCCACTGGGTGCTTTCGAGATGACTAACTGAAACCGGTGGGAATTTGGGAACGTGCTCCTGGGCCTCCTGCCATATGGGTTTCTGGGATCAGAGGTTACAAAGTTCACGCTGGAAGGAGAGGAACTGCAGTTCTTTGCGGTACCATTTGTGAGGACTTTCTCAGATTTACGCAGACTCAGCTGTGTCTCTGAAGAAGGCAGCAGAGCCCCCGTGAAGGACGGAAATCCATTCACTTCTTCTATCAGCGTGTCCTGGTTCTGCGGTTCCCCTGAAGGCTGAGAACATGTGATTTGCAAGTCATCAACTACATTAGAAATTCACACATTTTGGGGTGTCCAGGTTAATTTTCATGTACAACTCATTTCACCTTCATACCTACCCTCAGTTGTCCTCCAGTCATTACTTTTTTTTTTTTTTAGCAGTGGTGGGGATTGAACCAGGGCTTTACATGTATGAGGAAAATGATGTTGTTCCACTGAACTCTATCATCCAGCCCCTACCCTCATTTTACAGATGAAGAAACTGAACTGCAGGGTGTCACGGATTTAAACAAAGGCCAAACCTATGTCCTTTGCCATTACAATATTTTAAAAACTTATTAAAAATTATCATCACCTATTCAGTTTTACAATTCCGCAGAACAACTGACTACTAAGTTAATCTTTTTCAGGAAAAATATCAGAAGAAATGGTATACAAAAATATTCCAACTGGCAGAGTTTAAAACAGTCGAAGAATCAACTCAATAGGACAGGTACAGATTATCTGAAAATCTGTTTTGCAAAAAGAGTTTCAAATTATATTTGATAAAAGAAATGGTCAGCTCTTTTTCTTTTTAATTTTTTTGAGACAGGGTCTCACGATGTAGTGGAGACTGACCTGTAACTCACTATGTAGCCCAGGCCAGTCTCAAACTCACAACAATCCTCCTGCCTCAGCCTCCCAAGTGCTGGGATTACAGGCATGCTCCACCATGCCTGGCGAAATGGTCAGCTCTTAATGTTGGCTGTTTTATACTTTTAAAAAAATGTCTCTCTGGGCCGGGGATTTAGCTCAGTGGTTCTGCCACCTGCTTCGCAAGTGCAACATCCCAAATTCAATCCTCAGGACAAAAAAAAAAAAAGTCACATGTATTTAGAAATATAAACACGCCTACATATTCAAATAATCCTGTAGCACACAGTTTACACCAGTGTGAGCAGAATGGGAGCACTGGCCACGGGGTGAATACCTGGGGTGGGACATGGCTGGAGGGGCTAGGAGGGTCCTGCAGGTGACAGCGTGTGAGTCTGCATAAGGGAAGGAACTCAACACGAGGGCATGGTGAGCAATAGGAAGGGCTTTTGGTATATGAGCTCAGGTAAATAAACAGCTAGGATGCTCAGAGGCCGAAGCTAGCATTTTCATTTTAACTGTAGAAACCTTTTCAGTGAGTATAGACAATAGGCACAGTGTCTGTTATCAAAAAGTCCATCTAATTATCAAAATATCCTTCCAAAATAGTAGTTTTAAGACAGTTTGGATGTTTCTAAAACACTTATCAAGGCCTGTCAAAAGTGTACACAAGTTGCAAGTTATTCTGAATTCTGAATGGAGTCAATAGAAGTATATAAAAGTGTAAAGGAACTACTTTACAGAGGCAAACAAAGTGACAGGCACTGAAGGAAAAATGAATAGAAAATACTTTATATTTACATATATAGAAAATATGTATGTTTACATTATATTTACATAAAATAAAGATACACTAAAATACACAATTAAAAAATTTCAACAAACCTCACACCTCAAGAATGTGGAAAAACAGAAGCATTTTAAACTTTCATTTAAAAAAATCCTTAAAAATGAAAATATACTTGCGAGTCAAACATTGATAAGCAGATCCCCAGATGGCAAATTATAGTACAGAACAGAGAACAGATTTATTCTAAAAGAAGCAGCTCTATTCTTGGTCCTTTTTATCTATTTAACAGCCTAGGGGTTTCTTAATCATATTCACCTCGTTCCCTGAAGACACCCAAATCCGTTTTCAGACAAGGTCTCCTTCCTGACCCAGCTGCCTCTATCCACTACTTTCTGAATATATCAGATGTTTCAAAAAGTACCTTGAATCGAGCATGTCCACACAAATAATCCCATCCCAGACCTTACGTATTACCTCTGCCCCAGAAGAAAACCTGCACTGTCCTGTCAGCATTGTTTCAATGAAGGACATACTGCCATCCTCCCAGACACCCAGGACAACAAACATGGGACTCTGCCTCCTGCTTCTTGCCCTCCCATCACCAAATCAGTCAAGTCCCAGGGATCCTACTTTCTCTATAAATATCTTTAAAAACTATTCCTTGTGTCCTTTGTACTACCTTAGATCAGGTCTTAGTCTTTCTTTCCCAGATTGTTGTAATCTTTCCATAATTAGTTTGTGCTTTGCTATGGCCAGTGTAGTCTCTGTAAATGGTACGATATAAACCACCAACTAAAGACTGGTCCACAGCTTTCCCACATTTCTCAAAGAGCAAAAATCTGGATTCATCCTTCATTAGCTTCCCTCTGCCTAGTAATATATCACTTTTTCATTTGCAATGGAAAGAGCTGGAGTAAAACTACAGCACATGGTAGGCTTGATAGGCAGCACAGTGAAACTGGCTTTTGTCAGGCAGGCAATAGTTTTTATGACATCATAGGTGTTAAGGACAGAAAAAGAAGCTCAGGGACAGATCCCATAATGGAGAATCTGGGATACTCTCAATGGCTATTGCCCATCTAGGTGACTTGCAAGGAAACTTGCTGCTCTTGAATACTGGCACTGAGTATAACAGGACTACTCTCCTTTGAGAATCTGAAGTCACACACTGTCCCCACACAAGTCCATAGCCCACATATGCACTACCCAACTGGTCCAAAAATATCTTAAGCCAGGACAATAACTCAGCCCACCCCTCTATAATAAATTACAAGGGGGATAGGGGAAGCTGCAGATCAATTAACTGACTGTGATACTGGGATTGAACACAAGGCCTTTTAGCTGAGCTACATCTCCAGCCCTTATTGACTTTTAAAACTTTGTGTTTTGAGACAAGGTCTCACACTAAGGTGCTAAGTTGCTCAGACTGGGCTTGAATTTGCTATCCTACTGCCTAAGCCTCCCTGAGTGCTGGGATTACATACAGGCATGTGTCACTATACCGCCTCGACTGAAAAAAATTACCAATTAATTGATATCAGATTCCAATTCTCATAAACAAAAAATGAGACAATGGGGGAACTCTGGACCTTGGATATTTGATATTAAAGAATTATTATTAATTTTTAAGGCATAGTAATAATGGCATTTTGGTTGTGGTTGAAAAAAAGCTTATCTTTTATTTTTTAACTTAAAAACATTTTTTTTGGTACTGGTGATCCAACTCAGGACCTTGTGCTTTCAAGGCAGGCATGGTACCACTGAGCTAAATCCCCAGTTCAAAGCTTACCTTTTAGATATGCGGTGTGATCAAAACCACAGTGAATGTTTAGACTTTAAAAATCTATTAAGAGGCACATTGCCATCAATCCCCTTCAAATCAATCACACTTGGTTTAAGCACAAATTATCCCATTATTCTTGCCACTTTCTGACGCAGTTCTGGAGTCCTCTTTTATAAGTGGCTGACTTGATGTCCTGAATACAAGTTTAAAACATTTTGACTTTGGGGAAGAGCCAGAAGTCACACTGTGCCAGATCCACTGAATAAGGTGGATAAGGATATGCTGGAATGTCTTTACAAGCCTGCCTTTCCACTGGGTGCTGTCCGGCAGCAGCATTATTTTTGATCATCCTCTACAGACACTCACAGAAAGGACTTCCAGAGCTACTTCAGAAAGTGGCAAGGAGATAAATGTTTGAAGTGAGGACCAGGATTAATGGCAACATGTCTTCTAATGGACTTTAAAGATTTAATCATTCATTGTATATTTTGATCACACCTTGAAATGTTTCTGGGTAAAATTCTACAATGCCTACCTGAGAAGGAGTGAGTGAGTGAGAATACAGACAAAATAAAACGGGTCATGAGCTGGCTGACCTAGGTGATGGAAACATGTGAGTTCATTACAGGCCTCACACTAAGTTCTGTTTACTAGGAACGCAGAGTAGGTTTAACATTAGGAAGTGCTGTAATTTATTACATCAACAGACTGAAAGAGAAAAGTTATAATTCCATTCTAAGAGATGCAAAAAAAGGCACTGGTAAAATCATTTAATCATGAAAAAGGAGAAAAGAAACTACCTTTTAGCAAACTAGAAGCAGAAGAAAGTTTCTTTAATCAATGTTAAAAGGCTATCACAAAAAATCAAAAGCCAAGGTCAGAAGACTATGACACCCAGTCCACACCTAGCCCCTTATCTTTTTTAATCAATACAGTTTTAGTGGAACACAGCTAAGCTAATTTATTTATGCACTGTCAATGGTTGCTTTCCGGAACACAGTAGTTGTGACGGGGACTGTGTGGCCTGAAAAGCCTAATATTTTAACCATCTGGCTTTTTTTTTTTTTTT
>NW_022900933.1:28576643-28637056 GCF_012274545.1 Fukomys damarensis | reverse complement strand
GGCTTTTTTTTTTTTTTTTGGTACTGGGGAATTAACTCTGGACCTTGTGCTTGGGAGGCAGGTGGCAGAACCACTGAGCTAAATCCCCAGCCCCCACATGGCTTTTGATGGTAGTAAACATTCATATACCTATAGCAAAAGCTTACCAAAAAATAAGGTTGCACCAAAAATGAAATACTATAGAAATACTTGTTTTTAGAACAATAAAACTGCTGGGCATGGTGGTGCACTCCTGTAATCCCAGGACTCTGGAGGCTGAGGCAGGAGTACTGCCATGAGTTAGAGGTCAGCCTGGGCTAGATAGTGAGTTCAAGACTAGCCTGAATTGCCGGGTGTGGTAGCACACGCCTGTAATCACAGCACTTGGGAGGCCCAGGCAGGAGGATTGCTGTGAGTTCGAGATCAGCCTGGGTTACATAGTGAGTTCCAGGTCAGTCTCAACTACATGGTGAGACCCTGTCTAAAAAACAAACAAAACAAAACAAAACAAAACGCCAAAAAAAAAAAAAAAAAAAAAAAAAAAAAAAAAAAAAAAAAAAAAAAAAAAAAAAAAAAGACTAGCCTGAATTACAGAGAGAGACCCTATCTCAAGAGCAAAAACAAAAACCCCCAAAAGCCAAAACAGTAAAAGTACAGTCTTACCTTTTGGAGAGCGTTAAAAATTGACTTGAAATTATTTTTAGAATTGGACTGAATTGAAGTTTTACTTAATTTAAACTCTTTTTCACATCGTGCTAATTCCTTTTTGAGCTTTTCTCTCCGTTGTTGGTCTGTATCTAAAGGGGAAAACAGACTTTTAAAAATATGCAATAAAACAGAAGAAGTAACTTTTTTTGGTTTTGTTAGACTAATGGAATGGATAATTTTTCTTACTAAAAATCTTTTTTTTTTTTTTTTTTTTTAAGATTCCAGTCACTGGGCATTTATATATTCTTTTTTCAAAATCTTTATGCTATGATATGTAAATAAAATCTATATATATTTTTCTATGCAGATACTTTATAGGAATTCTTTTTTCTTTTTTTTTGTACCAGGGATCGAACTCAGGACCTTGCGCTTGTGAGGCTGGCAGCAGAACCACTGAGCTAAATCCCCAGCCTGGTACTTCACAGGAATTCTAAATAGATTGACTAAAGAGCACAAACATGATGGGACATACTGAGCAAGACCAAGGACATAAGAAAGCAATTTTTAGCAGATATTTATAGATATATATTTGAAATGCTTAATTAACCACACTGTTTGTGACTATGTAACCACTGAATGTATAGTTTGATTAGTCTACTTCTCTCCCAAATGAAATATATTATCAACAGTGTCATGTGCTATTTAAATATTAAATATTATATGACTTTAAAATGAGATTACAGTCAGGTGTGGTGACACATGCCTGTAGTTCAAGGTACTTGGGAGGCAGAGGCAGGAAGATCACCTGAGCATAGGAATTCAAGGCCAGCCTGGGCAACATAGTGAGTCCTTGTTTCAAAACCAACAATAACCAAACCAAACCAAACCAAAAAATTCAAGAAAATAGTCTGACAGCTTCTTAAGAAGTTGTATTGTAACAGTCCCTCTGATCTCAGCGGGATTCATTCCAAGACCCTCTGTGAATGACTGGAGCTGTGGGTAGTGCTGAGTTCTAAGTATTCTGTTTTTTCTATGTATACATATGTATGGTGAAATTTAACCAGGCAGTGTAAAAGATGAACAACAGCAATAAAAATAGAACAACTGTAACAATATACTGTAATAAAAAGATTTCATCACATTACTAAGAATAGTGTAATTAAAAAAATTATGAATTATTTATTTCTGGAATTTTTAATTTAATATTTTCAGACTTCAACTGACCATAGGTAACTGAAACATCAGAAAGTGAAACAGCAAAAAGCAAAGCAGCAAGTAAAAAGGCAGCTGCTGTATTACTGTATGACCCAACATTTCCACTCTCAGTAATGTAATTATTTTTCAATAAGACTGCTATAAAGAGCAAAGCCTCTAAGGCAGCCTGCAAATACATACAATTTTTATGTCAATTAAAAATGGATGTTTAATTAAATGTCTAAAAGGAAAATAAAAAGATTTAAAAGACATGCTGTAATAATAAAAAAAAGCCTAACACATTGGAATATAGAACTATTTAATCTACTTTATATCTGTTTTGATACTATGAAGATTGAAACGATGAACTCATCAGTCTACTGTGACAAAAGTGTAGGGAAAACACAGATGGGGTCTGGGTGTGGCTACTGGGAAGCTGAGGCAGGAGGATCAAAAGCTCAAGTCAAGTCTGGGCAATTTAGTGAGACCCTGTCCCAAAATAAAATGGAAAAAAAAAATTGGGGTGAAGCCCAGTGGTACAGTGCTTACTAACATGCTTACTAACATACACAAGGTCTTGGTTCAATCCCTAGTTCTGTAAATAAACAAAACCAACCAACTAAATAGTAATGACAAAACCAAAGATGGGTTAAATATAAAGATTTATATCCTTTTTCATATATTATAAAATCCACTTCTAAGTTATTCAAATTGATATAATGAACATCAGCTCTGTAGTATAAGGAGTTATAATGATTTATTATTATTATTATTATTATTATTATTATTATTATTATTTTGGTGTTTGAGATAGGGTCTCACTATGTAGTTCAAGGTACCTTTAAACTCACTAGGTATCTGTAGTGGATTGACTAATGGTCAACTTGTAACACCCAGCTGAACTGAATCAGTGTTCACCTGAGGATAGTTGCCAATAGCCATAAAGAGAGAACTGGAGGAAAAGGTTGTGGCCTGCTGATTTTCTAGGAGAAGCTTGCTGCGGATGGTTTTCCTAATGCAAATTAGACTGTTCTCATCAGAGGAGGAGCTTGGGGCCTTGCTGTCACCGGGAATGGCTGCTGTTTATCTTCACCACAAGCATCACTTTCTGGCTCCAATGTGGATCCCTCAGCTTGGCACAAATCCTTCTTTTCACTGGCATAGGTTTTCTGGCTTCCACCACTGGCCTTTGGGCCTTCCAGGTGCAGATCCTCAATATGGGCAAGCATGAGACGTTGTGAACTCTAGGCCACTGGCGGGACTCACAGAAGACATTGCCTTGGATTCTATGCCTTTAGCTGGACTTGTGTGAAAATTGCTGGAATCCAGGCTCTCAGCTAAATCCTTTGGGCCTCTAGTGTGTGGTTAATGTCTCTTGCACTCCTTTGGATTTGACTTTTTGGGTAATTATCATAAAATAATCTTATATATTGTGTTCTGTCTTTAATGTATTCCCTTGCGAAATCCTTCTGACTACAACAGTATCCCAGGCTGGCCTCAAACTTGCAGTGATTCTCCTGCCTCTGCCTCCCAAGTGCTGGGATTACATGTGTGTACCACCACACCTGGTCAATGATTATTAATTATACTTTATTTGAAGATAAAATCTTTGCAATTCTAGTTCTAGCCATCATTTTTTTTTTCTAGCAAAAAAGGAAAACATAACTCATGCCTCAACTGATAGAGCAGAAAGTATCATGGGTAAACACTAAATCTAAATTTTAAAATCAAAAATGGAAAGAAATCTTTAAATAGCATCTTTATGCCATCGTCAACTCCCAAATTTTCATCTCTGTCCTGGACTTTTCTCCTGAACTCCAGACTTCTGTTTCTACACTGGCGTTTTACAGACTATTTTCAACTCAGTAACTAGAGATACTTATAAAAGTTAAAAAAATGGACTCTTCAAATCCTATAGTCAAGATTCTCAAATGATTTCTGGCTTCACTCAGCACAAAGGCCAAAGTCCTTGTAATGGCCAGTACTATATGATCTGTGTTCTTTCAGGCCCCTCTCGATGGCTTATTTCATACCAGCTATACAGTTCTGGCTGGCTTATTTCACACCAGCTGTAAAGCTCCTCTTACTGTTTTATGAATTCACTAATCATGGTGCCATTTCAAGGCTGTAACACTTGCTGTCTAGATCGCTGTCTCCCTAAGTAGCCATGTGCCTGTCAATTCTTTGTGGTCTCAGCTCAATTGTCACTTTACCGTAAGGTCTTTTCTCTTCATGGGACTCCCGCTGCCTTTATCCTGCTACATTTCCCCTGTGCATTTATCACTATCTGACATATTCTACTGATCCGTATTTGGTGACTATTTGTCTCCTCTAACTACAATGTAAGCTTTAAAAGCAAGAAGTTTGTTTTGTTCACCTCTTTAGCTCCAGTCTGTACAGTAGTGTATTGCACACAGTAGGGACACAAAAAGTATTTTCTGAATTAGTCAAAGAATAAACTCTAGTGAACTAAAAAAGATACTACATAAAATGACTGATTTCTTAATTGGCGAATTTGGATCTTAGGTTTAAATTTTGTTGTTTTACATTTAATAGAGAAGACATATCTCATCATATTAAGGAACACATAAAGACAACAAGCAACACATTTCCTTTATCCACTATTAAACAGCCAGAGGGCTAATATGTGAACATGGGTCTGAGTCTAGACCTTGAAAGCTCCACTGAAGGAACTATATGCAATAACCTTTTGTGCAACTTAACCTTTGAAGAGGATATTTTGTTTTCATATTTGGTTTCTGTGTAGCCTAGGACAGCCCAAACTTGTAATCTTCCTCCCTCAGGTTTCCAGAGTGCTGGGATCACAGTCATGTGCAGTCATGTCCAGCTTTAGTACTATCTAAGTTTTTACATATAGGAAAAACAAAATTCAAAAGACACTAAACAGTTTATCCAAAGCCACACAGCAATTTAGTGGCAAATTATGGATTCAGTTCTAAGTTCCCAATCTTAGAAATACAAAACAAGATTCTGTTATTTATAAGTAATTTTTAAACATTAGAAAGGCTTTCTCAAAAGACAATTAAGTTAAAACCCTCTAAGATGGGAGATATCAAAACAGAAAAAAGCAATACAAGTGTTGGGGAGGATGTAGAGAAATTAGAACAGTGCCACTAGTGGAATGTACAATGTTACAACTGGTACAGAAAACAGTTCCTCAAAAACTAAAAATAAAATTAGCATGTGATCCAATAATTCAACTTCTAGACATATACGCAACATATTTGAAAGCAGAGTGTGCTAAGTCAGCTTTCCATCACTGCAACAAAATAGCTCACAGGAATGAACTTTATGCAGGACTTATTCTTGTTTATGGATTCAGAGATTTCAGTCTATGGTCTGCTGGCTCTACTGCTTTTAGGTCTGTGTTGAGCCAGAAACATCGCAGTAGAAGGGCATGGTGGAAGACAGCTGTTCACCTCACAGTAGCCAGGAAGCAGAGGGACAGGCAAACCCCAGAGAAATGGACCAGGGAGCAGATGCAGTCCTTAAGGTCACAATCCTATGATTCACTCCTTTCACCACCTGTTTCCATCACCTCCGAATATTGCCATCCAATTTTGTTCTCTCATCAGTGGCACAACCTGTGAATAAAGCTAGAGCCCTCATTATCTAGCCATTTCCCCAAAGTCATCAGCAACCAAGCCTTCAACACGGTGAGCCCTTTTGGGGTGATACGCAGGGTCTCAAAGACATATCCGCATACCTGTATCCCTAGCAGTGTTATTCACAACAGCCAAAAGGTGGGAGCAACTCAGGTATCCATCAACTGACGAATGTGTAAACAAAGTGTGGCATATGCATGCAGTGACATTTTATTCAGCTTTAATGAAAGGAGAGCCAGACATATGACGACATGAATACATCTTGAGAACATTATGCCAAGTGAAATAAGCCAGGCACAAAAGAACAAATGCTGAATGATTCTACTTATTTGAGAAACTCAGAATAATAAAATTAATGGAGATAGAAAGCAGACTGCGGAGAGGAGTCAAATTCACAGAGGCAGAAAACAGAATGGTGGGTTCTGGAGCCTGGCTGGGGGAGTTACTGTTTATCTGGTAAAAGATGAAGATGTTCTGGAGGTAAATGATGATGGCGACTCTACCAAAATAAAAACGTCACTGGAATTAACACTCAAGAATGGCTAGGATGCTAAATTTTATGTGCTGTGTATTTTACCATAATCATTTTTTAAAAAGTAGATGTCAAAAAGTAACTTACATTTGATGCTGGCACTCATGCTTACAGGAACTGAGCAATCGACAGCAGCTGAAAGATAAAATTTCATTGTTTAATAACATTTTTGGTATTTACAAAAGACAACAAATATCAAAGCGGAAATCACAAAAAGTTCCAGAATGTGCAGTTCCTTATTTGATTTTTATTGTATTTCTGCAATGAAAAACAAAATATCTTTGATTAAACACACACACACACACACACACACACACACTGGGATTAGCTCATTATACTACAAAAGAAAATATTAGTGAACCAATATTCCAATATCATTGAAAATGAAACGGAGGGAAAAATGGAAATGAACAAAGCATCACTGACCTAGTAACATACCTCCCTACCTTATGCACCTTACTACACTTGTGGCTGGAGTCTAAATCAAACAACAACGGAGAACTTAACACTGTGTGGCATCAAGGCTTACTGTGATGTTATGGTAATAGAGGAATGTGGTATGGGTATAAAGATGGACACAGAGATAGATGAACAGATTCAAAGATTAAGTTAAAAAATAAACCCACACATAAGGTCAAATGACTGAAAAAAACAAAAAAACCAAAGTAATTCCACAGGTGAATAATAATCTCTCTAACAATGGTACTGGAAAATGTGGACATGAATAGGTTAAAAAATGACCTTTGTATCATAGCAAATACAAAAACTAGCTCAAAATGGACCACACATCTAAATGTAAGAGCTAAATGTATACAACTAGAAGAAAACTGATTTAGAAAACTGCAGTGACCTAAGATTAGGGAAATAGCCCCCTTCTCCCCATTTTTTGTGATACTGGAGATTGAAGCTAGGGGCTCACACGCTATGCAAGTGCTCTCTCACTAGCTACATTACAAGTCCTTTTATTTTTCATTTTAACACAGGATCTTACTAAGTTGCCCAAGCTGGGACAGAACTTCTGATTCTCCTGCCTTAGCCTCCTCAATAGCTGAGAGTACAGGAATGTGCCACATCTGAGTAGGTAAAGACTTCTTAAAAAGGATAAAAATGCTATAAAAAAACCTGAAAACTGGGCCAAAGATTTAGCTCAGTGGTTCCGCCGCCTGCCTTGGCAAGCGCAAGGACCTCAGTTCGATCCCTCGTACAAAAAAAAAAAAAAAAGCAAAAAAACCCCTGAAAACTGAACTTGACATCACACAATTTTAATGCCACAAAATATTACTTAACTTTTGATTTTTTCAACCATTTAAAAATACAAACATCATAGGATCTGAACTAAAATTTTAAAACTTCAACACTTGAGAAAGTTAACAATTAGTAGAAACTGGTGAAATTCAAATAAGGTTTGCAGTTAACAATATTTTACCAATATACATTTTCTGGTTTGATAATTGTAGTACGGTTTTTAAGATTTTAACATTAGAAGAAAGTAAATATATGGTAACTATACTATTTTTTAATGTTCCTATAACTCTAAAAATGATTCCAGAACTATAAATTGTAATTATAAAAATAACAGTAATAAAAATAAAATGAAAGCTGAGTGTGGAGTTCAGTTGTACAGTGCTTGCCTAGCATTCATGAGGCCTTGGGTTTGATTACCAGAACTGGAGTGATAGGAAAGAAACTAAAAGACCCACTATCAACTGGGAAAAAAATATTTGCAAAACATGTACCTCATGTAAGACCTGCATTTAATAGATAAAGAACTCACAAAAGGAAAAAATGCAAACAAAATCTTTGTAAATAGGGAAGGCTAGAGGGGATGAAGGAAGGGCAGGGGTAAGGGGAAAAAATGAGAACCAAGCTCTGTCATGTAAAGGTACAAGATCCCAATGATGAATGCAACTGTACTGTATACTTAAAATGTACCAATAAACTCAATGAAAAAAAAAAAAGAACTCACAGCTTAATACTAAAAAGACAAAGTTACATTTTAAAAAAAATAGGCAGGGCCGGGGATTTAGCTCAGTGGTTCTGCCACCTGCCTCGCAAGCACAAGGGCCTGAGTTGGATCCCCAATAACCCCTCCTCCAAAATCGGCAAAGGTCTGAGTAGGCTTTTTACCTAAGAAGATATATGTATGGCAAACAAGTATAAGAAAAGTTGTTCCATATGACCAGGCATCAGG
The DNA here is from genome assembly GCF_012274545.1 of Fukomys damarensis. NCBI lineage: Eukaryota > Metazoa > Chordata > Mammalia > Rodentia > Bathyergidae > Fukomys > Fukomys damarensis. Next base: position 28,628,886 of record NW_022900933.1, on the reverse strand, counting down.
GAAATTTTGCAAATTAAAATGATGAAGAGATACTACTACATATCCATTAGAATGGCTAAAAAAGGATGACACCAAATTATTGGTGAGGATTTAAAAGTAATGGAAAAGCAAAACTGTATAATCACTCTGAAAGATAATTTGGTAATTTCTTAACAAGTTAAACATACTTATATTACCTCACAGCTTACTCCTAGCAAATATATTTACCCAAGTGAAATAGAAACATATATCCAAACATTACATGAGACTGTTTAGCAGCTTTATTCCTAATGGCCAAAAGTGAGTCAAAGCAATTCATATGTTCACCAACTGGTGAATCAAAGTATCAACTGTGGTAGATTCATTAAATGGAACACTACACTTAGCAATAGACAGGAAGAAACACTACTAATAAAAACCACAAGATGGACTGCCTCAAATGTGTTACGCTAATTGAAAGAAACCAGGCCCAAAAGGATACAAATGATATGATTTACATGAAATTCCAGAAAAGGCACAACTGTGGTGAAAGAGTAGAACCCTGGCTACAGAGACCTGAGAGAAGGGACATGACCGTAACGGATTAGGAGGAGCTTTTTGGGGTAATGGAAATACTCCATTTTATGGATCAGTAAACCTTTTCTGTAAAGAGCCAGAGGAGAAATGCTTCAGGTTCTGCAGGGTGACGGAGTCTGTCACAACTAGTCAACTCTGCCATTTAGTGCAAAAGCCATCGTAGACAATATATAAAAGACTGAACATGATTGTGTTTTTAATTAAAATTAGAATTTCATGTTATTATCAGATGTCACAAAATATTGTTCTCTGGTAACCATTTAAAAATATAAACACTATTGTTAGTTCATGAGCTGTATAAAAACAAGTAACAGAAGGATATGGTCTGTAAGTTGCAGTTAAACAGTCCCTGTTTTATAGCATGATTGGAGTAGCAATTATGTATACATGTTTCAAAATATTTAACTATTTTCAAAATGTTTAATGTTATAATTAGTGCATTTTATTATTTTTAAATTATCTCTTAATAAAGCTAAAAAATGCAAGAAAAAAATAAATACCATCTTCTTTGTGCAACTTCCTTGGTAGATTTGAAGACAAAATGTAGATTACAAACTTACATTAAAAGCAATATCTAACAACAAAATAGTATCAGAAGTAACAGATAAAATGAAATAACCCAGGCATTATAAAGATTTCAAATACAAACAACGAAGATGACATTCTGATTTTGCCACAAATATACACAATAACTGGTATTTCACTATACCAACCACACATTCCTCTAATGCTCTAATTTTTGCCACAGATTTATCCTAATGAGAGGTAACATGAGGGGTTTGAAGTGGGTACAGAAAATTCACGTTTGCATTTTTACCTTTGGCTGAAAGGATTTTATTATAGTGAACAGCCATGTGATTCTTGATCAGCTGGAGAGTGGTTAGTCTGAGAGAAGAGTCAGTGCAAAAGGCTAAAAATCAAAACATATTCAAACATTATATATTTAAATTAACAGAATCACCAGGAGATAAACAAATTACTGATTATTAAACTCATTCTTAAACAATGTTCTGAAATTCAATCCTTGTGATGCTGAGTATGTCTTAGCATTAATCTTATGGCACAAACATGAATAAGCTATTTGTTTTGCAGTTCTGAAGATCTGAGAAAGAGATTCTACAACATAATCTATTACTATATTTAAAAAATTATTTCTTTTTTATATCTTTTAATCTGTATCTAAAAATCTTTAGCTACTTGCTTGATTATAAAATGTTACCATGTTACTACATACTTAACAATCCCTGAAGTTTCAGAAATCAAACATCCCAAATCACAAAATCTTATGCAAAGTTTCTACTCTGAGAGGTAAACTTCTAATTTTATATCTGAAAACAAGATCTACACATCTGTTTACTGCAGTCTTTTGGAAGTACTAGGCCTATCTTAAGACAAGTATAATCATGCGAAAATTCCATGGCAATGGCATTAAATTTTTGACCTACATCCAAACTATTTAAAGGAAATACTGAAATCCTTAAACATTTATATTCAAGTGTATAGTGAAATATAGTTATAACTTATTTATTTATTTAATTTTTATTTTTTGAGACAGGGTCTATGCAGTTGAGACTGACCTGGAACTCACTATGTAGCCCAGGCTGGTCTCAAACTCACAGTGATCCACCTTTTTCAGCCTCCCAAGTGCTGGGATTACAGGTGTGCGCCACCATGCCCAGCTAGTTATAACTTTTGTACACATTAAAAACAGCTTTTGAGAGAGGAATAAAGACATTCCATGTTCAGGAACTTAATAACCCCAATTAATGTAAATATTATATACCACAACATGAGCTAAGACAAATAATATCAGCAAGTATCCAAAAGGGGTTAGGGGAACTGGGTAGGAAAAGGGAAGGGGTAGGGAAAGGGAAGGGGATTAAAAAAAAAAAGCAAGCTGTAAGATGTACATGTACTCACTCCCCAAGATGACTGTAAACTGCACAAATTGCAAACATGTACTGATGAAATAAAATAATTAAAAAAAATCAAAATAGAAAAAACAGCTTTTGAGAGGTAATTCATACATAGCTTAAAAAAAAACAAACAAACCCCTAACAGCTAAAATAGCATGCAAAAATTGAAAAACAAGTGACTTTTCTAACATGAACCTTAGTTTCATCTCCCAGATACATACTCTGCTACTTTTTAAACATCAATTCTTCTAGGGAAATTCTATGCATAATCAAGCACATAAATAATTAGGAGCCTCACTACTACTAAAAATATTTCTTCCATAGTCACCATTTGCCATGCATTGTTCCAACTCTTTACAAGTAAAAACTTACCTAATCATCATTACCATCATTTAACAGAAGTGGAAACTGAGGCACAGAGCTATGAATTAGACCTTGAGCCACATTACTGGTAGAGTGTTTGGAAGTAAACCAAGGCAGCCTCATATTTACAACCGCTATAGCTGTCCTGGCTCTGCACTTACTTTCTTAAAAAAGAAAAAGTTAGCAAATTTGATGTATTGTTCTTCATCATGTTTTCCTATGTATCTTACTTTAATTCTACATTTGAACTTTTATTTAAAACTTATTTTTCAAAGTTTATGATTTTGGTGCGTGATCTCTCTACATACTCTAATGCAAAGAAGTAAGGTAACAGAAAAAAACAGTGATCCTTCATATTTGAAAGTAACAAGGTCCAGGAATTTAGCTCAGTGGTACTGCCGTCTGCCTTGCAAGCACAAAGAGCTGAGTTCAATCCCTGGTACCAAAAAAACAGAGAAAGTAACAACATAAAAAATGTTTCATGTAAGCTGGGCATGGTGGCGCATGCCTGTAATCCCAGCACTCCGGAGGCCGAGGCAGGAGGATTGCTGTGAGTTTGAGACCAGCCTGGACTACATAGTGAATTCCAGGTCAGTCCCACTACATAGTGAGACCCTGTCTCAACTCCCCCACCAAAATAAAATAAAATAAAAAATATTTCACATAAAGAAAATAAATTTCAATTATTTTGCCTAAAATTCCAATCTTACAATTTCAAGATATAATTATACATTTTTATTTATTTATTTATTTTTTGGTACCGGGGACTGAACTAGGGTCCTTGCGCTTGCAAGGCAGGCCACCAAACCACTGAGCTAAATCCCCAGCCCTATACATTTTTATTTTAAAGAAAATATTGAATAAAAATTTACTTTGAAAGTTTTAAAATATAAAAACATAACAGAGCTTAGAAATCCAGTTGGAAAAAGAGGCCTGCAAACATTGGCTAGACATATAAAATGCATCTGTTCTCCCTGCACAGCTCTGCCTTTAGTGCTTGTGTCTCTTACACCTGGTAACCACCGTTCTAACAAGGCAGCCTGTCTCAGACCAGAACAGTCTGCTGGAAAAGGCAGAGCTGGGCTGCAGAGGTGGCACGAAGCAGGGGGCAGCTGAGCCCACCATCAGGGCACATCAACAGTTTGAAATCTCTAAAAATTCCTATAATACTGGGTTATAATTAATAATGTGATGTCCAAGTATCCACTCAATGAAATAATTGTTTCATCATGTCACATGATTTGCAAATACAGGAAACGGTCTTTTAGCAAAGTTAGCCTTTTAAGTACTTACCATTACTTTTGGTGCTCAAGTGTCCTTTAAATAGGCATGGTGGACCACATCTGGGAAGGACAGGGGTTGCTCTGACTTTAAAGAAAAAAATACGAATTAGGACACATGAAACACAGCTTTCATAAACAACAGTACTGAATATTTTTAAAAGAATAAAGATCTTTAAATACAGTCAGTCATTTAAAGAGTTTTTAGTCATATTACTAGCCAGCAACAGTCTGTTAGACAGCAAAAATTCTCTAGCTATAGATTAAAAATCATGAAACTAGCATAGTTTCTACCAGAAGAGGAGGGTCTGCTACATATTAAAACATACATATATCCAACAAATAAACTTTTAAGAAAATCAAATACAGAAAAATAGTGCTTGACTCTTTGCTTGCTCACAACTCAGCGCCTCTTTATCTAGAAAGCACCTCACATTTCCTCTAAGGAAAACTATGTCCAGGATAGAACATAAGCAAGAGTGGCCCTGCTGATGGCCATCTTGGATCCTGCAGGGGACCTTGTCTAAGAACAAAGCCTGCACAGATGAAAGTGGAACCAAGATATTCCTGATCACACTGGCACCTGGAGTTGATCGTGTTTGAAACTTTACACTCCTTAAGACTCCTTTATATGAGCCAAAAAAATTCCCATTTTAGCTCACAACAACTGGAGTCAAAATGCTAATTTTATTGAATACTAACTGTGCCAGACACTATTCTAAGCATTTTGTGACTAGAAATTCACACCACTGAGCTAAATCCTGGCCCCATACTTTGTTTCTTTATGTGACTCATGATTTTTTTGCTGAAAAGAGAACATTTTAGGTAACATATTGTAGCAATTTGTAGACAATCACCTCCTAGGGTTGTTTTCATTGTTCATTTAGTGACTTGTTTAAACAATTCAATGGTCTATTTCCCAGAGTGAAACCTCTGATGGGTTCCTCTCAATCAAAACTTTGGGCACATGCACAGCTATACCTTCTCCAATGAGGTTTGAACGCCAGTCTTTGGGAGGAAGCCCCGTTCCAAATCTATCTTTCCTTAAGTATCCTTTTTTAGTTCTACGATACCATACAGAGTTTTCTTATATTTTACAGTTACTCTTTTATGACCTTTCCTTAAATTTTCCTTGCTTAAATCATGGTAGGGTTTCTGTATCTTGATTTGACCCACAATGATCCAAAAGGGCACAGAAAAGTAGATCCAAACCCAATGCCAGGATAAAGAATACCACCCTCTAGATTAGGACTGAAAACCTGTCCATGAGATTAACAAATTCCTCAGTGTGTGACAGCAGTTTGGTGTCCTATACAAGTTGAAACGGATACCACTGAGAAAAGATGATGTTTAGTTGGAGCAGGGTTTCCTAGAAATTCCTGAAGTTTGGGAATCTGACTGTCATTGATAAATCATGGGACCAACAAATTAAAAAAAAAAAAATTTCAAGCTACTTCAGTTATTTGTTCTAAAAGGTTATCTTTCCTTTCCTTCTCAAAGGTCATCAATATTTGAGTGGTACTGACATGAAAGATATGGTGCTAGAGTGTATCGTAGTTTGGTATTCTTAATCTTTTCTTCTCCCTCTTCCCCCAAAGATGTTAGAAAGAACCTCTTACAGATGAACTAGTCCACCCCTCCTAACCCCCATTTTACAAGTAAGTAAGTAAGGCATAGATGGAGAAAATGACTGGTAAGAGTTTATCTACCTAGTTAATAGCAAACAAACAACTAAAAACAAAATCTATTATTATTCAGGCTGGTGCTCCTTCTACTACACCATGATTCAGAAAGTTTACCCTATAGGGCTGGGGATTTAGCTCAGTGGTTCTGCTGCCTGCCTTGTAAGCACAAGGTCCTGAGTTTGATCCCTGGCACAAAAGAAAAAAAAAAAGAAACAGAAAAAGAAAAAGAAAAAGAAAAAGAAAAGAAAAGATAAAGAAAGTTTATTCTATAAAAGAATGTCTATAATATCACAGTAAGAAAATAAATGAAATATAACTTTCAGTGTTCATATGATTTGAAATAAAAAAGTAATCTAATGAAATCTCAGAAATTTTCAATTAAAATTAAGCATTTAAGCTTTGGTTAAAGTAATGGTTACTTGTAAATAATAATTTATGGTATATGAAAACTATCCTGGTTATTTATTGAAAATTTATTTTAAAAATTTAAAATTAGTAACTGTTTAGTATTACATTATAAAATACATACCCTAAAATGAAGCTAATTAAATTGGGTAAGTGATAAAAAGATAAACTTTTTTTTACATAGCCTAAAGTATTCAACAAGTTCTGAGAATTTACTAGGTCTATTATTTTAATATATATTCTTATAATCTCTTGTTTTCTTTCATTCACTACAAAGTAAGGATAATACTTCTTGAAGATTTTTTATTAGATGAGATAATTTGGGAATAGTTCGCTGGCACACAGCAAGGATATATATGATATATATGATATATATCTATGAGAGAGGGTCTCACTATGTACCCCAAGATGGCCTTGAACTATGTGTCCCAGGTTCGCCTTGAACTTGTGACAATTCTCCTGTCTCAGTCTCCAGGAGTGCTGGGATTACAGGCACCCAGATACAGCAAAGACTGAATGTTTAGTTTACTGTAAGATTTCTGAAGGCCATGAAAGCATTTTGGCTTGCATTCTCTAGAACTTAGGTTGGGAGTGTCATATTATCCAGTTTGCTGATCAAATGGATAGTTATCTCCTACAATCCAGCATGACACTTACTTTGATTACATAATAAAGGAACACTCATATTCAAAGCGAGACTTAATTCAAAGAATCAGCTAGCAGCTTGATTAAAATAGATTAAAAACACTGAACTGGGAAGGGGAGGGTGTGTGGAGATTGCCTTCCTTGGTCTGAAGAAAGAACACTATTTGTTTAGAAGGTGTAAAAAAGCAAATTGGATTGGGGCAATTTGTAAGGACTTCTGGGTATATGGCCAACCACTCTATCAGGATTATTCAGTCAAACGCAGGTGTATACTGGGATTATGGATTAGCCCTTTGTTAGTAAAACTGCAGTCCTGCAGTCTGCTGAGTAGTTAAACTGCATCACCTAGAAGCTTATTGGAAATGCAGTCTCAACCCTGCCCCCATTAGACTTCCCGAATCATAATCTGCATAATCATAATTATGCATAATCATAATTTTACTATGATTCTTATTCACATTAAAGCGAGCAGCTCTGGGCTGGTCAGTTTTGAGGGAAGGCGAACGAGCTGGTGATGGAAAGGGAGATTTAGTGTGTACTGATTACTTAGAATGTGCCAGCCAGTTCCCTGCGTATCATCTGTATTTAATCCTCAGAAACTCTAGGGCACAGGTACTTGAACCCTACATTCAAGAGATACGGACATCGTGGGTCACTACCCTGGAAAGCAACGAGATTTGATTCTGGGGTTTAGGGGTGTGGGACTCCAAAGATTCCGCTGCCTTGAAACTACCGAAGCAATAAAGGCTGCACGATCCCGAGCTAAGGCGACAAAGTCAGGGCCAGGAAGCGCATCTAGGAGCGGGACGAGCAAGGCCTGTTTCTGGAGCAAGACCGGCGAAAAAGCAGGGGACCCGGAGCGCCCAGGGCGCGGCCTCCACCCGCTCAGCCCCGACGCAAGGCTGCTTTTTACCTCTCCGGGTGCCATCCATGCTCAGTCTTCTCGCTGCCGCCTTGGGGACACACCGGGTCCCCTTCGGCCCTTCCGCCGGCCCGGCCCGGCCCAGGCCAGGTGGTGGGTTGGAATGGAATGGCGTAGCTGGCCGAGAGCCGCAGCTGCCGGGAAACAGTCGCCAGGTCGGTTGCTAAGGGTCGTTGCCACGGCGCCGGGATTGTGACGTCACGGCGCAAGTCGTAGCTCCCGCAGTTTGGTTCCCCGGGGCTCCCGAGCTGGAACCGAGATCTGGCACTCGGAGGGAGGGCGGGGAAAGAGCGAAGTGTCAGGAGCCGTCACCAACACCGGGCAGGCTTTGTCCCTACGGGAAGAGAGAGAGAGAGAGAGAGAGAGAGAGAGAGAGAGAGAGAGAGAGAGAGAGAGAGAGAGAGAGAGAGAGAGAGAGAGAGAGAGAGAGAGAGAGAGAGAGAGAGAGAGAGAGAGAGAGAGAGAGAGAGAGAGAGAGAGAGAGAGAGAGAGAGAGAGAGAGAGAGAGAGAGAGAGAGAGAGAGAGAGAGAGAGAGGAGGAAGAAGAAGCAGAAGGAGAGAAAAGAACAAAGAAAGAAAGGTCCTTTTATCAGTTTTGGGGTGGGCTATTGCTTATTTATGAGGAGTGAGCTACTTTTAACCTATCACAGGCCAGATTGCTTTTATGGGCCCAGTCCTGCAGACACAGGTTTCAACTTTCCTGGACCACTGTGGCCTTGCGGGGGAGGGAAACCAGAGATAAGGGCATGAGGTCATTTTAGGAGCCAAGATGTACCAGGAGAATGCAGCCTGTGAGGCGGCGTCACAGCATACTTTAACGTGATCAATTCCCTAACAAGGTCAGGGTAACATTTGACCAGTTCCAATAATTAGGATTCAAAGCAGTCCATGAACTTTTGGATTAGTGAAAATCCTGGGGGTGAAAAAAGCCTTCATAATTACATTTTAATTCTTAACTTCAATCATTAGTTTGAATTTCCGCCTCTAGCCTCTTGTCTTTATCAGCTGTGGAGGACAGCTGCAAAGTGAATAAGGGCGATGATTTATCCGCAATTTTCTGCAATTTGTTGAATTTTGAAGCAGTTACCTGTGAATTCTTGGAAATAAGATCAGAATAGAGCAGACTCAAGAGCGGACTCTGGACATTTTAGGCTGGGTTTTTAATTGTTGTGGGGACGGGCGGACCATCCTTGTGCACTGTAGAATGTTTGGCACCATCCCTGGCCTCTGCTCACGAAGTCAGTAGAAACCCACTCACTCCACCTCGAATCCTGACAGTCAAAAATGTCTCTAGATGGTGCCAAGGTGCCTTGGGGGAGAGAGGCAAAATCACAACCCAGTTGAGAACCACTGCTGGAAAGAATACTGGCTTTGCAGCCAGATTTACTGAATTTAATTGTGAGTTTCCTGGTACGTACCAGTTTGATTTTGAATTAGATTCTAAATCTCCGTGAAGCTTGGACCCTTCTTTTCTAAATGTCAGTGCTGCTACTAACCTGTTACAACTATTGATAGGTACAGTGGCAGATAAAAGGAGCTATTCCGTGAATGTTAGCTTCGTGTCATCTAAGACGCAAAAAGAGCTGAATACCGGGGGATTCCGGGTTAAGAGACAAAGTCAGGAACCCTGCAACAAGGAAGGAGAAATAAATCAGAAATCCATTTACAGCAACACCTCAATGCATGGTTCTCTAAGACAGAGTAAAAGGCAAGTTAGATTCAAAGTGAGAAATGTGGAAGTGTGTTGGATGGCTTGTGACCCCAACTACAAAGGAGACAGAGGCAGGGAGTCAGATGTTATCCCTAAAACAAAAAAATCTTTCCTTCCTACTCATTATTGCTTGAATCCCTTTCTAAGATCACAAAACCTTTCAGTCCACTATTAGTGGCTTAAAAAATACCTTGCATATAATAGGCCTCCACCAAGCACTGGTTAAATTGAATTAGAGCTAAAGTTTAAAGGGCAAACACCCTTGGGAAAAGGCAACACAGTCACTTAATTCACACAAAGATGATGCCAACTTCTTTTATGAAAGTAGGTTTTGGGATTGAAAACAGATTTTGCTTTCAAGTAGGAAAGGGGCTCTATGATTGGGAGAAGACAGCAAAATGGGGAGATTTTTAATTTCATTATTTTTATTTTATTATTTTTTAGTTACTGGGAATCAAACTCAGGACCATGTGCTTGCGAAGCAGGCAGTGGAACCACTGGGCAAAATCCCCTGCCTTCATTATTTCTATTTTAAATACAGTAGTATTTTATTCTTTAAATTATGTATGAACAGTAGGATCTCTCTCTAATTTTAGCAGTGAACATATCATAAATGAAATTTAATTTGTTCTTTGCTTTTACTCTGTACATAAATAAGAAAGAAAATCCTTTCTGCTTGCTCTTCCAAGGACAGTGAGCTAATGATCTTGGAAATGCATACAGCTGCAGAGAAGATTCCTGAGAATGCCCTTCCAATGGGAACTCATGCCAGTTGGGATGGTCTCAGAAAGAAACCCTTCTACAGACTTCTCTCACTGAATATATATAATCCTGATTTCAGGTTCAGAAATTATTCCAATGTTGTATTTTTGTTGCTAATTGGAAATCAGTATTTTAGAAAGAAAGCATTGCTTTCCCTAATGACTTGGTCTGTGTAAAGCCATTATTGGGTTTCTCTTTTTGTCTTAGCTAACTAAAAAGCTCAGAACTAAGATTTGTGCTCTGTTATGATATTGTTTATAGCCTACTTTAATTTATATCTTTAATTTACTTTACTGGGAATATGGCTGTTATTCTTTTAATGAATGAATGAATATATTTATTTTGGTACTGGGGAGCAAACTCGGGTCTTTACGCTTGCGAGGCAGGTGGCAGCACCACTGAGCTAAACCCCCAGCCCTGTTATTTTTAACAGTTCAATGAGTCTGGGAATGGGTATATAAATTAACTATATGCTATACATATCATAACATATAGCCTAATAGAAACCATATATGGTTTATTATATTTTTGAAATATGTTAAATACTCTCTTATTATGCATTTAACCCCAGTTTTACAGATGACTCTTATTTTCTTAATTCAAAAGATTCCTGGAATTCATGTTTGTTTCTTTGGACATGCCTAGCACCATCAATGAAAATTGCTCAACAAATGCCACGATAGCAACGAGAAGCAAAAACTCAAGATTATGTTTTTGTATTAACTGGGTTATTGTGAGCATATTTTAATCTTGATGTCCTTGAAGGGCAAAAATGAAGGAAACTTACAATTTTTTTGATGTATTCATACTAGGGCAGAGTAAAATTAATAGATTTCAATAGTGTGTATGTGCTTTTGCATTCACCCCAGTTTCAAAATAAAACTTTAAGGTGCTGGTGACTGAAGAATGGTTGAGAAGTTGAGCTGTTGACTATGTCTTAGTCATTCCCCAACTAAAATATTGTAGCTGTCGATTTATCTAATAAGTGAGAAAATGGAAGTTTAGAGCTTGTTGGAATTGTGTTATGAAGTAATAGATTAATCTGCTGCTTGTCACTAGAGGGGGCTTTAGTAGAATTTTAAACTGAATCCCTATGAGAAAAGCAGCCGTGGTGAGGCTATTAACTCCCAAATCTTAGTCAAGGATTTGTAAGGTGCAGAGACAAATGTTTTAAAAAATGATTCCAAAGCAGACCTCTTCCAATTATAGTTAATGATATGTGTACTGAGTTCTTTTTCAAGCACAGGAAAAAATTACTCTATTGTCTAGAAGTCTTTAATGGATAAAAACCAATCTTCATTATTGTCAACCTATAATTTGATTTTTCTTAATTTCATTGTTAAAGGCAGGCGAAAGCAGATATGACTATACGTGCCTAATAGAAGTATGCATAGAATAAACAGAATGATAATAGAATATACTAACCCCACATGATCATTGTGGGTTCTTTTAAGGACTAGCATTCTGATATCTGAAGACGAATATAATCTTATTCATTGAAAATGATCACTCTCAGGGCTAGGGATGTAGCTCAGTCAGTGGTCCTGCACCTGCCTGACAAGCACGAGGTCCAAGGTCCTGAGTTCAATCCCTGATACCAAAAAAAAAAAAAAAAAAAAAAAAAAAATCACTCTCAGAACTCTAAAACCACATAGTTGGCAGTGTACTTTTTTATATGCTTAATCCTATATTTTTTTTCCTACATGTATAAACAGGACACAATTGTGAGTCTGTAGTGGCTTTGCTGGCTTCTTTGTAACCAAAAGAGTTACTGTAACCTTTGGCTAACGATTTGACAAGTTTGCAGATATTAGGTCCTCTGATAATTGCCCCAAGTCCTCCATTTCACTATTTCCCCCCTGCTGTATTCTTTAAACCTTCTCATCCAATTAAAAGAACCAGCCTCTGTGAATGGAAATTAATCCTTCTGTGGTTACTAGGTAACCTGTCCCAATAGTTTAAGAAGAGCATTTTATCTTTCACTGCCAATCAATTACCACAATAAGTTAGGGAGGATACTCAGCCTAAAGATTTGACGACTTTCTACTGAACACACACTCAGTTTACAAGCAGCGACACTCATCAAAGCAAAGCAAAACAAAACACAAAACCAAGTTGTTATTCTAGCCCCATAATTCCATTTAGAGTTCAGACTTTACTCTCTCTCTCTCTCTCTCTCTCTCTCTCTCTCTTTCTTTCTTTCTTTGTACCGGGAATTGAACTCGTGTCCTTGTGGTTGCAAGGCAAGTGGCAGAACCACTGAGCTACATCTCCAGCCCCAAAATTTCTTTTTTAACATGTTTTTCTACCTTAAACTTACTTTTAATTAATAAATTCAAATTGCATCTATATATGGTGTACATTTTGTTTTGTAATATATATATATGCATTCTGGAATAACTGAGTTAAATGAATATATATGTTACCTCATCTGCTTACCATTTTTTGGTGTGTATAGTGAGAACACTTAAAAATCTACTCTAAGTACTTTTCAAGGATATAATACTTTGTTATTAACTGTATGCACCAGTTTAGGCAGTATAACTTTTTTGTTGCTGGTTTGTTTTGTTTTTGTTTTTTGAGACAGTATCTCACTCTGTAGTTCAGACTGGCCTTGAACTTACTACATAGCCAAGGCTGGCTTCCTGCTTCAGCCTCCTGAGTGCTGGGATTACAGGTGCACACCTAGGCAGCATAACTCTTGAATTTACTCCTCCTAATTGAAATTCTGTACCCTATGCCCAAAATCTTTTATTTATACCCCAAATCATAGCTCAAACCAATGTCATAGAACTTTTCTGCTGTGTTTTCTCTTAGTAATTTTACATGTTCAGGTCTTAAATTTAAAACTTTAATCCATTTTGGTTTTTTTATAGTTAACAATAATTTATGGTATGCTTCAAAATAGCCAAAAGAAAGGATTTTGAATGTTCCTAATACAAAGAAATAATGAATGTTTCATATGGTGTATATGCTAGTTACCCTGATTTGATTATTATATACTATATATATGTTTCAAAATATCAGGCTGCATCCCTGAAATCTACAATGTCTATGGAAGTAATTTTTGGGGTTTATTTTTTTGAGACAGGGTCTCACTATGTAGTTGAAACTGACCTGGAACTCACTTTGTAGCCCAGGCTGGTCTTGAACTCACAGTGATCCTCCTGCCTCAGCCTCCCAAGTGCTGGGATTACAGGGCATGAGCCACCATGCCTGGCTTAGAAGTAATTTCTTTACTGTATGGCAGCACATGCCTGTAATCATAGCACTCTGGGGGGCTGAAGCAGGAAGTTCTCAACTTTAAGCCCAGCCTGGGCAGCTTAGAGATGTAGTGAGACCCTCTCTCAAAATAAAAAGGGCTGGGATTATAGCTCAGTGTAAAAGCCCTGGGTTTAATCCCCAGTACCCCCCCCCAAAAAGAAGGAATTTCTTTAGAATATTTGAGCAAGTAAGCTTAGAAAATAGAGGTGGAAGGATAGTTCTTGACCTCCTGAGATATGTTCAAGATCTAACTTGACTCAAGTGTAAGGTTTCTCTAGCCCTTTTGAACGTTTCCATTTCCTTGTCTGCAAACAATTAGTGTTCATTATGCTTCATGCTTTTAAGAAGAATCTCAACTGATCAACAGTATGAAAACAGCAAGTAGTTAGGTAACACTGTCTGCTGAAGTTGCTATCCACGGGCAACCTTAGATTACAGGAAAACCTTGAGGTCAAGAAGTTCAGGAGATATTTCCCCCCAGCAGGCACAATCCAGACCAAAACTGTGGTGGGTTGGGCACGGACAGACTTCTCTGTGTCATTTAAAACAGGCCAAGTAAGTGTAAGAGAGATGAATATGGTAGAATAAATGATGCTCTGAGACTCCCAATATTCTCTTCAATAAGTGGCCAGAGAATTGCGGGGGTAGGAGGATGCCAGATATCACAAGCCAATACTCTTGTGTTGCAGAAAAGACTATTATTGGGCAAGATAACTAGTCTATTAACTTAGTTTTATGACTCTGGGTCCAATGCTTGCTTAAGTAAATCAAGAAATAAGCAGTAAGATGATGATCTCAGTGGGTTTTCACTATGCATTTTCACACTTATGCATGTGTTACCTAAAATAATGGAAAAAAAGTCTTGCATGTGCAATTAGGTTCATATAAAATGGAAAAGGTAAATGAGGTTCCTTACGTCTTTTTTCTCAGGTTAACCTGTGTCTGCACTGTGTCCTCCATAAATGAGAATATGTACATTGTAAAGTCAGAGTTATTCTAGAAGAACAGCAATGTGTCATCCTTCTAATATGAAACAGAGTAGCGTTGAGTCCAGTTTCTCTCCCTCCCAGAAAGAGTGTCATTTCCACGGAGTTTGGGAATGTTTCACACTGGAGAAATAACCCCGCACAATGGCAGCTTCTCTTTTCAAGGATGGAGGGAGAGAAAGGAACAAGACAAAGGACTTCCTATGAGCCAAAATCTACCTCGCTTTACTTCAGCCAATATTGATGGGCAAGGCACATGACTGCTTTTGCCACATTTTCCTTCTCAGATTCTGCGGGACACCACAGCTGTTTCTCTGGTTTATTTCCATCCCCTTTAGTGATCTTGGAGTTTTTTGTTTCTTCGAACTGAATCCATGAAAGCTGGATGTCTCCTGAGAAATTGTAGAGTGTGGGGTGACAGAATAGCCATTAAGTGTATGTTGGAATCAACTTACATTGAAACCCCACTGTGCTTTTTTTTTTTTCAGCTATGTGCCCTTGACCAAGGGCTTTGTTTCTTCATCTGTAAAAGAGCATAATTATAGTATCTATCTCACATGATTGTTGTGAAGATGACAAGGTGTAATGTGTGTAAATAGTTCATTGCAGTGGGAGGCTGTCCTAGTCTGGGCTCCTCCAGAATCCAACCCTGAAACAAAGACTCAAGGGTGCTTTATACTGTATTTCAGGGGCAATCCCAGGAAACATCGGTAGGTGCTACAGAAGTGAGACAGAAAAAGAGAAGCTAAAGAAAGGGGCTGTTGTCGCGAGCCGGCGACGCAGAGCACTGTCCAGCAGTGCCTCAAACATGAAAGAGCAGCGGGGTGGAGAGGGGGCAGAGAGAAAGGAAGGACGCCAAGACAAGAGTCTGAAAAAAAACACAAACTATTATGGGATGGGTTTACCATAGTAACTGAAAGGTCACACAGGAAAAGAGCAAACAGTTTCACCAAAACAACCCACCGTGAGTAGTAGTAACCCGGACAACCACACATCTAAAGGTCAGAGACAAGAAACTGTAACTTTCAGGAATTCCACAAAGGAAACACTCTACCTGCTAAACTGGAGAAGTTTAACACATATGGAGTTACTAGAGTTAACAGTACTTACAACCAATACTCATGATCCCCACAGGCTGTGAAGCGGGAGAGCTGGGGTATTTCCCTACTTGACTGAAGACAGCCAGGGGCTTAGCCGGCAAGTCCCCTGGCCTGCTGTCTTGCCCCATAGGCAGGTACAGTGGGCTTTCATGTTTGGAGAAAGCTGTTGGCCCTGAGGTGCAGGTGCCGGCTGCTGCAAGCAGGGACAGGGGTGCAAGGGAGTGGAGAGGGCTGAGGAGACCTGGGCTGAACCCTGACAGTGTCTGCTGCCCTGGCAACGGGGCCCATTCAATACACATTCACTCTTTGTATTTTAAAATGCTGTTATAGGGTGACATTCTAGGTTCTTTTAAAATTGAATATGCCTGCTCCAGCACAGAAAAGGCATTTGTAGTGAACACTTATCATTTTTTGTGTAGCGTCCCTTCCTTTTTCTTCCTGTGAGAAACTCATCTTACTTGTGATACAGTCTGGGTCTTCTTTCCTTTCCAGTCCCATTTTGTCTCCTACCCCTTCGTTATCACAGGAAGGGGAAGGTGATCCTAGCTCAACACAATTCTCCTAGCCAGCGAGGACAGCACCCTGTCAGCTCAGCAGCAGCCTTCTGGGGACTTGGCTGCTGAAGCTATTGATTTCTTCCAGTTGCATTTGCTAAGCTGGGAGATAGGAGTCTGGGCCGCTGGCAGCTACCCCTATGGGAAACAGGTAGACAGAGAGCAAGACCTAAAGGCATCATTTTACCCAATACTGGTTTCCCGTCATATGTATATTAAGCACACTTCCCTTCATACTGTGTATTAAGCACACTTAATTGTTGGTTGGGCCATATAGAATCAAAACTTAATTTCTTATCCTCCTTTGCCACTAGGATGCACAAATGACAAAATTCTGGTTAATGCATAAAATAGTTGTGAGCAACGTTAGGGGTGTGTTCATAAAGAAAAACATTGTGCATCTTTTTCCTTTCCTCCTTTCTCCAAATGTGGATGTGATGGCAAGACCTCAAGCAGCCACCTTAGACCATGAAGTGGCTCGATAGCAAGCTAGAAAGAGCCTGAGTTCCTGACACCATGGGGTTTCATACCAATTTACAGGGTCTACTCTCTTCAGTTTTCATGAGTGAGAGAACTGTGTTTGGCAATCACAGTCCTTTTGCCCTGTTCCAACTAGACTATGGAAATGGATTTTCCTAGAAATCTCTGTTATTGAACACTTGGAAAGTAGAATGCCTACTTGGATTGGACTGAAAAAAAAATGTGACTGTATTTTTACTTTTACACTTCAATATTATCAGTTTTTTTCTTAAAAAAATTTTTTTTGAGACAGGGTCTCACTATGTAGCTCAGGCTGGCCTTGAATTCACAGCGATCCTCCTGCGTCAGTCTCCCTAGTGCTGGGATTATAGGCGTGTGCCACCATGCTTAACTCAGCATTTTAAAAATAATTTTTATTTTATCCTAGGTCCCCCCTCCCCATATGCCCCTCCCTCCCTATGTACAAAAGCTTTGTTTCCATTTTTCCTTCTATTTTCACCTTTTCCCCTTGTTCCTTCCTTTCTCCCTCCCTCCTCCCTTGTTTCTCCTTCCCATTTGAAAATTTGACTCAGCATTCCTTTTTTTCCCCATTAAGTTTATTGGTACATTGAAAGCAAACGATGCAGTTACATTTATCATTGAGATCTTGTACCTTTACATGACAGGTCTTGGTTCTTGTTTTCTCCACATAACCCTGCCCTCCCTTCAACCCCTTCACCCTTCCCTATTTACAAAGAGTTTTTTCCACTTTTTCACATTTTTTCTTTCCCTTATTTCCTTTCCCCTCCCCTTCCTACTTCCCCTTTAGCCATTTTCTTCCTATTTCACACTCCCAATTATACCATTTGAAAAAAGCTTATTTACACTTTTAGTTTTTCACACCAGAGAAACTATTCAGTATTTAGTTAAGTGTGTTCTATTTATTTCACTTAAGAGTATAGCCTCAATGTGCATTCAGTTAGCTATAAATGTCTCTAGTTTCTCATTCTTTATGGCTGTGACTCAGCATTTCTGATAGGAACAATTTGCTAATTAAGTTAAAATGAGTCAAAACCGAATTCAAATTTTATTAGAAGTTGCCTTTTCCCTACTGTCTTTTCTGCTCTTGGATTTTTCCAAATAACTATTCTAATGATACCAATGGTTTGGCAGTCTCAGGGAAACATTACAGAATGAAAAATGATGATATCGGATTGCCTGGTCTGTAATGTCCTTAAGTAGTTAAATAAAAGAGTGAAGCTTCAACAAATGTTGTATCCAGCTTTTTTATGTCTATGAAAAGTTGGTATTTTTAAAACACAGTCCAGTGTTCTGAAAAAAGTCTTGTCTCTAAAACTTTGGGGTTATTTTAGAACGCATGCTATTCAGTTCTATGGAAAATAGCAGATTTAGTGTTGGTGATTTCACCAATGTTTGGTTAGGAAATTATTCATAGTCTTAAATCACACTCAAACACTCACACTGTTTACACTATCATTTATTAAAAATAAAAAATTATTTCAGAATGAGGAAGTAAATTTATACTGTTTGGTACCTCCTCGGAGAGGCACTCAGAGTGGGGTCTCTTCTATTATACCTCTAAGAAGGTGGTTTCTTTTACCTGTTTTCAGAAAAAATTTAAAGCAAAATCCTCATAGTATAACTCCAGGTCCTCTAGCAGGGGTGGCAAACCTATGGCACCCATGTTGCAGCAGGCTGTTTGTTATCAGTGAAAGCTCTAAAAGGTTCACCATCACTGGAAGGAAGCCATAAGTCATGCAGCCCGAAGGGAGCAGGCAGTTGAAATAAACATATGAGGACAGTAGATGCTAGGTCCCTGTATTCTTACAGCTGTGTCCACTGCCTAGTACATTGGCTCTTCTATACCAGATACACTTGAACACAACTCAGGCTGTGTATTTCATGTAAGCACTGATGGGGAATCCATGATAGGGTGTGTGGCCAAATCTGGGTACTTATTAAGCATTTCATGCAAAATTTATGAAAACTATTGACCTTTGGGACTTCTTGCCAAGAAAGTCTGCTTGGATTTATTAGGGGTGCTCAAGCACTGATAATTCTTTTCATGTCTCTGATTATCATAGGGCACAACAAGGTTGAAAAACACTAGGGATGTTCAGTCATTAAGTTCCTTACACTACAGTGAAATATATTTATAGGTGGACGCTGATTAAAGATGTATATTGTAAGCCTAGGTCAGCCACTAAACACCTTAAAAACTTATATAAGTAAGTTTCAATAGACTTACAAAAGTCTGTAGAGATGACAAAAGGAACCCTAAGACCGCTTAATGAATTTGAGAGCAGATAGATAAAAAAGAAGGGAGGGGGAAGAAGAGAGATAGTAGAACAAATGTAAAACAGCAAGAAGGTAGATTTCAATGCATTTTTAAATGTGAATGGTCTAAGTAAGTATGCATTAAAAGACAGAGGTTGTCAGACTGGATTAAAAAATAAAACCCAACTATATGCTTCTTTGCAGATATCAACAAGCTGAACCTGAAATTTGGAAAAGGGAAGGAACTAGATTAGTCAAAAGGTTCTGGTAATCCCAGCACTTGAGAGGCTGAGGCAGGAGTATCGTTGTGAGTTTGAGACCAGCCTGGGCTACATAGTGAGTGCCATGTCAGTCTCAACTACATAGTGAGACCCTGTCTCAAAAAAGTGTGGTCCTAAGAATAAATTAAAAATATGGTCCATAGAAGTAAAAACCTTGATAAACTTGAATTTATAAAATTTTTTGTTTGTTGTTTTGAGATGGAGTCTTGCTATATAATTCAGGCCGGTCTTGAACTCACTAAGTATAAGTATACCAGGTTACCCTGGAATTTAGATAACCCTCCTGGCCAGCCTCCCAAGGGCTGGAATTACAAGGATGTCACCACACCTGGTTTAAAATTTTAAAACATCTGCTCTTCAAAGGATACTTTCAAGGGAATGAGAAGGTTGTAGACATGGAAAAATCATATATTCATAAAGATCTTACAAAGAGAATATATAAAGAGCTCTAACAAAAAACCCCCTCAATCCAAATTTAAAAATTGGCAAAAGAATTGAATGTCCACTTCAACAAACACATAAAGACAGCTCATTTCTGCAGGATAGGGGAATTAATGGGAAAGATAGTAACTTTGCAATGGAGAAATTTGTAGACATAACCTTAACCAAGTACTACGATTAAAGGTGTGCCACAACGCCTGGCTCTAGTCAACAATCTTTTAAGTCACATTTCCCCCCAATAGTCTCGTTCATAAGCTTGGTGAGATAGGGAATGGCTTGTTTTTATTTGAATTCCAAGGTTGAAATGAAGGTTTATACTTTCATATTCCCAGCACCAGGTAGAATGGCTACCTTAGGGAACATTCCCAACAAGTGTTTTTGGTTGTGATAGCATTTCCTTTCTGGGCAGGCATGTTCTTTACCTCCTTCACACTGTCTTCTTCAAAGCCATAGCAACATACTGTGTTTCTCCATCATTCCCCAGCTCAGGGTCAGTTCTTAGAAGTAATCAGAGGAGGGAGGTCAGAGAAGGCTTGGTTCTTGCATGTGGTAGGAGCCAGTATGGGTTAAAGGCTGCCTGCCATGTTCCAGGGGCCTTATATCATTGACATTTATGTTTCTTTATGTAAATCAATCAATAGGGGTAGTGGTGTGGGACAGAGGAGTTCCACCCAGTCCTCTAAGGACTGGGCTTATGGAGGCTCCACAATTCTTCAAACATGATTTCAATCTTACCTGGGCATGGAAATCTGTCGGCATGTGGAGAAGGTGAGGGGGAGGAGAATGACTAACAGAAGTTTATGTAGCCTGGGCCTGGAGGTGTCTCATACCACTTCTGTTTACTTTTTCTCATTGATAAGCTCAAAGGAGCATGGGAAATACAGTGTAGCTATATCCCTAAGAGGAAGAGGCTATGGATTTGATTGTATGTACATTGATGCCCAAACATGAAGTCATTTGTAGTTCAGGTTGGAGGTTTGAGAAAACCTTATAGCAGTGACCATTAAAACAGCAGATCGGCTGAATGTTTTGGCACATGCCTGTAATCCTAGCACTCTGGGAGGTCGAGGCAAAAGGAACTCAAGTTTAAGCCCAGTTTGGGTGACTTGGTGAGACCATATCTCAAAAATAAGAAAAATTAATAGGACTGGAACTCAGTACAAAGGGTTCAATCTCCAATACGGCTAAATCAAGCAACCTAACAAATGCCAAACCAAAACAACAACAACAAAAAAATCACAGCGGATCTTTCCATCTTAAAATCAGTTGGAGAGAATCTCTCACCTCTTTGTTGGTGCTGTTTTGTCATCTGCTTTATCCTCTGCAGGAGCTATTACTGGTGAAGAATGCAGGGGGGCTAACTGGACATAAAAGAGAATAAAGCTATACTTGTGCCGATAAATCCCAGCTGTCAAGACACATCTCTGATATGCAAGTACTGATCCTGAGTGCTTCTCAGAAGTGATCTCTTTAAACCAAGTCAAGCCAGCACACACTTAGCTTTCAGCATTTCCTGCTTTTATGTAGCTCTATGCTAGGAGCACTACGGGATCTTGTCAGACCCTTTGCTGTTGAGTAAATACACATTTGTTTGGAAAAAAGAAAGAGATGGCAAATTAAAAAGGAGATCATAAGCCTATGACTGTCCTTGTAGCTCAAGTGTTCTCTCTTTTTAAAAATTAATTTTATTGGTACATTGCAGGTATACAATATAATGACATTCATTACTGGAAATTTGCACCTTTACATAATTCATCTTGGTTCTTACTTTTTCCCTGTTCCCCTGCCCTCCCTTCAATCCCTTCACCCTTACCTATGTACAAAGACTTTGTTTTCATTTTTTTATTTTTCTCATATTAATTCTACTCCCTCCTGTCTTTTCCCCCTCCCCGCTTTGCTTCTTTTCTTCCTATTTCACATTATGTATTATATCTTTTAGTCCTTATTTACACTTTCAGTTTCTCACACTAGAGAAACTATTTGGTACTTACACATCTGTGTCCTATTTATTTTACTTAAGAGTATGGCCTCATTGTGCAACCATTTAGCTATATCAAGTGTTTTAGGGCCTATCCTACCCTGGGCCTGAAAATCCCATAGGCATACAATCATATCAACAGTTTCCCAGATCAAAGTTCTTGGAACTTGGTCTGATTTCATTTATAAATGAGGTTTGCACATGTGAATTTTACCATGTGAATGTGTGTGGTTCTCTAGCTGCTTTTGTGGGGTATTTCATTTGTAGGAACTATTGAAATGCAGTTTGTCATATATTTGTAAGACCAAATTTAAAAGCTTTTTAATACTGTGTGGAATATTAAAATATATTAAATGATTTTGCAAGATTGGTTATATGGAATCTGGGCCTTAGACCAGTATGAATGGACTGCAGCTACCAACATATGGATCTATTGGACCACAAGTAAACGTGAACAGTCAGAATTCAGTAACTTTTCTGGTGCTGGGCTTTTTCACATATTGTATGTTAGCTCCCAGATCTCAGTGGTAAAACTAGAGAAGTAGTAGTTGAGTGCGCTATTTTTAAACAACCTGAACCACAGAAAATATGAATAACTCATTGTTGTGGACTAAATGTTTTTGTCCTTCAAAATTCACATTAAATCCTGATGCTCAGTGTGATGGGATTAGCCCTCGTATTCGAATGGGAGGCCCCAGACAGCCTCATGAAGGAACAAGGAAGGG
The DNA here is from genome assembly GCF_012274545.1 of Fukomys damarensis. Taxonomy (NCBI): domain Eukaryota; kingdom Metazoa; phylum Chordata; class Mammalia; order Rodentia; family Bathyergidae; genus Fukomys; species Fukomys damarensis. Next base: position 28,606,556 of record NW_022900933.1, on the reverse strand, counting down.
TGGCCGTCTACACACTGGGAAGAGAGGCCTCTCTAGCAGTGCCCTGGACATCCCAGCCTGCAGAATGGTAAGAAATAAATTTCTGTATTTCTGTATTTATTTATTTATGGCAGTGCAAGTGTACCTCTATTGAAGATGGAAAAGAGGTACATGCTACAGGCCAACAGTAGGCCAGAGAAAGGCTCACAGCTCCCTAAGGATAAGGGAAAGGACTATTTTGTATCCAGAATTTCTGGGTTGGCTCCCTCCTCATGCAAATAAGGCATTGGGACATTTGTCCTATCAAAAACTTACTTGATATTGGACTAAATTTAAGCGGTTTTATCAAAAGACTTTTTGGTTTCCACTAAAAGTAAATGAAGGACTGAAAAGAGCATCTTCTGATTGATCCTGTGAACAACAGCAGCTTCAAAGAAAGGACTGAAGTTGGCATTTTTCTGACTGGTCCACAGTGCTCAGCAGTAAGCCTGACATCATTTTGCATCCAGCATTCCTGTGCATCTATTCTCTCCTTAGGAAACTTCTCATTCATTCTGTTAGTCAAGGGTTTTAGCGATCTTTGACATATTCTGCCCAGTTAGTTGTCTGGATTAGCCCAGCCCTAATCTCCTACTTCATTTTTCTCCTGAGCCATAATCCACATAATTCTTTTTGGTATGCTGAGGGGGTGGTAGCTTCTTTCTTCTTATAGCTGGCTCCTGCTGAAAGGGATTGTAAGCCCCATCTATTGGAGATTATGTGCTCTTTCACTACCTTGGGATATTGGGGTTTACTGGCTGGGCTGGTAAAAACCATTCTGAAGACAATAAGAAAGGCATTAGTGCCTCTATGCCAGGAATTGTTGAGCTGCCTGTTCATCGAAAGAAAGCTTGGGGACTTTGTGAGGAGGGTTATACTTTGTCTACTGGCCCATCATCTGAAGGTGGACCTTATGAAGCTTGAACAGACAAACTTTGCTATGAGGTTGAGGAGGCAGGGACCAGTTATGAGAGGTAACAGGATCACCATATGTAGTCCCAAGAAAGGAAGGAACCGAGTGATTTTAGGAAGGACAGGTTAAAGAGGAGCAGGTTGGTATATTTCCTGGTTTGTCTTAAAAGGTGGGTTATGACTGATTCAGAAACTAGGGACATTCTTTCCCTGTGTGATTATCTGAGAGAAGTTTACTAATGAGTCTTTTTTTTTTTTAAACCAGGGATCAAACTTGGGACCTTATGCTTGTGAGGCAGTCAGTGGAACCACTGAGCTAAATCCCTCTTTACTCATGAGCTTTATTCCCATACTCCCACTGGATAGGAAAGCACAGCAAAGAGGGATACTAGATAAACTATCAAGAGCCTGGTAGCCACTATTGCTATTAGCAGCATGGCCATCTAATAGATGTTCCATCTAACTTTGTTGAAAAGTGTACCACTGGGCAGAGCAGGGTTCCTGGCCCGGCTTGTGGGTCGTAATACCCAGAGCAGTTCCTCTTTTCTGAGAAGTACAGGAGGAAAGCTTTTCTTAATTCAAGTATTCATAGGGCTGGAGCCTGAGTGAGGGCATGCTTTATTTCCAAAAAAGGATTGCCAGTTGCTTTTGTCCATTCCAAAGGCTCAGAACTCAGGACCTTTGATAGTCTCTCATAGAAGCTTTGCCATTAGTCCAAAATTAGGCACCCAGATTTGGCAGAAGCTGGCTGTCTTCAGGGGCAAGTGAAAGGGGCCTAAGATCATAGATATCCTGGATCTGAAACCAGACAATTGTTCCCTGGATGTAAGCATGTATCCTAAATAGTGAACTCTCTGAAGCCTTTCTTTTTGAAGCTTATCGTCTCTTCAGCCAGAAAACAGATTTTGGATGGTAATATAGATGGATAACTCCCTACTTATGATGCAGATTAGAATATTATCCAAATATTGTAGGACAGTCCAATGTAAGGCCCTTTCTCAGTGACTGATAAAAAAGATGGGGACTATCTCAAAAGTCTTGTGGAAGAACAGTCCAATTATATTGCTTCTTTTCTTTTGAGAAGGGATTTTTCCTGTTCAAAGGCAAGCCAGAAGTGAGAGTCTTCATGGAGAGAAACAGAATAGAATGCATCTTTGAGGTCTAAAACTGAGAACCAATTTGTATCTCCTGGAATTTAAGAGAGGGTTTTATATAGATCTGCCGTGAAAGGATGTATTGGTATTACAGATTCATTAATGAGGTAGATGTCTTTTACCATCTGATACCCTCCTGAAGGTTTTATGAGAGGGAGAATGTGAGTGCTGCAAGAGGGCTGACAAGGCCATAGAAGGGTGTGTTTGAGAAACCTGTTTATGACAGGCTGGAGGCCATCACAGGCCTTTTCTTTGATAGGAGATTGTTTTTCATTGGGAAATTAGTTGAGATCTTTTACTTTTATGACTACTGTCATTTCTGAATTTGCCCTCCCAGGTATTCCATTATACTATGCACGATCCACCTGCTAATTAGTTCAGGGAGGTGTGGTATAGTCTCAACAGGTAAAGTATACATTGGCCTTGGCAGAAATTGGAGGAATTGACCCTAATTTTAATGGTAAATCTCTTCCAGATCTACTCCAGTAAGCGAGTAGGACACTGTGGTACAGCTAAAAACTTATGATTGAACACTTGACTTTTAAATCGGCATGTCAAAGCAGGAGTGAAGAACCTGTGACTAGGGCTGTCCTCTATCCCAGTTATGGCTAATGTTTGAAACATGTCACAAATCCTAGTGTGTACTTGTAGCCCCTGTTATACTGTGGATGAAGAATGTCTCACCAAAGCATGCACTCATGGTCAGAGCTTTGAAAGTGATTGGGCCACGGGGCCCTCTACTCACCCACTAGTGTGTTCAGCGACTCAATGTGCTGTTGGGAGGCGGTGCCTGGTCAGAGGAGGTAGGTTGCTGGGTGTGTGATCTAAAAAGGTATGCTGTATCTCTTTACCTGACCCTTTTCTCTCTCTGCCTCCTGGCTGCCACGATGTAAGCATTCATCCACAGGGCCTTTCCACCACTGTTTCTGTGCTTAAGTCTGCTAAATATGGACTGAAACTGTGAGTCATAAAAAACTTCTCCTTTAAGTTGCAGTTGTCAGTGTTTTGTACCAGCAAGGAGGAAAGTCACTAGACAGCCCTCATAATTCCAGTTTGGCTTTGAATGCAGCCACTTTTTCTGATTGCATGGATATAGTTGTTGTTCTCCCCTGAAGTGACAGATAGACTTGGTTCAGCAGGTTGAGTATATCACACAAGTAAGCAAGTTTTGCAACCCATTCTGAAATGTGTTGCCAGCAATTTATGTTTTTCTAGAAGAAATCTCTACAGTGGCTCTTCTAACTCAAAGATTCTGGTCAGTGATTTGCCTTTAGAAAACCATCTTAATTCTGTGTATAAGAGAAAAATGTGTGCTGTGTCCATCTTCTCACAGAGGTGCATAAATATGTGCTTTGATGTGGTTGATGTTAAAAACAGTGTTAAAGTGTCAGTGATTTTTTTTTTTTGCTAGAAAGTATTTCTCTGTGGATGACATAATGTGTACACTTATATTTAGAAGAGACCACTTCTATTTAAATAATGAAACCAGAAATCCATCCAGTCATAGCAGCCACTCTGTGCATGCATATACCAACACAAAGTGACCAGTTCAGTTTTCCTGATATGCAATCGTCCAAAGACTTGAATAGCTCTGCAGCTGGGGTGTTGGCTGACAACAAAAATGCACGTAACATATCCTCATGCATATCTTCTTCAAAAATGTACTGCCTAAGAGTAAGCATTATTGTCTTATTGTCAACATCGCTAGACACCTGGATTGTGTACCATGGTGACTCATTAATCCTTTCCAACAATTATCACTATATCATGCTATTTCATCAATTCATCTAGTTAGAGTGCTGGACAAAAGTGGAACACATACCACCTTTTGAACTGAAGCCACACCTAAAAAGTTCATTACAAATATCTGTAGCAGCATACAGGATCAATGCTTCACCAATGGTAAAGGACCTCTTAGCTTTAGCAATGCAGTTAGCCACTAAGAATGATGCTTTTAGTGCAGAGACATTGGATGAACTGTGACCTTCAATAATTGCTTCTAATTTTTGTGTTCATGTGTTTTAAAAAATTAAAAATGCAAAAGTCTTTTATTTTAATGCGAGGTGCTTGGGCTTCATGTGGCTATGCAGTTTTAAAGGATTCATGGCTTCATTGGATAGCTGGAAGCGATGTATTATGCAAAGTGGGCTTGCAGAATGTGAATCACTTGTTGCAATGAACCTGTCATTGGTATTTTTCTTTTAAAGGCTTTCTTTTGTTTGCAGTCTGAGAGTCTTCTGCTGCCTCATAATTGGGCCTTCTACCCTTTACAAAGAAGCTCTTTAGGGATGATTTTCACTCATTCTGGTTATGGTCATCTTGTGGGCTTACCAAAACAGTAACTAGAAAGGTGTCAGTGTGGGATAAAGGCACAAATGGAGGTGGTAAACAAAGTAATGAGTGGGCCATGTGTGGACTAAAGTGTCAGATTCTGACCTGAAGCTTGCCACCACATACAACTGTACAAATCAAGTGCATCAACTCACTTGCTACTATAAAGTCTGCCATCAGATGCTGCTGAATTATTATTTGCCACTGACAGTGTTTTTATGAGTCTGCAGACAATTGATTTATTATGGTCATTTGCATCTGCTTTCCAGGGCTAGCATCACTGCCTCAGCTCATCAGGCACTAGATTCTCATAAGTAGAGCACAATTTGGCTTCCTCACATGTGCAGTTCATGGTAAATTTCTTATTCCTATGAGAACCTAATGCTGTCGCTGCTCTTAAAGAAGGTGGTGTTGAGGCATTATTGCAAGTTGTGGGGGGCACTATAAAGACAGATGAAGTTTTGTTCACTCAGCTATCAGTCACCTCTTCCTGTGCAGTTGGTATCTAACAGGCCATAGATCAGTATTTGTCTGTAGTCCAGGGCTTAGGGGCCACAAATCACAAATTTATATAGATTGGAATGGAAAGCTCTCCATAGTGAGTTGGGTGGGAAAAGCAAGTCATAAACATTATGCAGAATGTGTTCTCACATATACAAAATTGTTAAGCCATGTGTGTGCTATGTGTACAGGGATGTTGGAATGATGGTTGCCATAGTCACCTCTTGCCCCTGAAAGACTTGATCTGAGTTTTACTTTTTTTCAAACTTTATATGATTCTAAAATGCATGTAGTATGTGTTTGAACATATATTGACTTTATAATTTGAAAAAAAAAACACATAAAGCTATTTTCAATGGGAAGTAAAAGAAAAATAAAAATCCCCTCATGTTTTTTTAATTTAATAGTACTACCTGGGCAGTATCATTGTCCAGAATCCAATTTTTTTTTTTTTTTATTATTGACCTGGATGTCAAATTGGTACCTTGTTGTACCTGCAAAAAGTACAACTCTAGTACTCCTCACTTTTTCCATCTCTCCTCCCAAAGCTTTTAAGAGTTATCACAGAGCTTTATAATGAAACAAGGCCGTAAATAAACAAATAACTTTACTCTTTCCCTAAAAGCTCACACTATCATAAGTAAAATTTTCCTAAATAAAAGTAGATGATTGGGGCCAACGATTTAGCTCAGTGGTTGTGCTGCCTGCCTTGCAAGGACAAAGTCCCAAGTTCCATCTCCGGTTCCGGTAAAAAAAAAAAAAAAAAGTAGATGACTAATTTCATGTAAAGTAAATCTGTCCTTAAGTAATATCTGAACAAAACAGATTTCCTGTCTTATGATTAAAGAATTTTAAGGACTACCAGGGAAGATACAGGATGTGTTTTGTATATTGGTTGCCATGGTTTTCTCTGAGGATGGACTATTTAAGCTCACCCTTAATTTGGATAGGCATGAGTCTTGTTTTGTAGGGTTAAAAATGGTCCAAAAGGCAGGGATGTTTTTAGGTTGGATTGGAACCTGGCTATAGTAACAACCAAAAATAGGTGTACAGCTCTTTAACCCTTCAGCTGCCAGAATGGATAAAGAAAATAATCATTATAGGTTCTTTTTGGGAAATACGTGCATAACAACAGCCACAACAAGCTGGTGTCTAATTACACAGGCAGCTTTGAACATGCCTCTTGGGATTAAAGAAATACTTATATACATTTGAAAGACTCATTTTTAGCTTTACAAATCAGCTAGTCAGTTCCCATGGCAGCTTTACCCTGTTGAAGGATTCCAGATTGTAATCAATTTAATGATTTTAGCTGGTAATTTCCTTTTCCATTTGCAAATAGCACTTTGGAGTAAACAGGAGGTGGACTTTTAATAGTTTGTCCTTGATTCTATTATCCATATCATTTTATGTAGCATGTCGGGTGTTATTAAAATGCAGATGAATTCTGTATCAAGGACTTTAACCACTGATGGTAAAAGAATCTATAAAAAGTGAATAAATAAACATGTAATGTTTCAGATTGAAGATTTTCAGTCACTCTCATTAGAAAGCACAGGGGCTCAATTCCATCCCCCCAGTGCTAGAAAACACACACAGAGTCTTGCAGACTTGGCAAGGGATCCACCACTGAGTTACATCGTCAGCCCCACTGGGCTCTTTGATAGGCACATTGTAGTTTGGAAAGTCCATTTAAATTAGAACCAGAAAACAAAGTTTCTAGTTTATTGTCACATTTGGCTGGCTATGGGATTTGGGGCAATCACTTAACTTGCCAGAGTCTCAGTTTCTTTGATTGCAAACCGTTCAGTTTTGAGGATGTTTGGACCAGACAAATTTTCTACTTAAAAATTTTACTATTTCCTATTTTTAAATAGCTGAATGATTGTTTTCAAATAAAACCCTCGTGGGAGTCCATTGTGGGAACAGAAACAGTGGAGTTCTAATTATGTTGTCATGGGGTTGGAAGGCCCCTGAATCTTTCTTCCTTATCCCTTCTTTGATCACCTTGGAAGCATCAAGCACAAGCACAGTTTGGAGATCTTTGGAGCACAGTTTGAGGTCCATTGGTACACTATGTTCAATTTATAAGTCAATATGTGGTTCTGAGAAAACCTCAAAAAATGATGCCATAAAAATTATGTCATACAAAAAGGTGCTGAATATTTTTAGAAAGTAGGAATCTCTATAGGATACCAACAAGATAAAATAGAGCAACTTTCAAAAGACAGCGGTCCTTATTTTCAGTACTAAGGGTTGGAAAACTTGCTTTGACTTTCCTGATAGTTGACATCCAGAGACTTTGCTCCTCACTCTCTATTATGAGATCTTAGAATAAAGTGATTTACTGCTGGATACTGACCTCTACTATTTTGTCTTTTTACAAATGTCTACCCATTGACTCATCATGTCATAATTTTTGAATTTGTATTTTCTTTTGGATTTCTTATGTCTTTGCACAGCTCGAAAACCCCATTTTTCTCAATCATCAAGCACTGTGTATGGTGATGACTTTGTTTACTGTCAATGTTAGTCTAACCTTTATCAAAATTGATGTAGAACATTTTTATTTATAGAGGAGGAAAGATTCTGGTCAGATCAAAGATTATGGATTTACCTAGAGGGGCCTAGAGCTTGGGTTCCTAAATAGATATTTTTATTAAAATCTAACCAATAGTTATTCTACATATACAAGGTATAGACTACCAATGAAGTTTGAAACAGTGATAGTTCGAGAAAGGATCACAAACATTTTCAGACTTTCTTCATTGTTTCAAACAAGATTTCAGAACCAACAACGAGGCTTGATCTGATATTTTCCTTCCTGAAGTGTCTAACAGCTGATCTTCCTAGGACTCCATTATAGTATAATTTGCAGGTGGAAATATAATCTGCAGCTGTACAAAAGCAAAGCGGAGTAAGCCTACTCTGATTTAGTAATGTGATCTATGTGAGAGAAACATACTGTGCACAGCCCCAAGTGCTTAAAACTGACATTTACATTTTGCTTCTTCAACCACTATAAAAACCATTTATCGAGTAGTCATATCAACCACCCACCACCTGTTAAAATAGAGCAAGTATTTCAGCACTGAAAGGCAACTTTACAAAACAGCGAGAGAATTGAAAATGGAAGGAAATCACAGGTTGGAGACCTAACTGATTTCTTCCTTGTTCATTTCAAACCTTAAAGATGTGATACATATTTAGAGACATGTATGCAAGTTCCAGCTAGCTGGATTTTACCAACTTAACACACTGGTGCAAATGTCATTTCTATCAAGAACTCGCCTATCAGCAATTTTGCTCCATCTGGCCACCATCCTCCTTGTTAGGTTACCTGATATCATGTGTTCTAATAGGACAGAATTATTTTTGGCCTATTTTAAACTTTTATGTAAATGGAATAATGTGATATACATTCTTTTGGGTCTGACTTCTTTCATTTACATTTGTGCTAGTGAGTCTCACACATCTGGTTGTCATTGCTCTTTGTCCATTCTACTAAAGAATATTTCATTATGCAACTGTACCTAAATTGGTAGATTCAGTTCTGTGTGTGTGTGTGTGTGTGTGTGTGTGTGTGTGTGGGTGGTACAGTGCTGGGTGTACCATTAACTTTACTGCTGGTGAGACAAAATACAGTGGTCCCTCGACTTACGAACTCAATTCATCCTTTCATTGCCTCAGTGGTAAAACATGACTGACAAATGAATGTGCCTCAGTGTCCCCTTCAACGCGCTCGGCACAGACAGTGCTATGGAAATGCTGGCTACGTGTGGAGCTAGAGTAGAGTTCCAAATGTAATGTGTCAATAACAGACTTCAAATTCCAACCGGACTAATTCCACAATTAGAGCTTGGGTTCCCAAATAGATATTTTTATGAAAATCTAACCAATAGTTATTCTATGTATACAAGGTGTAGACTATGCCTTATTTCTTGGTGTTACCTGTATTTTTGATGTAGCAAGGCCACCTTTTGGGTTGCTTCTTCCAACACTTTTTCATCTTGCAGCCACCCCTGAGGAACACACAGAGCAGTACACATGTAAATATCTTAGGAGGAATCATTGCTGCCGTTATTAACTCTCGATTCCGGCAAAATCATGACTAGTATTAATATGTGGGAGCTGTGCTTATATGTGTCATTGCAATCTAAGGAATGAAGTGGCTTCTGTTCAGCCACTCGTCCAGCCGAGAAACCTGCCCTCCCTCTTCAACTCATCCCAGAGAAAATTCCAGCTGAGTCCGTTCAGGTTGGTGACACCTGCCAGCCAGTTCTGACCCAGCGTGAAAACATCTTGAGCCTTCTCTGGCTGGTTGTGTAGACGCTCAGAAGAGTGTGCCATGCCGTTCTCACGTCCCCTCCATCAGTAACGACTTTTAAAAGCAGAAGACAATGTCTGTTTTAGATGGCCAATAGGAGGTCAGATTCACTTGAACATGACCTTTATGAGGTTTCAGGCCTTCAGTTAAAAGCAAAACCTCTATGTGGTTCTGAGAAGCTGGAAACAAATCCCCCTCCTAGACTCACATTCAAATAGAAAACTAATCTTTCAGGTACAGCAGTGGCTACAGACTTCAGCTTCTGAAAGTTCACGAGTACCAAGAAGACTACAACAGGGAAAGAACTGACACTCCAGATGTCTGCGCGGGAACTGAGTTCTTCACACTACTCTAGCCTAGGAAGCAGACACCACATGGACTTCATTTCAGGAATTTCTAAGGGCCTTTTACAAAAAAGTCCAATGCAAAAAGAAGACTTACCACAGGAAATAAGGCAAATTTCTGAAGAAAGTCCTGGGATTCATACTGATCAAAGTCCCCGAAATCAACTATAGAAAATGACACATATTCACATATTGATTATATATAATCTGCATAGCGGAATGTGCATAACAAAGTTCAGCAGGCAGAACAGAGATGGTATGCTTATGACTCAGAAGTCGAGTCTGTCTGAAAACTGTAGAATGGGTATTTAAAACACCTTGTAAGGGATGGAGATTTAGCTCAGTGGTGCCAGCACCTGCCTGGCAAGCATAAGGTCCTGAGTTTGATTCCCATTTCTGCCAAAAAACAAAACAAAAATCAGAAAACTCCATAAAAATACCTTTTTAAAATATCAGTTAGATAAATTCATGTGTCTTGACTTGGAAAATGCTTATGACTCAAGTTTTTAAAAGTTAAAAACTATATATAATACACTCTTGTTTCTATAATTAAAAACCAAACAAAACCTATCTTATAATGGTGTGTATATGGGTTTGGTTTTTGGGGGTTTTGTTTTGTTTCAGTTTTGCTTTTTTTTTTTGAGACAGGATATTACTATGTAGTTCAGGCTGGCCTTAACTCACTGTGTAGCCCAGGCTGCCCTCAAACTTGCAGCAATTCTCCTGCCTCAGCCTCCCAAGGGCTGGGATTACAGGCTTGCACCACCACACCTGGCTATGCTTTCTTATACATTCTTATAAAAATGTCAGGAAGAAACTAAGCTGGAGAATAGAATTTGGTCATTTGTATTTAGATGCACAGTAGACCTTTGACTTACGAACTCAATTCATTCACAAGGGCTGGTTGTAACTTAAGTTTGTCAACTGAAGGCTCACGCTCCTCTTCACAGCCTTCGAAGTCTCTCTCCTTTACCCAGGCTGATCTCAGGGTCCTTAGAGAGACGTTAGCCCAGGATTTCTCTATTAACCACACACAGGGAAGGATATGACAATGTTCCTTCCAGAGCTCTTTAAGGGTTAAATCTGTATCTGAGGTCATCTAGAATCACAAGCAGCCAATATTTGTGTCATAACTGAAGATTTTGGTGGTAAGTTAAAACTAAAATTCCAGTGCTAACCCAAGCAGTTCACACGTCAGGCTGATTTTAACTATATTCCACTTTACTCAACACCCATGACTTAAAGGAAAATAGGTCTAATGTGTCTCATGGTTTCAAGGGATTCATTCATCCATGGTTGTCTGGTTCCTGGGCAGAAACATCATGGCAGAAGTGTAGGGAGAGCAAAGATGCTTATTTCATGGCAGCTAGAAAGAAGAACAGGGCAACAGTACCAGAGAGGAAAGAACCAGGGACTGTATGTGGTATCCAAGATCACATTTCCATAACCTACCCAGACACATGGAGAAGTGTACTTTACTAGTCCCCTAGGTGGTTACCAATCCACCTGAGTTGACAAGTAAATTTACATGTCACAGTAGGGATCATTCCCAGGGCCTTGACATTGGGCTGTATTCCTAGCCTATTAAAAAAAATTTTTTTTTAAGATAGGATTTTGGTACATTGTTAAATTATCCAGGCTGGCCTTGAACTTGTGATCCTCCTGCCTTAGCTTCCTAGCTAAGGTTTACAGATATGCGTTACTGTACCTGGAAATTTTAGGGTTTTGATTTACTATAAATTGTGATTCTACTGAACATTCTCAACCGTATCTTTTGGGTATATATCTGGGAATGAAATTTCTGTATCATATTATAAACCCATGTCCACATTACTAAGTACTATACATGAATTTCCAAATGACTGTCAATTTACTTTACAGAAGTGGATGAACCTTAGTTGCTGTGTATACTTGTCCACACCTGTAATCTTCTAGTGGGTGGATAGTGGTGTATATTGTGACTTTAATTTGCATTTCTTTGATGTCTCATAAGAATTTAACACTTTCCTACACACTCACTGGCCATTTGAATAGCCTCATTTGTGAAGTACATGTTCAGGGGTTTTGCCCAATTTTTGGCTGGACAGCCATTTTTTTCTTACTGATTTATAAGACTTTGTATATGTTGAATAGTTTCTTCATTTTCTTGTATACAATATGATTTTAAGTGTTTAGATTTATGCTAGGTATGTGTTTTTGTTTTCAAGTCTTCTGTTACTATACACCTCAGATCACTGTATATTGAAGTCCAGAAAATGTATACTGATACTTAGTGTGCTAGCTTTTCATTGCTGTGTCAAAATACCTGATATGATTAACTTAAAGGAGGAAGGTTTATTTTGGCTCATTGCTTTTGAACCAGGCAGTACATCATGTGAGGAGCAAGTAGGAGAGCAAAGCTGTTCACCTCACAGCAGCTGGAAGCAAGGAGGCAGAGGGTAGGGCTGGGGCTCCAGTATTTCCCTCAAGGGCACTCTCCTGATGACCTAACCACTTTCTGCTAGACTCTACTTCTTAAAGCTCCATTACTCAGCGGCATCACAGGCTGATGATCAAGCCTGTAATGTGTGGGCCTTTGGAGGACACCCTAGACCAAAAGCAAAGCATTCAGAAACAAAAGTAAACTCTTTCAAGAATTGAAATAGGTGTAAGTAATCAACTTCCCTAAAATGCATCATAATTAACATTTTGAAAGCATAATTATTTTTAGTATCTTCATATTATTTGATTCATTGCATAAAATTGAATTTGAAAGTAAGAAAAATGAAAAGCTAAAGGAGAAGATAATCTTTGACTTTGCTAGAATAGATCTCGATGTCTCTCATTTGGGGAAGTTATCTAGGGTGAAGTTCATAAAGAGATTAAAAGTACAGGATTGGATTTTAGTTTTGTAGCTTCTTGGTATTTCTTGGTCAAAATGCATCAAGATCATTATATACTGGGGAAGAAATTTGCCATCTGGGGCTGTCCAGTGACTCTATGTGTTGACTCCACCACCAGGTCCAGCAGAGGAGAAGCCACTGATTCGGACCTGACCATACAAACATGACATTCCTTGGGACAGAGCCATTGATTCAAAGATGGCTATGTGACTCACTCAGATCCCCTGAGATGTAGCAAGACCTGAGCTAGGACTTCAGAGGAAGAGGAAGCCTCATCCCCAAGAATTTGACTTTAGGAGAATGGAATGTGAAGCTGTGGCTGTGGCCTTGCAACTTTGAGGAGAGATTCTGTTGCATGTAGACATGGCCTGGAAGACATGAAGCAGAGAGTTAGGGAGAGTTGAAATATTTTGAACCCTTTGGATCAAGGCAAGGCTAAAGCTAATAATAAAGCAATCTTTCCAATAATATGGAAATTTACAGATGTAAATCTCTTATCTGCTTAAGATGGTTTGGGTTGGGTTCAGACACTTGAAACCTAAAGGGTCTTAACTGATGCAAATATCTGGCCCAGAAGGTGTTTCTAGCATTGCACAAAGTAAGGCAACAATGTGGTGTTAAGCAGAACTTTTGCCCTGAAACACTGCTTTAAATAGTTTTATAGCTTAGAATTCAGGATGTAAATGTTTTCAAGGGCTTGTGGGTGGAATTAAAATTTTATTATAGTGAAAGTATTTAGTTAGGGTTTATTTGATGTGGGGAGGTAGGAAAAGAAAAACATGTGTCTCTGTCTATGACCATGAATAATCACTGTGCTTACTGACAGTGGCTCCCAGACACCTGTCCTTGGATTTGCTCTGTCAAAATTGTTTGGAGAAGGGCCAGGGATTTAGTTCAGTGGTTCCACTGCCTGCCTCGCAAGTGCAAGGAACCAAGTTTGATACCCAGTACTCCCCCAATTGTTTGGAGATCTTGACACAAGAGCAAATTTTGGGCCTCCATCCCTGGAAATCTAGAATAGCACTTAGAGATTGTATTTTTAAACAAACCTCAAGATTTGGCAACTGATTTTTTTTTTTTTATTACAGAGCTCCCTGCACACCAAATGTTGGAAACCAATGGCTCTTGTCTTCCTTCTTTCAGGAATTCTGAACTACACAGGGAAGGAGCTGAGCAAGAGGTAAAATTAGTGAGGGGAGACAGAAATGCACAGAGCTCATTAGAAAAACATAACTGCTAAAAGAGTGAAGATGGCTGGGATGGAAGAGAGACTATATTAATATTATTTTTAAAGAATCAGAGTTTTCTAGAAATAAAAATAAATTGATTTGGGAATATGGAGGTGCATCTGTATTCCTATTTCCTCCTGGATGATTCATTTATGGAGCAGAGAATGAGGAGAGGATGATCTCAGCTCTATTTTCCTGCGGCAGTGCTGAGCTGAAATATATGTCATCGATCTTGTATGGAGCTACGAGGAATATAACCACATCATTTTCTCTTCGGCAGTTTATACAATGGATGAAAAACAGCTGTTATTGATTGTGATAATTAATTGATCGTGTCAACTTGAGTAAGAAATGCCCAGCTAAATTGGCTCAGCCTAGTCTTGGGTGTGGAAGACCCGCCCCAGGAGGACTGTCACCAGAATGGTATAAAAGAGAGACGAAGAAGGCAGGCTGGCTTCTGTGTCTTCAGAGGAGCTCCAGTCTCCACCTTCCCTTCGGATGTTGTCTCCTGGCTTCTGATGCAGACCCTTCAGCCTTCTGTCTCAGAGACGTCAGCCTTCTGATATGGCCTTGTGTGGGACACCACACTGAGCTCCAAGCCTTCAGCTGGATTCTTCAGATCCCCAGTGTGCAGACGGACCTTTTTCACTCTTCCACACCCGACTCTGTGGGCAGCTTTCGTAAGCCAGTCTTGTAAATTCTTATATATTTGTATATCTTGTACTAAATTTGTTTCTCTATAAGCACTGACTGACACTTTGATCTTTTCCAGGTAAAAATTTTGTAGTTCTTTCAACTCTATACCATGTAAACCACACGTCCCAAAGCATATAGATAATTTGAGGACAAATGATGACTTCCATATACAAATGATGATTTGTATATGGAAAGACTATAGGCTAAGTTCTTACATGATATATCAAATGCCCAATAAAGGATTACTAAAACTACTTGCTGTATAAATCTGGCTCTAGGCTGAAGAGTTAACTTTTCTCTTACAGTCCCTGGAACATTATATTACACTTCACTATTGTAGTTATAGCTTAGAAGGAAGGGTTACATAATTTAAACTATGTTCTATCTGAGTCCATGTTATGAAGAACTATTGTATTTCATGCTGATAAAATATTTTAAAGAATTAAAACATTTAAATTTAATTGATTCTATTAACATTTAAAATTAATATTTAATTTATTTAAATACAATAGAGATAAAGCTGAATAGACAGGCTGTGGGGATATCCATTCTAGTATTGGTATTTTTATGCTCTACTTTAAAATGTAAGCAACCAGATTCTTTTCATTGTCAAGGTGGAAAAGTGTTTTTCTTGTCACCAAACTCGTCCTTCAATTTAGCAGTTGGCTCGGATCCCTTGTTTTGTGCACAAATTGTTATTTACTGTCTTCTCGATAAACCACAACAAGAAGTGTTATGTGTGACCACCAGATAGTTTTGTTTTGCTTTCTCCCCCTCCGCTGTACTTTGGACGTGGAGTGTCTCCCAAAGGCCCATGTACTGAAGACCCGGTGGCCAGCCTGTGTGCTGCTGTGTTACTGTGAAGTGGTAGAACCTTTAGGAGGTGGGGTCGGGTGGAAGGAAGTTAGGTTATTCAGCATGTGCCCTAAGAGGGTCTCCCCCATCTCCTCTTCCTCTCTCCCCATGTTCTCCCTGCCACGAAATTTTGCTCCACAAGCAATGGAGCTGAATGACCCTGGAATAAGATCTCTGAAACACTGAGCCCAAATAAACCTTTCTTCCTTCAGGATGATTGCCACAGGTATTTTGCCACAGCGATGGAAAGCTGATTAACACCTTCCAAATGAATGTGTTTGTAATATCATGATCCCTGCAGTTTCTCTGCATCTGGAAGTATAATGTGTAGCAAGTTAATAGCCTAACCATCTCAGTTATCTTGCAGATGAAAACTTATGGACTTAGGATCTAATCTGGATCATATCACTAACCAGCTGAGTGATTTTGGCCAATCCCTAGGCCACCATGACCCTCTATTTCCTATTATGATATTTTTATTATAAGAGAGGCTGAAACCAATGATACATGTATAGTTATGAGTATAAATAACTCTTTCAATGTTTTGGGGAGACATAGCCGAAGACACAGTACATTGTATCTTCTGGCCAAAATCCTAAAAATAAGAAATAAAAAATTAACTACAGTAAAGTTCGCAATTTCCTGATGACATAAAGTGAAATAAACAAACAACATTGGTCATCTGTGAAGGCTGTTAGGAAACCACCTCCTTGTTCTGAAAACTGGTATATAAGTCTGTGAAGGCTGTTAGGAAACCACCTCCTTGTTCTGAAAACTGGTATATAAAGAAAAAGAGCTAAACATTTATCCTGCTTCTCCTGTATAGACTGTGTCTCAAGGTGTCCAAACAGTTTATGAGCAAATGTTCTTTATACAAAAGTTCCAGCTAACAAATACAGAGAGAATATCAAAACTAGACTAGCATTTTGCAAGCCCAGATAATGGTTCAGAGCAGTGGTAACAAATGGATATAAAACAATTAGGGGAAAGGGTAATGAGGAACTTTATAATAAGTGGGTTGACCATACCTGAAGTCATAGGGCAACACAAAAAGTCACCCACACATGGCAATGATGAGATAGAAAATACAAAATCTCACCCACGAAGTAGTCTTGTCAAAAATATTGTATCTGAATCCAGCCTAGATCTGATTTGCAGTTTAGGGGAAACACAAGGGAGGAGGGAAGTATTAAAGTCACCGAAGGAAGTCCTAGATCTGAAAATTTCGACAGTGCAAACAATCTGACCTGCTTTCTTCAACAAATAAGTTAAAAGAAAAAAGAAAAGAAGAAGGTGCTTAAGACATAAGAGATGTAGCTTAAGACTTGAGACATAGCAAGCAAGTCCTGTGTTTTGACTTTATCTGAGTACAGTCTCAAGTGAACTAATGGAATAAAAAAATCATGTATGTGTCAGAAAATTGGGGAAATTTGAAAACCGATCAGGTACTTAATATTATTAAATATTTTTGTTAATTTTTACAGGATATATTGTACTTTGATCAAGTAAAAAGGGAGTCAATACTTCTTAGAGGAATATCCTGAAGTGCAAAATGATGTAGTAGCAGGGAAGTGAGGGGGGTATGAATGACACTGGATCCCCATATACTGACAGTTGTTTAAATTGGGTTTGGGGAACATGAAAGTTTATTATATTACCTTCTCTACTCTTGTGTGTGCTTGAAATTTTCCATAATTAAGACTTTTCAATGGGAAAAGGTAAGAAACACTTTGTGATGATTCATTAAACTGTGCACTTTTGTGGCAGGTTTTTTTTTTTTTTTCCTATCTCTGCATTAGTCTCTTGTGACTGCCATAACAACCATCAGAAATGGGTGGTGTAAAATAACAGAAATCTACTTTCTCACAGTTCTGCTGTCTAGAAGTCTGAAATCCAGCAAAGCCCATCCAGAGCCTCTATGAGAGAATCCATTCTTTTTTTAGCTTCTAGTGCTGTTGGAAATGACTTCTAATTGTATTACTCTAGTCTCTGCATCTGTGGGTATGTGGCTTATTCTATCTGTGCAATCTCTGCCTATGCCTCACTCCTTCTGCTCCTCCTCCTTCTTTGAGACAGTCTCATATGTAGCTCAGGTTGGTTTTAAATTTGGGGTGATCATCCTGCCTCAGCCTCCTCGGTGCTAAGATTACAGGTGTGTACCACCATGCCCTCTGCCTCACTCTTATAAGGGTACTCAGCATTGGATTTAGGACCCACTGGATAATCTAAGATAATCTCCTTATTTCAAGATTCTTAATTACATTTGCAAAACCCTTTTTCCAGATAAAGATCAATTCACAGGTTCTTGGGATTAGGATGTGGCCATATCTCTTAGGGTGTCACCATTCAACCCACTACAATGATGTATTTCAATGCAAAGCTTGGTTTTGTCTTTATAAATTTAATATTAAGGGATATCTCTCAGAATTATCCCTGATAATAAATGTACAGTTATTCTTGTTTTTTTCTTTCTACCCTGCCACATAAGCCAGTTCTGCTATTTTTATCTCCATAATTAAATCAAAATTTTCTAATTCCTTCCATCTATACTCTTCATGTCTTAATTTTATCTACCATATTCTATCATGCTTTTACTGGTCTTTCTGATTTCTAATCTTGCCTTATTCCATGTAGAAGCCAGACAGAGTAATCAAAAACAAAGCAGGACAAAACTTTTGCATCATTGCCTCTTCTTTGGTCTGCCTTGTTTTTTCTAGTACTGGGAATCAAACTCAGGACCTCACACTTGCCAAGCAGGTACTGTGCCACTGAGCTACATCCCTGGCCTGGTCTGCTTTGAACTGGTGGTCTATTGCTTCCGGAATAAAATATAAACACTTTAATGGCTTCAAAGCTGGGAGTAATTCTTCTTTCAACGCTTCATCTAAGCTTTTCTGAGCCCATTCCCTTTCATGCTCACAAATGTCTGGTCTCACTAGCTTCCTTTCAATACCTCAAACACGCTGAGGCCAACTCCACCAAATATCAACACCAGAAAGCAAGCAAGCAAGCAAGCAAGCAGTCTTTACCTCTAGAATCCCATTGACCATTGGCTAAGTTATTGTTTTAAAAATGAAAACAGTAATTCATGTTACATATAGATACATTAAAAAAACATGTAAAAGGGTAAATACCCACCCTTTGAGAGAATGATATTTCAGTGCATACCCTTTCAGAATTTATGCTTAATTTCATAAATATGTATTTGCATAGCTTGGTGACTTGTTTTTTTCTACTCAACAATGAACTAAGATTATGTCTCGTGTTATTTCATAGGCAGCATCATTATTAAATTTTTAGGCTTTTGATCCCTGTCCCCAAATCGCTTTATTAAGGATTTGTACCAATCTGCCTTCTCCAGTGGTGCCTCTGAAAGTGCTCATTTCCTCATGTCTCTGGATATCATTTTCATCTCTGCCAATCTGTAAGATGGAAAACAGCACCCTATTGTTCCATTTGCATTTCTCAGATGGTAGTGAGGCTGAGCTGCTTTTTTTCCCCTTTGATGCAGCTTACCTGGAGTTCTTCATAATTGTGTAATTAAGAGCGCTTGCTTACACTTTCAAAAGTGCCAGCGAAGTAGCTGAGGTGGCCATTCAGTACTGCGTTGCAGCAACCTTGACTTTCAGCATGGTTTCGTTGTTGCTTTGAAGCGTTTTGCTTTCCTGGATCTGATATAGCCTGTGCCTTATATCCCTCATTAAGGAAGTTTTAATTTTCTTCTTGTAAAATGTGAGCCGCAGAAAATTCTCCATGAGCCATTTCAAAAGCTTGTGGCTTGTATTTTCCAAAAATACTTCTGAGGCAAATAAACATGATCAGAGTTAGAGTCTAAGTCTCAGAATGTGACTAGACAATTTGCATTTGCCACTGTCTGGGGTTTTGACCTTCTTTAGGTTTCAGCTTGGAGTTCAAATAACTTGATTTTTCACGTTATTCTGTCATAAATTGTCTTGTTATGTTTATTTCAGGAAGAAGCTCAGAGAAAAGTATAAGTAAAGCCTCATTCCCTACATTATTTTTGAATAGTCATTTTATTTTTCTTTGTCTGAGAAAACAACAGCCAGCTGACTCAAGGCACCAGGTCTGATATTGTGCTGCAGATTTAAAAATGCACCACAAACTTGCTTATGAGGCTAGACCAGGAATTACAGTGTACTTTTAACTGTCCAAGGTTCTGAAACATCACATATTTTTGTTTTACAACCTTATGAATTATTTTGAACTTCAGAGTAATTTACTCACTGAACGGCACTTTCTGTCACTCCTCGGAGCATATGTCCTCTTTATTTATGGTTGTCTAAAGTTCATATGTTTGACTATGGATCAACTGATTGAATAGAGCAATTTTGTATGTGATAAACTACCATATGTTTTCAGAGCTATGCTTCTAAAAACATTAACCAGAGCAAATAAATATGATTATAGTGAGGCCAAGTATTCTCTAAACAATCTCAAAAACATAAATCAACATGGCTCAAAACATAGTTGAATGGAGACCTAACTGCAAAATAGAAACTTTAATGAAAGAGATTATCAGATCAGGTTGTCAGGGATAAAAATGAATAGTATGACTTGACGAAGTACAAAACCCAAGAGTACTATACAAAGTTAAAAAGCACCTGAAAAACAAAAGACACACATGGAAATAATATTTAATGGCAAATAAAGATAGCCAAGGAGCAGAATGCACTATTTCATGGGAAGGAATTGCAACACAGAAAAGACAAAATTTGTAGTATTGAAAAAAATAGTCTTTACCAAAATCAAAGACCAGCTGCCATCAGATGTGTAGCTTGTGTGTTATCCATAACAGGAGGGGGCGAAGCCAAACCAGATCAAGAACCACATTTGTGTCAGTGTTTGTTGAATGAGCACACAATGTAGCTTTTGACATAGATCCAGTGCAAAGAGAAAAATAAGTTAGAAAAGATGACTTACTCCTTACACAAATGGGATACACATAGGAAAGAAAGTATTCAATCTCAGAGTTTAACTCTTTTATTGACAGCAAAAGCTCAGGAAGACTAAGTGACTTACTCAAATTCACATATTTTATGAGTGGTAGGGCTGAGACTAGAATTGTAGTCCCAATCTCTATTATAGTTGTCTTTCCACTCTGGGACAGTTATCCCATGTGCAAAAATCTTAATATTCATATCTGCAAGTGTGCACTAAAATCTGACAGAACTAAAGAAATAGTGTTATAAAATGATTAGATGATAAAGTGAGCAATAAGGGAAGGAAGTGTGCAATGGAAGGGAGACATGTTTGCTTATACGTGTTTTGGGTTGGCCAAGCAGCACAAGGAAAACAGAGATAATGACAGGCTGAAACTACCAAGGGGAGCCCAGTAAACCACATGCAAGCAGGATATTGGGGTGGGGGAAGTCAGAGAAAAGATGAAAGAATTAATAACCAGGGAGTCATAAATACTTGATTAACCAGACTACACCTGAAATGAAGAGTTTGGGAACCTGAAATTTATTTATTTGCTCTCTTCATAACCCTTCATGTCCATGACAGCTGAAAATGTTTCTTTAATAAATTAGTCCATTGTGTAAAGACTTGACCCAGTCAGAATATTCCTATCCCAGTCCCTGCTCAGTCAGACCAGCTGTTTGACCTCAAGAAATTCCTCTTACCTCTCAGAACTTCACCTTACCCATGAAACAAAGGGTTCTGGGACATCAGAGCTTCCTAGACTTTGAAAACTACCTTGTGCTCTTGGGAAAGAAACAAGTCCCCAAGCCCATCATAGACCCACTGAAACAGGGTCCCTGGGGAAGCCACGAGGACCTGGGAATTGACTTCTTGTCACCAGATGCTACGGTTTGAATATGTCCCTGAAATTCATGTGTGGCAAACTTAATCCCCACAGTCATACAATGGGTGATTAGGACATGTGGGCAATGCATGAATCCATTCATACATTAATGGGCTAAATGGGTTCTACAAGGAATGGCTTTGTTATAATAAGAGTAAGTCTCTGGCTAGCTTGCATTATCTTGTCATATGATGCCCTCTACTTTGTTATGATACAGCAAAAATGTCCTTACATAATGCCCAGCTCCATGCTTTTGCACATCCCAGGCTCCAGAACTGTGAGCTAAATAAACATATACTGTCTATAAAGTACCCATTTTCAAGTACTTTGTTATAGCAACAGAAAACAGAGACACCAGGAAAATTCTTACTATACAGTTTCTATAGAACCCTTCTAATGGTTATATTCAATGATTCAGTTTCCTTACCATGGAAATTCAGAAATTCTAAAAGAACTGCATCTCTAACAGACTGAAGATCATTGTGAATGTTATGGACATTTAATAAAATGTTATAAACATTTTAAGGCCCTCTAGATTTCCATGGAGAAAAAGCAAGGGAATGGATAAACATATCAACTCCAGATCCCTTCCTTTTGAATATAAAATTCAATAGATGAAGTTTCTGATGTCAGCTTTTAAATCTCCATTTGCCAGAAAAAACTTTATCTTCAATAAGCCTATATTACAAATAAAAGTCTTAGCACCAAAATCAGAAAATAATAGGTGATACTATCTCCTAAGGGTTGAGTACAAAGTGAAACAAAATGTCACTGCAAATGTATGAACTTCATATCCTCTCGCTAGCATTCTTCCTAAATAACGAGTTACCTAACTGGTCAGAAGCAGATTGTAACTTTCCACCCTCAGAGAGCTTAGAATTAAACTTATTATTGCCATCCTTCATGGCTCAAAAGCAACCGAGCATCATTGTAATATTATGTTCAAACGATGTTATGATTTCAAGAAAGAACATAGTTCTGATGTTGCAGGTTACAATACTTTGATTTTTTTGTAACCGAGAAAAATAAAACCTAGGAAAACGAGGTACTGAAAATGTCAGAAATGACAGAATAATATATTTTCTCCTTCAAAATTAATCTAAAATAAATATATCTAAAGCATTAAGTACCTAAATTTTCCCCTTACAATTGACCTCAGTCTATTAGAATTCATCATAGGCTCCTACTCATTGTATCCATCTGTATGTCTCACAAAGGGCCGCAGCATAAAATTGTTCCGTTTGTGCATCACATGCAGGCACCCAGATGAAGGAGTTAGTGGGTACTGAAATCCAGTCGAAGGTCTAGACACATTGCTGTGCTTCCTATCAGCTCGTTCTTCCTCTTCTGATCCCCTTCATTCATAGAAGGTGTCTTCTGCCAGGAGCAAAGGAAAAAGGCACTGCATGTAAATCAAGTCAGGCTGTGGTGCTCTTCTACCTGAAGGGGGCGACATTCTCCAACTGCCCTATACTCTACTGGTTTTAGTGACCTTGCTTGTACAGGATTAGCCATCAGCCAGTCTAGCAGTGGTTATCTAGGTGTTTATTTAGTAGCAAAATGGCATTTCAGTCTTCAAGCCATTATCGGTGGCAGATTTAATAGGGTGAGTTCTTATTAAGTAGTGTGTTGCTATGAAATATTGGGTAGCGGGATAATAATAGAATTTTTCTAAAAGTGTTGGGTTCCTTCTAACAAAAGATCGCGGTCACCTACAGCTTTTTGGGATCTGAAATTTATTCTAAAACTCCTCTGGAAAAATAATGACTGAAATTTGGAAAGAAATGAAACAATTACACTTCATAAGAGATATGTTTAAGACTCCTAAAAATTACAGTTGTCATCTTAGCTTTGATTCTTGGTGAAAAGACTGATGTGAACCATCCATTATTTTGGAGGTCCAAGCAGATCAATATTGAAGTATGTGATGTAACATCAGATGGCTATTAAATATAGTATCAGAATCTAAATATAGGAATATCATATAAACTGGAAAGACAGCCTCTTTCTGTACTCTGCATTATTAATACAGCACTAAAAAATACAGAATGTAATGTGGTGCTGGAGAACTGGGTAAAAGCCAAAAGTAATTCCAAGGAAACCATGTATCTGAGTACACTTCAAGATGGCCTCACAGTGGGTGTGATTTTGGGGACATAATGAAAGTTTTCTTGCCTCCCCCTCTGCTTAGCTCTTCTGTAATATTTTTTACATTTGTTTGATAATGTGCAATTGCCTAAGATTGGTGTAAAGGTAATTAAAATGCAGAATATTATCTTCCATTGGCAGTTCTCTAAGAGACTATAGAATACAAAAATTTGTTAGGGAAAATAATAGAAAGAGTACTTGAAGGTGGGGAGACGATAGTAAGATGTGAACAGGTTGAGACACTTTTAATTCCAATTTTGGGTAAAATTGACTCCATTCCAGAGACCAAAGCAACTTTATTTAATCAGTTCTTCTTGAGGAATGATGACTTGACTTCAATGCTGTTGGGCCCTCGGCTTTATACAGATAGCTCTGGTTTGATTTTTACTTCCATCTCTAACTATCCATGTTAACTTGGAAAAGCATTGCCCCTCCAGGCTCCAATTTCCTCCTCAACAAACATTTATGTGCCTAATCCATGTCAGATATTGTTTTAAATGAAATCATGATAGCAATGGTACCCTTGTCTAGGACTGTTATGAGACATAAGTGAGATAATCTTACAAAGTGGGTGCCTAGCAGGCAGTAAGAAGAATCTTATGGAGCAAGTAATCATTAGGATGATAACTTTCACTTGTAAATCGCTGTGGTTTACAAAGCACTTTCACATTTCTTGTCTCCTTACAACAACCCTGTAGGTACAACTAGTGAGAATATTTAATGCCCTATTTTATAGATAAGGAGATGAAAGGAAGCTCAGGAGGATTCACCTGCTTGGGTGTTTTCTCTACTGAGACAGGCAGCTGAAATGTGTATATGTTGGCCAAATATTTTATACTTACTACGGATCCCTTTTTAAAAAATTGGTACATTTTAGGTATGCAATATAGTGGTGTTCATTATTGGGATCTTGTATCTCTATGTGATGTATCTTGGTTCTTATTTTTCCCCCATTCCCCTGCCCACCCTTCACCCCCTCTACTCTTCCCTATTTAAAAAGACTTTGTTGACATTTTTTCTTTTCTATTATTTTTTTCTTTTCTCTTCTTACCTTTCTCCTACCCCTCCCACTTCCCCTACACCTTTAGACCTTTTCTTCCTATTGCATATTATCAATTATGCATTTTTATTCTTATTTTATTTACCCTTTTAGTTTATCATACCAGAGAAGCTATATGGTACTTACACATGTGTGTCCTATTAATTTTACTTAAGAGTATGTCCTCAATGTGTATCTACTTAGCTAAAAATGTTCCTAGTTTCTCATTCTTTATGGCTGAGTAGTACTCCATTTTAGTAAAAAACAAAACACATCTTCTTTATCCAGTCTCCAGTTGGTGGGCAATTGGGCTGTTTCCAAGTTTTAGCTATCACAAACTGTGCTGCTCTAAACATGGGTGAGCATATGTCACTGTGGTATGATTCTTATAATTCTTTTGGGAAGATGCACAGCAGGGGAGTAGCTGGGTCAAATGGGACTTCAAATCCTTGTTGTTTAAGGTATCTCCATACTGATTTCCACAGTGGTTGCACCAGTCTGCACTCCCACTAACAATGAAGAAGGGTTTCTTTCTCCCTACAACCCTACCAGCATTTGTTATTTGGCTCATTTCTTGACAGCAGACATTCTTTCCAGGGTGAGGTGAAATCCTTGTTGTTTTTATCTGCATCTCTCGAATGACCAGTGATGTTGAACATTTTTTTCATATGTTTATTTACTACTTTTATTTCTGTGCCTGAGAAATGTCTGTTCATTTCAGATGCCCATTTTTGAATCGGTTCCTAGTATTTGGGGAGGGTCTGATTTTTTTTTAGTTCTTTATATATGCTCAATAGTAGACCTTTGTCTAAGGAACAATTGATAAAACTTTTTTCCCACATTGTAGGTTGTCTCTTAGCTGGGTTGGCAGTTTCTCTTTCAGTGCAGAAGTTTTTTTTTTAAAAGATGAGGTCCCAGTTGTTGCTGATTCTTTGTGCTAGTTCTTGTGATACTGAGGGTTTGTTCATAAAGTCTTGTCTCATGCCAATGTCTTCAAGAGTTCTACCTAACTTATCTTCCAACAAGTTTAGTGTTTCTCTTTCAATATTTAGATCTTTTATCCACTTGAATTTTTAGTTTAGGGCCTGATGAAAGATAGGGGTCTAGTTTTAATCTTTGGCAAGTTGAAATCATTTTTCCAACACCATCTATTAAAGAGACTATATTTCTTCCAGTGAGGATGGTTAGATCCTTTGTCAAAGATGAGGTAGCTCAGTATTTCTGGAGTTGTTTCTGTGTGTTCTAATCTATTCCACTGATCCTTGGGTCTGTTTCTTTGCCAGTACCATGCTGTTTTTATCACAGTGGCTTTGTAATATAGTTTCAAGTTGGGTATTGTGATATCCCCTGCCATGTCTGTGTTGCCTAGAGTGGTTTTTGCTATTCTAAATCTCTTCTGGTTCCAAATGAATTTTTGTATTGTTTTTCTTAAGTTCTGTGAAATATACTGTTGGGATTTCAATTGGGATTGCATTGAATCTGTATAGCAGTTTTGGAAGTATGGCCATTTCCACTATGTTGATTCTTCCTACCCAGGAACAAGGGATGTCTTTCCATTTTCTTATGTCCTCTTTGATCTCTTTTTTCAGACTGTTGTAGTTCTCAATGAAGAGGTATTTTGCTTCCTTCATTAGATTGATTCCTCAATATTTAAATTTTTTGGATGCTATTGTGAAAGGGATTGTTTCCCTAATTTCTCTCTCAATGAGTATGTCATTTTGTGTATAAGAAGGCTATTGATTTTTGAGTGTTTACCTTGTATCCAGCTACTTCGCTGACTGTCAATTAAGTCTGCAAGTCTTTTGGTGGAGTTTTTTGCATCTTTTATGTAGATATCTATATCTGTGTCTATCTATATCTATGTACTGATCCCTTTTTATTCTCTTGCTGAAAATCTCAGTAAAGTTTACAGAGATTATGATTTTCTTTCTGGAACCTGTAGTGAAAAAGATGTTTCAGGAAAAGTGTAAGTTGGGTAAGTCCTTGTAAATCTTAGTAAAGGGTAAAAAAGAATTATTAGACACAATAGAAGATGATGAACAATTTAATCTTCAACAAATGTAAGTTATTGGATGGATCCTACTGTTCTTCATCTTTACTTAAATATTGGAAAACTTAAGGGAGGGATTTACATTGAAAGTATAAAAAGATTTTTACTTCACCAATTTTTTATATTATGGAGCAGCTTATTAATAAAGAGGTTGAAATTGCATGAGATATATTTAAAAACCTTGGAAAATCATTGTGTTGGTTGGTCTTGGTGGTCAGTTTGATTGGTGTGAGAGTCACTTGGGAGATGATTAAAGCTCACGTTTGTCGGTGTCTGGGTGGATCCCTGGCCCTTTTCTCTCTGGCTCTTCTCTTGGTCTTTGCTTCCTGGCAGTTTTCTTCTGCCACAACCTTCTACAACAATGTTTCTGCCTTGGAGTCAGCTGACCATGGACTAAAACCTCTGAAACCATGAGTGAGTTGTAAACATTTTCTTCTTTAAGATGTTTATGTCAGCTGGGTGTGGTGGAACACTCCTGTAATCCCAGCACTTGGGAGGCTGAGGCAGGACTATCTCTGTGAGTTTGAGACCAGCCTGGGCTACATAGTGAGTTCCAGGTCAGTCTCAACTACATAGTGAGAACCTGTCTCAAAAAACCAAAAAAAAAAAAAAATGTCTATGTCAAGTATTTTGATCACAGCAACAAAAAGCTGCCTAATGAAATCATGTAAATTAGAATCTTACTTAGAGGTAGGTAACTGAACTAGGAAGCATCTTACAATGTCCTCTTTCAAATCTAGTTCCACGATTCAGCAAACATTTAGACGACTTAATGACAGGAGAAATTCTGACATTACATTTGTTTTAGTCCTTTTTAACCAAACAAATATTAGCTTTAAAATCAGCAAAGATGATATGAATATATTTCAAACATCCCCACTGGATGCGGAGCCTAGGTCCTAACCCCTTACTGAGCAAAACCTTTTCTCTTGGTTGACTCTTCCATCCCTTTCATTGTCTGTCTAGGAGGAGCATCTGTCGACATGCCCCAAAAATATGTGCCTCAAAAGGACTATCAAGTCTGCCAAGCTAAAGAGGGAAAATAAAAGTTATTGTTTATTGAAAGCACTCATGACTTTTAGAAGCCTTCAAGATTTGGTTCAAATTAAAACCTTCTTAGACATCCATAAAAATCAGAGCTCACTTTTCATGGCATGTGACCTTGCTAAGATTCTTATTTTTAAATACAGTAAAATGCCATATGTGCCTGTCAGCTTGGTGTGTATGTGTGAAAACACTCATTTATCCTTGAAATATGGCCTTTTGTGGGATACAAAACAAAGATAACTTCTTTGAACAAGGTGGAGAGAAACATGGGTGAGTGGGGACACAGAAGCTTTCTGTTCTGAGTATGAACATGGAGGGTGAAATCACAGAAGGTGTTATTTTAATGACCTGCTTCTGTCAGAAAATATTTTTTCCTTTGATTCAGTTTATCTGTAGGCAAGCATGACATCAAGCATCATCAAAAAGCAAATGAATTTGGCCTTTCTTAAAAAAAAATCAATGTTATAAAAAGGAACTTTTCTTGAATATAATCATATAATATAGCTTTCTATTCCTGTATATTTTGCATACATATATTCAACCAACCGTGTGTTGAAAATATTTGAAAAATAAAACTTCATCTCTACTGAACATGTGTGGACTTTCCCCCTTTGTCCTTATTTCCTAAACAATACAGTATAGCAACTATTTACATAGTGTTTGCATTGTTTTTGGCATTATAAGTAGCCTAGAGATGATTTAAAGTGCAAGGAAGGATGCACATAGTTTAGATACAAGTACTCCTGTATTTTGTGTGCAGGACTTGGGCATCTTCTGATTTGGTATCTGCAGGGAGTGGGGAGGGGAGTTATGCTTGGAACCATAGTTACTGTGACATAACCACCACGTGTAGTCTTTGATCAGATCCTGATTTTGTTAGTCTATTTGTGCTGCCATAACAAATTGCTTTAGACGGTGTTTTATCCATAGACATTTGTTTCTCAAGTCTGTAGGCTGAGAAGTCCAAGATCAAGACAATACAAATTTGTTATTTGGTAGGGGCTTAGTCTCTGGTCCTAAGATGATACCTTTCTCATGGCATTGTCACATAACTGAGGGGCAAAGAGGGAAGTACCTGAGTTCCTCAACCCTTTTAATGATGACACTAATCCCATTATGATCTAATCACCCCCTAAAGGGCCCACTGCTTTGTGTGAGTACATTTGGGAGTTAAGAGGGATACAAATATTCAAACCATAGCACTGGTCATTACCAAATGACTATGATCTTTCTTTGTGCTTGAAAATGTTCAAAATAAAAAGTTGAGGGGAGGAGGGCAAGAAATTTCAGCTTTATGTCTTGAAAAATTTACTTGACATTATATTTTGGTAGTAACATGGAGGAAAAGAATGGGAAGAGGCGAGGGGAGAGAGAGATTTTAAAAGAGACTTCAAAAAACTTGTGCTGTAATAAGCTGGATTATAGATCTGCACATTTTTGGTAGATAACTAGCACAGTGCTTACAAGGAGCTTAAATCATATTTTCTTAAGGGCTAAACCTTAAAACAGAGAAACTTACAAGGGAAGAGGATGCAGTTCCTGGTTTTGAAACACGTTCATCAGCCTGAAGCTTTAATTACAACTCCTTTGGAGTTCATAGTATGTTGTCCTCATTAATCCCCAATCAGAGGTTTGAGTCATCAAAATAAATCCGCAGGATTTACGCACACAGATTTTGCTATTGAGCAGCTGAGCTTCGCAGTTTCCAGGGATATGATATATGACACCCTCTGCCCTTTTGCCGCTGCGGTGTCTCCTGATTTTCCAAGTTAAAGCAGAGCCCCAAGATTATGGCAACATATACTTAAGGGTGTGTGTCTGCAGATGCTGGTCGGGACATGAAGACGAATGCGGGGGTGATTAACTCCGAGGACAGTGTGGAAACTTCACCAGGGAAAGGAAACATTTCTGGTACAAGAAGTTTAGCTAGGGCTTGAGCTTGATTTCAAGACACCAGGGGAGAGGGTGCTGGGATTTATTTACTTAAGGTAAGAATCTCTCAGCTTTCCTAACCAGTGGGGATAGACAGGGGGTGCTTGTGGGGTGCGGGATATCTGCATAAAATAACTCGGAAACCTGCCTGCAGCTCCTATTGAGAAGAGGGCTTGGAGGTGTCTCGAGGGCTGGGAAGAGACAGGACACTGGGATTTCTTCTGGACGTCTGGGACGACTGATGAAACCAAAGGGAAACTACCCAGGACCGGAGGATGCGCGCGTTGGGATGTTCGCGAATTCAAAGTAGACTCCGTCAGACCACCCCTCCCCCTCTGCTCGCGGAACCAGTACGGAGCCGGATCCTCCAAGCTGCTTCGGCGCTCCCTGCGGTTCGCTGTCCCGGGAAATTCTCCTGCCTCACCTCGAATCCCGGTTCTACGCTTCCCGGGCTGAGGCGCCCCACGAGGCAGGCAGCGCCCGCTCTCTTCTCCCGGGCAGCCCGGGCTGCAGCGTGGGGCGGGGGTAAAAGAGCTCGCTAAGTCCGGGAAAACTCCCAGAGATGCCTGGACTTTTCGGGGCTCTCCGGCCCTCCCACGCCGGGCCCTGCTGCAGGCTCTA
>NW_022900933.1:28573999-28576526 GCF_012274545.1 Fukomys damarensis | reverse complement strand
TCCTGGCCGGGGACAAGCGGTGCAGGGAGGCTTGGGCCACGATGCTTTGTTTTCCTGCCGCAGGAGCCCGGGGCGGCCTGTCCCCTCCACACGCAGCCCGCCCGCGGCAGTAGCCATGGAAGTTGCGGCGGCGCGGAGGGAGAGGGGACTCCTCGGCGGCGAGGCGTCTTTTTTGGATGTTTTTTCTCTACACAGATCCTTTCTTTCCACCACCTTCTCCTCCTTCGGGTAAGTGGATCAGTCTGTAAATAACCAAAGGGTAGCACTGAACGTAGTGAAGGAAATTATAGCAGACAAAGGGTTAATAATTTGTTTTTGTGCGTTTGTTTTGGAGAGAAATCCTCTCCCTCAAGTCCATTTCCAGTAATGCAGTTTGGGAAGCGCTGAGTTTGACTTCAGGCACACTACTAGGAGGGAGGGTGCTGGGATTTATTTACTTACTTATTTTTAGTGGGGACCCCCCAACCCCACACTTGTCTTTGAACACACTCTGGGGGGGGCATCAGAGGAGATGAGAACAGCCCCAGGGGCAATGGGTCGGGGAGGCAAATGGGAGGAGGTATCAGGAATGTGGTGGGGGACCAGGATAAGCCTTTCACTCAGACCTATCTGCTCGAGACCCCCACCCTGCTCACATGCCAATGCCATCCACCCCAAACCTCCCCAGCCCCCTGTAACTACTCTGCTGTTGCCATTCTGGGAAAGTCTGTCAGTACCCAAAGGCTAAAACAACTTCTAAGGAGGACCTGCACACGGGATGCTCAATAAATATTTGTTGATTGGCTGAGTGATGATGCATTCTAAGGCTATGTTTTTGTACCACAGAACTTTGCTTTGCGCAGTGAACTAATTCCCTGATATTGACCCCAGAATGCAAGGCTACCCCAACTTATTTTTCAAAGGAGGGGCTGGAGCGTTAGGCAGTATACTGTTTGGTACTCAGAAGAACCCATCTGGCAACTTCATGGTGAGATTCATGGGTCCAGGGACCAGGTGAGTTCACAAAGTGCTGGCACAGAAGGTACGGGCCTTCGGGTTGGGCAAACTTGGATTTGAATCACTGTGTTGTGACCTTGGGGATGTTTCTTTATCTTCCTGAGCCTTGGTCTTCTCATCTGTAAAAGGAGGTCCGTGGGAGATTTCTCACAGAGATGTAGGAAAGATGAACGGAAAGGGAACGGGAGAAGGCAAAGGGGCATCCATAAATTCCGTGTTGCCTACCCATCTTCACAAGAGGCAGGAGAAAAGGTATTTTCCTCCACCGTGTGACTGCGATGAGGCTAACACCATCGCAAGGCAGCGTGTGGGTTAGAGCCCAGCCACCCAGAACAGTTCTGGAGGACAGGACAGAGTGAGGCTTGGAAGTGCTTCCTGGGAAGGGGCTCCCTTTGGCCTTGGGGACAGAATTTCCATACATACAAGTCTCTGAGGGGCAAGGAAGGAGAAGCAGAAATCCTCTTGATCTCATTTCCCAGTCCCTGCCACCTCTATCTTCCCAGCAGAGGAAGGAAAGTCCAGAGAAGGTAACTCTGAAGCACCCTGGGGGCTGTGGATCAAGCCTGGGTTGCTTTAGTGACCCAGCACCCACAGACCCCGGTAGATCCCCAGGTATCTTGCCTGGGACCTAGAGACCTAGTGTGACAGTGGAGGGACTGATGAGAGGAAGGCACTGCTGACACAGGCTTCCCCAGAAGCCTGGAGGTGCCCTAGAGTGGCTTGCAATCCAGACAGCAGCTGCGAGTGTGTGGGGCTGTAGGACCACAGCTGGCAGGCTTGGGTGGGGAACAGGCACTTTCTCTTACAAAAAAAGGCACAACAATCTCCCATGGACTTCTCACACCAGGTGGTAAGGCTCATGAGGGAAAGGTCCCCAATCTATCTTACTTTCTGCCATATGACGGATGGCACACAGAAGGGCTGGGTACATATGTACATTGAAGGAACAATGACTTTCATCTGTAAGCCAGGCTATGGTCTTTAGCAACTTCCTGTCCAACACTGCTGCATGCAACTCATGCCTCCATTTAGCAAATATTTCTTGAGCGACTACTATATGGGGGGCTGCGGTGATAGGCTTCCTAAGGAATTTGTAAGCATTCATTCATGCTTATACTTCCAGCGGCCCACGTAAGAGCGCCTCTGCACTGCTCTGGCTTCTCTGGAGATCCGGGCCTGAGCGAAATCCCCGTGGGCTTTCCGGCAGGGGCAGAGAGAGTGGGCATCAGGGCCATGCCGCTCCCGGGGTTAGCCGTTTTCTGGTAACACGGCTGAGGTCTCTTCGCACCTGCTGGTGTTCGGTCCCCGGGGCCACCGGTTCTCGGAGCCGCCCAGCCTTAGTAACTCGCTTTCCTCCAGGGCCGCCGAGCCTCTCTCCAACCCCCTCCCCAGCCTCCTAGCGGGCGCCCGGGTCGGGCTGCAGGTAGCTGGGGAAGGGACCGAGCTGCGCCTGGGGAGCGAGCTTCCCGGGTGGGGAGGTCGCAGCCGGCGAGGAGCCGGGCCAGAACAAAAGGCTCATGGCTGGCACCGG
>NW_022900933.1:28570447-28573467 GCF_012274545.1 Fukomys damarensis | reverse complement strand
CGAGCGAGGCTGACGTACGTGCCCGCCAGAGCGCGCGTCCGGGAGAGTGTGCGGGTGTGTGCGGAGGGCGTGCGCACACGCCTTCGTGGCCGGAGCGACTCTGCAGTGGGCTGGCTGCTCCCGAGCCTCGGTTCCTCAGCCCCAACCTGTCGGCACCGCTTCTGGGAAGCATCTTGGCTCTTTCCCCTTCCCGAGCCTTCCTCTCCATCCTTTCATCCACCCCTCGCCCACCGTACTTTTCCTTGGAATCCCCGGCTGCAGCCAACCACCCAGTCCACCGGTGCAAGCACCCAGGCGGTCTCCAGTCCTTCCCTACACCAACATTTTCCCACCTGTCTTTCTGTGGGGCTCCTGCGTGAGCCGGTCCAAGGCGCCCCCATCCTTGGAAATTGTTTTGTTGGACTGCTCTGCCGAGGCGTGTATACCTCGAGGACTTAATTATTATTTTGATTCTTTTCATTCCCTCCCCTTCTGGGCAACGGAGCAATGAAATTTCCAATCGAGACGCCAAGGAAACAGGTGAACTGGGATCCTAAAGGTTGGTATTTCCTACTTTTGGCAGCCCTTGCCCTGCTTCCGTCTCTTGCCAGAGAGTGATTCCAGGAGTGGGACACTCCTGCTCCCGCCACCGTGTGTCCCGAGCCTGGGAAACGCGCCTGGAACCGCAGCGCGGGTGGGAGGAGGGCGGAGGCAGCTTGGGTTCGGAGCCCGGATCGCGCCTCGCTGTCACATAATCACTGTCCCTTTTGGATTGTCTCGCAATCTATTTAAAGATACACCAAGCCGGCTGTTTGGTTTGAAATTGCGCCAAGTGTCGGTATCTGCTTTTGACTTTGTGCGCCTGTGTGTGTGTGTGTGTGTGTGTGTGTCCTTTGTTTCTGGTGATCTTTGTCTCTCAGGCAGATGGGTGCGGTGCCTACCCCCGGACTACGAGCTGCTCCGCCCGCCCTGGGTGTCCTCAGTGGGAAAGGTTTCCAGGCAGCAAGTGAGGCTCGGATCTAGAAGCAGCCGTCCCAGGGGGTGACCCCTCTCCTAGGGCGCGGAGAATAATGGGGCCCCCGGGGCCTCCGGAGTGAGTCTCCCTTCAGTTTAGTTGCCACACCAGGCTGCTAGTTTGGCTCAGGTCGGAGTAGGGAGGGTGGTGGATTTCCAGATGGGTGGGGCTGGAGAGGGCTAGGGAGGGCCAGGCAGCCCCCCTTCCAGCAGTGCATGGCTTACACGCTTTGGCCAATGTTGGGACCATATTCTCACTTCGCACCCATCTGCGTGTGCTTAGCCTTGGCCATGGTGCCTGAAATTAGGGTAGAGCTGTAAGGCTCCTCGGAGTGATAGGGACCGGGGCAGAACAAGTTGAAAGCGCTGTCCATTCAGGTGTGAGGAGAACGCTAGCCATTTTCCTTCGCTCATCATCTGAAGGTTGAGTTGGGCTAAGCGTTGCCTCTGTGTTTTGGGGCTGAGGTTTGTTTGTTTGGGGGAGTGTGCTTAATGTCCTTGAAGTCCTTCTCCAGACTGGAAACAGTCTTATAAATAAACTTGCTATTTGTCTATTGATTGATTGATTGATATTGGAGATTGAACCTAGGATCTTTGTACTGAGCTACATCCGAGCCCTTCAAAATAATTTTTTATTTGGAGACAATAAATTGTTAAGTTGTCCCGGCTGGACTCAGACTTGCAGTCCTTCTGCCTGGCCTCCCAGAGTGCTGGGCTCACAGGTGTGTGCCACCGCTCCTTGCTTTGGCTGTTCAAGAGTGAGAGAAGAGGTGTTGCCCTTTGAGAATGTTGCAGTGTTTTTTTTTTTTTAAGCATCTCACATACAATCCAAACCTTTTTTTTTTGTCTCTCGTCCTCAGAAATATAGACAATGGCTCTTTTGGGAGATCCCTGCAGGTCATATTTATCAAGTACGTTCTATGTACCACGCATAGTGCTCATCAGAATGAGACAGATAAAAACTCTGCCGTCTTGGAATTTATAGTGAAGGGAGACACATTGTTGATTAATCACAGAACAGAGGCATACACAATTAAAATTTATATATATTTCACGAACATGTAGGTTTTAAGGAAGTATCTAATGGAAGAGATTGAGAAGGACCAAGGGATGTGCGTGGTTGGGAGAGGCTTCCCTGAGATTACACCTGTAGTGAGACTCAGAGTAGAAGTTAACTGAGGAATGAGAAGGGGAGGTGTTTGCAGAAATAAGAGTGGCAAGTGCAAAGGCCCTGAAGCAGAAGGAGCAGGTGTATTTGAGGAATTGAAAAGGAGGCACAGGCTCAGAATGAGGTAGGCTTGTGAGGTGGGAGGAGGAGTGTAGACTCAAAGCCCTGAAGAGCTTCAGGCAGAAGAGTGACTCGATGTGACCCAAGTTCCAAAACAAGTCCTGTGTGTCTCTTGTGGGTATAGGTGGCCAGGCACAGTGGTGCATGGGCCAGGAGGTGGGGATGAGGGAGAAGTGCACAGAGGTAGATGGAGGACGTGAGCTCAGTGGGGTTTGTGTGGATAGAGTGTGGAGTGAAAACATCGCAATGCCCTACACGGCAGCTAGGGCAGAACCACTGTGAGGAAAGCTCAGGGTGCCCGCCTGGGACCTGCTGAGCTGGGCCATCTGGGGGTGTGTCCAGTGGGCATTGGCTGAAGGTCGGGCACATACCCTCCAGGAACCTCTGCAGAGCAGGAACACTGTCACGCTGACTTTGCCACACTGCATATGCAGGTCCCAGGAATAAACTGGTTCATTTTAGTCTGACACAGCTTGGAAAAGCCTACACGTAGCATCTACAGTTACAACACTGGTGCTAAAAATAAGCAGAGCTCAGTAAATAACAGCATTTAACGAGCAAGTGCTGCTCGCCAGGTGTTTTACGTACATTATCTTATAGGTATTTTCACAGTACGTACCTGGTGGCGTTACTGTCTCATTTGATACTGGATTGCCATCGTGACACCAGTGTGTGCTCTGACTTCCTGCATGGTTGTTGTTCTTTTTTTTTTTTTTTTTTTTTTTTTTTTTTTTTTTTT
>NW_022900933.1:28544472-28570300 GCF_012274545.1 Fukomys damarensis | reverse complement strand
GTTTGCTTGTGCTCAGGCGAGTCCCTGGTGGACCCAGATGGGGGTAGGTGGTGGCAAACTTGGTGGGGAGCACACGCGTTGCTAGTTGAGGTGCCATAGCCAAAGAGGCCCTCGGCAGTGTGGGGCTCTGCTTCTTGAACTAGGGCTGGCTCCATGGGGCCCCCAAGCCACCCTGCCCCAAAGGGACAGTGGAGACGGAAAGTAGCTCCTCACCCACGTCTTTCCATGCCAACCTAGGTTCAGCCAACTGGGAAAGTCCAGAGAGTCTGGCTAGGATTATCATTCTTCCCTGAAATGACCACAGACTGAACATCACGATATCAAAGTTGGAGAAACAGATCTGAAGGCAGGATGACCACTGATGTTGTTCTTAAAGACAGAGGTGACAATAGTCTTTCCTAGCTGGGGGATGGAGGGAAGACGAGGGCGAGGAGAAAGGGTAGCATATTTCACATCCCCGTAGAGTTACGTGCTGGACACTGGTCTAATGCTTTTTTTGTGTGTGCTAATATATTTAATCTTCCCTAAAATCTTAGGAGAATGGTATCATCCTAATTTCGCAGGTAAGGAACAGAGAGGCTCCATAACATGCCAAGACTGCCCAGCTAGTAGGTGATGGTACTGGAGTAGAATCTGGGCTCTAATACTCTCTTCTACTGTTAAATTATCAGGACTCTGACTCTTGCCAAAGCTCAGGGACTAGAAAAGCTTGCTAGGAGGAAGGAAAAGAAGAGACAGAAGGAAAAGGCAGAGGGGCTGGGTGGGGAGGAGAAGAAGGAAGAGTAGACAGTGCTGGAGGAGGGGAAGGATGAGGCAGCATCCTTGGCAGCATCAGGAGCATCTTCTCTGGTCCATTTGTGGCCCAGCCACTGGCCCCTGGACAGACCTGGGGTTTTGTCTTGTGGAGGCTCAGATCTGCACACCAAGTGTGTTTAACAGGGCGGGGAAGAAGGGAAAGCTGGCGTTAGAAAGGCAAAGTAGAGGGACGGTTCCCATCACAGGGACACAGGTTGATCGCAAACTTGGACCCTCAGGTGGAGGTGCTCATGAGTTGTGGAAGGAAGTGGTAATTATGGTGTTTTGCTTAAAGCCCCATTATCTGACAACTTAATAGCACCAAATGATGGTGGGCTGAGAACAGATGGGTTTTGATTTCTCTTGGGCGAATTAAACAAAGCAGTGTCAAGAGGTGGGGATGCAAAAGTAAAATCTAAATAGAACACGATTAGTCTCTGGTGAGCTCTGGCTCTGTCCCCACAGCCACTAACTCAATCCTTCACGAAGGGTTGCTCTCAGGGTGGGACCTACATAAAGGTGGGTGGGCACAAAGCCCTAGATTTCAGAGTAGAATTCATGTACATTTCCAGTCACTAGGATCACTTAGTCATGATGTTCTGCTTAAAATTGAGATTGGGTCCTGCTTGTGTATGTTAAGAACTTTTATTCATCATCATCTTTTTTTTTGAGATAAGGTCTTGCTGTGTCATTCAAGCTGGCCTTGAACTCATGGTGATCCTCCTGCCTCAGCCTCCCA
Organism: Fukomys damarensis; assembly: GCF_012274545.1. Taxonomy (NCBI): domain Eukaryota; kingdom Metazoa; phylum Chordata; class Mammalia; order Rodentia; family Bathyergidae; genus Fukomys; species Fukomys damarensis. Next base: position 28,568,766 of record NW_022900933.1, on the reverse strand, counting down.
AGGGCTGGCTTTACAGGCATACATCACTATGCCTGGCCATAACTGTATTGAGCTTTTAAAACTAAAAAGTTTTCCCAGGGATTGAGGCAGGCAAGGCAGAAGAATTAGGTTCTACAACCAGCTGTAGCAGAAATTAGCTGTGTGACTTTGGGCTGCTTATTTGCCCTCCTTGGGCTTTACTTTCTTCTCAGGTAGAAAGAGGCCAATGCCATTGTTTTTTTGCACCTCTTTATCTCTTTATCCCCACCCCTCCTTAATTGACTTTTAGGTCATTTGGCTTCCTTTTGTTCCTCAAATAAATCACACCTGTTCCTGTCTCAGGGCCTTTGAACTCGCAGTCTTTGCTGCTTGGAATGAATGTTTGCATGGCTGACTCTTTTCCACCCTGTGACTCTCAGATCAGATGCTGTCTCATTAGCCAGGGTTGACCCGTCCCACCTGGAGACTTGTCCTTCTGTCCTCGGCCCTGCCAGTTGCTGTTGGACTCACTCATTCTGTTGGTGTGCATCATGGTCTGGAGGCACCTTCCTTACTCGTGTGTCACATTTGAAGCCAGTGTTCTGCAGTAGCCTGTGAGCTCCACAGGCAGGGGTTCCCCTAATGTGTTCACCGTCACATTCTTGATGCCCTAGGGAGTGCCTGGAACCTAGTAGACACCCCCTGACCCTTTGTTGGATGAAAGGATGGATCAGAAAGGATCAGAGTCTCTCTGCCTCCTGGCAATTTCAGGACACCTCTAAGCTCTGGATGCTAAAGTGCAAATAAGGATAAAGGGACAATATCCTCAAATAGTGTGAACCAGAAATGATACTGATATTCCCACTCTTTCTCAGGTCTCTTAAGCCTCCAGAGCAATTTTCCTTCTTTTGTCCCCTCTCACTAGCAGCAGAAAGACTGACTGGGAGTTAGGCAGGGGTGGGTGGGTGGCTCGTCTGGCCTGACACACATATGGTCAGCGTTTGGTTAATAATGGATCGTAGCCGGGTGGCACACACCTGTAATCACAGCACTCAGGAGGCTGAGTCAGGAGGATTGCTGCAAGTTCAAGACCAGTCTGGGCTACATCGTGAGTTCCAGGTCAGTCTCAACTACATAGTGACACCCTGTCTCAAAAAAAAAAAAAAAAAAAAAAAAAAAAAAAAAAAGGGTCGTGTTAGCTATCAGAGTGTGACTATTTTCAGGTACGTCAATCCACTTAAGAAGCAAAGCCACAGAGTAGGAGCTAGATTTTTTTTTAAAGCTACAATTTTAGCGCACACTTCTAATTCACAATTCCAAAGAGTCCTGTGTATAGCACCTTTCAGTTTACAGAATGCTTTGTACAAATGATCTCATTTATTCTTTAAGTGGTTCTATTTTTGTAGATATTAGAGCCTTAGATTTACCAACAAGTCAACTAAGATATAGAGAAGGCAAATTACTTATTGGAGGCCACAGACCATAAATAGTTAGGCCTGGGGCCCATCCAAGCCTTATGATGTGTATGTCTGGGGCAGTTTTGCACAAGCTTACTGTCTTCTCAGTCTTTGTTCACTTTTCCTTCCCACTCCTTCTAGCCAGAAAGTGTATTTTTGAGGTTTCTCTGAGGCAGTTTAGAAGAAACAGTCCCTCTTTTGATCAGAAAGTCCTTGCTTGAAGTCTGTTTACAGCAGGTTGTACCTGACACATTCATCATCACGTGAGTTGGGGGGAAGACCCTTACAGCCCACCTCTGCTGCCCGGGCAAGTGGAGATTTCATTCTCTTGTACATGAGAGCCTATTCACCAAGCTAGGTCCTGTAAGTGCTGTTTTTATCAACGTGTTTCCAAACACAGATTTGTACAGCTTAGATTTTTCTGGAAAGAAAATCATCTAGTTTTGACTTAACATCCAACCTTCAGATCAGCACTCCACATGAGATGAATAATGTGTCCAAATCATTGCAATTATCTTAGAAAGTACAGAAGAACTTGTAAAAATTTTCTGGGTCAAGATTTGGTTCAGGGTTCTTTAACAGAAGTATGTAAGAGAACTTCATCCCTTTGGCAGTCCCAGAAGTCAGCAGGTGGAAATAAGAATAGCAGGTTGACTTTGCTATTCCATCCTGTTTCCAAAACATATGTGCTTTGGCTTCATTTTAAATCAGGTGTATTTAAAATATACAATGCAGTCTTGTCTCAGATGGGAAAACTTCCATCACAAAGGAAATACGGTGCAAAGTATATTTAATATAGGCACAGTGAGCAACTGAATTCCTTTTTCCTTTTAGTCTATAGGGAATTGCAGAGAGAAGTTTTAGTAATTATTATTATTATTATTTTTAAGAGTAGGACAATTTATTGGGGAATAAGAATAGCTCCTGAGAGAAAGAGGGATGCCAAATGGGTTGCCAAGGAGCCCACTTCTCAAGGTAGTTTTATAGAGCACAGTCATGAGGGGTACAATGTGGATAAAAATTATAATCAACCAATAATATTACAAGTATAGTTGCTTGGGTAATATCGACCCAATAGTAAGAAGGGCATATGGATGACATCATTAATTTTGGTTGATAACCTGGAGTCTTTTTAGTCTTAGTCTTAGTGGTTGGAGGAGGACGACTCACACCCAATGAGATAAGGGCTATCTATACAGGAAAGCCCAAAAGGATGGTACCAATAATCTCAAGCTTCTATTCCTCCCTTAGGGAAGTGTGCAGATCTGGCCATGGTGACTTTAATCTTCAGATGCACCTCTGGCCACAATTTCAGTGTGTTCTCATCCTCTGCACTGACTTTGTGGGCCCAGCCTTGTCTGACTGCCGGTAATATTTCTACCTAATTCAGCTGACCATATCATCACACACCCCCACCAGAAGCATTCCTAACTGTGATTAGGAGAGAAGGGTCATAGTTTCCATCTGACTGATTTGAGCTGAGAAGGGCTGATACAGGGGAGACCATAGTCAGGGGCCTTCTCCAGAGAGCTAATGTAATGGGCCTCAGATAGAAGTCTTTTTGTATGTTAACAGCTATGAACTTTCTTTCCAAGGTGGAGCTGGTGAATCCTGGTAAAAGGAGCCTAGCACATTTGTCATTGGTTTCATCATCTGTATGGTTACTTGGAGTTTGGCAGCCAAAATTATAAGATCCTGTAGAAAAGGTTTCCTCATGGGTCCTTGTTGATCTTGTAGGGCCAGGGCCAAAATATTGGCTGACTTCTTAGCCCAGTTACCTTTTTAGTTTTGGTCTCTAAACTTTAGTTGTTGAACACCCTCTATCAAATGATCTCGGTGGAACCTCCAAAATGATACAGGGGAATAGATGTAACCTCTAGCATGTTAGATGTCAAATACGTTGAGTTCATGCTCCTTGAAATCAAAGAATGAATTCTAAGGAACAATGGAGGTTAAGGGAAGGAAAATGTATTGGGGAATAGGAAAGGAGAATAAGAATAGCTCCTGAGAGACAGGAAGGATTCCAAATGGGTTGCCTGAGAGGGTTTCATTATAAAACAGAAAGAAACTACTATACCCATAGATTTGAATTTGGACAGCTCCCTTAGTGGGAGCACAGAGGCAAATGAAAGTAACCATCTTTTCCTGTACTCTGATACTGTTATAAAGGGCACATCCTGGGTGAGAGGGGTGAGGGGTGAGAGGGGTGAGGGGTGAGGGTAAAACCACTGGTCAAAGAGGGATTGGTCATGGGTACACAGCCTTCTCTGCCTTGGCTGTTCCTAGAATTGGGGTGGGGGAGGCATGGGTATTAGTGGGAGTGGGAGTGGGTAGGGTTTCAGGGGATTCTAGTTTCTACTACCTAGAGATTTTGGTCCCATCATCCCCTCTTTCCATGGAGGGAACTTTAAAGCAGAGTGGAATTAGCAGGAAACAGGGATTGGAGAGGAAAACATAGGATTTGCTACCATACATAACCAGAGGATCACAGGCATCTCCTCCTGCATTACTCCTTCTTCCCTACCCCATTTCTCCAGGGTACTGATCTCAGTTTCTGTTTTTCCTGCAAAGCATCCTCAGTTTTCCTCCACTCAGCTACCCAGTGATGAAAGTAATTTTAGTTTAAAAAAAGTACTCGAAGAGACAATGAGGTTTGCTTGGGTGACAGAACTTGGAAGTTTCTATGGCCTTTGCAGAGACGCCTAGAGTGTGTACAAGCTAGCAACAATTTTGCTACCAGGAATGTGCAAGCAGGCCTGGAGGTTCCTATATATGTAGAACACATCAAATACTTTAGCAGGATAAAGATAAATTGTATAATTTACTAACTCTGATGTGATACAAACCCGACAGAATGAATAGAGATGTTTGGTTTCCTGTGTGATATTTGACAACCGAGCACTCACCCACTTTGTCATGTGAGACAAGAAGACAGGCTCCAAATGTTTAAGAAAAATAGGTGAGAAAAAGGCTTGGAGATGGGAAGATTTTATCCATTACCTTATTTTTTTTTGTTTGCAAACTGAGGGCAGTCTATTTTTACTCATTTTAACTGTGTATCAATCTGGGTCAGATCCTGGATTCTGCTGGTTGAAAATGGTGCTTTAGATCAAAGCTCTTCTTTGTTGTTGTTTTGAGCTGGGTCTCACTTCGTAGTTTAGGCTAACCTTGAACTCAGCACATGGCCCAGACTGGCCTTGAACTCACAGGGATCCTCCAGCCTCAGTCTCCCAAGTGTTGGAATTACAGGTGTGTTCCACTATGTCCTGACTCCGAAATTATTAATTTCTAATGGAATTTGAGGCCAAATGGAAAGCACTTAGGATAGATCTGGCTCCTTGATAGGTGATTACATGTATGTGATGGTTATTTAACCCATGCTTTCGGCAAGGTGCTATGTTGTATAGGGTAGGAGTTTATGGTGGGAGGATCTGAGTTCTAGGGTTGGGTTTGCTTCTCATATGGAAAAGGAGAGTCGAGCTGTAGATCACTAAGGTCTCTGACAGTCCTTAGATCATGTAGGTCCTAATCTGAGCTACATACTTTACCAGTTGCTGATTTGAGCAAGTTGCTTCATTTCTCTGTGACTCGGTCTCCTCATCTGTAAGATGGATAATATTATAGCTAGAATGTCCTTGGCTTGTGGTGTAGATTAAATCGAGTAATGTATTCAGAGCTATCAGAAGAGTGTCAGAGCATGGTAAGGGCCTCATGAGCGATACCTGCTCTTATGGGAGCAGGTTGGAGCTCAAGCTCTTGCAAATCCTCTGATTCATCATCCAGATCATCTGGAGCATGGCCCACAGCAGAGCCCAACCTCCTGGGACTTTTCCTAGGCTCCCAAGATTCTTAGTCCAGGTTTTAAAAACCTAGGCTGTCCTCTAGAGAGGACCCAGTGGGGAAGGACATGATTTGGAATCAGAATGCTTTAATCTAAGTTGTTGTTCTCTTAATTTTATTGGCTGTGTGTCTTCAGCCATTTGGGCTGCTGTATTAATTAACAACAAAAATTTATTTCTCTCTATTCTTGGAGGCTGGGAAGTCCAGGATCAAGTTGCTAATAGATGTAAACTTGGCATCTACTGATGGTCCATTTTCTAGATGGTGTTTTCTTGTCTTACCATCACGTAATGAGCAAAATAAAGGGTATCTCTTGGGCTTTGCTTAAGAAATTTATTTACTTATTTATTTATTGTGGTACTGAGGATTGAACCCTGTGTGTTCATACAGAGACATATCCCCAGCCCCTTCACTTTTATTTTTTGAGACAAGGTCTTGCTAAGCTGCTAAATTGCTCAGACTGAGTTTGAACTTGCAATTCTCCTGCCTCCTCCTCCCAGAGTGCTGGGATTATAGGTATGTACTATCATGTCCAGCCAGTTGGGCTTCTTTTTTAACAGCACTAATCCTATCATGAGGGTTGTACCCCATGAGCCCAGTATTATCATTTTGGGTGTTAGGATTTCAATACATGGATTTTGAGGGACATGAACATTTGGACTATACCACTGTGTGAAAGTGAGCAGGTCGCTGAACCTCTCTGGGCCTTAGTTTTCTCCTGGATAAAATGTGAATCACGGTAACACTTTATAGTTAGAGACAATCAACAGAGATAAACATGAATAAGATTTATAAACTATTAAATTCTGGACTAGCATCTCCTACAGTGTGTTCTGTAAGACATAGACTAGTCTCAACGAATGTTCTGTGAGAAACAGAAGTCATTGCCAAGACACTTTGCAAGATAACATGTGCTCCATATCTCCTGGAGAGTCTTCTGCATAACTTAATATGTGGCTGTATTGCTGTATAACAAATAACCCCAGTATCTAGTGGCTTCAAACATTGTGAACATTTCTTGTCTTTAGGTCCCGTGCTTCAGAAACAGATTGACCAGCTGGTGTGGCCAGGAGTCTCTTTGGGCTGTGGTCCGCATTGACTGGGGCTGCTGTCCTGTGATTGCTTGGCTGGGGCTGGAGGATCTGCTTCCGAGATGGCCCACTCATGTGACTTGCAGACTGCTGTAGGCTGTTGGGAAGGAGCCTCATTTCACGCCAGTGTGGGAGTCCCCCTGGGCTGCTTGTGTGTCTGGCTTCCCCCATAGCAAGTGATTCCAGAGAGGATAGGGTAGAAGTGGCAAGGCCTTTTGTGGCTGAACTTCAGCAATCATATATTGCAAATCTACCATGTTCTTTTTATTAGATGTGAGGTTTAGTTCACATCTGGAAGGGGTTCGGGATGATTAAGCTCACTTTGGAAGGGGAAAGAGTTAAGAAAAATTGGAGGAGGCTGGGGATTTAGCTCAGTGTTACTGCCGCTTGCCTTGCAAGTTCAAGGACCGGAGTTTGATCCCCGGTACCAAAGAAAGAAAAATTGGAGGACATATTTTGAAATTACTATTAGCATTTTCTTCCTCCTATTTATTATGTAGTAAGTGCTAGACAATGTGTGAAGTGCTTTAGAGTCATTATCTCATATAATTCTTTTTATCCTGAAAAAACCCCCCTGAAATTATTGTAACTGTTTAAACAAGTTGGACAAGGAGACTGAGGCCTTATAGAGGTTAAATAAGTTGCCCATGGTTACCTGGCAGTTTTCTTGCCTCTAACTTGTGCACCTCTTGCGGATAATCTTCAAGTACAAAAATCTATAAATTTGCTTAGTCCTACATTTTCCACTTAACCGCAGAACCATGACTCATTTATCCCCATTCCTCTCTTTCACTCACTTCTTGAAACATTACTCTAGAAAAATGGTTGGTATGATGGTGATTTATTTAAAATCTGAATATAAGTTCTTATAATAGACGCTAGTATGCCTACCAGTCCAACATTTTGTGTTACTTGAATACAAAGAGTATCCACCGAGCCTGTCTCATGTAGGCACCATGTTGTGTACACCCATTAGAGATTCAGGCAAGTGATCACTTGAGACATTGTTTTCTCCTTACTGCTGAAACCCGAGGTTGAGTGCAAACACTCATGAATTCCCTTCTCTTATTTTTTCCAAACTCCTTTCCTTTATAGACTTAATGACTGAGAGCTCAAACTTGTTGGACGAAGACATAAAAAACTGCCATGGCCTCTGGGCAGAGTGGTAGAAACACCAATGGGGTTGTCTGAGCATCTTGTGCCTAGTGTGCTTTGCGATGAGAGCTCAGCAAGGTCTGAGTGGTGTGACTGAAACAAGTCAGAATCCTGCCAAGGCGCCAGGGACAGTGTGCTGGCATACACACAGTGCAAAGCCCCCGGGGAAAGGACGACTGTTAGCACTCCCTGTCAGATTTCAAGTAAACATGCTTTTGATGTTCTTGCTGCTTTTTCTGTACACTCTCGAGAAAATGATTTCCGGGAAGCAGGGTGCGCCTGATGCCTTAGCATCCCTGTGTTTCCCACCATTACATGCCTAGTTTATTTCTGAGGTGGCTCTATATTCTGAAGGAGATTTTGGAGCTTTGGTGTTCTGGGTGGAGGGAAGTGAATAGTTTCTTTTGAGCATTACCATGGACTTGAGAATGATCATGGCCGGCCATTGTTGAGTATGTCACTCCCCTACAAAATGACTGACAACATCTAGGGTGGGGTGAGAGGGGGTGAAACACTGCCCCAGGCCCCAGTCACGTTCCTGAGCCAGCTCTCATGGTGTCTGTCACCATGGTTACCAAGGGCCAGAAAAGTCTCAGGATGCCAATGCGCCACTGGGCCTACCCTCTGGTTCTGTGGTTTCTTGCTCTATTCCTGTATCTGGAAGTCCCCCTCTTCCTACCCTAGCTCCCCACAGTGACCACTTTGAGGATGGTTTGCTACACAGTGCTTTTCACTTCCAACTAACTGCATTTCTGGAGACCCTACGTTCAATTTCTGGATCCACAATGGCTTCATTATGACTCAAACCAAGCTATATGCACCTATGTCCTCGGAGCTTCCATTTGAACTGTGAAGAACTGGTCACAAAGTGTGGAGTGTACATAGTCTAGGTATGATTGTGGTGTGTCTGACCGCACACTCATGGCACTCGGTGTTTCCGGTAACCCTGCTGTACTTGCACTCTGGTGTAGATTGTGAGATTTTTGGATGTGTTTTCAAAGAACAAAGAAGGCCAGGGAGGCACGGTAAGCAGAGCTTCCAGCTAACATGCTGGACTTGCCAGGAATACCTGTCTCTATGTGTAGCAATCATACAAGCTGATGGAAAACACTCAGGAAGAAGCATTTCTTGACATTTTTGATTTCTGATTGCCACTTCCAAATGGGAGTTAGGAAGCAATGGCTATTGTATTTTCAATTTCTGTTATATAAAACATTCTCTTGTCTGTCTTTATTATATGGCTTTTGCTTCTATGATAATTTATAAATCTGGAGGGAGCAAGTCAGTAAAACAAAAGCTATGGCACATCCGTGTTCTCTTGTACTTTAAAGGCCTCTTGGAAGGATGTGCCTTTCAGTCCAGCATAATGGGGCTAATAAAAATCGCCAGTGTCCCCTCCACGCCTGCTGTCACTTTGTTTCTGGTGCGTCTGAAAGTATTGTAATAGTGAGGTATTTTTCCTTTGAGTGAAATGGGACCCCCTGCCAGTCCTGTCCTTGTGGCCTCAGCCCAGAAGGCCTCCCCAGAGTCTGAATTAATGAGGCTATCAGGCGCTGATCCTTTTCTTGGGCAGAGTGAGAACACAGCTTATACAGGCACATGAATGCCTGCTTGTCAGGCAGTAATCTCTGCATTCAGCCTTAGTTCTGAAGACAGGCAGAGCAGACAGCCACAGTGGGCAGGGTTTGAGGAGCTCCAAGAGTGCCTGTGCACCCTGACCCATGCCACTTCTTCCCGTGGTGATTGGGGTGCCCATGATTCAGCCAGGACTTTGTTCTGCAGCTGTACTCATTCACTCATCTGCTACTTCTATAGTCACTTACTGAGTGTCCTGCAGAAAATGGGGCCAGGGACTGGACACATAAAGATGAAGCAAGCCCGAGGCTGTGCATCCCGAGAAGTCACAACCTGGCCATGGATGCAGGTGCCCAATTAAGTAACCGTGATATGTGTATCATGATAATGTGTTGATAGAGATGAGGATTAAGACATCATCTCCAACTACTCAGCCATAAAGAATGAGAAGTTAAGAGTCATTCATAGGAAAATGGGTACATTTTGAGGATATACTCCTAAGTGAAATAAATAAGTCACACATGTGTAAATACCGAATAGTTTCTGTAGTGTGAAAAACTATAATAGTACTCAAGATCCGAATGGGATAATTAACAATGTGAAATAGGAAGAAAAAGGCTAAAGGGGTAGGGAAAGTGGGCAGGGGAATAAGGGAAAAGAAAAAAATGTGAGAAAATGAAAGTGAAATTAAAGTGTTTGTAAATGGGGTGGGGAGGAGGGGATGAAGGGATGGTAGGGACAAGGGGAAAAAATGAGAACCAAGACCTGTCATGTAAAGGTACAAGATCCCAATAATGAATGTAACTGTACTGTACACCTAGAATGTACCAATAAACTCAATTAAAAAAAAAAAAAGACATCATCTCCGGAGCACATCTTGTTAAAGTACAAATGGAGTTCCTGAGGGTAGCATGATGCCTTTCCTGTGCCAGTTCGCATTAGAGAGCTGGGGCAAGAGGCAAGAGAACGCAGGGCTGAGATGTATTGTTGGGTTGGCATAGAGTGAGAAGGGAAGACGTCAGAGTCTACTCTAACAGGTGTTGGTGAGGTGCCTTGACTGAGGGCCCTAACTGAGGGGCCTAGAAGACAGAAGTTTCAGAGGAGAGTGGGGAAGGGCACTTGTGCGAGATCTCCTGGCTCACATTAAAGCCACTTTGGGAACTGGGAGGGACTTTCGAGATATACAAGTCCACCGAGGCTTCTTGCTGGACTCTTGATTGATCAGGAGCTTTGCCTTTGCTCAGACAGCAGAGGGGACAAAGTGTATTTTGAACAATCTTATCTGTTCACATTCACTGTCTAACAGTGCCTCTTAGGGCAATGCCAGCAGATTCTGGACATGATTTTCTTTTCCCATTCCTTTGGGAGAAAAAAACTAACGGAGAGCTGTAGGCTGTGGTGGAGCCTGGAGTACATTGATTTTGAGATTTCAGAGGAAATTCTCCATAAGTCTGTAGCAGGTTCACTTGCTCGTGAACACTTACTGAGTGCCTTCCTTCTGCAAGGCACTATCTCAAGCCCTGGAGATACTGCAATGAACAAGATAAAGTCTCTGCTCTCCTCAAATTTCCCATGGAGTCATCTCTTGTAGAGACTCAGGCCAATGTCTGCATTTTAGAGATTTGTTTCAGGCACACATTTGACAAGTGAAGGGTTTAAAAAAATGTTATAAGAAGAATGAAAATGAAATTGTTGTGATATTACTTTGCTGTTGAAAAAAATGTTTAATTTTATAATTTAGTATAGAATGAGCAGTGGTCTTGCTGAAGGCAGCAACATTCTATCAGAAGATTTAGTGATCTCAAAGAAGCCTCAGAGCTGTTTGTATTTAAATTTTGTTAAGAACCTTTGCTGATTAGGACTCAATGGCTTGTGCATAAATAGCACTGAGAGGAGAGCAGAATTTGAGTCTTCCCCATGATGACTGCTTGGTGACTAATCTCCTAGGTAAACACATGTGTGTGCTTGCACACATATGCATACACTTCAGCTGATGGGAAATTCTTGCTGCCCATGATTTCCAAAAGTGTCTGAATTTACATGGCTTTTGAATAGGGAGTGCTTGGGGCTTCTGTTTGGGATGTGCCAAGCATTATCTCTCTCTGCTGCACCTGGGCTGTTGGGGTGGACTGAGACCCATGGAGAATCAAGGATGCTGACCTGGATCACCAGGGCTTATGGAGGCAGCAGAAGGTTGACCTGGCCATGTTATCCACTAAGAAAGAGACCAGGGTTCTTGAGAGTCTTACCACAGATTTGAGGCACACTTGTACAGCCAGGATCTCAGCAGAGTGGCTGGAAGTGACCCGTAGGGGCCATCCTGCCAGCTCCCAGAGGTTTCGGCTCCATTTGACACTTGTCTTAGAGATTGAGGGAACCCTGACTGGTGGTGCCAATGATGGTAACAGTGGCTGTTTCTACAGCTGGCTGCTGCTGGAGATGAGGTGTGTGGTGAGAAAGTGTGCAGGAGCTCAGATGTCCCTCCATCTCTGCCACTTCCACACTGCTGATTTTAGGTGCTAACCTATTTCTCTGAGGCTAAACTTTCCCACCTGAGATCCAGAAATAGTAATAGCCTTGTCCCTGAAGCTGGTGAGACTTAAACGTGCCCATGCATACAAAGAACAGAGCATATTGCCTGGACACAGGAAGTACCTACTAGATAATGATGTTATGGTAGGATCCCCTTCCTGAGGCTCCTTATGCCACAGGCAAAGTACTCATTGTTGTTTAGCATGTAAGATACAACTTTCTTTGTGTGTGTGAATGGGAAAAGAGCTATTTCATTTTGGAGGGTGGGCAGGCATTCAGTTGCAGGATTTCTGGAATTGCTTCTTGGTAGCAGCTGGCTTGGTGACTTTGAGAAGGTTGAAGCACATCACCTTGCTCAGGATGGGTACTCTCCCATTCTGACAGTGTCACCAATCTGAGTGTCCCCATATTAAGGGAACAGAGGTATATGTTCTTGTGGCATTTCTCCAAATGATTGTATTTGTGGATATAGTGGAGATAGTCTTGGGGGTGACAGTGGTCTTCTGCATCTCATTTTGGTCACCACACCAGACCGGATCCACCCTTGGGTGGAGTGAAGGGGCATTTCTTGACAATGTCAGTGCCCTCAGTGCCTCCTGGCGTGTCTTGAAGACCAATGTTCTTTCAATAGCGTGCGAGCTTCTTCTTGTCCATTTGTCCCAACAGACCCTCTTTTTGTTTTGAAAGATGGTCATCTGTTTGTCGTGTTCAGTCTGGATGTCCACCATCTTCCTGGCTGCCTGAAAAAAAGAAATCTATAATTTACTTACTGTAGCAACTGAATCGTTTTGCTTGTTCTCCCAGTTCATATCCTAATGTTCTGCCAACCAACCTGGATGCTCCTGGCTTCTGAAGAACGCATGTATACAAAGGCCTTCAATCCTATTTTTTTAAATTTTCTTGAGACAGTCCTGCTATGCCATCCAGGCTAGCTTCAAACTCAATATGTAGCCCAGGCTGGCCTTGAACTCTCCATCCTCCTGCCTTAGCACACAGAGTGCTGGGAACACAGGCATGTGCCACCACTCCTGGTTCCATAGCTATTTTTTCAAATAGCAGCTATTATAAGACACAATTTACATACCATAAAATTTGCCTATTTAAAAATGTACAATTCAGTGGCTTTTAGTATCTTCATAGAGCTGAGCAACCATCAGCACTATCTGATTTTAGAAAGTGTTCATGACTCCAAAAAGAAACACCACTAGCAGTCACTCCCCACTTCCACTCAGTCTCTCCCAGTCCCAGACAACTGTAAATTCACTTCCTGTCTCCATGGCTTTGCCTATTCTGGACACTTTGTATAAGTGGAGCCACATAACGTTTGGCTTTTCGTGATTGGCTTCTTTCTTCTTCTTTTTTTTTGGTACTGGGGATCGAACTCCGGTCCTTGTGCTTGTGAGGCAGGTGGCGGAACCACTGAGCTAAATCCCCAGCCCTGTCTTCTTTCACATAGTGTAATATTTTCAAGGTTCACTCATGTAGCATCTATATCTATTTTGAATGTAGAAATGGGCAGTAATCCAACACAGTAATGTTAGTGCCATTTTAAACATTGCGGCAGACCACCATGAATAAGTCAGAGCAGGATGTAATATGGAGCAAGCATTTTCCCCTCATAATTGGCTGTAATGTAGCTGGTGCTGGACTGAAGCCTCCATGACTTAGAGGAGCATGCTGGATGCCGCCTTGGGCTAGTACAGCTTCTGTGCCAATGGCTGCCATGGAGACCTAACTCTTGATCTGTGACGTGACAGGGCTCCTAGTGAGATAACATTACAGCTGTGGACTGTGGCGCTCCAATCCACATTCTATCCCCAGAGCTACTCCTCCCTTAATTGTCTCAGCAGCTTCCTAGTTAAATCATGACAGATTTTGGTCAGTTCTGCTCCTTCTGAAATTATGTCTGATCCTCCTTTCTATAAGCCTTGTCTGTGTCAGTTGATACCACCAGATGCCACATGAGCCCCTCTACCCTATGCTTATCCATGCCGGTAAAATCAATACCAATAGTCCTGGTTGGTTGTGGTCCTTACGACATGCTTGGCCTCATCACCACATGTTTGGCATGGCCCATCCCAGTTCCCCTCCATCTGTTTAAGTCTTGTTTCTCTGTCTTTCTTTCACCTTGTGTCATATTGTGTTACAGGAGATCAGAGCTCGAGGCTGGGGACCCGATAGAACATGAGAAAACCAAGGCTGAGCATGTTTGCAACTTTCTTGTGGCCATCCACCTTGTAAGAGTTCATGAGATGGGATTTGCATCCAGGTCTTCCTTGGCTCCCAGTCAAGACCTTGGTTCTTCTCATCTACTCATTGGCCTTTGGCTGAGCTTCTGCCTCATGCTGAGCACCATCTTTAGGTAGACAAGTGGATCCCACTAGGTGTGGTCGCCGTAAGCCTTAAGTCTGGTCCCTCCTCATTGGGTTGGCTGTGGGAGTCTTTGCCATGGGACTCTGATATTCTCCATCTTCCTCACAGATGATATGATTTCATGGCTTTGTATTCACATGGTGGGTTTTGAGCCATGTGTTGGCTAAGAATTGTAGAATAAACTGGGAATATTATAGAAATGAAAATGATAGGAGCAATATACTTTCTGGTTTCAAAGCCCAGCCATCTACTCACCCAGCGTGATGGTGGAAATGTCATTTTTCTTGCCTGGTCTTAAGAGTAGAATGGTATTAAAATGCTGTGGAGTGTAAGGTGCCCCCCTGCCAACCCCTCTCCCCCGATCTAAGGCATTTCTGGAGACATAAGGTGGGACATCCATTCCTCGGTCGCTGGGTTATCGGTGGGGTGCTGGCCATAGGCGTTCCTGGAAGAGAAAGGTCTGGTACTACTGGGCCCTTTGGCAGGGATGTGTATCTTCATTGATCATTAGGAAGCTACGTGGTGTATGATAGTGAGGCAGCACCTCCCATGAAGTACCAGTCCTCCCTCACATTTTCTAAATGCTGCTCTGCTGTGTTCTTTTGCATGCCATTCTGGGGAAAGCAAAAAGGCCCTCTTGATCATTAAAAAGGCAAATGAGGGGCTAGGGATTTAGCTCAGTGGTTCCGCCGCCTGCTTCACAAGTGGGAGGACCCAAGTTCCATCGCTGGTACCAATGCAATGAACTTTACTGGTTCTTTAGGAGCATCATGAAACCTTGGATTTAAAACTAGTGGGAATTGCCCACAATAAGCTCATTATCTGAAAGCACATGGCCACTCCAAGACTTCGGTAGAGGTACACGCTTGTCATTTAGGAATTCAGTCTACTGCAGGTTTCTCATGGAAGTGGCCCCATGCCTGGTCACAGCTGACGTGAGATGGCCCTGAGTGACGTTGCATACGTGCCAGTGCCTGTCCTTATGCTCTCACTCTTACCACTTTAGCACTCATAGACTGACTGCTGACGGCCAGTTCTCTCACGCTTTTGTCTTTTTCATGACTGCATCTGCTTTGCTGCTCCCATGGAAAGCAGAAAGCACTGGGAAACCAGGCACTGTGCCCTCTAACAAAGACAGATGGGAGATGGTGCGAAAACACCCCCTGAGGATTAGGTGGGAAAACTCAGGAATGTTTTGCACAAGGTCCCAGTTTCCCCAGTTAAAAAAAGCTCCGTTGCTGCCAGTGGTAGATAGCTTGATAGTGTACCTTTTCTTGGTTTCCTTGGCTGCCTTCCCATCCCTGTCTCTTCTCCAATCCTCTGGTGCTTTCTTTACCTCCCAAGCAAAGTACTTGTGTTCAAATCCTTATTGTACGTTCAGCTTCTTGGGGATCCCAAATGAAGACGTATGGGAAAGCTTTATCTTTCCCTCCTCTGCCTTCTAGCTTTGATGATGGGCAGGAGGGCAGACAGTACGGTGCCCCACATGCCTGACTTCTCAGGCAGGCTGAATGGCTCTTGGGGGATCTCATCTATAGCACACCAGCAGCCTTTCCCCCAGGGCATCTTCAGTACAAACCCTGATGCTGGTAAGTCATCCATGAAGCAGCAAAAGAGGCTAAGGCTTGACGAGGCTTGTCCTAACCTCATCAAACCAGTTCGTTTCCATAATTCCCTTTCTCAGAAAAGGGCAACACGAAGTTCAGTTGATTCTCATTATTTACGGTAATTATTATGTTCTACAGAGCTACTGCAAATACTGAATTAGCAGATGCAAACCATTGCTTATAGGGGAAACTCAGGATTAGGTTCCAGTGAGCCTCTGGTCACAGCCTTCTCATCAACTGCTTAAGGGAGAAGCTTGTTTTATGTGTTCCTGTTTAAATTCATCTTACTTACTCTGTATTGTTTATACCTTTAGCACTGAACTCCAGGCAGCGGCACTAGAACTCATGGCTGAATGAGTGAGGCTTGTCTCATGGGCAGGTTCACTCTCTGTGAGGCATCTCACACCTCGCACTTAGAAAGCAGAGCACAACCTGGGTCAATCTCGGCAGGGGACCTGCAGGTGTCTCATTTCTTTCACTGCTGGGATCAAATTTGCCAACTATCAACTGGTTCTGCCTCCTTTCTCTATGGATGAAGAATTTGTTCTCCCAGTTACTTACCCTGGGTACCCCTTTGCTCTTTAGGGGTATCCTTTTTTCTCACTGAACTATCAGTCACTTCCTCTCTACTTGAATATTCCCACCAGTGTATCAATGGGCCTCAGTGTCTCCCTTCGGACTCCTCTCCACCCTCTGCTTCAGCCACCACCTAATTCTTTTCACCCTTGACAGTGTAATTGTGGGAGGAAGCAACCTGAGGCCACTGTCTCCTCTTATTGACCTCAGCTTCTTTCTGAGTTGCCACCACATCCCACAAGTGTTCATATTAGGTCACTGATGGGTACTGCATTTCCTTTCTGATCTTTTATTCATTTTATTATTATTATTATTTGAGACAAGTTCTCACTATGTAGTTCAGGCTGGCCTTAAACTCACAGCAAACCTCCTGCCTCTGCCTCTCAAGTGCTGGGAGTGTAGTCTTTTATCTTAAGTATCAATTAGTATGCTCTTTGCTGCATGTTTCAGAAAGTCCTGCTGAAGTGGCTTGCACAGCTCGGAACTGACTCTTCAGAGAGTTACGTTCTCACTGAGGAAGGATGTCCCAGGTTTGGCTCTGCTGTTTTGTAGTCAAAGACCCACACTGTTCAGCTTCCTGCCCTGCCTCCCTTTATCACACCAGCAGAAGCTCTGGTAAAAGCACTCATTGGCTCCAGCAGCCCCTAATAGGTCCTAAAAGCAGGAGGAAGTGAAGAGGCCTTTTCCCTCATGTTTCTTCTTTTTCCTCCTCCTGCATGCCCTCTTCCATCCTTTCTCCTCTTTCTCTTCTTTTATTTTTTGTTTTTTTTTAATCAAGGGGGATCTTTTTATTTTCTTTTGGATGCCCCACGTGGACTTCTTACTTACCAACTCCTAAACCCATCACTGGCAAAGGGGAATGGTTTTGTCCATATTGTCTTGGACCAATTTTGATTCATCCTTTGAGTCTGTCAGTGGGGTTTTCCTTCGTATGTTGCCATTTTACCAACACTTAATAAAATGGAGTCTGTTAGCAGGAAGGGAGGGAGAATAGTCAGAGTGCCAGGTGGTATCTGACACATCCTCCTTGACACCTTGGAGTAGTTTTGATGGTTGACTACTTTATCCTTGTTAAAGTACTTCATTCTGTCACTTGTTCTGTGAAGTCATTTCCTGTAGATTTTCTGGTTTTCTTTCTGCTTTCCCGGACACTCTTCAGTTTCGTGTTGACTCCTTCCTGGTTGCCTCTTGTCAATGTGCTTCCACGTCCATGTCCCTAGCCTTGAGCACCTTATGGTCTTGGTCTATAGATTCTCCCTAGGTGACCTCAGTGGCTCCATGGCAACACTTTGCATCTCCAGCTGTCTCCTTGATGTGTCATCCATACGGATACTTCAGGGCCCTGGCCTGCTGCACAGACTAACACAGAGCTGTGGACTTTGCATCCCAAACCTGCTCTTCTTCCTCTCAGTGAGAGGAATGGCCCCATCATCTGTAGAGCTGTTTAAATTAAAAAATCCAGATGAAACGCATGAGCCCTCCCTTTCCTGCCACCTGCCATTTTGCAGTCCATCCACCAGCAAGTCCTGTCCTCCACACCATTAAAACATATCCATAATTGGTTTGTTTCTATCCAGTTCTGCTCCCACCCCCCAGGCTGTTTCTGCAGTTGGGTTGGGTGGCTGATGTAGCCTTTGTATTGATGTGGCATTATTTATGCTCTCAATTACTGATTCTCCATGGAGTAGCCAAAATGATCTTTTATAAATATAAATCAGAATTCTGTAGGTCCACCAGCTAACACTTCTGTGCTGATGGCTCTCTCCCCTCAGTGCATCCGCACATTCTGCTGTGCCCTGCAAAACCCACTGCAGTGGCTGCTGCTGCCCTCCTCTGCAGACCTTGTCATGAGCTCACCCTGCGCCTTCTGGACGTCTTTCTGCTCCTTGGATAAACCAGCCCCTCCTTATCAGCCTCTGTAGGAACTGTCTGTTGTCTTCTGGAATTCCCTTCCACCCAATCTTCATTTCACTGACTCCTCCTCACCTCTGAAGTCTCAGCCCAATTGTCAAGTCCGCAGAGGAGCTTTCTCCAACCGCCCACTCCCACCAGGCACCTTCTGTCATAGCACAGTTGGAATTCTCTGCATTTTGCCTGTAGCTCCCTGAAAAATTCTATTTGTTAATTTAAATGTGAGAGGTAAACAAATTAATAAACTAAAAAACAGTAAGATAATATCTTCAGGAAGTAAAGGAAAGAGAGTTTTTGAAAGAGGAGCAACTTGAGCTGGGGCCCTGTGGTAGAGCACTTGTCTTGCATGCCCAGGGCCTGCATTTGATCAATTCAACCTTCAGCATCACAAGAAAGAGGATTTAATTAAGCAGTGTTAAATACCATCACAAAGACAGAAGATACAGAGCCCTGGGATGATGATGATAGCGACAGGTAACCTATATTGTTACCGTACACCTGGAAGAGTGCTAGGTATTTTGCGTGTTATCTGATTTAATCCTGACAATATCTGTATCATCAGGGAATGTCCTCACGCCCATTTGACAGTGTAACTGTAATTTAAGAGACTGGTAATTGTGCCTGGTACCCAGCAGTTTTGGATTAATAGTCTCTGTGTAAGCAGACGGATTTCATCAAGATCCCGGAACTGGTAGAAGGTAGAGTTGAGAGTGCAGTTTAGGTTTGAGAGATCCAAAGTTGATGTTTAAAGCCACTTGTCCATGTTTATTCACATGAAGACTGAAACAAACCTTAAGAAACCAAGAAAGGGACATACAATATAGGATAAATGACTTCTTATTTTAACAAATATGATAAAATTCA
Source organism: Fukomys damarensis (assembly GCF_012274545.1). Classification (NCBI taxonomy): domain Eukaryota; kingdom Metazoa; phylum Chordata; class Mammalia; order Rodentia; family Bathyergidae; genus Fukomys; species Fukomys damarensis. The sequence continues at coordinate 28,549,827 of NW_022900933.1, read as the reverse complement.
TTTTTACACCCAAATCTCCTGAATTTTGGACTCCACTTAGTTAATTTGATGCTGTAGTTGAGTCTTTTTTCCCATTAAGTTTATTGGTACATTTAAAGCAAACAGTGCAGTTACGTTTATCATTGGGATCTTGTACCTTTACATGATATATCTTAGTTCTTGTTTTTTTCCATATCCCTGCCTTCCCTTCACCCCTTCACCCTTCCCTATTTACAAAGACTTTGTTTCCATTTTTATATTTTTTCACATTTTTCTTTTCCCTTATTTCCTTTCTCCTCCACTTACCACTTCTCCTTTAGCCATTTTCTTCCCATTTCACACTCCCAATTATACCATTTGAACCTTATTTACATTTTTAGTTTTCACACCAGAGAAACTATTCGGTATTTACTCGTGTGTCGTATTTATTTCACTTAAGAGTATAGCCACAATGTGCATCTGCTTTGCTATAAATGTTTCTAGTTTCTCATTCTTTATGGCTGAGCAGTACTCTCTTTTATAGAAAAACCACAGCTTCTTTATCCAGTCTCCAGTTGATGGGCATTTGGGTTGTTTCCAAGTTTTAGCTATTATGAACTTTGCTGCTATAAACATGAGTGCACATATATCACTGTGGTATGATTCTTTTATTTCTTTTGGAAAGATACCCAGCAGAGGGATGGCTGGGTCAAATGGAGCCTCTAATCCCAGTTCTTTGAGGTATCTCATTATTGATTTCTGCAGTCGTTGCACCAGTCTGTGCTCCCAACAACAATGGAGAAGGGTTCCTTTCTCCTCACAGCCATACCAGCATTTGTTATTGGTTGATTTCTTGGTGGCAGCCATTATTTCTGGGGTGAGGTGGAATCTCAGTGTTGTTTCATCTGCATCTCTTGAATGACTGGTGATGTTGAACATTTTTTCATATATTTATTTGCTGCTTTTACTTCTTTGTCTGAGAAATGTCTGTTCATTTCAGATGCCCATTTTTGAATTGGGTCTTTGTATTTGGGTGTCTGATGTTTTTGAGTTCTTTATGTATTCTAGATAGTAGTCCTTTGTATGAGGAGTAGCTGGTAAAATTTTTTTCTCACATTGTAGGTTGTCTCTTAGCTCTATTGGTGATTTCTCTTGCACTGCAAAAACTTTTTAATACAATGAGATCCCAGTTGTTTATTCTTTGTGCAAGTTCTCGTGCTGCTGAGGATTTGTTCATAAAGTCTTCTTCTATGTCAATGTCTTTGAGAATTCTACCTAATTTACTTTCCAGTAAGTTTAGTGTTTCTGTTTTGATATTTATATCTTTAATCCACTTCGATTATAGTTTAGTGCATTGTGAAAGATAGGGATCTAGTTTTAATCTTTGGCAAGGTGAAAGCCAGTTTTTCCAATACCATTTATTAAAGAAGCTATCTTTCTTTCAGTGAGGATGGTTTCCATCAATTGCCGAAGCTCATCTTTTTTTTTTTTTTTAATCTATTTCTGTTCTAGAGTCTCTCATCATGTCTTTTATTCTTCTCACCATCTCTGTGGTTATCTGGGAAACTATTTCTCTTTTGAATTTTTCTAGAGCCTCATTTATCTGTTTTTGTTTTACTTCCTGTGCTATTGGTTCAGGGTGTTCAGATTGTTGACTGTCAGACTTTTCCACCTCATTTCCCCCAGAGTTTACCTTTGGTGGGGTGGAAGTTTGTGTTTTTGTCTTGTTTAAAAGCCTTCTCATCTCTATTTTTGTTGTTGGTTCTGTCCTTGGTTTAATTCCTGGGTTAATACTCTAGTCTTCCAAATATATCTGGTCTTTAGATTTTGAGACTCTAATGACTCAGAGATGCTCTCATTTTCATAATACCAGGAAAGACTACTGATTAGATCAATCACAACACCTTAGCCCAAGTGATACGGTCAGTAATACAATAACATTAAGCACAGCTTAGAAAATAAAAATTTGTGGTAGTTATTAATCTGTCACCTTTAACTGTGTGAATTAAGTAAAAATCGAGAACCAGCCCAAAACAGTGAATAAACTATTCAATATAGCAACTTTACCCTTCAGGATGGGGATTTAGAAGGAGGTGGGGAGTGAAGGATATATAGATAGGATAGAGAAAGTTTAGAAGTGAGGTCAGAGGACACAGGAAGATCACACAAACTCTAGAGAGCTGTTGAAGAGAAGAGGAGAAAGAACAAAATTTACTCAGTAACAGAACAAACTAACAGCAATAAGGAGGCTAGAGACTATAATCATTTCCTTTTAAAACTAATGGCAATTGAGAGAAGGAAAAAAAGATGCAAAGGAAAAGAAAGAAAATAAATTCGAATTAGGATAGGAACAGGATCAAAAGGGAGAGTAATGGAGATCTAGGTGGGAGAGAGAGAGATAAGAAGATAAGAAAAAGAAGATAAAAAAGGAAAACACTTGAGGAAGGAAAAAGATAAACAGTTTTTTAAATGATTGAAGGTAAGAGAAAAATATTACTTTGAAAATAAAAAATACAAATAGAAATAGAGGGCCTCCTTCAGTGTATGCCTCTGTTAACACAATAGACAGCGTGGGCAGGAGTGTGCAGGTCTGAGTTAGTCTCAGCAAACCAGCAGCTGTCCCCTGAGGTTCAGGCTGATTTTTGGCTGCAAGGTCCAAGTTGAGATCTCTGATCTCCTGCTGGGTTGAACTCTGCAAGTTTCCAGCTATCTTTCCCCTGAAGTTAGACCAGGTTCCGATGTGAGGTGCTGGTCCCCCCGACTTTCCAGCTATGGTGGTGTGCTGTGCCTTTATCGCAGATTTTCTCCACTTTTCCAGTGGACTCAATTTTCCTCTAGGATCCTCAGAGAGGCCCTCTTTCTCTTGTTTGCGGGGGTGCAGGGGGAACGAACACTGCTGTATTGACGCCCTACCGGAAGAAGTCTTTTTTATTTTATAGAAATGTTAGGGAAAAGCCTAGACTGAGTGATATTCTTGAAATACCTTGAAGGTGCACTCCTGAGATGAGTGGAGGTTCAGCCTGTGATGAGTATAGTGAGAACCCCACTTGGCTGATTCAGTGAGTGTGGTGCATCCTACATAGGTGCTGTGTTTGGCAAGAGTACCAGTGTTCTAGTTTTTATTTTTTCCTTTTTCTTTTTTTGGTACCGGGGACTAAACTCAGGACCTTGTGCTTGTGAGGCAGGCGGCAGCACCACTGAGCTAAATCCCATAACTCTGGATGCGTTGGTTTTTGTTTTACTCTCTGAGACACTGTATTTAGTGCTTGTGGTATGCTCAGTACTCTTGGGGCTAAGCCCTCACACTTTAGGGATGTAGTCTTTGCCCTTGCTGAGTTCATAGTTGAACTGGGGCGATGAAGCATACATGTGGGTGAAAGTCACAAGTGAAAACCACTCCTACAATTGCTGTAGAAGAACACGTTGCCAGGGTGCACATGGCTGAAGGGTCCACGGAGTGAGAAATGACGGTGGGAGATTAAGAACAAAGACAATGGTAAAGCTGGGCCCAGGTGGAAACCCCTTCTTCTGATGGGGTAGAAGGGCAGGCTGGCATCTGTAGCACCTTTATTTATAGTGGTGGAGATAAAGGAAGCACAGGGGGAGGTAAAGGGGCTGGTCTGTAACCAGAGCCAGGAGAGTAGCTAAGGTCTGCAGGTACGTCATGTTTGATGGTCTTCTGGGGAATGGGTGGGGAGGAGGGAAGTCCTCTTCTCAGCCAGTCCTCGCTCCACCATGCCCTTTTGTCAGCTGTTTCCCCCCCGAGGGCCCCTGCCTCGTCCGTCCAGTGCTCCCAACACGTATAGGACAAGATGGATTAGACTAAGAAGTGGAAGAAGCTAGTGGTTTTCAACTTCCATTTGCGGGAAAGAATGCGTACAATTTGGTGAAGAAAGAGGGGAAGAATGGGTTAAGCAGAGGCAGCATGATGCATTTTTTCAAGATCTTCCCAAGGGAAAGAAAAAGCTGAGACTTACTGGGGAGAAATCAGTGGTGAGTTTGGCCAAAGAGGCTCAGGGAAGCGAGAATGTCAGGAGAGGAAGAGAACTTCGGCTGGCAGTGAGGACCGTTGGAGGTTTCGGAGATCTGCTGTGACATGAAGGACTATTTATGAGGAGTACATCTTGCAGTGGATACATTTGGGAGCAAAGCCAGGTTCAGCTATTCAGATATCATTCATGCTAGTGTTTATTTAAGCTGATTTAACTTGTAAGAACTTAAATTTAACTTTCCCCTACGCAGTGTTATCTATTATATGCCATGTTTTTCTTTAAATGTATCCCCTTTCATTTAAAACATTTAAATGCAGCTTTACCCCAAGTAACAATAGTGCCTATGAAATCATATATATTCTATGCTTGTTCTGTTTTTTTTTCTAGCGTATGTTAAAAAATAAACCCATGGGTGTTGTAGAAAGGTTACATCAATGTCATCTAATGTTATCTTGTGTGTCATTAGTGAGTGGTTCACGTACGACATGTGGAAACACCCAAGGAGACTGTTATGGCTCTCTAGTTGTGACATGATGAAATTGAATAACTAGGGTTGACTCAGGCTGAATTTATTAGGTGCTCAGTGTGTTAAACTCCCTGTGCTGGAGAAAGTAACAATAAAAATTAGATGTAGTCTTTACTTTTCTTGGCTTTGGTGTAAAACAGGCGGAGAACAACGCCCCAACAAGAAAGTGAGAGGTCGGCTTCGTGAGTCCAATCTTAGCTATGTAAAGCTTTTATTTTTATTTTATTTTATTTATTAAGTTTAATGAATTGGCGCATTTTAGGTATCCATTGCGATCACACTCATTATGGAGAATTTGTACCTGTGCCTGATATACCTTGGTGCTTATTTTTTCCCATTTCCCTTCCCTCCTTTGAACCCCTCCGCCCCTCCCTATTTTCTGTAAAGCGTTTAAATATGCCAGTTGACATCAACTTTGTCAGCAGAGGAGCTGAATAGGTTTCCCGGATGGAACCAAGGCTCGGAAAGCTCTTTTCATATTCAGTTGCTTTGGCAAGACACCCTGTAATGCTTCGGGGAGTAAGAGCGTTACTGTGGTTTATGGAGTGATAAGCCAGAAACCAAAGGGTGAAGTGTGAAGCAGAGCGGGATAAGGACCACAGCGGAATGCACTGTGTGTGTGCTTAGGGACTGCAGGGGGAAGAGCTAGTCACAGCCACCTCTGGGGCCCAGGAAAGGCGGCCTAAAAGACCGAGCATTTCAGATGGACTTCGAAGGATGAGACGATGCAGGAGGGAGGTATCCAGCACAACAGAAGACGCAGACAAGGCATCAAAGTGGAAAATGGAGGCATTTCTATGGAAAAGAACAAGTCTCCAGTTTTTTTTTTAATGTGGAAAAGATATTTAATCATAAAATAGAATTTTTTTTTTTTTTTTT
>NW_022900933.1:28533796-28544342 GCF_012274545.1 Fukomys damarensis | reverse complement strand
AAACATAAAAGAGAATTTTTTTTTTTTTTTTTTTGGTGGAGAGATGAAGGTGGTAAGGAATGCTGGGTTCTTGTGGGCACTTTAAACACTAGGTTGAGCTTGGATTTATTTCCATAGGCAGTTAGGAGCCTTGGAAAGGTATGATACATTACAAGTTGCCAACGAAGAAGCAACAAGGAAAATGTAAATAATTTAAATCGGAGGGAGAGATGACTGTAAGCTGGGTGCTCACAGGAAGAAACTGCAACAATCTGCATGAGAAATAACAAGGCTGTGAAAAGTCACTAATGCGAGTGTGGGCTCGGAGTGGCCGTGGGGAGTGGAGGAGAAAGGTCTAAATGGTCAGTGCAGAGGACTGGGGACAAAGTGCCCCATGCATGGTGGAGTCCATCACTTCTCTAAGTTACCAGGAGGAGAGGCGTGTCACCGCCAAGGCACTGATTAGTGGGGAACATGTGACTGCAGTTTTAATACATGATGGCAGAGGAAGGGGAAGCAGTGTTCGCTGTGAAAGAGTCTTTGCAGTCGAGGCTATAGGTAACTCCTCTTATTTCATCCTTAAGTATACGCAAGGATAAATAGTTGTATAATTTCCTTGTGGACGTTCACGCCCGGGAGGCATGGAGGTTGAGGTGAAAACGGACAGTCTTGCTATTGACTTATACAAGGGTAACGTGGCCTGGGAACTGATCCACTGTGTTCAGTGAAAAGTGAGAATGTAGAATGCAAATGTGAGTGGCTCGTTTTTATCCATAACGTAGGTGTTTCCTCTTTAGTTTTCCCAGAGTGAGGCACATGAAAGGGTCTGGGGTTTGATGCTTCTGCAGCAGAGCAAAGAGGAGGGTGGTCCACTGGAAGTTTGCTCAGAGAAACTTCTACATGTCAGAATCTCCAGAACTCATCCCATTTTCATCTCTTCTTTGATTCGCGAGTTCTTGGTTTTATCTGTTTTCTATAATCCCTACCTCTATAGTAGCTAGGATGAAAAGCATTGATTTTAATTATGATGCACAGGGCAAAGCAACTCTTGGGAGCTGCTCTGGGCAGGAAGTGGAGGCTGAATTCTTCTAAGGGAAACTTCTTTGGGACCATGGTTCATTGGCTTTCATCCCCATCACTATGCAGGGATTGGCTGCATTCCAGAAAATGGCTGAAAGCCTGTAGCCGGTTCAGTGGTACAAAAGAAAGGAACGAGGGCTGGGGATTTAGCTCAGTGGCACTGCATCTGCCTTGCAAGTGCAAGGTCCTGAGTTTGATCCCCAGTATCTGGGGGGGGGGAGAAAGAGAGAGAAAGAAAAGAAAGGTGCATTATTAAGTGGATCTATTTTCCCACTTATCAAAGACACCAACACTGTCTCTTAGCTAATAGGAGTTCCAACTGGCTCTGAAGTTGCTAGCAGATGTTTGTGAAGCAGCACCTTATATTTTATGGTCTCAGATAGTGAGCATTTAAAAATAACATCTACCTGGAAACTGGCTATTAAGTAGACCCTGAAGTTATAGAATTAACTACTGAATCTAGGTCTCCAAACTAGTAGTAATGCACTGTCTGTACTGAAATGAATTTTAAATGGAAATTTGGTAAATGTTGAGTAATTAACTTCAATTTTTAGCATGATTTTCCTACTACATTAAAATTTTCTTTCTAGATGATAGAACTCCATATAGCTATCAGGAAATTCATTTATTCATTAATAATTTCATTAAATAAATATTTGTTTACTGGTGGCTAGGCTTTGAGTGAGACTGAGGGATAAAGGGCCATATATTTTTTTTTTTACTTCTTATGTTTCATTAAGAGAAAATTTCTACCATTCTACATTGATTATAAAATGCATTTTTATTACCTAACACTTCTGAAATCAGAATGTATCTGATTACCAATGAACTATTTTTTCCATGCTGCGTGAATAACGATGCACTCTGTAACTGGTGTTACTTTAGGTGTGATGGAGATATTCATACACTATTAGATCAGCACCATACTTTGACTAGTATAATGGCCCCATTTGGAACTCAGGATGAATGTTAAGCCTCAGATTTTAGGCATTACGACCGATCCAGGGGAACCAGGACTCAGATGCCTGCATGTCCAGGTCTTGGGGGCAGAATCACTTGGTGACTGAGGAGCCAATAGACTCAAGCTGCGTAGGCATGAAGAGCAGGCTGGAGAGAAATTCTAGATTGCTTCATTCTCTGCATCTTTTCTCCTTTTCTGGCCTGCTACATAAATTCACTGCAGTGTAACTCCGCTACATCAGAACAGAGCAGGAGGGTTGAGAAGCAACAGTAAGGGCTGCATCGTGGAACATGGGTACTCGCAGCAAGATAGGGTTAATTTGTGTACCCGAGGATGATAAAGTAAATAATGAGGGCGTGATGAGAGCAGCGGCATCCATGTAGCAAGTGTCCTGCTGTTACCCATTTCAAATGCACTGTATTTTAAATGATAATTCTTCCAGCCAGGTATTCACTGAGCACCATTCTTTTCCTGAAGTCTCAGGGGTGAAACTGGGGCTCAGAGAGGGTAAATGACTTGTCCAACACCACACAGCTTGTAGATAATAGGAATCAGGATTCAGGCTTTGGTCCACAGGGCATCAAAGTCTACTCCCCTTCCAATGTGCTGTACAATATCTCCAAATCTTAGGACACGCGTGGACTTTACATCCAGTCATGCAAGGTCTCAGACACTAAGTAAAGTCAGAGTATGAAGAGTTACATAAAATAGCCTCAGAATCTAAAATTAGGGCCACTGAATGAGATTCTACAGATGTCTTGAGATAACTTCACTGTGTGTTGTAGCCCAGATGCATGAACTGGACCAGACGGGGAGCAGGAAATACTCGGTAGGCCTCAGAAAGTAAGGCCTGGTAAGTTAAGTGCTGAGGTTAAGTGAAGTAAATCAGGCACATAAGCTTAAATATCACTTAAATATGTTTAAATATATGAGGATCTTAATATATAAATAAAATGCAAAAGAAAAGACAGACACTAGGAAAAAATGAGAGAGCAAAAGTTATTATCATCCAGCATGGATAATGTATCTAAAAGTGCACCTTGATTCAGTATAATTGTCTTATATGTTTTATATGTTTTTTGCCCTGCTAGTCTGGCTGTTAATTTGTCTTTATGATAAGTAACTTTATAAAATAAACAAAAGAATCTGATGTTGGCAAAAACAAAAATTTGAAAAGAGACGATGGAAGGGGGGATTGAGGTCAATTATGCACAGGTACCAGTTCCCCACAAAGAAGTAAGTAATCATTATACATGGCAACCACAAAATAAAAGTAAAAAATTAGGAAGAAACATTTTTTCCAAGATCAGGAAGCAAAATTATTAATATCCAAAAGGAGAAGGGAGGACAGTCTCTTAAAGTTGTGTGTTTAATGTAGGTGGGGAAAGAGAAAGTTGACAATGTTTCAGGTCAGGAATTGATCCTAACGGCAATACTTTGCAGCTGGGATTATTTCTCTGGAAACCCATGAGGATCTGTTATGCGCTTTTGTCCATGTGGCACTGTGTGAGGCCATTTGTATGTTTTGATTGAGACTTGGGCTTCACAGCATAAACACAGTCACTGGATGAACCAATGTATTTATTGTAGGCACCTGAGAATCTAACCCAAATGAGCTTCAGCCCAAAAGGGAACTGTTGATTCTCATAACTGAACAATCCAGGCAAAGCTCAGTGTAGGGCTCAGATAATGTACTCAGGCTGGAGCATTTCTTCATTTCTCTCTTGCATTGTTTAGTTCTTAGGTCTAAGTTACTTCCTGGAGCTTCTAAGATAGCTGCCTGTAGCTTTTGCTCATTCTTTTTCCAGATTTACATCCTCTTGGGAAGAGAAAATTATTTCTTCGAGGCTAAAACAAAAGTTTTGCAATAGAATCTACTTGTGCCCTATTGGCCTGCCGAGATTCCTGTGAATCCTTCAACCAATCATGATGACAGTAAGAGTTCAAACGTGCTGATTGGCTTGGTCTAGAAAATGCCCTTCACTTCTGGAGCCTAGAAGTGAAGCCCAGTGAAGCCCAATTCCGGGGCTGAGAGCTGGGCTGTAGTGGTTTCTTTATACAAAATTAGGGCAGTTGCCACACCATGGCATGGTCGTGGATACTGTAGGAATGATGGGAGGGAAGAGAGCAGATGAGAGTGGAAGCAGGGATACCATTTAGTTGTGGAACTCCAGGCAAAGAATTGTGGTGGTTTGGCCAAACAGAGTGGCAGTTGAGACAGAGAGGGGTGGACAGATTTTATTTTTATTTTAGAAATGGAATTCATAGGGTTTCCTGCTGGGATACATGTTAGGAGTGTTAAATGAATCCAGTTTGTGAACTAAGCAATGTGGGAGAGGATGATAGGATATTTTCTGAGGTGAAATGGGAAGGTTTTTTATTATTGTTATTATTATTTGTAAATAAGCTGCGCTGTTCTGGCCTTGTGGGATTATAAGAAGCCCGTCAGGTAACTGAGTGATAATTTCAAATGAGCAGTTGGAAATAGGAGCCTGGAATTCAGGGCTGGGAATGTCTACTCAGGGACACACGAATGTATAAAAAGAAGGGAACGATTGCAGCGATTTTTATTTTTTAGGTAGCTGGTTTATTAAATTGGCATCCACATTGAGAATGCAAACAGAAAATGGCTTTATTTGTCTTCAGTTGCCACCTTCACTGTTGCTGTGTTAGGCTAACCCTGGATGCCGTCCCAGAAGTATCTCATAGCTTTTTCAGGCACTTTTGAAACAACATCAAAGAAGATGGAAATAAGATTCTATTTAATTTTAATTTTTTACATATCAGAAGTCTAGTTCTATCAAACCATGATATCGCCCTCCCACCCAATTCAGTTGTTTCTTTTCCTGGGCACAGGCCCAGCCTGAGATGCTGTGGAGCAGCAGGGGAACAGGAGGCAGGGTCTACTCTTTTTCTCCTTTTGTCCAGACTCATGTCCTGTTTGCTTGTGCTTGGGGTCCCTGGAGTCAGGTGGCAGGGAGAGGCATGATTAGATGGCAGAGTGGATGTGCTTAGCCGGTGCTCCCTGTGGTTCTCCCCAGCTGTGGGTATCCTCTGTCTTGCAAGCATTCACTTTTTCAAGTTCTTGATGCCCATGTGTGAAGATTTCCAAAGCTTCCTGCTGCAGACGTGGACGATACCCTCTCTGGCTGGTTTCTTACCATCCCCATCTCCTTTGAGCTTCTGCTTTGACAGTGCCCTTGGTGTTTCTGCTCCAGTGGGTACACTTCTTGGGGGAGAGGCTTTATTGAGAGTTCTACCTTCGCTACCTTCCAACTCCATCCTAATGACTGCTGCACCCGTGAGACACCATAGGCATCTTTGTGGGGTTCGAGAGGAGGCTACTCCACTGCTGCTCTTTGTCTTCAACTTGCCATTGCAGGTCAAGCTCTGGGTTCCCAAAGGCTGTCTCATCACAAACCTCAGAAGGTACCTTCACAGTATTCTGGAGTCCTACAATTCATATGGAGCCCTAGTTCTTACCAGTCTCTCATGCTCTTGTGTAGAAGGCAGGCCTATCACACATGCAGTTCAGCAAGGACCCAGCTGGGATTCCATTACCCTGTTCGGCCAACTGCCGGGATCTCTCTGAGCAGGTCTCTTGCTGCCCCTTCTCTATCCACAGTGCCTCAGACACTGTGCTCCTGTGTCCTAAGACGTGTCTTTCCTGCAGTGAATTCTTTTGTAAGGATTGGAGATGGAGCAGGTGGTTCCTGACCCAGTGTGATCTCCTCTTAGCAAGTTCTGCATAGATTACTGTTCAGTGTTCAGTATTAGGGCCTCAGTGTGCACACCAAGCCACCAGCAAAAGACCCATTAAACACTGCATTGTGACAGAGAAACCTTTCGAATGAAAGCTGCAGGGACATCCAGTACATGAAGCAGGTAGACATGGTGTGCTGTGTGGGGTGCAGTGGGAACAAGGGACAGGATGCTTCAGGGTGTCTTCTGTGCGCAGTTTGAAAACCACTGTGCTTGGGAAGACCAACCATTTTGACATGACAAGGAGAATTTATCACAATTTATTCATAATTTTTTCTTATTCTTGAAAACAACAGCTTGTACAGGTTGCGTGGGAATGAAAATACTTCCAGTGTGGTCCATTTCCACCCATTGGGCCACCACGGCAGGCCTCTTTGCAGTGCCTAGTCCTGTCAGGTGAATACTTGCTTCCCTGCCTCCGGACGCTGAGCAGAATGATTCTGGGGAGTGCTGGGCTTCTGCACGGATATGCTGGGTCCAGATGCTGGTGGGTCCAGGAAAGGAGGGGCAGTTGTAGAGAGGCACCTCTGGAGTGTGTGATGGGCTGGTTGGGTGATGGAGGAGGTGCTGACACCCACCAGCTCCCCACCTGGATAGTGCTGCACGGGCGTGGGGGAAGCTGCTTGCACAGTAGGGTTTGGATTTGTATCCCCTTGGTTTCTCTTGAGACAGCTTCTCCCTTTCAGCCCTTTTGGTGACACCCCAGACCTTGCATTTTAGACATGTTTGAAGATGACTGTTAGAAAAGTAGTTCTTAATTTATGGCATACGGAGGGCTGACCAGACCCTCAGCTACCTTTCAGTGGGAATGATGAGGAATAAAAAGGAAGAGACAGAGAAAACTTTCGAGATACAAAGGGGCAGTACTGGGCGGAGACCTGCCTCTGGTGGACAGACTCAAGTAAAATTGCACAGACTTGAATACCACTCCATGGCTGTCCTACTTTTATCAGCCAGTGAGAAGCACAAGGGGAGGCATAGCATGAGTTTTGTGGAACAGTGACTATAGAGAATGGGCGTACAAAGATTAAATTAACGAGGAACCAGATTTTCTCGACACCCAAATGCATGTATAATGGCAACTGTCCTCCGCAGATGCTGTCTTGCCTCAGGATTGCTGGGTTACTGGCATTCTGCCCATAGCCAGGGGGCACGCAGCCTTCTGCATATTTCCCTGTTCCCCAGGCAAGATAACACCAACCTTGAGACTGTGAGATGGTCAGGGGTGAAGTTGGCCAGGTGAGCAGTGGTGAGAATGTGGAGAGCTCCAGGAAGGAGTCTGCGTGTTCTTGGAGTGTAGTGGGAATCCATCAGAGGGTTGCCAGCAGAACCTTAGAGGGATTAGATTCACAAGTTAGCTGTTTGGCTAGAGTAGGGGGCTGCTGTGAGATGTGTCAAAGCCCTGAGGGCACCTGAGGACACAATCCCATCATTCAGCACAGGCCCACAGTGAAGCTTTGCTGTGTAACATTGAATCAGCTTAGACACCACGCGTGTGCCACATGGCTTGCAAGGTTGCCCAGGATGTTTTGTCTTACTAACTCTTAGTAAGCTGATAAAAGCTACTATAAGTGCTTTGTTGGAAAATAAAACTGGGTTCCTACTTGGTAATATCTGCTCCACGTGTGTTCTTTTCTTTGGGAACCTCGCACGACTGGGCCTCCCTTCAGCCTAGCAGCCGCAGTATCTAGCTTACTGTTGGCAGAGCGGGTAATGGCTAGATGGGTGTGGCCGAAGTATGGGTGAAGAGAAGTGGTGGAAATCAGGATATATTTGGAAGGCAGAGTTTCCCGGGTTGGTTGTGGGTATTAATGCACAGTACAGTCGAAGACAACTCCAGGCCTTTTGTCTGGGCTCCTGGGCAAATGGTAGTACTGTTAATGAAGGCCCAGAAGTCTAGGAGAAGGGGCATAATTGGTGTGTGTGGTGTGTGTGCAAGCAAGAGTTCCCTTTAGGTCACATTCAATGTGAACTCTTGATTGGACACCTACATGGACTTGTTGAAAAGACAGCAAACTATAAGTGAAGTACAATGTCAGCAGTGTATACTTTGCTTTAGAAGGAGCATGCTTTTTCCTTTAAAAATTGTGGTAATCCAAATTATAATGTTGGGCCAAGTGTGGTGCTGCATGCCTGTAATCCCAGCACTGGGGAGCCTGAGACTACATAGTGAGTCTATGGTCAGCCTGAACTATACAGCAAGACCCTGTCCCAAAATACCAAAAAAAAAAAAAAAAGGGGGGGGTGGATAATGTTGGTGTCAGGGATGGAAGGGAGCAATTTTTATTCAGTTTTGAGTATATGCCAAGCACTGTGCCAGTTGCTTCATAGATATTATTTTTCATGAGGCACAAGACTAGGGAAGCATTTCTAGTGTGCAGTGTCAGATTACCCACTTTGGGGTCTGATTGTTAGGTTCAAATCCAGACCATTTCTCTTGTCCTTCAGTGGCCTGTTCTGGGCTTTCCTTGTTCCTTTTTAAAATGGGGCAATAAAAATACCTACTTCATGCAGTTATTTTGACATTTAAATGAGTTAGCACATGTAAAATACTTGGAATGGTGCCTGATATATGAATGGCAGTGATTTGAATGGCAGTGATTTGAATGTTACTGATAATGGCTCACCTCAGTGAATGAAAGAGTAAGTTGTGGTGTAACATGAGCTTTGCTCTAGAATCTTATTCCAATTAATCAGGCAGTGTATAAGATGCATCACTTTTGTTGTGGATTTTTGTCGCAATTCAGTTTTATGAGCAATTCCTCCATTACAACTTGCATTAAAGCCTGTTTGTTTCTGTTCCTATTGCTTAATGGCATAAGCAAGCATTTTCTTATGTTCAAAGATTCACTTTTAAGAATTCAGGCAGAACACAGAGGGATGGCTTATCTCTTCCTTACAGTATCTGGGGCTTCCCATGGGAGGATATGAAAGGTACAGGTGTTGATTAGGGGGTGGGGATGGGAATGAATCCACTGACGGCCATCTTGGCCTGTGTACCTGGTGGTACTCAGCTGGCCATCAGCTGAGGTCTCAGCTTGACTGTTGGCTGGAACATCTACATGTGAGCACTCCGTGGGGTTTCTACATGGGCTGGCATAGGCTTCCTCACAGCATGGCAGGCAGGCTCCATGATGGAATGTCCCAAGAGAACCAGAAGGAAGTGGCTCGCAGTCTCTTTTGCCTTAGCCCCAAGCCTGTCCAGATTCCAGAAGCGGTCGGTAGCATAAATTCCACATTCCCATAGGAGGATGGTTAAAGTCACGGTAGAAGAGCATGTCGGGTGAGAAATATGGTTGTGACCAGTTTTGAAAAATAGTTTGTCAGGCAGTTTAAGCATGAGGTCATTTATAAGGTTAATGGACTTAAAGGATCCAATATACTTTTCTACATTTTGGACATGCTCTGGAATCAGGGTCTCCTTTTACTTATTAAAAAAATGTGGGTATGCTTAACCTAAACTTTTAGTATTCAAGGATTGCCTCATTAGAGCTGACAAGCTTTCATTCATTTAGTGAACACTGATTGAATACAATCACTTGTAGAGTCTGGTGTGTGCATGGTTCTCTGCTAATTGCTGTGGCAGCAAGATTGAGATGCCAAAAGGAGTCAATGGGCTAAAAGGTGAGGGCAAATATAGTGGATTTTCAATTAAGCATTGTCTAGAGACACAGATGCTACTGACAATCCCTAATGGTAGTTAAGATAAAACTAGTCAAAACAAGACACAAAATGAGTTTAACACAAGCGTATTCAGTCAGCATTGCCTTTACTGTTTAGGACAACATTTCCTATTCATGATTACAGTTAGCAATTAATAAGTACTTAGTATGGCTTTTCAATATACTAAGTACCTGAGCAGTACTCTGTACTTAATTTGCAGTGTAAGCTTTATAGTACACATTTTGCAGGCGAGGGAGGGAGGGGTAGAGCTGTTAAAGCACATAGGCTGGCATCTGTCCCCTGGTCTTTGGAATTACAGTGCAGGCTCAAAGGGTCAGGGCTAGTTACCGGGGAGTTGAGATAGGAGTCCAGTCCTGAATTTTTTCTGTGGTGTCCTTTCCTCCAGATCCAATTTCCAACTGTGTTCCATAAATCTTCTGGGTACCAAGGGAGGTTGCATCACTGGTATGGGAGACGAGAGGGAAGGAAACCTTGTGTGACTCTGGACCTTACTCTGTCTTCCAACCAGGAAGCTTGTTCTGAGATAATATTATATTTGATATGTAGCACAGTGTATGTAGTATACAATATATGATATACACTGCATATTTAATAAATTATATTTGTGGATCCAAGAGTAGCATGGAACACCAAAAGCTGTCCAGACTTGGAATAAAACCCTTTGTCTAAATGGAATTTTATATCTACCTCTATAATTTCCACTTGATTTTTTTCCTCATTGAGTTTATTGGTACATTTTAGTTATACAGTACAGTTAAATTCATTTTTGGGATCTTGTACCTTTACATGACAGGATTTGGTTCTCATTTTTTCCCCTTGTCCCTGCCCTCCCTTCACCCCTCTCTCTCCACTTGATGTTTGAATTTTGTTCAATAGAATTAAAAGCTGAAACCTTTAGAATACTTGAAGGAAGGGTTTTGTCCTAAAAGTTTGAACACCTCTGCTTTGTTTCATCCTTCTTCTGGATATATTTAATTTAAAGATTTGATCTCTAAGAAGCATCTGAGTCATTGCTCTAAATTTCAGGCTCAAGATCTCTGCCACTAACTCCCATCATTTCTTTTCTCTCTTTCTTCCCCC
>NW_022900933.1:28484432-28533760 GCF_012274545.1 Fukomys damarensis | reverse complement strand
CCTCCTCCTCCTCCTCCGTCTGCTTCTCTCTACCCCCGCCCCCCCGTACTGGGGATTGGACCCAGGGCCTTGTACATGTGAGACAAGTACTCTACCCCTGAGCTACATCCCCAGCCCCTATCTAAAGTCTTTTGTACTAGCAAAATCTATATGTCCTTCTATTGTAACCTGTAAAGTGCCCATAAAAGTACAAATCTGTAAAATTAAATGTCATAAAGGAGGGAGAGTTTATTCCATTTTTTAAAAAATTCAGTTTCCTTTAGGTCATATGTCTGTTAGGATTTCCTGGCTATTTTTGTATGTAAACATGTTCTAGAAAGTGTAATCATATTATTGTGATCTTTGTTTTCAGTTTTCTGTGTTCACGTCGAGTTTGTTTGGTACAAAGTGACTCAATACTAACTTTAAATTGTAGTCACTCTTTTGTTTGGCAGACAGTGATGTTTGATAGATGCATTCCGCAGTTCTTCATTTGTGATAAAAAAGAATGTGAATTTTCTGGTGCAAGGACGCTTCTAGCTCATGCCCAAACAAACAACATAGAGCTGGAGCAGGCCTTAGAGTTACAAGTACCGTGTATGGCTTTGCATGTTGTGCTCTGGGAAGGTAGAGCTGCTATACCTGGCTGTGAAGGTCATGTACGGTGCGACTGTGAATGGTAGCTTGTGGAGCTGTGCTGTGACAGCAGTCGGAAGGTCATGGAGTTCAGCCTCAGGTGCTTCTTCAGCATAGGAGGGCTTGCTTGATACCATGCTTTACGATTATAAAACTAGGAAGATAATACGCATCTCAGTTTCCAAGCTAGTGCCTTTCTGTGCATATATTGCTTTTAGTTTAGGGCATTTCTTCTGGGATCTTTGGTGTATTCTCAGGAAGGAAAAAGTGGCTGGTTTGAGACAATGTGCAATTGTGGTGAAGTGGAGGACCCTGGGTTGGATGTAGTTACCCTATGTGCTAGTGCCTGGCTGATTTTGCTTGCTGATTTGTCCTGGGATAGTCCTCTGAGTTTGAAGTCTTTCACACTTTAGTTTTTGGACTTCGGGGTGCAGCCTGGCTACTTTTTTTTTGTTTGTTTGCAGTAAGGTAAGTATAGTCCTCATTGCCAAAGATTGAAATTTAGGGTTATTGAAGGATTTATTGGTACCATATTGAAACTTCAAGCTAAATTTGCAAATTAATATAAAATCATGGCTTGAACTGCTTTTTCAGGGAATTTTACTTTTGGGGTTGCTGAAGATTGGATCTAGGGCCTTTGCACTGAGTTACATCTGCAGTTTCTACCCCATTTATTTTTTATTTTGGGACCAGGTCTTTCTGAGTCACTAGATTGCCCAGGTTGGGCTCAAACTTGCAATGTTTGAGCCTCAGCCTCCCAGAGTTCTGGGATTACAAGGATGCCAATTCTTTTTTTTTTGCTAGCCAATTCTAGCTAATTTCTTTTTTTTTTTAATTCTCTAACTTGTTTTCATTTATATTTATTTTATTTATTTAAATTTATTGGTACATTCTAGGTAGACAGTATTTCTTTTTTTTAAATTTTAATTTTTGTTAGCACATATTTGTAGTACAGAATGATTATATTCATTGTGGGGATTTGGTACAAATAAACAATACATCTTAATTCTTTCCTCATTCCCACCCCACATATCTTGGCCAGAGAATTTTTTGTAACAACTTGAAGGTGGCAGGATATCTTGAGAGAGGATGAACTTTAGAGTTGTATGAACTCAGGTCTTTTATCCTGATCCTACCACTTGCCTTGGGCAACTTACTTATAGCTTCTGGTCAAGAAAATTAGACGAGATGATATCTAAAGTAAATAACCGATATCTAAGTAAATAATTATATTGTTGGTTTTCATATAATTATTTAACAACATAGTTCTCTTTTGATTATATTCACTCTTTTAAAGTATGCATTGAATACTCAATTAATGCAATTGACACAATTGGGACGCCAAAGAGCAGAGAGCAAAGTCTCTGCCCTCAGGACATCTAGTAGAGAAAGTGGTGGGGATGATGAGGACTCAGCAGTAAATCAGGAAATAATAATACAATTATTCCTGCTTGGCAAACATGCACACAGATATGGAGAGAGAGAGAGAGAGAGAGGGAGAGAGAGAGAGAGAGAGAGTGTGGGGCTGGGAGGATAAAGGGATAAAGGGAAGAGGAGAAGGGGAGGGGGTGGGGAGAAGGGAGAGAGAGGAGGATTGGCTGATGATTATGGAGGTGAGCAGGTCCCAGAACTTTCAGAGTGAAGCAGCAATGTGGAGACCAAGGAAAGTCAGTAGTTTAGTTCTAATCCAAGTCAGAATGCTCAAGAACCAAGAAACCCAATGGCATAATACCCACTGGAAGGCCAGCAGGCATCCATTAAGAGCTGTTGTTTTAGTTGAGTTTGATGGCAGTAAGTGGCCTTTCTCTACTGGGGAGAGAGTTCGACTTTCTTTTGTGCGGAGGCCTCCAGCTACAATGTGTGGGCCACTTAGGTGAAGGAGGGCAATCAGCTTTACTTGGTGATTTTTTTTTTATTGAGTTTATTGGTACATTCTAGGTATACAGTACAGTTACATTCATTACTGGGATCTTGTACCTTTACATGACAGGTCTTGGTTCTCATTTTTTCCCCTTGTCCCTGCCCTCCCTTCACCCCCTCCTCCCCTCCCCATTTACAAACACTTTATTTCCATCTTTTCATTTTCTCACATTTTTTTCTTTTCCCTTATTACTCCTTCCCCTACCCATCCCACCTTCCCTACATCTTTAGCCCTTTTCTTCCCATTTCACAAAGTCAGTTGTCTCATTAGGATCTTATGTACTAATACAGTTTATTCACACCAGAGAAACTATTCAGTACTTACACATGTGTGAGTTATTTTTTACTTGGTGATTTGAATGTTAATCCCACCCCAAATCAAGCACCTCCACAGAAACACCCACATTAATATTTGCTCACCTGCTATCAAGAAATCACACAATAACAAATGTTGGCGGGGTTGTGGGGAGAAAGGAACCCTCCTCCATTGTTGGTGGGAGTGCAGACTAGTGCAACCACTATAGAAATCAATATGGAGATACCTCAAAGAGCTTGGACTGGAGGTTCCATTTGACCCAGCCATCCCTCTGTTGGGTATCTTTCCAAGAGAACTAAAAGAATCATATCACAGAGAAGTATGTGCACCCATGTTTATAGCGGCACAGTTTGTAATAGCTAAATCTTGGAAACAACCTATTTGCCCATCCGTTGGAAACTGGATAAAGAAGTTGTGGTTTTTCTATAAAATGGAATATTACTCAGCCATAAAGAGCGAGAGAATAGATTCATTCATAGGAAAATGGATACATATTGAAGATATACTCCTAAGTGAAATAAATAAGTCCCACATGTGTAAATACCAAATAGTTTCCCTGGTGTGAATATTCTGCAACAATGCATAAGATTCTAATAAGATTACTGACATTTAGAAATGGGAGGAAAGGAGCTAAAGGTGTAGGGAAGGTGTGATACGTAGGGGAAGAACAAAAAGGGAAAAAAAAAAAATGTGAGAGAATGAAAAGATGAAAATAAAGTGTTTGTAGATGGGGAGGGGAGGAGGGGGTGAAGGGAGGGCAGAGGTAAGGGGAAAAAAATGAGAATCAAGACTTGCCATGTAAAGGTACATGATCCCAACAATGAATGTAACTGTACTGTATCCCTAAATGTACTAATAAACTCAATAAAAAAAAAATATTTGCTCAGGTGTCTGGGCATCCTCTGACCCAGTCAAGTTGACATAAAGTCGATCAGGCTATTTAGAGTGGTTTGACAAGACTTCTCTAAGGCAGTGACATTTAAACCAAGATCCAAAAGGTGGGAAGGATCCAGTCATGGGAAGATTGGAGAGGGGCCTTCCAAAAAGAAGGGAATGTAAATGCAATGAAGGTCCAGAATGCAGAGGGTGAGGATTGTGAGATGTAATTAGAAAGGTGCCCAGGGGCCCTGTTTCAGGCTTTGGAAGCCATGATGAGGGGCATACATTTCATTCTAGATGCCATGGTTGAAGGCACGGACAGGTTTGAGCAGCCAGGGCTGTGAGCTGACTTAGGTTTTGAAAAGATTTATTCTGACTAGTGTGTGGAGAATGATGGAGGAGTGGGTGAGAGTGGAAGGGAGGAGGCTTGGCAGAAGCCTAGGAGAGAGACAATAGCCTGGACTCTGGGCAGGGTAGGGAGAGTGAGGGCAGTGGGCTGTGTCTGGATCCATTTTGGAGATGGAAATGACAGAATACTCAGCGAGGAGGTCAGAGAGGAGACAAGACAGGGAGCTGCCTCTCAGGATCTGGCCTCATTGGCTTAAGCAGTGGGTGTTAATGTCATTCTGGGAGATGAGTCATCTCTTTTGGTGAGGTTGGTCATCAAGCACAACTTAAACTCTGTAAATCTGGGATACAACTCAGATATCCAAGTGTGTGGCTGGAGATCTGGAAGTCATTAGCAAGTGGGTGATATTACTTTTGGCCTAGAATACATTACTGTGCGAGGGAATATAAAGCCAAAGGGATTCAGAAATGCACCCGCAACACTCCATTATTTAGGTAGAAGACGAGGGAACTGCTGAGCAAACTTTAAAGGCTGAACTAGAGAGAGTTGAGGGACGTCTAGAAGGTATGATGTCACATAGGTGGTAAGTAGGAGCATTTTAAGAAGAAACAAGGTCTTATGGATGCTGCTAACAGAGCACCAGATATGCCCATGATGGTGGCCCCTGGACTTGGGAGTGTGGAGGTCATGGAGATGCTGGACAGAGAGGTTTTGTTGGAATGACAGGGTTGGAAGCTTTGTGTTTTTATACAGCTTTAGGGCTGGCATCATCCTATGTTTTAGTCTGTTATCTGTTGCTGTAACAGAATACCACAGACCAGGTAACTTATAAAGAAAAGAAATCTATTTTTCATAGTTCTGGGGTATGAGAAGTCCAGAGTTCAAAATCTTGGCATCTGGTGAGGGTTTTCATTGTGTCATCTCATAGTGGAAGGTGAGAGGAAGAGGTGGGGGGGCAGAGAAAAAGAGAAAGAGAGAGAGAGAGGAAGTTTAGCTTATCTGTTTCTGATTGCTCCTCATGTATTATGAGAGTTGGTTAAAATCCTCTCTGTTGCTCTCTCCCTCTCCTTCTGCATATATATATTATACGTAGCACAAAACAGACGTGGATAACAGAATTAATGTTTATAGCATATAGCAGTGTGTTATCTACTAATTAAAGCAATTACTATGGTATTATGCTTTCATTAGTTAATGGAAGAGACACATTCACTCTGGAGGATTTATTTACTCATATTGCAGTACTAAATTATAATAACCTAAAAATGTTCGTTTAATTTAAATATTCAAGTTAGGCCGAATTTGCTTTTAGCACAAACTCACTCTTACAGTCAACCCACTCCCATGAGAGTGAGGGTAATCCATTCTCAAGGGAAGAGCTCTCAGGACCTAATAAGGATCTTTCTTAGTGCTGGGGACGGAATTTTCCCCAGGGCCTCACACATGGTGTGCATTCACCTTACGACTGAAACACAGCCCCGGCACTCTCCCCGCCCCATCTTGCAGGCCTCACTTCTCACCATTGCTGAATTCTTGCACTGGAGATACATTTCCCACATTTACTTTAAGGGCCACATTCAAAGCATAGCACCCAGTTTAGTACTTCATTCCAGTTTGGCTGGTTTGGTAAGGTGTTTGGTGGTTGTGGTGCTTCTGTCTAATTTGGAATTGGCAGATGCAATACAAGATACCCAGTTAAGTTTGAATTTCAGAAAAACATCTTGGATAAGTATGT
Organism: Fukomys damarensis; assembly: GCF_012274545.1. Lineage (NCBI taxonomy): Eukaryota > Metazoa > Chordata > Mammalia > Rodentia > Bathyergidae > Fukomys > Fukomys damarensis. The sequence continues at coordinate 28,527,946 of NW_022900933.1, read as the reverse complement.
CCCATGAAATATTTGGGACATACTTATATTTAAGAAATGTTTTTTATCTGAAATTTATATTTAGCCAGGTGTCCTGTATTCTTGCTTGCTCAATCTTATAGCCCAAGTTGAACTAGTTAAAATGATGAATTTTGTGTTTTGTGAGTTTCAACCTCCTGTTACCCATATCAGGCTTCTCTGCCTAAATAGGATATCATCTGGAAAGTTGCATACGATCTCCTTCTGGGTTTAGACCCTAGGGCCAAGGAGAAAAGCTAGCCCTTGGTGGAAATTCCTTCTGGTGGGAGTTATTGTGACAACTAAATCCTCTTAGCACACCTCATTGAGTCCTGAGCACCTAGTAGACCGTCATAAAATGTTAGTGTGATAGGAACTGCATTATTTATTGAGGAAAAATTAGGCAATATTCATATGGGAATGAAAAGAAGCTACCACTGCACCTGTGGCACAACTTAGCAAAGGTGTAGTTAGTACTCATGGGTCTCAAGTATTTACTCCATGTGCCTGTGATGCAAATGGTTTTGCTGAGTTTGGCATCTCTCAGTCATGGCAGCTAAAGTACAGTGACTTCTGAGGGACTACTAAAAATCTTTGAATGATAGGGAATTCTTGAAATTACCCACAAATTCCAAGACAGCCAGACTGAATAATGTACTATTTTAATTGCTCATACCATTTGCTCTGCATTTCTTTCTCCTCCTTTCTAGGAGGTGTAGGAGATGTAACCACAAGACTATTTCTGTGACCTTTTCAGAAGCAATTTCAGGGAAATTAAGTATGGGTTAAATGCAAAGTGTATGATGAATTGAATATCAGCTAGGAATTTCTGTGAAAATTACATTCCTTGACTGAAATCTGAAAATCTAAAAGTTAGATTTTACTGTCTGTAAAAGTGGATTTTTTTTTCTTGTGGTTTTCTCCCAAGAGTTGCTGTTTCCAAGGATCATGCATTAATGGTTAACATCCATTTCCACTGCAAGTTGAATTTAGTTCCTTCATCCTCTTCCAACTGACTTGATTCTACTTTGTGCCAGCAGTCAGTATCTGTGTTAGGTTTTCAAATAGTGTGGCATGGTTCTTTTTTTTGAAGGAAATATGTTTACAATAGCTGCTTAATTTTGACTAACTCAATATATAGAAATTTTGCCTAGGTAACATATTGAGTCTGGGGGTGGGGTCTAGAAGGGGCCCCTTCTCATAGTGAGGGATTTCGTTCTTGAAAACATTGCTGGAGCAAACTTCTGTGCACCCTTGCTTTACAACCTGCTACTTGGAGAGCACCTTGAGGACCAGCACTGCAGCTTGGCAGACTTCCATATGACTCATGTGAGAATGTGCTTGCCCTTTGTGTTTGTTGGATGCCTTCTTCTAGATTTTTGAGTCCTATGTGGAGGTGGAGGTGAAGGTACTGCTCCATTCCTAGACCCAGTTCATCCTTTCTTTTCCCTCCTTTAGCTTCTGGACAACAGGCATTCTGCTCAGCACTTTTGTGTCCTCTGGTGCTTGAAGCATAATAGGCACTCAACAACATTTGTTGAGTTCCTCTGGAGGACTTTAATTGTGTGCTTATTATATTCTGTGTACTTGGACTGGACTATGAAAGACCCAGACAGAGATGAAAGGGTCCATCTTCAAGAGGCATCTTTAGGAATTTACCCTCTGGCAGGAGGAACTGCCAGTGAGAAAGGATATGCTGGGATGGAGTGAGGTGTTGGTCTAGCTGGCAGGTTCAGCCTATGTGCAGAATATTCTCCAGGAGGCTGGTTCAGCCCTAAGATTCGCAGGGCAGCTGTGACTCTTGCCTTCATCAGACTCCATTTTAACCCTCAAGCCTAGGTGTGGATGGAAATACACTGAGCTGTCTTATTGAAGACACTTCCTCAAACTTTTAGCAAATCTGTGGATTCCTTGAAGACTTCACTAATCAGAGTGACTAATATTTCGAGACACTTTTCCGTCTTCAGATGAATGGATTTGTACATATTCTACGCCACTGCCTCCCCAGCCTCGTGAATGATAAAGTGGGTATCATTTTCCCCTTTAAGTTTCTCTCTTCCTCCATCCCACGCCCACTTCCAGCCTCTTCAAGCTGCATTTGCAGTAAATCAGGAAATGTGCTGATGCCAGCAGCACTGATATGCATTCAGAGAAGCCTCTTTGGACGAAATTACTCAGAGGGTGATGCTGAGATGCAAAGATGTTTTGTACAGTATTGTGTAGAAACTGTCTTTTCTCTTTGACGGATCTTGTTTATGTTTGTGACTTAGTAGGCACATTGAGGGAAGAGCCATCTAAAGTTTTTTTTTTTTTTCCGTCTAAGTTTTTATTTTTCTTTCTTTTTTTTCCTAGGAGGTTTTAGTGGCTATAAGATGAGCCAGGAGCACTCATCAGATGTGTTGGCAGAGTTAGCTGAGCTGCTTACAAAGCAGAATGCACAGGGCATCTAGACTTCATCTCAGTGACCCCCAAACAAGGGCGATAGGGAAGTCATGGCTCATTCTACGTAAATGGATTTTTCTTAAACATATATAGCTATAAACAAAAGCCCATTGTAGATACATCCAGAAAGCTCTGTTGAAATGCTTTCTGCAGGAAATCCTTTTGGAAAGTAAGTATCTATCTTGCAGAGTGGGATTTCTGTGTGTGGTTTTGGGTTTGTCTGTTGTGAGGGCCACCTCAGTGTCTTCATGACATTTACCATGCAGGCTGGCTCTGAGCAGGGAACTATGGCAGGACCTCTGTGGGACACAAGGGCTAACTGAAGAAGAAATTATGAGTATGGTGTGACAGTAATCCCTGAGGTTGTTTGATTTCTCTAGCAGTGTCTAGAGGACCGACTGTGATCTAAAGCAAAAAGAGGGTGATTTCCAGGTAGCTTCAGAAAAAGTAAAAGAGGAAATGGGGTCAATTTGTCAGTAGAAAGGAAGCATTGAACCCATAGCACAGGGTCCACGCTGGGTACAGAGGAGGAGGAGAACACAGGGAGGGCACTATAGAAGGCAGACAGCTGAAGCGGGATGTGACATGAGAGTAACTGGGGAGAGAGCCAGAAGGATAGGATATACAAGTCAGCTTCTTAGCCAGATTTGGCTGCTATAACAAAATGCCACAAGCTGATGTCTTTGAAACAGCAGAAGTTCATTTCTCTTGGTTCTGGAGGCTGAAAAGTCTGAGATCAAGGCAGATTTAGTTGCTGGTGAGGGCTTATTTTCTGGTTTAAAGAGGGCTGTCTTCTTACTGCATCTTCATGTGGTAGCATGGCTGAGATGTCATCCAGGCCCTCTTCTATAAGAACATTAATTTCCTCACAAGGACTTTAGTTACATGACCTATTCACTTCCCAGGGTACCTCCTCCTTATGCCCTCACACGAGTGATTAGTGTCCAGTGTGCTGAGGGGAATACAACACGCCAACCATAGCAGCCATAGATTCCTTTTTGGAGACAGGGACTATGTCAGTTCACTTTCCCACTTCTCAGACAAAATACCTACTGCTTGTAACTTTAAGGAAGAGAGGTTTCTTTTGGTTCATAGTTTCAGAGATTTCAGTGCATAGTTGGCTGACTCCAAGGGGCAGAAACACCGTGGCGGAAAGATGTGGCAGAGGAAAGCTGCTCAAGTCATCACATCTGGGAAGCAGAGGGCAGGGGAAGAACCCAAGAGGAAGGGGCCAGGGACCAGAGATTGTCCCCAAGGTCATGCCGTGTGACTCAACCAGACTCACCCAGAAATGTGCTTTACTAATCTCGTACGAGTCTCTCATGTCAGTTAAGTTGTAAGTAAGTTAAGATTAACCATCACAGGGACATTTCTGGTGATGATGAAGTCAAGGACATAGCCACAGGCGAGGCAAGTATAGTGGATGTTGGCACCACTGAGACCTCTCAGATGTGCTTCACCCTCTGCACCTGCAGTCTGTGGGCATCTCTCTTTCTGGCTTGCATCTCCGACCTTCTTCAGAAGACTTTTCTTAGTCCACCACAACCTCTTTTCAGGATGCCTCTAGAAGTTTACATTCCTCAGGGTTTTCCTGTAACCAGTGACTGGCTGGTTGAAGTATGTGAGACTAGCTTGTTTGCCTCAAAGTGGGACCAACTCTCCAACAGAATTTAGGCTTTAGAGTTTCCTATGGGCTCAGGCAGAGACTCAGACTTGATTGGAATTGGTCCTTCATTTGGCTTCTTTACTTTCATTGCTTTCCCCAACCCCTTATGGGTTTCTTCTAAATTGGTCACTTGGAATAGTCACTTGCAATAAAACATAAGCCGATCTCCTTCTGGGGAAGCCAACCCAAGTCAAGGTTGTAATGGAATGAAAATGATGGTGATGCTGAGGAATTTGAGGAAATGGTAGGCTCAGGGGTTGGGTGATTGACTATGGAATGCTACAGTCATTCAGGAGGAAACCCAGACCTGGATGAAAGTCTTTAGGGAATTAGAGAGATTGGTGGTCACAAGGAAGAGTAGAAGGGGCAGAGCTAGAGGGCTTTGACTCTCAAAGAAGCAGGGGTGTTGCCACAAGCATGTGCAGTACCAGTTTTCTGGGGCAGTGACCCTGACACGTGGGTGAGGAAAATCGAAAAGCTTGTAAGTAAGAGCCACACTTCTTTAGGGAAAGCCCAAGTGTAAGGGCAATGGTACAGGAAGGAGCCTTGAGAGGCCAAGGAAGCGAAGGTCTTTATATATATATTTTTGCTTTTGCTTTCTACTGTGGATCCGTAAGGAGAATCAGTGAGAGTGGTACAACTGATCTTTTTGTTCGTGATCACCATACTTTGGGAAGTTTGTGGGGCAAGAGGGTGGCGTGTGGAAGGCGAGGAGATCTGGGGAAGTGAGTGGTCCCTGAGCGCTTGGATACTGGAGGTCATGCAAGGGGTTGTGGGGTAACTGGGGGATTTTAAGCAGGAGCAAGGTGAGATTTTAGAAGGTCTCCTGGCTGCCATGTGAAGCCTGGCGGGGTGGGGATCCCTGCAGGAGCCCAGTGAGGAACAGTAACAACTTTCCAAAAGACCTGGGAAAGGCAAACTTCTATCTTGACGGAACGACCCTGCCAATAGGATTTACGATTGGATTTAAGATACTTGGCCCCAGGGGGAAGGAGATATTTTGGGAACTGCAACTGCTTATATTATTTTTAATCCCAAAGGGAGGGGGAAAAAAAAGATCTTTCCCTCTAAAATTCTCTAGTTAAATTGTAGAGGAAAAAACTTAGGGGAGGAGGTAAAATGTGTTATCAGGAAGCATTTTGCAACAAAACAGAGCCCCAGTGATGTCTGTACCCCAGAATCTTGACTGGAGATCGGGACAAATGAGCCCATCTGTCAGCATGGCAGTCTTGGGGCTGCTGGGAGATGTGGGAGGTAGGCAGCCCGGGGTCTGGAAAGGTCCAGGAGGAAGTGCCCCTGCTGTTCTGACCAGCTCTGCACACACAGGAGGAGCCTGGTCCTGGGTTCTTTGTGCCTGGGGTGGGGTGGGGAGGTTTATTTCACCAGAAAAACAAAGCTATCCCACCTGTTATGAGGAGCAACCTGTCATGTCCAGAAGTTCTTCAAGAGGAGTTTCTGGTAGCCAGAAAGAATGTAATGAACGCAGCAAAATGATACTATATGGCAGAAATTAATTCGTCAAGCTCACTGGAAACTTCTGGGAGACAGGTTTTATCAGTGGTGTTGGACACAGAGACTGGGATGGTAGGGACCCCTACTGTCTCTGCTGCCCAGGAAGCCACACGCAGGTTCTTTTTCCTCTCTATTCTTTCTGGTTTTCCTTTGTGCATGCTCCCCATCGTCCTTCATGGTCCCTTCAGTGTTGTTCCCTTGAGTATTGTCTTTTGCTCTTCTCATTTTCTGGCTCCCTCCGGACATTCCATTCAGTCCTCTGGCTTAAATAGAATGTAAATACTGATGGCTTTCAGATGAGGAATCCAGCTATTTCCCTGCCCTGAGTTTCAGCCCATTGTACCTGGAGTCTGCTGCAGAGCACCCTGGATGTGCCACAGGACTATAAACCCACGTCTCCTGCATTTTCTGTCTTGGAGAACACTATGCCCTTGCAAGACAGACACCTGCGAGGCAGCCCAGACTTTCTCTCTGCAACAGTTTTTATTGTTCATTGATCACGGAGACCCGCAGATTTTACTTTTTCTTTCAGTACTGGGGATCAAACCCAGGACCTTCAGACTGATCTATATCCCCAGCACTTGTTATTTTTTATTTTGAGGCAGGATTTCCCTGTGTTGCCCCGGCTGGGCTCGAACTTGTGATCCTCCTGCCTCAGCCTTCCAGGGTACTGAGAAGACAGGTGATTTTACTTTCTTACCACCTTTTGTCTCTGACCCCTCTTTTTCGTTTCTTCTGAGATTGCTTGAGTTGAGGCCCTCATAATTTATTCCAGTAAATTCTTACCACAATCCCTTCTGATGATGTCTCACCAGTCTGTCTTTGGCACTGCTGCCAGGGTCAGCCTGCTAAACCCAAATCAGATTCCACGGCTCTTTTGTTGACCTTGATGACTTCTTCCGCCCATTAATAAGACTTCCAAATGCACCATACTTTCCACTGCCTGCATCTCTGGCTTTACTAGCATAGCAGGCTTCAAACCTAGTCATGACCCACAGACCTGGGGTAATTGTCTGTGTACTTGTTGCCTGCTTTCTTCTGCCTTCCTTTCTGCCTCCCCTTACCCTCTGGCAGATATCTAATCTTTCTTTTCACTGGGCATCCTTCTTTTTCTGGTTTCCTCCTTGGTGGAATCGACTGCTTCTTCTGCATGCCATTTCACCACGGCTCTGTGCAGCATGGCATTTGCACATCATTGCACTTGTGTGCATATCACATGGTCCTTGCCAACTCCTAATGACAGCGCCATCTCAGGCTGGCTGTGTACTTGCTCATAAGTAGGCATTGAGCAACATGCCTGACCTTATTGTGTTGAATCTTCCCAACTGTGCTGCTACTTCTGTACCTTTCCAGGTAAGTGGGACGGAAGCCCCAAGACAGACTCTTGTTCTCTGCCTTGCCCAGTGTTTTCTGGAAAGGGCTGCAAAGAATCTTAAGCCTGTGGAAGGGACAGATTGGATGACCACTGAAGCCCTCACCCTTCCCTGCTGTCCCCTATTTTAAGTGCCTCATTCCCTGGACCCCTTGTGGTAAAGAAGAGCCCTGACTTTGACCTATGCTTTAGAATTGTAAGAAGAAATGTTGGTGAAGATCACGAGAGACCATTTGCTTACCAGTCCTGAGCCCCAAGTGAACCTGCTCCTTTGTTCTCTCCCAAGTTGGGGTGTGCAGTGGTGGGGCAGGGCAAGGAAAGCCCTTCATTTTTTGGTGTCCTCAAACCCAAGTCAATGCACTTCAGCCCTATTCAAAAGGACCCAAGAAGGCAGACTAGAGGGGCATTTTGCTTTTCATGTATCAAGGAGGTGACTTACCAATAGGAATTTATGATACCCAACAGGTATTTTGGATGTGTGAATAAAAGAGAACCTTCTATCATGAGAACAGGAAATATCAACAGAAATGAGTGTTTGGAGCACAGTGAATTGAATTATTTCTGCTCTGCTGCCTTTCTGATTCTCTCTAGCAATTACACAGCACACCATGAAGCACTCTCCTTGCAATGTTTGCTTTTTGAGAACTTGAACACCTTGACTCTGGGTGTTCTTATCTGGCAAAAGTACAGTAGTAGAAGGGCTCCCTATATCTGCCAGCAGTGGCAGGGAACCAGTGGCATGCATGATGCAGGGGGCTGTTTGTTATTGAAAGCTCTAAAATGTTCACCATCATAGGCTAATTGCAGTTAAACTTGCTTTAGGGGAGGCATGTGAACTTGATATCATAAATGCTTACCCAAGGCAAATTTATAGATGTTTGAATGGAGAAATTCAGAAATGGAACAAACCCTAATGAGGACCTTTCTAGTTGAAGGCACTCTAGTAAGAAACATAGAAGAGGGCTATGTGATTATTCTGGAGACTGGGTGATCAGGGAGGATCTTGGCTGTGGTAATACATGAGGTGTCAAAACAGTCGAGTCAGGGAGAAAGGAATCTGGGAATCAAGCCCTTTTTCTGGGCTAGCCAAGAAGGCTGCATTTGTGGGAGGCCTGGATTTGATTGGGGCAAAGGTTGCTTGTAGGGGTGGGGCCTTGGGCGAGGCCCAGAGATAGGCAGGTGCCACGTCCTAGAAGGGAGAGTCTTGGAGCAAGCCACAGAGCCTGCACTGTACCCTGGATCCTGGTTCCTCTGAGTTTGGAAGCCCCCGGCTGATGTGATCAGATTTACACCGAGAGAGCTTCAGGTGGCTGGGATGTGCAGGATGGATTCTAGCAGCCCAGGACTGGAAGCAGTGGCTGTGATTCAGGTGAGAAGATGAGGGTCTCGAAGAGAAAGGAGGAGACAGATGCGAGACAGAGGCAGCCTGTTCTTATTGTCTTTTCCCCCTTCAACCTGTTCTTGTCTTCTTGGCTCTCTAGGGTCATGGTCACTTCAAGGACCTTGGTCCCTTCCAATCTGGAAGCAAAGGCTGGAGTTTGCAGCAGGGCTCAGGCCAGAGTGATGGCCAAAGGTAGAGGCTCCCCTGGGTGGCTCTCAGGAACAGGGCTCACTCAGCCTCTCAAGACTGAGGCTTATTGCTACTCTTGCAGGGACTATTTCGATCACCCTTAAGGGACAGGCCTGTCACGGAAACAGGAAAAGCAGACTTGGGTTCACACAAGGCTCTGCTCTAACAACTGCAGACAGGTGTTTGCTTCTGTCCCTCCCGCCCCTTTCTGACACCCTCCTTTCCTGAGCCTGATTAATGTCCACTCATGCCTTGGCTTGAAGCCTCGTGGGGACCCCAGGCGAGATTTAAATTGGGGGCTCTTAGGAGGTTCTGGGAGATCCATGCAGGTGGCTCTGGAAGGACTCCAGACCTGGCTGGGGTGGAGGTGAGGGGAAGAGGTGAGAAGAGTTGTTCTTTGCCTCCTGCCAGTGCACCTGTGACCACAGCTGTACTTTGCCTGGGTCAACAGGCAGAGACCTGTTGCTGTGTGACAGTGGCACTTGTGAGGTGGCTGCAGCTCAGGTTTCTAAGAGACCCCGAGTCCTTTGAGTGCCATTTGTTTCGAATGGTGTGGAGTGGAGACCCTCAGGTTGGGTGTCTACAGAGTCTAGCATCACACCGCTGCTTATCAGTTTGTGAAAGGACACTGAAGGTCACCTTGCCTGTCAGGGGGAGAAGATAATGATCACCACACTCCATAGAAAAAATTTCCAAGTTAAAACAGGTTCACAAAAATCTTTGTCTATTGTCCCACTAACTCTGAAGGCAGGGATCTGTCCTATTCATTTACATGTTCCCAGTGCCAAACATGGCTCCAGACAAACTCAAATGTTTGTTGACTGAATGCATGAATGAATGGTGCAGTAAAATCTATGGGGTATGGGGAACGTGAATAAAATAAAATTACTAAGGGTTTGTTCAGTCATGAAAAAACCCTAATGTCTACCTATATCCTCATATGTACCCACAATGAGGTAAAAATGAAATGTGCAGCATTTTACAATGAGCATTAACTAAAGAATATCATCTTGCATTTCCTTTCTTACCAACTCTCTGCAGCCCTTTTTCTTCATGCATTTCTGTTGGTGTCGTGAAGCAGGTTAGGCCCTTGCTTTATATGGCCTGTCCATTATTGATACATTCTACGGGAAAGAATTCCATCACCCCTGGGAAACTGTAGCAGTTGATCTCATAGATTGGAAATATTTTTATGCATGACTCAAACAAGTGCCTTTCTTATTTGGGGTAGAAGGACCCTTCCACTTGAAATTACTTTGTTTCCGATGGCCCTGTTGCTGTGCCCCACGAGGGAACGGACTTTGGAGTCAGACTATGCTAGTTTTATTCCTGACTCTACTGCTTTCTGGGTGGTTGCCTTCAGCTTGGCCATTTGACCTGTGTGGGACTCGGTTCCTTTACCCATGTTGCGCCCTCTGTAGTGGCCGTGAACAGATCTTGCTGACCTCCCTTTGCGGGGAGTACATGTGACCAGGAGCTGCGGTAGCCACTGGGGTACCCAGCACTGCAGGTGCATTTTCCACAGGCTGCTCCAGCTACAAACTGAGCGTGTGAGGATGTCATCACGGGTCGTTGCTGGGAGACACAGGACTCCTCAGATAGCTGACTTTCGCAACCTTGCTGAACCTTCCTGAGACTGTAGGTCTCATCCTTCTTTCTTTTACCTCATGGGGGCAGACTGATGGCTGTCCTGATGGAGTCTCCTGACTCCCTCTCATTTCCTCTCATGCATTCATTTCCTCTAAAAAGACCACTGTGCATCTGATCCTTTCTTGTCATCTGCTCCTGGGAGGACATGGATGCACACAGTGTGATAGTTCCTCGTAGTGTGGTCCAAATGTAGTGATGTGAGCACAGTGTTGATCACAGTGACAGCCACGGGCCAGTGCCCAGCATGGAGTAGGGGGTCCCATCACCTTCACTGCCATCACTGCCGTCACCACTACGGTCATCTGCCCACTTTTGCTTCCTTGTTTGTACCAGACATGGAGACCCACAGTAGCTCATCATAGGCAATTCTGTATTAGAGTGAAAACAACTCTGGTTTCCAGGGGGAAGAAATGGATGGATTAGAACACCTTTTGGAAATTTATCCAATTTAAGGAAGGAGCACAATCCAAGTCCTTTTCCAGGTGTCAAAATGTGCAGTTATATTTTCTACAGCAGCCAACTCCAGCTTTGGCAAGTACCCAAGGGGTTTTGGTATCCCTGAGATTCCTGCCAGGACTCCTGAAATCAATAAATACTTCCCAATCAGTAAGCCAGGGCAGCTCAATTGTGGTTCCTGAGAACTTTGTGGAGGTTAAGAGAAGTGGCTGTTATTGTTCACATTTCACAGATAAGCAAGCAGAGAAGTCAAGGTCACCAGTCACTGATGGGTTTGGGACTGAACTCTGGTTTCTGCCCCGTTGCTTTGGAGTCTCTAGGCGTTGTGGATTCTGTTCAAATCCTGTTCCCTGGGACAGTCTCAGCAAACTGGTATCAGGAACTGGCTCAGAAAGACCTTTCTCCAGCCCAATTCTGCACAGCCTCAAGGATGCTGGAAGGTCTGGAACTGTGCATGACTCAGGTCAGTGACAGAGACTCCACTCCAGCTGGCTTCTGTGCTCAGGCCCTCAGTGGCCATTGGACAAGGTGACCTGGAGAGGTGGTGTGTGTTCATTAAGTACATGGTCACATCCCTGAGGTGGAGGAGCTGTGCCCCATGCCCACAGTGGCACAGCCTTTATGTGCATCCATTGTTGGCTAAATGCCTGTCGTGTAGGTGGTGGTGATTCTCACAGGCCATCTCTGTGAGGTCTGTAGGAATGAGCAGCAACAACAGAAAATGAACATTGCCAGAAATTATGCCAAGAAGTGGAGATCCAGGGATGACAGATGAGCTTTCTGACTCTGAAAAGTGCACAGACCAGTGGAGAAGACAGGCAGGCTGAGTGTGCCTGGCAGAGGCTGGGGGACATCATGGAGGAGGCAGCTGTGAGCCGAGCCCGAGGATGTGGGAGGTTGATAGGCAGATGAGGTTCCTGGCTGAGAGAACATCTGCAAAGGTGTCTCGCTGTGTCTGAGGGCCAGCTGGAATGTCAGGGTGATGCTTCATACCCACACTGAGCGTGTGAGGATGTCACTGAGCATGCACGTTTTGGCTGGGCTGATCCTCCCTCCCTCCCTCCCTTCCTTCCTTCGCCCTCTGTGTTCCAGGCACTGTGCAGGATACTGGAGATCCAGAGGGGAGAGGGGAGAGTGGATGTGATGCCTGCCCTCATAGGGATATTTGAGTCTCACCCCCTGATCTAGCTAAGTGATCAGGCTGCATTAGCAGCGTGGTGCAGTGAGAGCTGGGGAAGGGTGTGACTGCTGTGATGAGTTCACTAATTTATAATCATATGGCTTTGGAAGTCACGAGCTCAGGGTGTCTCACTTGGCCAAAGTGTAAGTAAGGCTGGTTCCTTCTGGAGGCTCTAAGAGGACACTCTTTTCCTGGACTTTTCCACCACCCAGGGGGACCATGTCCCTTGCTTGGCTTGTGGCCTCATCAATCCAAACTCTGCTTCTGCCTTCACATCTCCTGTCTACTTCCTCTTCTGATTATACTGAGTCTGCTCATAAACCAGGATAATCTCTCCACTCCAGGATCTTTAATCATCAGTCACCCTGAGTTCCTTTTGGTATGCACAGTAACATAGGTCCTGAGGATTAGGGTGTGGATGGTCTTTGGAACCTAGCCCACATACCACAAGAGGGATGGCTGATTCTACTTTATAGATCATCAATATGCTGTTCCAGAGAATTTTGTATGCGTGTTAAGTCTGCAGGAGATTTAGTATTGAATGATTTCATCGACAGAATAATACACAGTAAGAGGTTGATATGCCAGGCATGGTGGGGCACACTTATAAACATCGCACCTGCCTGGGGGGCTGATGCAGGAGGATCACAATTTTGAGCCCAGCTGGGCCAACTTAGTGAGATCCTGTCTCAAGATAAAAAGGTTAGGGATGTCACTTAGTTGTAGATCACTTGCTCAGCATGTGTGAGGCCCTGGGTTCAACCCCAGCACTGAGGGGTAGGGTGGGGAAGCTAATTTGGAAGGTCTAGGAGGAGAGGCAGGTGTTAATAGACCTTATATTTTTCTAAGTGACCTTCCCTACAGCCAGATGTCAGGATCACTGATTGGGAGCAATTCCTGCTCTTTGATTCGCCTTGAGTTCTACAACACAGAAATTGAACAGTTGAGCCCCTGGTGGAGTGGGATTGTTTGCTCCACTTAGGTAATTCTGTTTGTCATTTCCTAATGCCTTATTTACCCAGCAGTCACAGCAGAGGCCATAATAAGAATTAGAATAATAAAGAAAGGACAAAATTGAAGTGGAAGGACTGCTCATTGCTGCCCAAGACAGATTTCTTTACTCCATGATAGCATTGCTTGTATGACAGCATCCTTGAGCTTTCTGCCTCTGCAGAAAAGCTGCCAGTTTAACATATTTATTTCCCAAGTAATGAAACTGCCCTTCAAGGGAGCAAGGGGCCTTAGAGAATTTTACGTGTTCTGAAAACCAGGGGGAAATTCATTTTGGCTTGGCTTCTTAGTGGAAGATACTAGAAGAAAACTTCTATCACTTGTAGAACAGTAGCAGTTGCATCTTCTAAGTTACAGCATTTTCTATTAGGAAATACACTTGGGATTGATTTTATTTTTATTATTTTTATCATGAAGCCAAGCTAATTGTCTTAAAACACCACTCTTGTTTCCTTTCCTCATTATGGTCACCTGTCTTTATCTTCACTACTTAACAGTTTTCATAAACCCAAACCTTTTTTGCTGTGTCTTGGCTTTTGACTTTTGTTGTTTATAGCAAGATCTTTCTTCTTTCCTTTGTTTCTTTGTTTTGTGGCAAGATAGACCTTTAAAGTTGATAGATGTCCGTCTCTTCTCTGTTTTTGTACTTGGATATATGTAACTGGATAGCCCTGGCCAATTTATTTTTCTCCAAGTTGAACAATATGCCTGTTTTTCAAGTATGGTGATTTGTTGTGTTTCTTCCACACTGTCTAAACCAGGAAACTAAGGGAGGGGATGAATTATAAATAAGAGAGATAAGTTTCCAGTTTGGACCCTTGTAGAAAAATGTAAGCATTTCAAGCTCAATTAATACCCTTTTTCTTAAAATTAGGATTCCTGGTGTTCATTTTTAAGTGCTCAAAACGGGCACCTAGCAACTGATCAAATTCCCCGAGTGCTGGCTTGGCGAAAGCCGACTGAGGAAGATACCTCTGCTATGCTTCTGATAAATTTTGTGCTTTGTCTTTATAAATAAACTCTCTTTTCCCCCTCTCCCCCTCCTCATTCCTCAGTGGCTGTTCCTGCGGCAGCCCCACCCGTGTGCCAGCCCAAGAGTGCCTCTAACGGGCACCCTCCGGCTCCCCGCCTCTCCATTTCCTCCCGCGCCACGGTGGTAGCCAGAATGGAAGGCGCCTCCCAGGGGGGCCTGCAGACTGTCATGAAGTGGAAAACCGTGGTTGCCATCTTTGTGGTCGTGGTGGTCTACCTCGTCACGGGTGGCCTCGTCTTCCGGGCGCTGGAGCAGCCCTTTGAGAGCAGCCAGAAGAACACCATCGCCCTGGAGAAGGCGGAATTCCTGCGGGACCACATCTGCGTGAGCCCCCAGGAACTGGAGACATTGATCCAGGTGAGCAGGGAGTGAGTCAGCGCAGGCACGCTGTGGGGTGGGATGGTAACACTAAGTCTATTTTTGTGGGTCATCAAGCTTTTCCTCTGTAAAGGTGGGCCTGGTGTTCAGAGAAGACCTCTCAGGGATGGTTACATTTGAGCCGAGACCTCAGAGAAGCCAAAGAGTGAGGGATGTGGAAATGTGCGGAAGAGGGACCATGCATGCCGTGGCCCTGCTGTGGGACCAGGCGGTGTGTTCCGCATCAGCTGGCTCTGGATCTGGTGACCAGAAGCAGCAGCAGGCGAAAGGGGCTTTGTATTTTCAAATTGGAGTCCTCTGGTACGTGCTGATTAACTTCCTGATTCTAAACTCCTAGGCAAATGCTGAGATAAGAGGGTGCCCTATAAGCCAAAGGCAGGAAGAGTTTTAAACGTGTGGATGTTTTAACCTTTCTGTGAGGATGAGGCCGAGAAAAGACCTCCAGGTATATGGATGATGTCATTGATGGCTTATTTAGGGGGTTTATGGGAAATGAAACAGCGAAGACCAGAGTAACAGTAAGCATCAAGTTTGCTGTTTCTGAACATTTTCTGCCTCAGGCATTATACTAATGCCATTACATCCCTTGGGTATCAGTGGAGGCTGAGGAGCTGGGGGATAAGCTGAAGAACCAAGGCAGAGCCAGCAGGGATGGGTGGGAGAGGCGCTGCAGGGGTGCACTGTGGCAGCCAAGGCCCCGGGTCTCCCCAGGTGGTGTGATGGGAGAGACTGGGACAGGAAGTCTGAGAAGCTTGGGAAGAGAGAAGCAAGTCCCATGTGCAGAAGAGAGAAATGGCCGAGAGCCCCTTGGAGGGCTTTGCTGTGGAGGAGAGGGAGATCAACTGCCTTTGAGGTTGCAGTTAGATGTCCTCTGTTGGATGCCTTCCTGGACCACAATAAATGGGAGGTGGTGACATCCATGGAGCCAAGGGAATTTCACCTTTTTGGAGGTTCCGAAGTGGGGAAGGCAGAGGGATAGAAAAGACGGCTCCCGCAGTTCCTCTGGCTCTGGGATATGTGCATTGAATTCTGGTGGCTCTACTGACCTGGGTGGTGGGGGGTGACAGCCTGGGCCAGCTTATTATTTATTTATTTCTAGTTACACTGATGCTTATTATGCTCTCACACCTTCACCATATCATACTTTCAGAATCAGTGATAACAATCTTAAATAAATAGAAATGAAAATTATATCCCCCCACAGCTGGAATAAATATGATTTTATAGCCATGTTCCAGGTTTATTTATTTATTTAGAGTTTTTTGAGGCAGGGTCTCACTATGTAGTCCAGGCTGGCTTTGAATTCATTATGTAGCACAGTCTGGCCTTGAACTTAATGGTGATCCTCCTGCCTCAGCCTCTTGGGTGCTAGGATTACAGGTGTGTGCCACCATGTCTGGATACAATTTTATTTTGAAAAACCTTTTAAATGTTAAAATCTAAGGACAATAGTTTTTTTTTTGTTTTTTTAATCACATAGGAAGCTGATTCTCTGGATGGCCTTGTCTTTTTTTTTTCTCTTTTCCGGGTAAACTGTGCTACCTATATATCTCTATCATTTCTGTCTCCATCCCTCTCTATATATGTGCCATATTTGTTTGTTTTTTGAGGCAGTCTTGCTATATAGTTCATACTGGCCTTGAACTCACTATGTAGCCCAGGCTACAAACTCACAGAAGTCTTCCTGCCCCAGCTTTCCAAGTGCTGGGATTATAGGCATGTGCCACCATGCCTGGCTGTATGCTGCCACATTTTCAATGACAAAACTGTTATGCTAGCCAGTGCTTAATTTTAAACCTTGTATGCATAGAGAATAGGAAAAACAATTGTAAAATAGTCTTACATTAGAATATAATTGCATTTGTACATGTTGTGATTTATGATGGGAACCTTTTTACTTAGTTGCAGTACAAATAATAATCTCAAGATGGTCCGAACTAAATTTTGTGTCACCTTCCTTAGATAGTGAGATCTTGAGGGAAGGGATTGTGTCTTCTTAATCTTTGTACCCATGTGTAGCCTATATAGTGCTTTGTATTTGGCTATTTCCCAATAGATAAATGTTTTTGGGGCAAGCTATCAAAGTAAATGTGTAACATTAGTGATTTCATAACATATCTCAGCTTACTCATGCATTTGCTGATTAACCCAGAGTTTTTATTGCCCATCCTTTGACCCACTCCTCTATGAAACTCAGAGGCCAGAATGAACAGCAAGGGTGTGTGTGTGGAGACCCTAATTCTGGTGTTACCATTAGACCTGCCTTCTCATTTTCCTGGCTTGTTCAGTTTATTTAAAATTTATTTTATTATTTTTAATGGGCACATAAAATTATATATATTTATGGGGCATTATGTGGTATTTTGATACATGTATACATTGTTTAATGTTTAAATCAGTGTAAACATAACTCTTTCCTCAAACATTTATCATTCTTTATGATAAAAACAGTACAGAATACCACTTTCTAGTTTTTTGCTTTTTTTTTTCAGCTTTAATTGAGTTTATTGGTACATTTTAGGGATACAGTACAGTTACATTCATTGTTGGGATCTTGTACCTCTACATGACAAGTCTTGATTCTCATTTTTTCCCTTACCCCTGCCCTCCCTTCACCCCCTCCTCCCCTCCCCATCTACAAACACTTTATTTTCATCTTTTCATTATCTCACATTTTTTTCTTTTCCCTTATTACTCTTTTCTAGTTTTAAAAATATGTACAGAACATCATCATTATCACTAGTCAAGCTTCTGTGCCACAGAGTACCAGACATCTCTCTTCTGTCTAATGATGGCTTAGTTTCCTTAATCTTCCTTCCCTCATCCCACCCTTCTCTCTGCTCTCCTTATTCTTGTAACCACCTTCCTACTCTCAATTTTCATGACTTTGACTTTTTAAAATTCCACATAATGCGTGAGATAATCCTCTTTTTGCTTTAAGTCTTCCGTGTTATAATTAAATCATAACATCACTATACTCTCAATGATTTAAAATTTGTGTTAACGTGTGTTAATTGTACATGTTAATGGGGTTCAGTGTGATATTCCCATAGTGCCTATCATGTATAGTGATCAAATCCCACCTCCCTCTTCCTCTAGTTCCTCCCAATTTCTAGCAATCACTATTTTACTTAAAGTTGTCTATTTCTCAGTTTCTACATAATAGAAAGAATGTGGCAATATACACTAGTTGTCTTTCTATGCCTGGCTTATTTCACCTACATAACGTACTCCTGTGTCATCCATTTTGCTACAAATGACAGGCTTTCATTCTACTTTGCGGCTAGATAATATTCTGTTGTGTAAATACATCATATTTCCTTTATGCATTCATCTGTGCATGGCCATTTAGGCCGACTCCATACCTTTACTGTTGTGAATAGTGCCACAATAAACATGAACATACAGCTACTACTTTGGTATGCTGATTTCATTTTCTTTGTATTCCTACCCAGAAGTGGTATAGCTGGATGATATAATAGATCCTACTTTAAGTTTTTTTGTGGAGCTTCCACATTGTTCTCTGTAATGGTTATACTAGTTTACATTCCTTTCAACAGCATATACGAGTTTCTTCTTCCACATCTTCTCCAGAATTTATAATTATTTTTTGTTAGTAGCCATTCTAAATGGGGTAAGATGGTATTTGGCTGTAGTTTTGATTTACATTTCCCTGATGGCTAATGATATTGGGCAATTTTTCATTTATTTGTTGACCATTTGTATTTCTTTTTTTGGGAAGTGTCTATTCATGCAATTTGCCCATTTTTTATTTTTAATTTTATTTAGTTTATTGATACATTCTAGGTAGACAGTACAGTTACATTCATTACTGGGATCTTGTACCTTTATGCCCATTTTTAAATTGGAGTACTTTTTTGTTGTAGTTAATTATTTTTGAATTACTTATATATTAATCTTCTATCATATGAGCAATTGGTAAATATTTTCTCCCATTTTAGGTTGGCTCTTCTCTCTATTGACTTGTTTTAGTTTGATTTTGTCCCATTTACCAATTTTTTGCTTTTGTCTCATGTATTTTAGGGTTCCATCCAGAAAATCATTGCCTATACCAGTATCTTGGCATTTCTCCTGGTAGTTTCAGGTCTCACATTTACATCTTTGATCCACCTTGCCTTGGTTTTTGTACAGGGTGAAAGATAGAGGTTAAATTTCAATTTTCTGAGTGTGGATATTCAGTTTTCCCAGAACTGTTTATTGAAGTGTAAGTTTTGGTGCCTTTATTGGGAGTCAGTTGGCTTTAGATGCCTGGGTTTGTTTCTGGAATCTCTATTCTGTTCCATGGCCTGTGTCACTGTTTTTATAAGAATTCCATGCTATTTTTGTGGCTCTGTGGTAGATCTACACTTGATCTTAGCCAAAGGGCTGAGAAGCGTCTGTGGTATATCTTTAAATCAGGTGTGGTGGTACTTCCAGTTTCGTGCTCTTTGGTCGTGATCACTTTGGCTACTCCAGGTTCTTTTCATCCACATTTTAGGATTGCTTTTTCGAATTCTGTGAAGAATGTCATTGGTATTCTGTTCAATTTGATTGAACCTTTGTTCCTTGTTTTGACCCTAAAGATTTCTCTGAGAAATGAGGAGTATGTGTATGTGTATGCATATACATGAGATGATTTTATAGCAATAAAAGAATCTACCCTTGGTGAGGGGCCTTATCCTCATTATCTTATTTAATCTTTCCAACAGTTCTCAAAGTTGGTATTATTATCTTCATTTTATAGGTGAGAAAATGAATACTAAAAGAGAGTGAGTAACTTTCTAACCACAAAAATGGGAGAGCTGGTACTCAAGAGCGGTCTGACATGACGCTATTTTAGCCCTTAAGCCTACAAGCACTTTATGTAGATCTTCCTCTATAAAAAATATCACTTCTCTTTTAAACATTTGCTTTATGTTTAAGAAATTCCAGAATTTTACCAGTCAAAAATCAATGGAGTTCCTTGTTCCCTAACAGGAAGGAAGAAACTCCTTATTTCTCCATTTCTTCTCCCTGTATCCATCGAGTATTAGTCCAGAACCAAAGATACTTCAGCTTTCCATCTGCAATGATTTCAGGATTTATGCTCATGTTTATTTGTAGCCTTTCTCACAACATAGGTTAAGCGGGTTTAATTGCTGAATCTGTTTTGATTATGAATCAAATCATTATGTTTTGCCCTTTGGTTCATTGATCCTTTGTAAGAATGAATGTCAGGTCAGGGTAGCATTCTCACACTTTATGCCTCTGAGCAGCCCTGAATATAGTGCTTCTAAGAAACACGGTATTTGAAAATGGTTTGTCTTCATATTTGAAAAGGTTTCTGTGCTGGAGATGAAAGCTGGAAAAATAGTAATGTGGAGGGTGGCTTGAGACAGGGTCTTACCATGTAGTTTGGTCTGGCCTTGAACATACTGTGTAGCTCAGGCTGACCTCAAATTCACAATTCTCCTGCTTCAGACTCCCGAATGCACTTCCAGGCATGCAACACCATGCTTGGCTGAAACATAGTATTGTTGTGTCTCCGCAGAGTCTGAAAGGAGTGACTAGTGGGCAGAAAATTAGATCAATGGTATTTATTAGGATATGTATCTTGACTGGATTGAATGAGTCCATTATAAAGTTAAACTAGAAGGTGTGATTCGTATTAATCATAATAAAACCAGACTATCCAGAACAGCATAGCCCCCCATAAAATGTCTGGCTATCTTAGAAGAGCTATAGCTGGTCTGAGCTTTTTCTGACAATTTAAATCACTTTGTGGGATACTGTGGGACTCCAGAAGAGACCAATGATTCATTGTCCCTGGAGGTTCAAAAGACAGATACCTGTTATGGGGGAAACTGTCTAAATCATCCATTTTTTAATTTGTCCATTCATTTATGTATTTATTCTTCAAATGGCAATTGAACTCCCGTTGTATCAGATAATGTTTGGATTTCTGGGGTTACACAGGATTAAAATAAGACACACCTTGAGCAAGTTACTTACTAATCTCTCTGTGCTCCAGTTTCATTACCAATAAAATGAAAAATACCCTGCCCTGAAGGAGTTGGAAGATTAAATGAGAAAGGCTTTGGATTGTGCTTGGCACACTGTGAAGAGAGAAAACCATTGCTACTTCCATCAGAGCTCTTGTTAGCATTTTTCAAGTAGCTTAGAGTTTCCAAACAGTAGTTGCCAATGGGGCTGGGGATGTGGGTAAATATTGCCTCCAGAGGGCATTTGACAGTGTCTGGAGAGAATTTTGTTTGTCACACTGGGAGGTACTGCAGACATCTAGTGGACAGAGGCCAGTGATGTTGCTAAACCTACTACAATGTACAGCATAGTCCCCTCTCCCTACACACAAAGAATGTTCTTGTCCAACATATCAGTAGATTGCAAAGCCTTGGAGGTGGAAAGTTATAATCCAATAATTAGAATTCATTGGAACACAGCTAATACAAATACATGAAAAATGGGAGTCCCAGTGAGACAATCAGAAATCAAGGATATTTTTGTGGCTATTTATGTCCTTTAGTCCCTAACCCAGTCAGGATGGTCTTGGTGTCCATTTATGGGTCAGGAGATGAGGCATCGTAAGATGATATTACATGGACAAGCTTACCTGGTTAGTAAGTAGGGGATCCAGGATTTACAGTGAAGCATTCTGACCATTTATCCCTTGCGCTGGTCCACCACACATTTGAAAAGAAATGTGAAATGTGTGTGTGTGTGTATTAGGAAGGTCATGGCTGAAGGGTATCACAGTAGTTTGTGTGTGGTTTGTTAAAGAAGCTGCAATCACTACTTTGACTTGGCCAAAAGAGAAGGTAGGAAATGAGCCTGGGGAAGGGTATGAAACTGGATTTGGAAGGTGCCTGGAGAGCCCTGCTGAGGAATTGGGGTTTCATGTTGTGGGAATTGGAGAGTCATTGAGAGATTTAACCAAGGTGGTGCCATGACGGAAATTTTCTGTTGGAAAAATAAATATTTTAGCAATGGCAAAGTTGGGATGGAGGAAGAAGAAAATGGAGGAGCAAAGACCAGCTTGAAAAATATTGAAGCATCATAGGTGAGAGATGCTAAGAGATAGAAGAAGGACTACATTGAAGAGCCATAAAGAAAACTTCCAAAGGACTGATCTATCTTCAAGTAGAGACTTCTGGACTGCCTGTTATGTGCTCTACATCTCTGTCTGTGTGAGCAGAGGTCTCTTGGACCTACAGAGCCTGGCCTAAGCACCCAGACTCAAGTTACCCTACCCAAGTCCACACAACAAATAAGTGGTTAAACTGGGGTTTGAGCCCTGGGAAGTTGACTTTGGGAAGCTTCCTTTATCCTTCTAAATAGAGTACATTGGGCTAGACCGCTTATCTGTGTCAGTGATGAGTATCGGCTATACTTTGTGGGAGCCTCTTAAAGCGTTTACTCCGAGGAAAAGACTCGAAAGAGAAGGAGAAAAGATTTGGGGACCAGGCTGTCTGACATGGTGCTCAGCATTGCACACATGGAATAGTGTGTTTTCAGAGAAGGAGATTCGAAGAAAGGGAAGAAGGAGCATGAGCATTAGAGAGTGGTGGACTCAAACCCACAGAACCTGACTCCTCTTCATATTACAAAGGCTAGACTGTCTGTCTTACTGGGATTACGTGGAGGAGTGAATGTGATAAAGTGCCGAGCAGAGTGCCTCACATGCTCTGGGAGTGCTATTTCTCCCCCATCTATCTTTCTTTTCCAAAGTGAACAGGGTGGGGGTGTCATTGAATGGACAAAGAGAAGCAACCTGTAGTTCTTGTGTTTCTTTGGCAGTGGAATAGGACAAATTGACCGTGTGTTTGAAATTACGGTTTCTATGAACTTGATTTGACAGTCACTCTTTTGATAGTCATTCTGTCCCAAGAACTTTTTTATTCTTGACACTCATGTCAAAGTTGCTTATCTTCTCCTTCACTGCAGTGTTGTCTTAGAAGTCTGGTGCTGACTGGTCTTGGAGAAAGCCATAAAACATTCATCTTCTGTGGTCCTTAAAGAATAAAATTATGAAGAGGCTTCAGTGACTGATGGGGAGAAAAAGGATGCTTCTGCCTGCGTAGGTGATGATTTGTAGCAGTCGTTTTTCAGGTTGTGAATTCTTGGATGCTTTAGGACTTTGTTCTCAGTGGAGTTTGGTCGCACAGCTGCAGTTTCCCCTGATGATAGCCACTCTGAAGGGAGGATGTTTCATGAGAGTTGGTTTATTGTGGATGAGATGCCCACCCAAGAGGGCGTGGTATTTCGTATTCTAAGTGCCCGGATGTGAAACAACAACAAGGATTTGTTCTCTCACCAGAGAGTGTTTCTGGGCCAGGTTCCTGTTGTCCCTTCAGACTGAGCAGGTTCCTGAGCGGCCCAGAAAGCTGACTTTTCCTGGCAGACTATAGTCCTTCCCTCAGGAAAGTTGCTTAACTTCTTAGAACTCTCTTGACCTTACATTGTACACCTTCTGTTCATTGGTAGTGTCTCTATCTGAAGAAAGTCCTGACACTTTTATCTCCCTGGCATGGGCTAGGCTGATCTCCCCACCCGCTTCAACTGGTCCTCCCCACCCCCCTCAACTGATTCAATGGCTGTTTATGTTGTGGAACAGGAGCTTTGCTATTGGTTTTCCATTTATGACCTCTTGGTAATTTTTATCCCTTCCAAATGGTGCCTCAGATACTTTGTTCAGTAGTTGGGCCTTAAGCTGACTTTGATGAATACCATTTGTTATCATTTACTAAACATTGGTTGTGTAGGTTGGGGCTAGGTATTTTACATATATTATTGAGCCTTCTGTGACTCTCTCCATTTCTTCAACAGGTGACCACTCTTACTGCCCCATTTTTCATAAGGTAAATTTCTCACACCTTGCTGATGGCAAAAGCGAGACTTGAGTCTGGGTCTCTGACTCTGAGCCTATGCTCACTTAAGTAGGTTCTCTCTTTGGTTTGACACAGTAGCATTATAGAATGTGCACTGGATCAAGATGAATTCTTCCTCACTCAGGTAAATCCACTCAAGTGACTTGATGGGAAATTTCCTTTGTGAGGATGAATACCTGCCTTCTAACAGAGAGCTCCTACTTGCTCTTTTCTACTGGATTTGTGACCTTTGTTATACAGAGTTCATGACAGGGCTGTGGTGCTGGACTGTTGTGTCTCTAGGATTTCTGAATTGACTCATGGCTCAGCATCTGGGGGACCCCATACTGGACCCTCTGTGCTGAGTTGTGTCCTGCTTGGCCCTGGGGGGGCCAAGTGCTCATAGTTGGCATTACACTATTGGTGATTGTCTCTTTTCTCATCTTTCTCCTTCCCGAGGCTGTGACATTCTTGAGGTTGAGTTTGTGTTTTATTGATGGACCCTGCATGCCTGGCCCAGTGTTTGGCCAAATAAGACATGTAAGATTTGAGGAATGGAGAAATGATGCCTTTTATATCCATTTTGGGCATTAGAACTTTAGAATTTAGAAGTTTTAGAACATTTAGAACTTTCACCAGAACAAGGCATAAAAAATATTTCTTTGAAATGCAGATCCTTTTTTTTGGTTTGGTTGTCAGTAGTACTCCTCTAAAACCATCTTCTTGTCTTCTTTATGCATGAGAAGATTCCCTTGATGTTTATAACCCCAACACTTGACATATTTAGAAATGTGCGGGTTTTGAGGAAAGCATTCCATCATAAGACACGACACCTGAAATGTTCAGGCACTGGGCTGCGGAAATCTCCTCTGTGGTTCCAGACTGTACAGGCCAGACCAGCCTTCCCTCTCTCTGCCCTGGCCTGCAACTCTTCCAAGCAGCTTTTGTCCAAGAGGCTTGTGCAACAGCACAGCCAGGAGATAACTCTGAATACAGACTGTGTCTCTGGTGACTGAGGACAAAGCTCTGAGGAGTTGAAGTAACTCCTCCTGCTGTTGCTTTCAACTCAAAAGTTTCCTGCAGTGAAACATTCACACAGAAGATTGTTCCGTGCGTGCAAGATCAGGCCTGCAGCTCCTGTCCTGTCTCTATAGGCTTCTGCTTTATTGTTATTATTGTTTTTATCCCCAGGGTTTTTGATTCCATCACTGTTTAATGAAGAAGATATAAAGCTTTTAAACCAGAAATTAAAGAGCTAATGGAAATTGGCATGCCATTGGAAAATGAATTTGCAAATGAGAATTCAGTGTTCCAAAAACAAAACCTAAGAAATTCCTGTAAAAATAAACCAAAATCCAGAAATTAATGTTACTCTGTCCACATTTTTATATAAATGTACATGTATTTATTTTAAGCATTGCTGTATGCAGGATGAAATAATGAGATTTAGTAGTGTATGGTGTGTATGATTATTCTCTTTACTTGTAACCAAATGTATTCATTTAGATGATTAGTATTTACTGAATACATGTCAAGAAGCAAGTGCTGTGGCACGTTCTAGTGATCAAAAAAAAAAAAGCAAGATGCTGACACCCTGTCTTTCAAGAGCTTGTAGTATTAATTATGTCACCAATTAACACTTGCAGGGTGCTTACTACATTGTGTATAGGAGTTCATTTAATGGCTGCAGTGGTCATTTGAGATGTGGGTAAACAACTGAGAAATAGAGAAATTAAATAACTTGCCCAAGCTTAAGAGAGGTAGAATGGAAATCCGGACAAGCCTGGCCCCAGAATGCAGGTTTGTTTGTTTTCTTATTGTTTGTTGATTTATCTATCATGATGCTGTACTCCTGAGTCAGGGAGACAGACTTGTCTTAGTCCAGTGTAATTAGTTCTAGAAGATGGGGAGGCACTTGGGCTCCTAGTCACAGTGTACGGGTCTCCCACTCAACCTATAGGTTCCCAAGAGAAGGACATTTGCTCGTGCATACAGTACAGAGATGCATCATTGCTGGCCATCCTCTGGAGGGACATGGCTTTGTGTCGTAACATAAGGTGTTGATGCTGGGTCATTATATTCTATTTAAAACAAAGTACATGAGCTATCCTTTAGGCCTGCAGTTAAGAGAGTAGCCTGTCTGTCTGTATTGAGAACATTTATTTTTCTTTCCTTCTCAGTGCACATGGAGAGAAGAGATGGAAAGCTTGTGGGTGCAGGTTAACTGTACTGAGAATTTAGTTTTTGTTCTTTTTAAAAATGGAGATCAGGACGGGCATGGTGGCTCACGCCTGTAATCTTTGCACTTGGGAAGCTGAGGCAGGATTGCTGTGAGTTTGAGACCAGCCTGGGCTACATAGTGAGTTCAGGTCAGTCTCAACTACATAGTGAAACCCTGTCTCAAAAAACCAAAAGAAAAAAAAATGGAGATCAGAAATACAAATTCTGACTTCTCTATGTTATTCTAGAAAGGTGAGCTTTAGAGAGATGATTACAAGATGAACAGAAAGCTAATTGCAGGAGAGAGTAGAAGACTCTAGAGTTAAAAGGGAGGACTGTAACCAACCTCAGCTTTGTAACTTACTCGTTACTGTTAGCATAGGCAAGTTACATCTGTGTTCTGTTGTCTCATTTGTCACATGAGAATAGTACCTATTACTAGGGTTTCTCTAAGGAGAAAACAAGCAAATGCTGGTTTCTCTAAGGACAAAACAAGCAAATGCTGGTGTCTATGCTTATTTTTAAAGGGATTCTAGAACTTTCTTCAAAGTCTCTGAGATTGTTTCTACTTCCTTGTCTGCCCTCTTGTCAGACTGTACTCATCAGAGATGTGTGGTAGGAGATGCAGACTCATTTGCTAAGGGCACAGGGGACATAAAATATTAACTTGGTATTAATAACGAGGACTCAAGAGCAGTAAGGAGTCCTAAGTAAACGGTTACAACAAAAAAAAGCATAGCAAGAATGTCTCTTTTTTATGATGTTATTAATCATCTATTAAAATTTCAGACTGTTTCCAATAGAAGGAATAACAGTCATTCATTTAACTCATGCTGCAGTGAATCACTAGAACTAGAACTGTAGCAAGAATGTCTCTTTTTTATGATGTTATTAATCATCTATTAAAATTTCAGACTGTTTCCAATGCTGTGACAATAGAAGGAATAACAGTCATTCATTTAACTCATGCTGCAGTGAATCACTAGAACTAGAACTATAGCCTATAAATGATTTATTATTTTCTTACTTTTTAAAAAATTTGATAGACTCATGTTGAGTAGGAGTAATCTTGAGTGCAGAGATAGCAGGGCGTACATCAAACATTCTCTTCAGGACCATGGTGATTTTTCAACACCATTCAGCAGATTTGTTATTCAGCCTGTAGAGGCTGAGTCCAAACTGAGATGAAAGAGGGACGGTTAGTTACTCTGAAAGTGTATTGATCGTATCACAGTAGACACATGTACCCTTGTTTCCTTGGTGGACTTGATGCTTTTCTCATGCTTTAGAATTTCTCTTACTTCACTCTTCCATAAAGCCAAAGAGACAGAGAAGTTGAATTCTACATTGCGAGGCAATATTTGAAAGATGAAAAAGCTCCCCCATGTGTGATGTTGGTTCCCGTGAAAATATTTAGATAGCTTAGTCAGCAACATATACCCAAGGTGCTAACGAATTGAGTGTTAGGACCCACATCCCATCCAAAGGGTTAATTGAGGGTTGCAAGGAAAGCTAGCGTGTTTAAGGTGTTTAAGACCGTGGGCTGTGGATATGCAGGCCAGTGAGTCTCAGGTTTTTCTTATTCTTCAAACAGATTCTCTGCTCATCTGTCCCCTCTGCAGGGGACTTTAGATTTGTAAGCAGGCTGTAAAGTTCTAATGAAAGCCTGCCTCCTGCCTCCCCGGGATCTAATACTTGCATATAAGTGAATATGCAGGGTAGGAGGAAAATAAACACCATCAAAACATTCACCATGGCAGTACAAGTACTCTCTCTGAACTTTTTTATGGGTGTCTGTTTGTGGGAGACCCTGAGGTGACAAGGCCACTTGATAATGCCAGACCGATCCACTGCAGTGAGCGCAGGACTGGCTGCCATAACCGTCATCGGTCGTCGGCCTGGGTGGAAAGTGAAGACACACGTGTGCCAGCCTCCTTTCTGTCCCTCTGCATCCTCTCGCAGACAGCTGAGGGGTGGCAGGCTGAATGTGAGCAGGGGCGGGGAACTGGGTCAGGAGCATCAGAGATGGGGAGAAACAAGAACTCAGGGTGGAGAGACGATGTCTTTCAGTTTAGTGTGGTGATCTTCCTGCAGAGAATCCGGATGGCAGCACTTGCTGGGTTTGCTGAGTCGTGGCTTTGTGCTCTGGACCGGGCATTTCACTGTTCTGAGCCTCATGTGTCCCATGGGATGACAGCAGTCCTCAGCCTACACGGTCATCATGAGGGCTGAGTTAATCTGTGCCCTCATGGGAGCTAGAGAGGATTCCTAGTGTTATTATTACAATGCAGGAAGGGCGAGGCAGTGTCTGAAATTACATAGATTTTAAAGAAATCCTGACTACAACCCCGAAAGGAAGAGATCAGTCCCTCAATTTATAAATGAGAAAACTGAGGTCCAGAGAAGCTGAGAACTTGCAGATGCAGAACATTTGCCACAAATCTAAAATCTCTGCAGCAAGAATAATATCTGAGGTGCTTACATGCTGTACCCGTCTGTCCTTCAGCAAAGACTTCTTCAAACAGGGCACACAGCCCTGGCTGGGTGTGGCCCCAGATGTCCTCACCTTCTCACTGTTGTGGGAATCACCATGACACCGTCTTGTCTGTGGCTGCAAACTGCCGTCACCCGCAGCACTGGCACCTTCACTTCTGTGTCTGTGAAATATTTATATGTGAGGTATTTCTGCAGGGGGGCAAAGAAAAAAGCAATTGTGGCAAACAGAGTAATATTTTCTCTCTGACTATCGCCTGAGGCTCTTCTGCCCCAAATGAGTGAGGAGATGAGATGTTGACACCCTCTTGTTGGGGGTTTGAATCATTGAAAGGGAGTTTTGAGTAGTTATGAATGTGGTCTGCCCCGCTTTTCTCTCAGGGCTTGTGGCTTTCCTTCTGCCCATTAGTCTGTGGCTCACTTTGAATATACTTCTGAAACCACTTGTCACACTCATGCCCTCACTGCACTTTCATCCCTGAATAAACACCAATTCAGACACCCTTTTGCTGACTGAACCCTACAGGGATGAAGGACTTTAGAAACGCAGAATCAGGGCTGGGGATTTGACTCAGTGGTTCGGCCGCTGCCTGCCTCACAAGTGCAGGGGCTAGAGTTCCATCCCTGGTACAAAAAAAAAAAAAAAAAAAAAAAAAAAAAAGAAAAAGAAAAAGAAAAAGAAAAAGAAAAAGAAATAGAGTAATTTTTGTACCCCATGACCCCCCTTTCCCCAGTACCAGGGATTAAACTCACAGTCTTGCATGAGCTAGGCAAGTGCTGCACCATTCACCTATAACTCCACCCTTTTAAAACATTTTATTTTGGGATGGAGTTTCATTAACTCATTAAGTTGCCCATGCTGGGCTTTAACTTGTAATCCTTCTGCCTTGGCCTCCCAAGAACTGGGATTGCAGCTGTGCATCACCACGTCTGGCCATACAAGGTCCTTCCTTTTTGTCCCAGTGGTAATGATTGTGCATCTTGGGTTATGCTTGAGTTCTAGTTCCAGCTTGGTGCTCACAGATCTGCCTTTTATTCTGCAACTGTTCTCATTTCAACAATAAATCCACTGGTCACCCTGTCTGTCCACGCATGTGACATGAATCAGTTGTATTCTCCAGCTGATCTGAGACAAGCTGCGCCATTATTGCTCTACTTTTGTTAGTCATTTTTTGTGCCCCATAAAGAAACAAAAACAGATGATCTCACTGAATACACAGATCATAGGAGAAAAGCCCAAGACAGTTAGTGGTCCCCTGTGGGCCATCATTCATTCCAGTGCAGTGTTAACACTTGTAATGGTGTCTCTGCTGTCTGGAATGGTGATTCACGTTCCCTGGCATTGCCTTATGGGAAAGACATGGGAGGGGTCTCACATGGGGAAGAGTTGCCTTCCCCTCCTCTCTTCCTTCATGTAAGCCTCAGACCTGGCTCACTCTGGGAGAGGCTGAAATTTCTTTCTTATACTTTCAAGATGACCTTAATGCATGGTGTGAGGGGTGGAGAGAGAAAGGGAGAGAGAGGGAGAGAGAGAGAGAGAGAGAGAGAGAGAGAGAGAGAGAGAGAGAGTCTTCTAGATTTTTCGCTCCTCTTAGTGAGTTTGTGATTCCTAAAATGTAAACAAATCATTACACACAAACACACACAAAATACATATTTTTGGGAGATTTTCTTCTGTGTTTGCCTGGTTTTACCAAGAAGTAAAATGTTTTCCTCTGATACTTCTGGAAAGATCATATGCTTACATTTCCTACTTTAATTTGTTCATTCAGTTATTATTTTTATTTTTGACTTATGCATTTATTCCCCAGTCATTTGGGAGGCAGCTGGATGGCTCCTGGAAATTCCTTCATAAAGGCTAAAAAGGAAATGCAAGAGAGGTCGGAATTCAACTGTGAATAAATGCCTTCTCATCTGCAGGAATCCACTTATCTATCTGTCTGTCTGTCTGCCTGCCTTGGTGCTCCTGATACCTCTCTGAACTTGAAAATGGTTGAACTTACGGGTGAAGAAATGACGCTCACTGAAACTGAGGCCAAATTGATGCTGATGTCAGTGGAACCTCTACCCTATACCATCTTTTGAGCTCAGCCTTACACAACTCAGTTGTGTCATTTCATTCTTTGTGCACTTGGACATCTCTAATGGGCTGGCACATTCACTTCTGCAACCTGAATGCAGAGATAAAAACTGTAAAGCAAGTATGTTTCATTTTAAAATATCTTACTTGAGGTCAGATGCTGAAGATCACTGGAAAATGCTTTAAAAAAAAAAACTAATAGAAGTGAGAACTATGAACTCATTTAGAATTATTATTATTGAGTTAGAATGATACTTGTATGTTGTTGGACAGTCAATTCTCCAACTGCCTAGAAAGGGGACAGAAAGGGCTAAGGAAATAAAGACAAGGGAGACTTGCATGATTTCAAAGTTAATGGGAGACTGGGAGGTCAGCTCCTCAGAGTGGGCAAAGACAAAGACCCTCTGAGGTAGCCACTATTTATTGGGTACATGCGATACTCATAAGAAGCAATGGATGACTTCGAGACTTATGTTGACAAGGACCTCAGGTCACTGTGGATCTTATGTTGATATGAGTGGTAAGGAGAGCATGCTTACAATAGTAGGTGGAATGAAATAGCAGGCTAATAAAGAATTTGTCCTTTTCCCAGGTGAGACCTTTCTCTTTTTTTATTACTACTCGGTCTTCAGCTGATGTACTCTTTCCCTTGAGCCTCACAGTATCACGGGGCCTTGAGGCCTCATCTTGTGGCCGGAGGCAAATAGCTGGCTTGAGGGCAAGGTGACACTGGGCCTTAGACAGCTGTAGTCATACTTTCATTATGAAATGATTTTGCCCCAAAATTATGTAGAATGCCTCGTGACAATATATGAATTCTGAATGTTTTTTTTACCACGAAGAAATATTTATTTGAGTAGAACATTTGAACATTACACATTATGTGTATCTATCTAAATATAACATGCTGTCTTGTAAATATGTACAATTTTTATATCTAAGTTAAAAATTTTAAAAATGCTCCTAATTCAAATGATAGCAGTCAGTTATACTAAGGTTTGCTGATTCCTGGTTGGGGTTTATCCAAAGCCTTACCTAGAATTTGGGGACTTGTTGGTGAGCTTATTTTTCTCCTTCTTCTTCCTTCTAGTTCAAAATCTTCCTCTCAGTGAATTAGTTCAGATTATCAGTGGTCCCACTGTGCCCATAATAACTTGTCTATAATTTCCACAAAGCTA
Organism: Fukomys damarensis; assembly: GCF_012274545.1. Classification (NCBI taxonomy): domain Eukaryota; kingdom Metazoa; phylum Chordata; class Mammalia; order Rodentia; family Bathyergidae; genus Fukomys; species Fukomys damarensis. Next base: position 28,496,844 of record NW_022900933.1, on the reverse strand, counting down.
CTTTCCCCAACCATTTGGATGTGCGACCCACTTTACTGAAGATTTGGGGGAAATAGAAAAGTTAAAGTCGCTGACAAGAAGAAGGAGCTGCTCTTCTTGAGTTCGTTGCATGGCCGCTGCTGAGCTTGGATCCCGCGCCCCCACTTGTCAACTGACACCCCTTTGTCACTTCCTCTCCTTTTAAGTTCTTTGCTCTCTTTTCTCTCCTCTTTCCCTTTCAGGGACAAAAACCAACCATTTCCTACTTCAATGTATTTTTTAAACTTTATTTTTAATGGGAAGCAAGTAAGCTCTCACCAGCACCGGAGTCAAATGAAGTTTGGATGCCCCACTTGCCTGTCCGAGGAGGTGGTCCAATTAAAGACGATCTTCTGTAAGGCCACTCCTGCCTAATTATTTGGACGTTGGTCATCCTCCTCCTCCATCTAGGTCTGGAGGTGAGGATGGAAGTCGGGGAGGTGCAGTGTGTCCTGGTCACTGAATATAGAGGAAAGGTCAAAATCATGTGCTTTGGGTCAGGCAGAGTTTGCACTATGGCTTCCCTGCATCATGGCTCTGTGATCTAGGACAAATTATTTCACTTTCCGGTGCCTGTTTCCTCATCTGTAAAGTGTGACTGATGCTACTTTCTTGCAAGTTGTGGAAAGGATAAAAGGGAATGACCCTTTTGGTGCACCGGGCTAAATGCAGATGCTTACCAAATGCTAGTTGCCTTTTTTTTTTTTCTGTCAGCATATGAATGCTTTCCTTATGAGTTATATATGTAAACATTATTTATAAATTGCATAACTCTAGAAAAGTGGAACTTGAAAAGACATTTCACTTTGAATTTTTTTTTGATGAAATAAATAATCATCCTCATTTGTCTTTTTGCAAAAATCTGTACGTTTATGTGCTACACTGATGTTTGTGCCTGGTTCCTAGCACTGTGAGACTTGGCCAAACCTACGCTGTCTTTGCAGCTTTATAGAAGGTAAATATAAGGCATTGATGGTGTGATTTGAGTCAACTTAGATGACTGAGGCCCGGAACTGTCCCTGAGTATTAATTCCAAGTGGGCCCATCAGAGCTGGGCAGATAATGAGGATGTCAAAACAGGGTTGGTTTGGTTGGATGGTGAAATTGGGTGTTTTGTCAGGAAAGGACTCACCATCTGTCTCCCCTCAGAAGCAGATCCGAATATAGCCCCTGAGTAAGTAAATAAGTGATTTTTAGGCTGATTTAAACCAAAGATATTCTGTACTCATGCAGCCTAATTTAAAGTTCTTGGTGCCAGGGATTGCAATACAATTAATAACTGACTACAATCTTCACAATATTTCATGTTCTTAGTGGCAAGAAAGAATAGTTTAAAACCTTAACAAAAGAGACTTTCCCTCTATCATCCCATCAATTGCCTAATTGTCTGCCAAATTTAGGCGGCTTGTTTTTGTATCACCTTTGAGGTATAAATGAATTTTGTATATTTGAAGTGTTATTTAAAAAAGAAATATATGCAATAGGGACCAGATGTGGACTGCCCAAGCTAAAATATTTACTCTCTGCCCCTTTATGAAAAAAGGTTGCTTATCTCTGGTCTAAAGAGTTTGAAATAGCTCATTAAATGTTCTTATTGAAGGGAGAATGTAATAATGGTGGACTTTTTCAGTTGTAATCTGATTTGTGACAACCACAAAGTGCCCTATTTAAACAAAGCTTAATGGGCATTGCTGAGGATAAATATAATCACATTTCAATATTTGTCTTGCCCACTTTACATAAGGTTATCCCAGCTTTTCCCAGGGAACAGAGTCCATGTGTTGTTTTAGAAGTGGTGCATATGTCTGTCACCTCGTCTCTGAAGCCTCCACCTGTCCCTTCTCACCCCAGCTCCCCTGTGGGAACGTTATGTCCTTAAACTACAAAAGCACCCTTCCTACCTTCTCCTCTGGCCTGAGGAAGGATTGCATGGCTAGCTGGGGAAGGGCTGCTGACAGGACTTCCTCTTATTTGGCTCACGATGAAGCTGGGGGAAGATGTGCAGGGGTGTATGCACTTGGTGCAGAGGCGCGGTCCTGGGGAAAGGGCTAGCTGTGCACAGGCCGAGGCTCCCAGAAGCGAGTTCTGAGATGAACCCTGAAAAAGCAGCACAGTTTGCAGGGAAGTGCAAGTGAGGAATGTAAGAATGAGGGAACATCTCGTGGAGCGGGCTCTTACAGTGGGTGACATGAGACGGGCCATCTTTGTGCCCCATGTAGTGGGAAATTTAAGGTGTTTGATGTGAATACAAGTCCAGTAGTCAGCAGAGAGCCACTCTAGCTTATTTTTAAAAAAGAGCAATGTATGTGTATGTGTTGGGGGGGGTGTCAGTGAAATGACAGTCATGAAATTGGTTGCTACAGTCATACGCTGTATTTTTTTTTGTCAACAATGGCTCACACATATCATTGTGGTTCCACTAGATAATACCACCCAGTGTCATTGTAGCCATTTAAATTTGTGCAGGTATGCGTCATGATGTTCACACAATGACAGAATCACCTGACAATGTGTTTCTCACAACTGTGCGAGACAGTTAAACCGCACCTGGCTGTCTTTCTTAAGCTGTAACAAAGAAAAGTATGCAACAGAGACCCTATGTAGCCTGCAGACTTCGGCTGAGGCTGTTATGTGGGCTACCTATTTTGATTCTCATTTATCTCTGTGGTGGAAGAGCTTATACCTACTTTGCAAATGAGTAAACTAGGCCTGCAAGGTTAAAACTACTTGCTCAAGATTGTCAAATTAATGATGGACAGAGCTGAGATGCCCTGTCCTGGGAGCCCAAGCACTTAATTCCCAAGCTGTTGAATCAAGCTCAGCATAAAACATTCAAACAACAACAACAAAAACAAAAGTGAAACAGGAGCCGAAATCCTGCCTTCCAGGCACACTGGGTGAATATTCTATTAGGCACCTTCTATGTGCACACACAGCAACATGTGTATGCATTTTGTGTAACCCAGGGTAATCCTCTCATACCTGCACATTTTATATAAATGGCAGCATACACTATACCCCAGTTCCCTGTCCTTGAAACTCGCTTTCAGAAATGAGTGCATCGTATCTCACTTTATAACTGTGCCCTCACCCATTTAACCAGTTATCTTTGGATCACTGCAGGTTCTTGAAGAGGGCAGTAATTTATTGGAAGCTTAAAAAAAAAATTAAACGGAATCTTGTGCTTTTCCCTTCCTTTGCAGCATGCCCTTGATGCTGACAACGCAGGAGTCAGTCCAATAGGAAACTCTTCCAACAGCAGCAGTCACTGGGACCTTGGAAGTGCCTTTTTCTTTGCTGGAACGGTCATCACCACTATAGGTAGGTAGTTTGTCTTAGGAATGGCTCAGGGAGCTGGGTGTTGTGGCCTGATCACTTGCTCATGTCTTTTCCTCTGCAGGCCACCCGAGTCCTAGTCAGCATTTTGTCCCCACAGAATGTGTGGAAGTGTGAGGCTGAAAGGAGGCTTCTGAAACACTGTCCATGAGTACCATTGTTGTGGGGGCTTTCAATAAAAGGCAAAGACAAATGGAGAATTTCTTTTCATAATCAAAGACCAGGGAGCATTTAATCTGAAGGAACTCATTGAAAAGGCTAGAGTGGAAAAGATGAATGGGTCAGTTGAATTCAGATTGCTCCGTTGAGGTCAAATTCTTTCTTAAAGATTGTATTGCTCATTACAGGTGGTACGTGATAGAACAAAAATGTTCTTCAAAGTTCGTTATGGGAAACAGCATTCTGCCCTCTCCTGTTTTTTTTTTCAACTCCTCAGAGACACATGCATTTTATCTCTTACTTGATTATTTTATTTATTAATTTTTCATTAGCGTCCATCATCCATCCATCTAATCTTCAAATATCACACTTGTATTGCCACATCTGGAATATTTGGTTTTAGGAATTATTTCTTAACTTCTGATTGTGAAAGCAGAGGAGTTAGGTCTCTTTGTTTTTTCCCACCACACTGCAGACAGCCCCTCTTCCTGTTTTCCTGTCTTCCAATACAGTTTCATTAGGTAAAATCTGAACGTTCACTGCAGGTGGACAATTAAGTAACTGCTCTGCAGCAGGTCTGATGGCGAACTACAACTACTTCTTTCCTGCACCAATTTTTGTCTTATTTTATTCATGGATGTGTGTGTATATATGGATACTGGGGAGTTTTGCATTTTTTACTTAGCAACTAGTTTTATTATTACAATAGGCTACAGTAACCTTAGTGTTCTACTCATTAACTAGTATGGAATGGATCTCTATTATGGGAGATAACAACCCTTCTCTGTCTCCTCCATCACACAATTTTGGTTGTCTCGTGTTTTAAATGTTTACTTACAAATGCTTAAATATGCATATATTTTACTTAAATGACTTGCCAGCTTTTGATGATAACTCTTGGCTCTTAGCTGACTCATAGAATGCAGTCAGTGAACTTACTCAGCCTCTCAACTTCCTTTCCCATCACACACTAACTATTGCTCATTGTACCATTTTCCATATAACATCAGGGTAAATGATTTATGTTCTGTAGTCTTACCCATACTCACATTTGCTTCAATCACAGTGTTATGGTTAAATATTGTCAATGTTCACTTATAGGCCTTTTGCCATTCTCTTCATCACCACAGGCTTGGCCAAAAGTCATCGTGAAGTAGTTTGTCTTAGGAGTGGCTCAGGGAGCTGGGTGTTGTGGCCCAGGCCTGAGATCCATGCCACTCAGGAGGCCAGCCTGTGTAACATGAGACCTTGTCTCAAAAAGAAGAAAGAGAAGGAAGAGTAAGAGGAGAAGGAGAAAGAGAATGAGAAGAAGAATGGTTCAGAGACCCAATATTCTTGGGCTCTTCCATTGTTCAAAATGGCGGCCTTACTCTTAGACAGTTTGAGGGGAATGAAATCCCTTTCACTGACTCACATTTTCTTTCTGCTGCGTCCTCTGGGTTTTTTTCACTGTTGTCTGATATTTCTGCTGCTATGGAGAAGCCTGATGCCAATCCTACTGTTTTTTTCTTTCTTTTTAGCAGGATCTTGATCTTTTTGTTTAGCTCTTTAAAAGATTATTTCTTTATAGAACACTACTAGTTTTTTTATTAGTACATGTTTTCAGTACATAATGTTATAGTACTTGTGGGGAGTTGGTGCATACACATAACACATCTTAATTCCTTTTTTCATCCACTTTCCTCGCATCTTTTCCCCTTCTTTCTGGATCATTTATTATTTTTTCTACTGTGTGGTTTTGTTTTATTATTCAGGGGACTCCAACTAATTAGGTACCATAACTTTATGCCTGACTTCAATGCTATCATTTCTCCTTTACTTCTTTTTCATTTGGTTGATTTTATCTCCTTTGTGTGAGTGTATGTTTCACAGTGACTGCTCTGTTATGTGCTCCTTTTAATTTTGTGTTTATTTTGATGACATTAGGGGATTCCCCCCTCTTTCTAATTCTTTCTTGATTTTTTTTTTAGACAGAGTCTCACTGTATAGTTCAAGCTGTCCTTGAACTCACTAAGTGGCCCATGCTTGCCTCAAACTTGAGGTGATTCACCTGCCTCATCTTCCCGAGTGCTGAGATTATAGGAATGAGCTACCACGCCAGGCAGTCTTTCCTGAATTTATTAGCCCACATTCCCTCCCCACTCCTTATCGCACTGTATCTCTCCTTTCTTCTTTGTCGTTTCTCTGTGAAGATTCTTTTGTATTGATATATCTGAAACATAAAAATTACATTTTCTTTGGAAAATATATAATATCTTGATCATTTTCCATTTTCCACTTCCTCCTTCCCTGGATCCCTTTCTCTGTTTCGAAAAAGTATACCTTCCCTGTTTCCTACCAACTTTCCTTTATTTTATTCTTTAATTTATTTGTATTTTGAGTTTCTTTGTTTCCATAGTTTAGTTATTGTGAATTGTGTTGCTGTTAACATGGATATGCATGTATCATTATAGTGTGATGTCTTAAACGCTTGGTAAAAAATTAAAAGACCCAATAAAAAAATGGACAAATGAAATAAATAAGACACTTGTGAGAAGTACAAATGGCCAATAAATACATGAAAAAATGTTCACGTCTCTAGCCACTAGGAAAACATAAAAAACAGCTCTGAAATTCCGTCTAACTCCAATGTGAATGGCTATCATCAAGAATATGAGCAAACAACAAATGCTGATGAAGAATGTGGGGAAAAAGAAACCTTTCTATATTAGCAGTTGGGAATGTAACCTAGTACAACCACAATGAAAGTCAACATGGAGATTCCTCAGAAAATTAAAAATAGAAATTTCATTTGACCCAGCTATACCTCTTTCTGAAGATTATTAGAAGTGATAGTTTCATAGTCAGCCATAATTTTTGTCTCATTCCAGCAAAATTTTTCTGGGGTCTTTCTTCCTTTGGTAAGTTTTGCTACTCTTTTCACAATTTTTCTTATGGCACTTTTATATTTATGATGAGCCAGCTTTTCAAAAAAATATTTGACCTCAAACCAACTGAGTATTCCTGGACCAGCTACTTGTCTCATGTGATTGTGGGGCTGGAGGAGACGATGAGGGACTCCTCAGAGAGCACCTTCCAAGGCTTTCTTTATATTTGCTGCATGTTTCTGAGACAGAGTGTGTATTAGTCAGCTTTTCATATTTGACTCATGGTTTCAAAGGATTTGGTCCATGGTCAGATGGCTTTAAGGGAGGGATATCATGGTAGAAATTTGTGCTGAAGTAAAGCTTAGCAGGGGAACAGTGCCAGAGAGGAAGGGGTGAGGGACCAGATATAGACCCCAAGACCGTGCCTATATGACCATCCAGACACACTTAGAAGTGTGCTTTACTAATCCCCTAGGTGACTCCTAAGTCAATCAAGTTGAAAATTAAGCTTTACCTTCATAGAACACTTCATGAAAGTATGGTCTTTCTGTTTTATTCTCTACAGAATTTTGCCTCTTTCTGTTTTCTGAATGAGATCAAATTTAGGGTAGCTTCTACTATTCCACTTCACCCTAAATTTCACATTTGCTTCAAATAAGAATATCTCTTCTAAGGTTCAAGATGAGGCCCTCACCTTCATATTTGCTGATACTTTCTAAAATTTTTCTGTGATGGGCTTTTCATCATTCTCTGTCTTCCTCTCTCTACTTTTTTCCCATATGATTCTGCCCATTCTCAGCTTCTTTTGGTAGGTAGATATATATCTATATCTCTATCTATCATCTATCTATCTATCTATATCTATCTATCTATCTATCTATCTATCTATCTATCTATCTATCTATCTATCTATGAATCTATAGATTATTTCCTTCTTCTAGTTCTGCCAAAATGTTTTTGAGGAGTTTCTGCCCAATACTGTAGTGAATTAGTATTTTTTTTCTTTTGGCACATTTTAGGTCTACAATAGTTACATCCATCATTGAGATCTTGTACCTTTACATGATGTATCTTGGTTCTTATTTTTTCCCCATTCCCCTGGCCTCCCTGTAGTGAATTAGTATTGTAATAAAAATTTTCATTCAGAAGCGTGAGAGATACATAGTTGTAATTGGCCCGTAGCAATGATGGACAGGCATCTAGAGGCTCCTCTGTCCTCCTGGTGGGAGGACTCCTTCATTAAAATCTGTGTATGTTTTCTGAAAGAGAAGAGCATCATGTTAAATTGTGTTTGACAGTCTGATTGTTAGGGTGCTGTCTTATTCACTTTCCTCGTCACTGAGACACAATACCTAACACCCACAATTTAAAGGAGGAAAAGGTTAACTTTAGCTCACATTTCAGTAGTTTCAGTCTGTGCACCGTCAAAGAGCTCAAGGCAAAAGCAGCCCGATGGAAGAGACTGGCGGAGGAAAGCTGCTTACTTCACGGCAGCCAGGAAGCAGAGAGGGAAAGGAACAGCAGGGAGGGAGATTAAACTCTGCTTCCCAGCACCAATCTAGCGGTGTACCTCATAACCCAGTCACCTTCCACACCCCTGTCTCTGAGCACGAGGCTTTGGGAGGGATATCCAGATACAAACTATAAGAGATGGGGAAGTGTGTCATTCATTATAAGAGGATTTATTAGAGAATAATTAAAATTGAGGAAGTCTGGGCCATGTCCAGAAATAAGTTTTAGCTTTTAACCCTCCACCATTGGATATATGAGGTATTCGTGCATATTAAAGAAGATAGAAAAAGAAAATTTGATATTTTTGTATAATGACTAAATTAGTGCTCTGTCTGATGCGTTATGAAAACTGTAGCTACATCAGACTGTGTACTAATGGTGTCATTCTGTTAATTTGTTAGGAATCCAGGGACTTGGTTTGTGGGAAAAGTGTTCATTGACCCACATGACATTATATTATTGGGGAACAAAGGTTTCATCTTCCTAAAGGGGAACATTTGATACATAGCAGTTTTTGTACTTTTTTGTGTTCTTACATTGGAATCTTTTAGTTTGATTTCCACTGCCCAGAATCCATTCACTCATTCATCCTTGTCCCAAGAGCTGTATCCTTCTGTCCCTTCGCTGCTCATGGGCCCTAGTCTCAGGAGAAAAATGATCTTGTCTAGACTAAGAAATGCAGTGTTTGGCAATAGTCATTAGTTCAAGGACAGACATATGACCTGGGTTAGGCCATTGAGAGTCTCCGAGGCATTTTAGTTTCAGAGGATATGATGCTCTCTCTCTCTCTCGCTCACTTTTTGTCTTTCTTACTGAAGGTAAACTTGGAAAAAGACAGACCCAAAGGCCTATCATTAACTTTCTTCCCTTTTTAGGTTACTCTGCCTAGAATTTAACTAACACAAAACAGAAGAAGAAAAGGGGAGAAATAAATGGGGTTTTGCTCACATCCTTTTAAGTCTGAATGACTAAATGTTAATTCTCTTATTACTGAGTCAATGTGAGTCTTCCCCTCCTCTTTCAAATGCTCAAGCCAGTCTGCATTGGAGTTTTAAAATTACCTGCTTCAGAAAAAAGCCCAGTTAGTACATAGTCATGTACAAAGCTCATGGAGAGTCAGTAAGCATCTTCTGACCTCACGGCAAGTGGCTGGCCCTGCTGGCCACTGCAGCTGCTGTCTCCTGCCGTCTTTGGAGCACATGCTCTTGATGTAATGTGTTAGGCAGAGACAGCTGTCAGATGAGCCTCCAGGTTCCTGTGCCCCTGTCCTAAACCTGGCTGTCTTGGAAAATTATGCCTTTGAGAAGGACCTTTCCCCAAGTCAGAAGGACTCCAGGTGTGAACAGGAAACTACTTACAAAACAAGTATGCTGACCAAAACGAATAAAAATAAACCTCCATCTCCAAAGTTCCACTTCAGTGTCATGGTACAGTTAGTATTTAAGATTGGGTCCTAGAAAACATTAACTTGTTTTCTTTCTCTTAACTGAAAAATAATGTATTGAAAGTGAACACCATTTACTTGGCTAAATTACAATTCCAGAATAAGGGGCTCCTGATAAAGTCATAAAGTTAGGGAATTCTAGAAAAAAACCATAGTACAATGTAAGCAAGAATAATGAGGTATGGAAATAATTCCTTTTAATTATTTAGAGGCACATTCATTCATTTCCTTATAAGCAAATTCATGGCTGGCAATTCTTCCATTTCTTTCTGAGAAATTTTTAGGAATTTAGAAGTCAAGAAAGTGGAGCACCTAGAGCCAGAAGCTGTGTTCTCATCAATTGTGAAAAAACATTAGTCTGCTTGCAGGAGTTGATACAATTTGCAAAGTAATGTTGTCCATATTTCTCCGAGCTATTAGTAACGTTAGAACTTTAGAGTTCTTTGAAAGGCTGACCTTGGATGATTTCCTTTGGCTTCACTACCTGCTGTAATCACATGTTGTGGGAGTCTTAACCTGTTTCTCCATTTGTAATAGTGTGAACATCACGATGAAAATCTGTACTTAGGAAGTGTGGTTTTCATCTCTGGTTGTTCCCTTGGAATCTTTCCAAGGGAATTTATCAAAGTTTCAGGGATTGCCAGTTGGCTTTGAGAAAGACTCATGAGCAGTGTGAAATTATGTACCTTTTCAAATACAAAAAAATGTTCATTACTTCAATGGAGAGAGAGATTTTAAGAATAACAAAGTCTTTTCTGAGAAGCAGCAGTGCTACTTAGTATCAGAGGTCTCTTTTATCTGAGAATATCAAAGCACTTTTTAGAAAATGTGTTTTGCAAGCTGAGATTTATTCAGAAAGATTTATACTTGTACAGTTACTCTTCCATATCTGTGTTGATTTTTAACCGGCTGTGGATTGGAAATATACAAAAGAAAAAAAAAACCCCAAAAACGAATTGGTACCACACATGTACAGACTTTTTTCTTACTGTTCTGTGATAGAAGATAATGAATACTGTATTTATACAGCATTTGCATCATATTAAGTATTACAAGTAATTCAGTGATGATTTAAAATATAGGGAAGGATGTGTGCAGTTTGTATGCAGACACTAAGCCATTTTATATAAGGGACTTGAGCATTTGTGGAGTTTTTGCAGGGGCCCCGGGGGGCTTCCCCGCTAAGAATACCAAGGGATGACCATATAGCAAAGGGAGAGGTTCAGGCACTTCTCCAAACCAGCACCACACAAGAAGGAAGAAGACCTGACTCTGCTCAGTCTTTGCTGAGTGCACCATATACCTTCTCTATTTTCTCTGTAACTAATTCTGATGTAAGGCCCACTTGCTTTTGATTATCAGCTCTGCTAGGGGATCCCAGGAAAGTAGCTCTTCTGAGCTGGGGCAAGGATATGCTCACTCCTGTGTGCAGATCCTTTCCCACCAACCATCATGTGCAGAAGGGCAGGGAGTGGTGACGTTCATACCAACAGATATGAAATGCAACGAGGTTTCAGACTTTGAGCCATTTTCATATTTACTCACCTGGCTGTGCCTACATCAGAGAGAGCACCTGGTCAGGTGCCAGGTGTTGGTTGAATGTGTTACTTGCCTGGCAGCCTCAGTTAGAGTCGTATCTGCCAAGGAACTGAAGCAGCTGCTTGTTTATACTTACACTGCACTTGGGTTGGATTTTTAATCCATGGATACAAAGAGCAGTCTTTATTTTTTGTTTGAGGTAATTTAGTTTTCATCAGATTTTGTGCCTACCATTTACTGGACGTCAGGCACTATGCTGTGCATATACAGTCTGCTAGAATCACATCAGGTAGGTACTGTTATTAATTTTATTATATTTGTGAGAAGATTGAGGCCTAGAGAAGTTATCCATTTCCAAGAGTTAGTAAGCAGTGGAGCTCAGGGTCATTCACTAGGACCAGCTACATAATTTGCAGGGCTTAGTGTAAATAAAAACACGGAACTTTGTTTTAAAAAAGATGAAAATCAAAATAACCATTGCAGAGCAGTAAACTAGTGTGAGGGACCCTTCTAGTGTGAGGCCCCGGGTTCCCGCACAGTTTGCATACCCAGAAAGCAGCTGGGCTTGCACAGGCAGGCTGGTTCTGAATGCACATGCTTAATCAAAAGGCCAGGGCTGGGCAACACCCGTTTGGCAAAGATTTGACATTGGCGCATAAAAAGAAAATTGGAACTTCTATATGTATGTCTCAGGCATAAGTCCTCTTCAAATGCCATTTTTTTCCTTCATGAAAGACTTGGAACTGTTTTTCTAGCTATGGGGGAACAGAGCTGAGGCTTGTCCTTAATAGCCTTGTATTTGTAGTGTGTCCTTGCTGGGCCGATCATCTTCTGCTAAAAGTTGCCAGGAGCCAGTTGGTGGAGGAACCTACTGAACCTCCTTTTACTTTTTCTGAGTCTGGTTCTAATGTTCTGGGCTGGTTTTCCTGAACAGCTCTCCTGGCAGCTGCATCACGCCCTCCTATTTCTCAGCCTCAATTGTCTCTAGCTGCCCAAGAAGAACTCATACCTCAAATCCAGCTGTGGGTCCCTCCAAGTCATTGAGCCAAGGTATGAACATTTTGTCCCTGTCCCTGTCCCTGTCCTGTTGAGAGAATGACAGAGCTTCTAGAAGGAAAATAGGAGCCAACCATCTGTTTTTTTTCCTAGGGCTTAGTTTTCCTGGAGACATATTTCTCAGAAGTGACTCCTTCCCTCATTATACCACGGGGCAAGTTGATAATTGCTAACATTGAGCACTTACCTGGCACTGTGTGTCACAGGTCTTTAGTCTTCCCATGTGACTCACGACTCATGGGCAGCTCATTGAACATTTAATGGCCATAAGGTAGGTGCTTTAGTAGTCCCATCCTTCAGATGAAGAAAGGGAGGCAAGAGGTTGAGTAACTTTCCCAAGGTCTGAGAGTCAGCACACAGGAGACTCAGAACAGGACCATGTATTCTCTAGGTTTACAGCCTATCTGCAGCCATCACAGCTTACTTCAGAGCCATTGTTCTGGGCATTATAAGCTGCCCTGCCCACCCTTCCAGAATGTTT
>NW_022900933.1:28455296-28484245 GCF_012274545.1 Fukomys damarensis | reverse complement strand
GGTGGGGCTCTGAAGTAAGCCCCATCAAACATTCTGGAAGGGTGGGCAGGGCAGCTTATAATGCCCAGAACAATGGCAGCAGAAACTCTAGGAAGGTGGCTTTCTCATTCGTCAGTATAAAGTTCCAGTGTAAATTTTAGAATCTTCCAAGAGTGACAGGTTGGGAAGTGTGTCAAACAGTTTCTCCATATAGTTTACCAGGGGCAAGGAACACAGATACACCCAGGTACACGTGCAAGAGCCAGCACTACCCTAGCATGCTGGTTGCTTTATGTCCTCTCTGAAGTGAGTTGTCAAAAAAGATGCCCTTAACTATATTTAAAAACTTTGACTATGACATGAGTTCCCTTATCTGAGAACTTTGGTTTAATTTGATTTTAGTGTTCTAGTCTGCAAAATATTAGCCACTTGTAATAAAAACAGCAACAACAATAATAGTATCTCTCCCACACTAGGATTTGGACAGGTTAAGCAGATAAAAGGTTAGGTCATGTAGGGTGGAACTGGACCTTGAGCTTTTGCTTCCTCACTTCTCTCTGCTGCTTCTTGGCTGACGTGGGAGGTGCCCTGTGAGCGCAGGTTTTATCCAAGAGGCTGAGTGCAGAGGCTCTAGTCTGATGGCTGGAGGAAGTGTGTAGCATTTGCCAGGATTAAAAGGGGCGCATGAACAGCCCATTCACAGCTTCCATTTGTCTGTGTCTGCGATGTGCTCCTTTATACGACACTCAGATGAAGAGAAAACCTGTAGTCCCTGAAATCAGGCAATAGTAAGAAAGCCAGGCCAGAGTCTGCAGTGTCCCCATGAGTTTCTAGAATGTTTCCAAGAACCTGCATAAAGTGAAGCTGTGGAAACACATTTGTTTTCTTTCCAATAGAGCTGGGCTAGTGTACGTGTAAATCGGATTATGCGAGGGGGGGAATGCCTAATAGAATGATTTTTCCCCCAAGTTCTTGGAAACACTTGAGCACAGTCCTGAGAGCTTTTTCTGCACATTTAAATTAGAATGATGGTGAGTGAAGGAAATACAAGATTAGGAAGCCTTGCCTGAATACTCATTTAGGAAATGGAAACTGTAATTTAAATAATTTGTGATAAGAGGTTTGAGCGGTCTGAGCAGAAAATTGAGACAGAAAATAGCCAAGTGACTCATCCCAAAGCAGAAATCAACAGTGGGCTCTCCAAGCCTATGGGAGGGTATGTGGTAGACCAGGCATCAACATGATTCTTTACTATGCTGTGTTCATAACCTGCCCATACTATGCTCCCAGAAACTCCCTCAATGCATAGAATCAGAAACAGGCTCCAATAGGAGAATGGCTAGGTGATTATCTAGATCCTGCTTAGCATAACATTGTAATTCTGTAATGCTAATTGGCATGAAAATGAAGATCAATTATTTAAGGATTTCATCTTATAGAAATTGTGCTAACACTATAAGCCTTTTCTGCCAGTGGTACTTTGTTTAGCTCCATCTCCACAGAGTAGGCCCAGTACTCACTGTGCAATAGTATAATTGAAAATCTCTTAAGAATGCAGATTTTGGTGTTCTCAAAGCATCCGTTGGAATTTGTGTTGATAGACCTGACTATGCAAGGATTCTCTTGTATTCAAACACCTGTTCCACCCAAAAGCATTTATTTAGTGCTCTGCCATTGGTGCAAGAGGTGATGGGTAGAACAGCAGAACTAAATGATAGTATGGGGCTCCTAGTAATGAGAAAGAGAGGGCCAGGCACAGCTAGGCTTCTTCCTCCTTCTCCTTGTCTTTTCATCTTCCTAATCATCTTCTCTTTTTGTGATGCAGAGGACAGAACCCAGGGCCTTGTACTGAGATGTACTCCCAGGCACATTCATTTATGAATTTTGAAACAGAGTCTTGCTAAGTTGCTCAGGTGGGGCATGAACCTGTGATCTTCCTGCCTTAGCCTCCTGAGTAGCTTGTATTATAAGTGTGCACCTTCATGCTCAGATTCTTCATCCTTTACTGTTTCCAAGCTTCCTAGGATAGGGCTGTACAAGTGATAGGTCCTTTCTGAATTTGTAGCAAACCACATTTCCTTTTTAAATGTTCAGCATTTATCACTCTATGAAAACGCATGCTGAAGACAGCCACCATCTGTCCCTATAAAGAGGGTGCCCCATGATAGGACTGTAAAGGAGAAGCACCTCCTGTCTAATCTAAAAGGCAATTGTGAAACCTTCCCAGACATTCAGGTGCCCTAGACTAATCATGTCCATGATCTTTGGTGTTTCTGAAGAGAATAGTACCATTTTTCCATTAGAAGTACAATTCTGGATGACCATGAATTTCTTAAAATGTACTAGATCTTAAAATTATTTACAAGAAGTGAATCAGGAGAAACAATGGAGCAGTTATTTTGAATAGCCTTTAAAATGAAATTTTATTCCTTCTGACTCAGGAGGCGGGGAAATATACAAATCTTGTTAAAAGTCTGTGGATTCTTTGGTCAGCATCCTGCTTTCTCTTCCACCTCACCACTTTCCTTCTCTTTTTACTATTTCTCACTAGGGTATGGGAATATTGCACCCAGCACTGAAGGAGGCAAAATCTTTTGTATTTTATATGCCATCTTTGGGATTCCACTCTTTGGTTTCTTATTGGCTGGAATTGGAGACCAACTTGGAACCATCTTTGGGAAAAGCATTGCAAGAGTGGAGAAGGTCTTTCGAGTGAGTACTGCATCTATTTAAACCTAACTGCTGCAACCCAGTTGGCTTTAGCCTAACAGGGGACTGAAGGCATTGCCAGGAGCACCATTTGCTTTTAGTGAGATAGTTAAATGTTACGATTGTGTTTTCTACATTTTGGCTAATTTGGGCACAGTAGCTACACATTCTTTGCTTGATTAGCTTCCTACTTTAGGGCAGTATTTCTGGAATCATGGCACAACAGGGTTAAGTATGAATTTGCCAATGCAGATTTTCTGATGCGATAAGGCATACTCAGTGTCTTAGTCTGTTTATGCCGCAACAACAGAATCCTGGAGACAAGATAATTTGTGAAGAACAGAAACTTACTTCTCAACATATGGAGGCTGGGAGTTCAACAGCAAGGTCCTGTAGGTTCAGTTCTTCAGTTTTCTGGTGAGGGCTTTAACTTCTCCTGTCAAGACGGTGCCTTGTGTCTGTCTTTTGGAAGGAAAAATGCCAAGTCCTTTTGTGGCAGAAGGATTGGAAAGGAAAAGGGCCTAACTGCATGCAACTTCTTTTATAAGGGCCTTAATACCACCCAAGAGGGAGGAGCCCTCATGACCCAATCATCTTTAAAAGCCTTATCTTTTATTAAATCACATTGGCCTTAACTTTTCGACACAAGAATTTTAGAGGGGATTCATTCAAACTGTAGTGCTCAGTTTAGTCCTAAAGGTGGGGTGGTTTCTTTAGCGTCTTTGCAAAGAAGTAGAGAAATGTAAATCCACTCATAACTTCTTTGCTCCCCTGGTCCATCCTGGCTTCCCCCAGGAACTGCTTTCTCCCAGCTGAGCTTTGTGCTGTGAGTCTCTCCTCATGGTCCTCCCTGTGCGGCCCCCTGCTGTTGAGTGCTTCCCCTCAGCAAAAGCTCACTGGTGTGTGGCTTCACCCTAAGTGGGATGATTGTTGGTTCCTTAGTTTTTCCTCTTGGAAATATTTACCTTTAAGCAAGGGAATTTATTTACTGAAGCTGATGTGTCTAGCATCAGGACAGTCATGTGGGATGGATATGACCGGGGTTCCCAGTGCCTCTTACCTGCATCCATTCGGATGATTGCACAGAAATCTTGTTTAGCATAGGTGTAATGCTGTTTCTGTTCTTCTGTTCAGTGTGGATCTCATTCTCAAGCCTTCTAAACCTTTCTTTATCAGGGAATACTTTCTTCTGATTATTAATTTTTAAAAATGACATTTTGAGATCTTTTTTGAAATCTAGCAATGATGGGCAAAGACAGATCAGTCAGTGGTAAGCTCTCAAGCTGCACAATCCTCCATACCCCTCTGAGATAAGACACTTTGAGTTTTAGGCTGGGTTTGAAATCCTGGCTTACAGCTCTCTTTAGAACAGTGGGAGGGAACTCCCCAGATAGGCAATTTCAGAATGGTTGTTTTGTTTTGTTTTAGTAGGCTGATGGAAATAAACACAAGAGCCGGTTCTAGTCACATTTGTAGACTCAGCAGTCCTGGGTAACCTGCCTCTGTTTGCTCATTAGCAAAAGGGGATAGAATTTGAATCTATTTGCCTAAGTTATATAATGATTAAATGAAATAATGTGTGGGAGAAAGCTTGGCACAAGGCCAGATGCAAGCCCAGAGCTGTGTGTGTTTCACAGAAAAGCAAGCTGGCAGCATAGCCACTCCCTCGGTTTTGTCTGAGTAGCTCCTGGTGTGTGAACTTTTCTGGAAGGTCCTACAACCTTTGCCCCAGGTGCTGGCTGGCCAGCGGGCCTCATTAGCACACACACCTGGGCTTCTCCACGGTCACCATGGAAACCGTAGCATTCAGCTCTTGTGCTTCTCAGATGTTTAGGTCCCCCTGACCTAGTTGTGCAGCCCTGTGAACTTCTCCAAGATGTCTCTTAGCTGATGCTCCACGGCCCTTTGAGTTAAGAGAACAGTGAATCTGTCAGACCGAACATTTAGAAGAATAGGATTCACAAAGAGGAATGAAAGACTATTCTGGCATTTTTATATTTATATAATTAGCTTCTCTAGATAGTTTCCTTAGTTGTAGAAGAAAGGGTTAGATTGAATCCTTTTCACATCTCCTTTTGTTAAAAGAATTTTGTTAGTATATTCCAAATGAGAGAAGTTTTAATCATTTCCCTGCATCTGCTGCCAAATGGGGGGACTTAGTCTCCCCTCATCAATTTCAGACTGCAAGTTGAGTGTGCTATTCACCTTCCCCTCGAAGCTACCTCTAAATGGATCATTTAATAGAATCTGGGGCCGAGGCCTACACATGTCACATTTCATTTTTATGCTGATGGCCCACTCTGGGCCTTGCAGTGCCCTCAGAGCCTGGGAGCTTTTCAGGAAGGCTAGACAGACGTGTGTGATTGAGT
The DNA here is from genome assembly GCF_012274545.1 of Fukomys damarensis. Lineage (NCBI taxonomy): Eukaryota > Metazoa > Chordata > Mammalia > Rodentia > Bathyergidae > Fukomys > Fukomys damarensis. The sequence goes on along the minus strand of NW_022900933.1, from coordinate 28,479,188 downwards.
TGTCAACACAATGGATGCATTTACCCAGTGTTGGAGGGGGCCCTTGGAAGGGTGACTGAATTCCAGGAAGAATAAACATTCTTCCAGAATGCACAGGCAGTGGATCTAGTAGCCTTTTGCTTACTGTGTGTAAAGTTAGACAATCTCAAAGCTCTTGGCCATTGATTTAAAGTCAATTTAAAAGACCAATTACTCATAGGTGATTATTTGAAAACTTCAAATTATATAAACCAGCAAAGCTTGGGGTTGTGAATATTTTTCAGTTCTCCTGGGGAGGATGCATTTAAAAAAATTGGCACAATGCATAGTAAATCTTTCTTTTGTCTGTTAGATTTTCTCTTAGCTCTTGGGAAGAGATTGTGTGTTTGTGTGTGTGTCTGTGTGTTTAATAAAAATAGAATGTGGGGTCAGCCTTCCAGGTGCCTGTATTCTGAGGTGACTCTAGTTTGGGTCTTTTTAACATATCTCAGATCTGAGCTTCATTTTGAAGGATCACTAAGGCGTAGTGTAATACTTCGGAATGCTTGTTGTTAGGTTTTTAATGGAGTAAGTAAACAGAAACTCTTCTCCTCTGAAGTTCAGAATGAATTGAGAGCCAGCAGAGTCCAGCAGAATCACAGTGTCGGCTTTATTGCTGATAAGTTGACCAGAGAATGCAGTTGTAGCTCTGTTAACCAAAAGGCTTTTTTAATTTTACTGTTGCAGAACAACTGACCACAAACATAGAAGCTTGAAACAACACACATTTATGATGTCGCAAGCTCTTAGGTAGAAGTCTGATGCGTGTGGGTGGGGTGTCTTTGGAATGTCACAAGACCAAAATCTAGGTATTGGTCAGACTGACCGCCTGGTCTGGGAAAGCTTTTAAACTCATTCATGTTTGGGGGAAAAAAAGTTTCTTACATTTGTAGGAATGAGATTCCTGTTTTCTTGCTGGTTTTCAGGTGGTAGCGGCTTTCTCAGCTTCACACACATTTCTTTGACACACACCTCCTTCAGCTTCAGAGATGGCAAGAGTGCATTGTTTTTCTGCTCATGCTTTGCATCTCTCTGGGCCAGCTGGAGAAAGTTGCTTTTAAGATCTCATGTGACTAGAACAGGATTGTGAGGATAATCTCCCTATCCACTGCACCATACATAGCGTGGGAACGATAGCTTGTCCTGTCACCACTTGTAGGGGTTGGGGTGGTTTATCTTGGGAGGCCATTTTAGACATTCTGCCTCTCACACACTCTGAGTGACTGAGTCATAGGCAGCACAGGCCTCCTCCACAAGCATAGTCCACCCCACTAGCCTTGGCGCATTGTGGATTGTAGACACAGCACATCTCTTCACTGGGAGATGGTTCCAGATGGCAGAAGGCGACCAGCTGGAGGGGTTCTGCTTCTAAGTCTGCTAGATAAGTCACTAGTCTGGTTAAAAAGTGGGGATGAAAGCTTGGAGTGTTACTCAAAATAAAATTTCTCCACATGGTATGACAAGCAAAGAAAACGAACATGACCCTCAATACCAGTAAACAGTGAATTAAGAATCTGGTACCTTATTTATCTCACATAGCAAGAAGCCTGGAGATGGGTTGTTTCAGATTTGGTGTCACATATACTCACATTTGTTCTCCATCCTCCTTGGAATGTTGTTTATTCATCCTTGACATTGTCACCTCATGGTTGCAAGATGGCTGCCATAAGACTAAATATGGTTTCATCCAACCACCTTTAAACCAAGATAAAAGAGACATTTAAAAAAGAACAGTTTTAGGTTCATAGTACATTGTGAGGAAGGTACGTAGATTTCCTATATACAGCCTGTCCCTATATTGTCAGTGTCACCCACCAGAGTGGTACATTGTCAGCAATTTACTAATCTACACTGACACCACGTCACCAGAGACCATAGAGTGCATTAGGTTCTTGGCATTGACCGTTCTATGTGTGTGAGTAATGACTTGTATCCACCATTGCAGTGTCATATAGAGTAATTTCACTACCCTGAAAGTCTTCTGTGCTCCACTTATTCATCTCTCCCTTCCACTAACCCTTGGCAACCGACCATCTTTGTACTGTCTTCATAGTTTTGCCATTTTCAAAATTTCATATAATTGGAATCATATAGTATGTAATTTTTTTAGGCTGGCTTCTTTCACTTTGCAATATGCATTTAAATTTCTTCAAGTAGCTCATTTTTAAAAGTACTAAATAATGCTCCATTTTCTATATATACCTAGTTGACTGATCCATTCATCTTCTGAAAGACATCTTTGTTGCTATTTTGGACAATTAAGTATAATGTTGCTATAAATATCCACTTGCAGGATTTTGTGTGGGCATAAGTTTTCAGTTCTTTGGGTAAATATCAGGAAACATGATTGCTGGATCTATAGAGTGAATTTTTTTCCCATTGTTTATTGGCACATTTAAAGCAAACAATACAGTTACATTTATCATAGGGATCTTGTACCTTTACATGATATATCTTGGTTCTTGTTTTTTCCCCATAGCCCTGCTCTTCCTTCACCCTTCCCTATTTACAAAGACTTTGTTTCCATTTTTTCCACATTTTTTCTTTTCCCTTATTTCCTTTCTCCTCCCCTTACCACTTCCCCTTTAGCTATTTTCTTCCTATTTCACACTCCCAATTATACCATTTGAACCTTATTTACACTTTTAGTTTTGCACACCAGAGAAGCTATTTGGTATTTACTCAAATGTGTCCTATTTATTTCACTTAAAGGGCATAGCCTTAATGTGCATCTGTTCGCCATAAATATTTCTAGTTTCTCATTCTTTATGGCTGAGTAGTACTCCGTTTTATAGAAGAACCACGTCTTCCTTATCCAGTCTCCAGTTGATGGGCATTTGGGTTGTTTCCAAGTTTTAGCTATTACGAACTTTGCTGCTATAAACATGGGTGCACATATATAACTATGGTATGATTCTTTTAATTCTTTTGGAAAGATACCCAGCAGAGGGATGGCTGGGTCAAATGGAGCCTCTAATCCCAGTTCTTTGAAGTATCTCATTATTGATTTCTGCAGTCGTTGCACCAGTCAGCACTCCCAACAACAATGGAGAAGGGTTCCTTTCTCCCCACAGCCATGCCAGCATTTGTTATTGGTTGATTTCTTGGTGGCAGCCATTATTTCTGGGGTGAGGTGGAATCGCAGTGTTGTTTTCATCTGCATCTGTGAAATGACTGGTGATGTTGAAGATTTTTTCATATATTTCCTTGCTGTTTTTACTTCTTTGTCTGAGAAATGTCTGTTCATTTCAGATGCCCATTTTTGAATCGGGTCCTAATATTTGGGGGGGGGGGTCTGATGTTTTTTAGTGTTTTTTTTTTTTTTTTTTGTACTGGAGTTAGAATTCGAGACCTTGAGCTTGGGAGGCAGGTGGTGGCATCACTGAGCTAAATCCCCAGTCTTTTATTTATTTTTAATTTTTTTATTTTTTAGTATTGGGGATTGAACTTGGGTCCTTGTGCTTGCAAGGAAGGTGCAGGCACCACGGAGCTAAATCCCCAGCCCATTTTGAGTTTTTAAAATATATTCTAGGTAGTAGTCCTTTGTCTGAGAAGTAGATGTTAAAAATTTTTTCCCACATTGCAGATTGTCTTTTAACTCTATTGGTGATTTCTCTTGCACTGCAAAAACTTTATAATACAGTGAGATCCCAGTCGTTTATTCTTTGTGCAAGTTCTCGTACTACTGAGGATTTGTTCATAAAATCTTCTACTATGCCAATGTCTTTGAGAGTTCTACCTAATTTACTTTCCAGTAAGTTTAGTGTTTCTGTTTTGATATTTAGATCTTTAATCCACTTGGATTTTAGTTTAGTGCTTGTTGTAAGATAGGGATCTAGTTTTAATCTTCGGCAAGTTGAAAGCCAGTTTTTCCAACACCGTCTATTAAAGAGGTTATCTTTCCTCCAATGAGGATGGTTGGCTCCTTTGTCAAGGATGAGGTAACTGAGTATGTCTGGTGTTATTTCTGCATCTTCTAATCTATTTCATTGATCCTCGGGTCTGTTTCTTTGCCGGTACCATGATGTTTTTAATCACAGTGGCTTTGTAGTATAATTTCAAGTTGGGAATTGTGATACCCCCTGCCATGTTTCTGTTGCCTAGAATGGTTTTTGCTGTTGTAGGTCTCTTCTGGTTCCAAATGAATTTTTGGATTGTTTTCTCAAATTCTATGAAATATACTGTTGGGATTTCAATTGGGATTGCATTGAATCTGTATAGCAATTTTGGAAGTATGGCCATTTTCACTATGTTGATTCTTCCTATCCAGGAGCAATGGATGTCTTTCTATCTTATATCCTCTTCTTTTATTTTTCAGAGTGCTGTAATTTTCATTGTAGAGGTCCTTTGTCTCCTTCATTAGAGTGATTCCAAGATGCTTCGTTTTTTTCATGTTATTGTGAAAGGAATTGTTTTCATAGTTTCTATCTCAGTGAATCTGTTATTTGTGTACAACAAGGGTTTTAATTTTTGTGTGTTGACTTTGTATCCTGCTACTCTACTGAATCTGTCAATTAAGTCTATCAGTCTTTTGGCAGAGTTTTTTGGATATTCTATGTAGAGTATCATATCATCAGCAAATAGTGGCATTTTAATTTCTTCTTTTCCTATCTTTATTCCTTTTATTTCTTTCTCTTGTCTGATTGCTGTGGCTAATGTTTCCAAAAGTATATTGAACAGGAGTGGTGACAGTGGACGTCCTTGTCTTATTCCTGATTTTAGCATGAAGGTTTTTAGTTTTTGCCACTTAGAATGATACTGGCTGTTGGTTTTTCATAGATAACCTTAATCAGGTTGAGATAAAGACCATCTATTCCAATTTCCTATAGGGTTTTTATCATGAATGTGTGTTGAATTTTGTTGAATGATTTTTCTGCATCTATTGAGATGATCATATGGGTTTTGTCTTTAATTCTGTTAATATAGTGTATTAAATTTATTGATTTATGTATGTTGAACCATCCTTGCATCCCTGGGGTAAATCGGACTTGGTCAGGGTGGATGATCTTCTTGATGACACTCTGTATTCTGTTTTCCAGTATCTTATTAAGGATTTTTGCATTTATTCATTAGGGAGATTGGCCTGTAGTTCTATTTTTTTGGTTGGGTCTTTCCCTGGTTTTGGAACCAAAGTAATACTTACTTCCAGGAGTGAATTTGAAAGTTTTGCTTCCCTTTCAATTTCACTGAAGAGTTTACAGAGTAATGGCAGTAGTTCTTCTCTAAATGTCTTGTAGAATTCAGCAGTGAAGTCACCAGGGCCTGGGCTTTTCTTTGTTGGTAATGTTTTAATTACATTTTCAATTTTGCTGAATGTAATTGGGATGTTTAAATTTTTTTATATCTTCTTCGTTCCACTTTGGAAGTTCATGTGTCCAGGAATCTGTGCATTTCTTCTGTATTTTCCATTTTATTAGAGTATAGGGTTTCGAAGTAGGTATTGATGATCCTCTGGATTTCTGGTGGATCTGTTGTGACTTCACTTTTTTCATTCCTAATTACATGAATCTGAACCTTTTCTTTCCTTTTTTGATAAGGTTGGCTAAGGGTTTATCAATTTTATTTATTCTTTTTTTAAATTTAATTTATTGGTACATTCTAGGTTAACAGTACAGTTACATTCATCCTTGGGATCTTGTACCTTTACATGCCAGGTCTTGGTTCTCATTTTCTCCCCTTGTCCCCACCCTCCCTTCATCCCCTCCTTCCCTCCCCACCTTCAAACACTTTAATTCCATTTTTACATTTTCTCATATTTTTTTCCTTTTCCCTTATTACCTTTCCCCTGTCCTTTGGTCCTTTTCTTCCTATTTGCTAATTGCCCTGTTAGGATCTTGAGTACTATTTTAGTTTTTCACACCAGAGAAACTATTCGGTATTTGCATATGTGTGACTTATCTATTTCACTTAGGAGTATATCCTCAAAATGTACGCTTTTACCTATGAATGAATCTACTTTCTCATTCTTTATGGATGAGTAGTATAATTTTATTTATTCTTTCAAAAAACCAACTCTTTCATTCATTGATTTTCTTGGTATCATTCTCTTAGTCTCTATTGCATTAATTTGTGCTCTGATTTTTATAATTTCCTCCCCTGTACGAGCTTGCAGTTTGTCTTGCTTTTCTTTTTCTAGAAGCTTAAGGCTAAGCATTAGGTTGTTTATTTGAGCTCACTCTGTTTTCCTAGTATGGGCATTTCTTGCTATGAATTTCCCTTGTCGAACTGCTTTCATTGTGTCCCATAGATTCCTGTAAGTTACATTGGTATTATCATTTAATTGTAGAAACCTTTCTTCTTCAATTTCCTATGTGACACAATGGTTGTTCAGCAGGGTGTTATTTAATATCCATGTTTTTGTGAAGTTCTTGCAGTTTCTTAGGCTATTGATCTCTGGTTTAATTGCACTATGGTCTGATAATATATGGAGGAAAACTTCAATTCCTTTGCATTTGCTTGAGCATGTTCTATGAGCTAGCGTGTGGTCTATTTTAGAGAATGACCCATGTGCAGCTGAAAAGAATGTATATTCTGATTTGTGAAGTGGAACACTCTGTAGACATCTATTAAGCCCATTTGTTCTAAGACTTGGTTCAGTACTATTATTTCATTGTTGATTTTTTTGTCTAGATGATCTGTCTATTTGTGTCAGTGGAGTATTGAGGTCCCTCACTATAATTGTATTAGTGCTTATTTCATTTTTAATATCCATTAATTTTTATTTTGTATAGTTGGGGGCATTAATATTTGCTGCATATATATTTATGACTGTCATTCCTTCCTCTTGTGTCATTCCATTTACAAGGATGTAGTGGCCTTCTTCGTCTCTCTTAATTAGTTTTGGTTTGAAATGTCTTCTGTCTGCAAATAAGATAGCTACCCCCACTTTTTTTCCTGGCTCCTGTCGTGTGGAGAACTGTTTTCCATCCTTTTCCTCTCAGTCTATGAATTTCTTTGTGGATTAAGTGGAATTCTTGTATACAGCATATTGTTGGATTTTGCTTCTTAATTCATTCTGCCAGCTTGTTTCTTTTGCTTGGCAAATTGAGGCCATTAACATTGATGGTTATAACCGTTATGTATTAACTTTTCATTGTCAAGTTATTTTCCTGTTGTTGGCTCTTTTATTTTCTTATTTTTCTCTTTAATGTCTCCCTTTAATTTCTTGCCTTGCCTGGTATATTTGCTCTCAGCCCTTATGGAGTTGTGGTCTTCATTTCCTTTTTCCAGGATATTGTTTAGAAGTGTTTGGTGTTCCAATTTGATGTTCATGAAATTTCTCAAGTGTTTTTTGTTGTGGAAGTCTCTTATTTCCCCATCAATTTTGAAAGATAGTTTTGCAGGATACATCAGTCTAGGTTGTTGGTTGTTTTCTTTTAGGACTTGAAATACCTCACTCCAAGCTTTCTTTGACTTGAGGGTTTGTGTTGAAAAGTTTGTTCTGATTCTGATGGGCTTTCCTTTGCATGTGATTTGTTTCTTTTCTCTAACTGCTTGTAGTATTTTGTTCTGTTGGTTTTCAGGATCTTGATTATTATATGTCTAAGTGTAGATTTTTTTTTATCATGGCTGGTTGGAGTCCTATATGCCTCACTTATCTGTATGTCAAATTATTCCCCTCTGGGAAGCTTTCTGTCATTAATTCTGTGAACAGCTTTTTAAATGTCATTTGTACTTTCTCTTGCTACTTCATGGATTCCTATCAGTCTTATATTATTATTCTTTGCATCATGTAAGTGTTGTTGGATTGATTTCTCATGGTCTCATCCTGTTTTTAAGAGATCTTTCTTTTCATGATCACTGACCACAATCCTATCTTCTGTATTTGAAATTCTGTCTTCACATTTGTTCATCCTGATGTGAATGAATTATTTCTATAGAGTTTTTAATCTCCTGGATATTTGTTTAAATCATCTGTTTCATGGATTCCATTTCTTTCCTATGTTGAGCATTCAAGGTTTCCATTTCTTTCTTATGCTGGGTATTCATGGTTTCCATCATGGTCCTGAGCTCATTTGTTTTGTTTTTTTTTAAATCTATTTCTGTTCCAGAGTCTCTAATCATGTCTTTCATTCTTCCAACCATCTCTGTGGTTATCTGGGAAATTATTTCTGTTTTGAATTTTTCTAGAGCCTAATTTATCCATTTTTTTACATCCTGTGCTATCAGTTCAGGGTGTGAATATGTTTATCTTTGTAAGAAATCACCAAACTGTTTTCAAAAACGGCTGTGCCATTTTGAATTCCCACCAGGAATGAATGAGAGTTCCTATGGCTTCATATCCTTGCCTGTGGCGTTGCCTGGATAATGGCCATTTTAACTAGCATATAGTAATATATTCATTTTGTTTTAATTTGCAATTCCCTAATGACCTACAAAGTAGAATATCTCCTCATATAGTTACTTGCCATCTATATACGTTCTCTGATGAAGTATCTAGTAATATCTTTTGCCTCTTTTAAAAATGAGTTGTTTGTTTTCTCCATGTTGAGTTTTACGAGTTCTTTGTTTATTTTGTATAATTATCCTTTATCAGATATGTCTTTTGAAAATATTTTCCTCCAGTTTGTGGTTTGTCTTTTATTTGTTTTCACAGTGTCTTTTGCAGAGGAGAACAATTTAATTTTGATAAAGTCCAGCTTACCAATGATATCTTTCATGGATTGTGCTTTTAGTATATATCCAAAAAGTCATTGCCAATCCCAGGGTCATCTAAATTTTCTTCTATATTATCTAGAATTTTCATTCATGTACCTTTTGTATTTAAAATCTGTGATCACTTTTGAGTTAATTCCGTGAAGGCTGTAACATCTCTCTGGCAGTTAGGGTGGAGTTTCAACTTGATTGGCTTTAAAATCTACACTGGAGATTGGTGGAGCACACTTCTAGATGTGTCTGGATGGGTTGAGAAGGGATGGCCTTAGGGGTCTATGTTCGGTCCTTTGCCTCTACCACTCTGGAATTCTTTTCTCTCTTCTTGCCAGCCATGAATTAAGTGTCTTTGCTTCATTACATCTTTCTGCCATGATGTTTCTGTCTTGGAGCCAGCCAGTTGTGAACTGGAAACATGAGCCAAATTAAACCTCTTTTCCTAAGCAATGAGTGTTAGGTATTATGTCCAGTAATGGGCACAATGACTAATACAGTCTGTCTACATCCATTTTTTGTATGTGGCTGACTAGCATCATTTGTTGAAAAGAATGCCTTTTCTCCATGGCATTGCTTTTGCTCCTTTGTCAAAGATAAATTGGCTATATTCATTGGAATTATTTCTGGGGTCCCTATTTTGTTCAATTATTTATTTATATTTTCATCAGTACCACTTTCTTGATGAGTGTAGCATTATAGTTAAGATTTGAAGCCAAGTAATATCAGTCCTTCAACTTTCTTCTCCCCCCTCTTCTTTCTTCTTACCCCCCTCCACTTTCTGTATTTTAGTGGCACAGTATTCTTCGGGGGGAAAAAAATCTTTCTTAGAAGTTACCTTGTGGGTTTTTGTTCCTGTCTCATTGACCAAAATTGGGTCATATGATTAGGAAAGCAAGTACCTGACAGATGATAACTAGATTGACTTAGATCAGTGACTCTCACGGTGTGCTTCCTCACCTATCTGCAGCAGAAACTTATTGGACATTTCAACATTGTTAAAAATTCTTAGAGGGGTCAGAGCCAACAATCTGAGCTTACCAAGCTCTCTAGGTTCTCTTCTGTCTGGTAGAAATTGAGAGCTCCTGAAGTAGAGGAATCGTGTTTATTCTCTTGGAGCAGAACACATTGCTCTGTTGAACAAAATTAAAATTCTGTTAACAAAGACATTGGGGAAAACAATTGGTCACTAGTGTCTCTGGTATCAATTAACAGCTGGCCACATGGATCACTTGGAGGGAAGCTATCTCCTTTCCCCCTTCTCATAAATTAGGTGACCTTTGGGATCCTTGCATGAGTTAGAAGAGGATAGCCTATATTCTGGGCACAAACAGCTCTAGTTTATTCTCCCCTCTGCCAGGTCTGTTGAAACTCAGGCAACTCTCCAGGCTTTAGGGTTTTCTGTGCAGGGGAAGAAAGCTGGAAATTACATGCTGGCTTAAAAGTTTTGACAGCCAGTGAGGGCCTAATGTGCTGAATAGTTGTGTGGCCTGGCCCAATGCAAAGGGGTCCTGGAATGCATTGTTCGATCTCCAAGAAGAGGAAGGGATGGGGAAATTGGTGAATACTGGAAACATCTTGTGCATATTCCCTGGGGTGCACTCCTAATGCTCTAGGGTGACAGTTATCCTGGGAAGTTAGGTGCAGATGGCTTGCACATTCATCTTTGGGGAACTTTCATTATTGTGAGATTCACTACTTCACATCTGAGAAAATATAGCCCATGATCTGGTAAGCAACTTGCCTGGATCCGCACAGCACAGTGAATTGGTGGCAGGGACAGATTTCCACCAGCAATTCTGCCTTAACCTCTTCCAGATGGGCTGAAAATAGAAAGATATCAGATGTGCTATTGTATTAATCTATGCTGTGAATCCAATGTAAAGTGTGAGATTCTTTTAGCATACCTAAACACCATGGCTCTACTGGCATGGAAGAGGTCATAGCTAGTTAAGTTGTTTCCAAGTTTTCAGGAGGAAATCTGGGCAATTAGCAAGGAAGGATAATTATTTGGAATTATGCAGGGCCCATACCAGATTCCCAAGCAGGTTTTGGAAAGGAGTAGCTTTTCTTTCCTGTGCTGTGGGCTGGGTCTTTTGCTGGACCAGGCTGACTGTGAATTCTTAGGATGCTGTAGGGAAACTGGCCAGATTTTGGATCACATCCCACTTCTTTGCTTTGAGCTAGACTTCGGCCTCTGGAAGTAGGTAGCTGCCTCATTTTATTGGGTTGAGTAGCAAGCTTTCTGATATTTCTCTAAAGCCAAGAGCCACTCTTTTTCTTCTTTGGCTTCCCCCTCCCAAGGATATGGCAGAAATATTTATTTGCCTTTGGAGCCAAAGAAGTCTGGGTGTAACTGAAAACTAATACATCACCCTAGACTTAGTGCTATGATTACTTGGGGACTTCAGAGCCTGCCAAATGCAGTTAGGGCGATGACAATCTCAGTCTGCTAATGATGTTCAATTAGTGGGCTTATCCATCATGGTGGATTGCAGGAAGAGACAGGTGGTAGAAAGTAGACTTCTGGAGGCCTCTGCCACATGCCTGGCATGAGTCAAGAGAAAACTTGGAATACTTCTGTTTTCCACAAGGTGTCTTTGAGTTTGTACCCAGCAGTAAAGGAGTTAATTTAAAATTATTATTTCAAGCAGATGAAAATCCTTGTTTTGGAAACTGGCTGCTATTTTCAGCTCTGTGAGCTCAACCACAACTTCCAATTATGATTAGCAGTGAAAATGTTCATTGGGGTATTGGTTTTTCACATCAGCATTGTTCCCAAATAAGCAAGAGGGGAAGATTTGGTAAAGGAACAGGCTGAGGATTTTAGTTAGAGGGTTGCATTTTCGTAGCACAGAAAAGAAGTAATACAGGTGAACTTTATACTTGGTAAGAACACCTCGGTGTGCATATGTGTGTCTGACTCTATAACTCCTGTGCACCAGTGCATAGCATATTATAAATTCATGACTAATAACTCAGTAAGATCAATGCTATATAGATAATGTGAGTTTGTTTTTGTCAGACAGAAGACCCTGGCTTTAATGTAAACAGCTGCTTTCCCTAGGGGCTGGAAGGCGGTAAAAAAGGAAATAACTTTAGAGCTTTATCAACCAGATCTCTTCCAAATTAGTGTAGGGATATCACCGAGCTGTAACCAGAGTGTACTTTGTAGTGACCTACATGAATGACTTCCCAAAGTAGACGCTACAACATTTCGTAATGATAGCCCGTGGCAGGTTTTCCATGGATAGTCCCCTCATTTCTGCCTTCCTCCAATGCGGGGTTGCTTAGTCTCACTATGGTTGGCATTTTGGTCAGCATAATTCTGTGTCCTGGAAGGCATTCTGTGCATTGCAGGACGTCACCAGCATCCTTGGCCGTTACTAGATGCCATTGCCCACTGTCCACGGGTATAAAAGCACCGAGTGACATTGCCCATTGTCTTCTTGTGGGTAGAATTGCCCCAGTTAAGAACCATGGCTTGACTAGAATGTAAGGGGTTAATTGCCCACCAGGCCCTAAGGTGCATACCCTGACTCCTGTCTGAATCATCCTCTCCATCGGTGGCCTTTCCTATTTCTTCAGTGCCAGCTCCTTTTCTATTCAGGACTCTCCTTTCTCAGCTGGGTCCTTCAAAGGGCCTGGAAGATTTTATTCATGGGGGTAAGATTTTTTTCACCAAGAACTGAGAGTGCCTGGAGGGGTGACTGATGAGTAGATGTAAAGATTATTCTGTTCCTGTTTTCAGGAAACCATGTTGGCACTCACTTAGCTAACCCATTAGGGACTCATGTAGTGAAAGACTCTTCCTTTTTCTCATCTTATCTTCAATAAGTGGCTAGTGCCCCCCTGGTGTTTCCTAACATAGCGGGTGGTATTAATGGCCTTTAATATGCATCTTCACTCTCTTCAGTAAACAGTAAAGCTCTTAAGCTCTGCCTAAAATATAACCACTTAAAATATTGCCCAGATAGTGTTTAACATTTAAACATTTTTGAGGTAGTTTTAACAGATTCTGTCTTTTCCTTCTGGCAAACTTTGATCACAGGTAACTTTGGAGAATCTTATTGTTCCTTTGGGGTGGGAAACTATTCATGAACTTGTATCTGTAGGGACTTTTGTAGGGATTCTTAGATTTGTCATTAACCAAGTAGGATATGGTGGATGTCAGATTGAGTATTATGGTCTCTGATCTAGAGACAGATTATCTGTCTGTTTTGAGGTTTCCTATATGCCAGATACTGGGTTATGGCCTTTATCCAACATGAAAACCCTATCAGGGAGACCATCATTGTCTTCTCAATTTTATAAGATCAAAATGCTTACACTGGTTCCATATCCTGTCCAGGGTCACCTGGCCTGTAACTGATAGAACAAGGATTTCCAGATTTGCCCCAGAATGCATGAGTAACTTAGTCATTCCATTGTACTTCTTTCCTCTGTCTCTTGGGAGGCAGGGTTAGCATCTAATGTGTCAGAAGAGAGAAAATTGATTTTGGCCCTATTTTTGTCTGCCTTCAGGGGGTTTAACTTTATTCTATATGTATGTTGAGTTGGGGTGGTATTCTCTTCTGATTCTTTACACTTTCTGTATCTTCTTAAGCCCAATTCATTATTAGCAAATATCTCTTGCTTGGTGTGCTCTATTCTTGGAGGTTAGGATGCACATGGTCTCTTTGCACATATCTAATATTGTTGTTCACCTGATGTGAGGTGGGCTTTTAAAGAGAGTCCTGACTTGTTCAAGGCTTCCACAAGTGGACTTGTCAGGCAGGGCTATTCTCCACTCTCTGTTCTTTCACTCCATTGCTCCACTCGGTATGACTCACTCAGTGCTGAGAACAAGAAACAACACAGCTCAGAGCCAAGCCTTGGGGGAACTGAGGCAGCTGGCCTTGCTCTGGAAAAGCAACCTCATATTTGTGACTCTTCAGTTTCCCTCCAGGCTCTACTTGGATGGTTTTGAGGGCATAGGGTTTGAGGCTTTCAACACCAAAGTTTTAAAACGCTGTGGGGACTCGGCTTGGTCCTAAACTCTTGGTCTGCTTTGGCAATAGTCTGAAATGTCTCTTCCTTTCAGGAGCCATTTAGTTATTTCATAGTATCTTTCAGATTTTGCTGGTTTTCCATGAAATCCTTAAAATATCTCGAGCGTCGACTTTATTAGGTGCTGTATCCTTTTTCTCTGAGAGAAGAGGTGGAACATATGGATGAGGAGGTGAATAATGTGGTTGCAACAGTCTGTTTTCTAACAAGGATGGTAATGGGTCTCCATGGCTTTCAGTACCCACTGCCTCAATCCTCATTCTTGTAGTAAAGTCCTTACCAGCAGTTGCCATACTGTAGACCATGCAAAACCCACCCAACATGGTGACTTACTGCATTGTAAGGAGAGAACCTAAAAGGTCTGAAAGTTTAACTCAGTTATTTTCTCAGGCTGATTGGTCTCAGTGATGGTAGCATCCATGTCAAAGGGTCCACTAGCCATCAGCATGATGTTACCTGCAAGTCTGATGCATAACGGACTTGGAGTGAAGTTTAACGTGCTTTCATCTCTTGCTGAAGAACCACTGGGAGTGAGAAGAGATGAGCTTCTGTCCCAGCTTCTTTGCTTATCTTGGGAAGATGAACTTCCACTCTTTGAACCTCAGTTTTGTGGTATGCATAATTGGATAATAATGCCTTCCTTGTAGGGTTGTTGCGAAAAAACCCAGCAGAATACTGGGAACCTACTACCTGTTTAATAAATAGCTTCCTTCTTTCTACCACCCCTGGATTATCTTTTCTTTTTCTGTCTAGATATAGATCATTTACAAGTGAACTCAAGATGAATCGAGGAATGTTTCTCTTGTTTAGAGAAATAAGAGAAAGAATGAGTAGAAGGTCCTAGATGGGTCTTTCATCTTTTTCACGTTTCTTCTAAAACAGTTCAGTTGCTTAATCCAGTTGGGAATTATGTTAGAAAGGCATTTACAGTTGAGAACAACTGATGAATAAAGGGCAGTAGACTTAGGCTTCAGTAAGAGGGAAGGATTAAGGCTCTGCTTTGTGTTTTTTTTTTTTTTTTTTTTTTTTTTTTTTTTTTTTTTTTTTTTTTTTTTGTCGTTTTTTTGAGACAGGGTCTCACTATGTAGTTGAGACCGACCTGGAACTCACTATGTAGCCCAGGCGGATCTCGAACTCACAGCTATCCTCCTGCCTCAGCCTCCTGAGTGCTGGGATTACAGGTGTGTGCCACCACACTGGGCTTTCTGCTTTGTTTTAATAATGAACAAATAATAATAACCAGGACATTCTAGCATTTACTATATGCCAGACTCTGTGATAAATACAATATAGTCAACATCTCATGTCATCCTCCAAAATAACTTTGAGTAGGTCATACTGTTGTTCTGTTTTACATGCAAGAAATGGAGACACAAAGAGGTTAAGCACTTTGTCTTCAGTTGTAACCCAAGAGCACAGTGCAAATTCTAACCCACATGCCCTGCCTAGGCTAAAGCACTAAAGTCTTAATGGCTCTATAAAGTTGTTTGAGGCTCATGTACAAATGTTCACGACATTTTACTGAATATTGTTAGATCACAGTAGGGGTCTGTGGGCCTAGCAGTTTCTGGTGGTACAACTCTTATTTGTCAGGTTTTTGTCCTACCCCCCAGTAAAGAATGGAGAGGTGGGGCAGATTCAAGGCTGAAGATTCCGCAAGTGGAAAGAAGTCAGGTCATCCCAGGCACAGAAAGAGAAACTCGGAAAACAAAAAGAATGTGAAGCAGAAGTTTATTAGTAATATGGTAGAAGTGGGGGCTGCCAAGCAGCGAAATATATGGCAGGGAGAAGCTTGGAAGATGAGCTTCTGAGTCCACTGCCTTTCTCTTGTCCACACATATAGGGGTAAGCCGATTTTTTGGAAATAGCTGTTTTGCTGATTGGTACAATCAGGGTCTTAGCCTTTATTTCTCTGTGAGCCAAGGTTCACAGGATCTGTGGGTCCACGGCAAAAGTATGCAAAGGTCCCACAAAGGGTAACGTCCTCCAGCACATCGTGTTATGAGTAAGCATGTGGTCATATCCATTAAGCTGGTCACCCAGGTCATGGCCTTCATTGCCTATTCCTCTCCAACTGTCCTTACATTTCCCATTCTGATCCAATCATCCTATTGCCCTAGGATGTCGACAGGGGTGATGACTGCTCTGGTTGCTTCTGGCTGATCAGGGGCCATGGTGGGCTTCCAGGCAAGTGGTGTTGTCCTGGGGGATGTTCCAGGTGATTGCAGTGAAAAGAGGCTGTCAGTTTCTTGGAAAGTTTCATCTGCAGAACCATCTGTATTTTGATAGCATTGATATGTTTTGAAATGAAGCAAGTGAGGCAGTTAAGTATATAGGGCATAATAAAGATAAAAGTATTGGTAGGTGCAGGAAAGGAGCCAGGCTCTTACTACAGAGGCATTGCTATACTAAACTCTCAGTGGGGAACCACTGACTGCAAGCCTGTAAGAGGAAGTCTCCAAATGCAGGTTGTGAGTGCAGCTCCTTGCTGAGATGCGGAGGCCTGTCTGGGTGATCACTTGGAGTTTGGCAGTTTCTAGGTGAAAATAAACAAATGTGATCAAGAGATTAAAGTATGTAGCACCAAAGCATGATCACTAAAATGGACAGGACAATTGTAGCCAGTTGGCTCCTACACTTGTCTATAGGCGTGGCTGGAAATCATTAACAGGGGTGACTGATTAGAGCCCCCCTTTTATGTGTGGTCTATATTATTGTTATCTTTGGTTATACTATTTGGTTGAGTGTTTAAGACCAGGTTAAAGTGAGACCAAAATTAATCAAAAGTAATCTTTGCTGTGAATATCAAGGTCACTTAAGGTTCTCCAGGGCTTACTTGTAGGACCCTGCAGGCTTACAGCCTCTGATCTATTCTGTCAGTGTCAGCCACCAGGATGGGTCAAAATCTTGCTTGACTGCATGGCTTTTGTGGAAGCTGGGGAGATGTTTTGTCTTTCTGGCAATGCTCCTTTTTAGCACACTGTACAGTGGTCAATTCTTGTCCTCCGAGGCCTAATAATCTCCTTGCTCAGGAGGTTGGGTGACTCACCAAAGTTGTAGGATCTTGTCGGAAAGGTCTCCTTCTGTTCTATGTCTCTGTTGACTTTGGAAGGCCGGTGCCACAATATTGGCTGTTTTCTTGGCCTTGTTATATATTCTGGCCTCTGAATCTTAGTTGATGAACACCCAGAAGGACTAGTTATAGCAGCATTGTAGTGATATCTGTAGGTTTAGTTTTATGATCTTATCTAGAAGTTAAACACTTTGAAATGGACCACATGACTAAGGAACTGGTATTTCTTACCAATCGTGGTTGTCTCAGAAGCTGAACCATTGCAGAATGTCAACAGAAAACAATCATTAAGTTTTACAAGAGAAAATTTGAGATTGAGAGTAACAGCATTCTAATATATGATGACATCATTATGTTAGAAACATGTTTAAATGTTTAACTTAATACAGAACAACCTTTTAGTCATAGCCATCTTTATTTAATTACATGATATTAAATGACAGAAAGAAAATCTTACCCAATGTTATTATCATTTATTAGAATGTTATTTAAGAAGAATGAACCTGTCTATGAATGTCTTTCATATGTCATTTATGTATAACTCTTAATTTCTAGACTGACAGCACAGGGCATGAGCTGGATGGCTAGTATAATAGAGATGACCACATGCTTACTCATAACACAGTGTGCTAGAGGACACTGCCCTTTGTGGGACCTTTGTATACTTTTTCCATGGATCCACAGATCTTGTGAACTGTGGCCCACTGAGAAACAAAGACTAAGACCCTGATTATACCAATCAGCAAAACAGCTATTTCCAAAAAATCGGCTTACCCCTGTACGTGTGGACAAGACAAAGGCAGTGGGCTGAGAAGCTCATCTTCCAAGCTTCTCCCTGCCATATATTTCGCTGCTTGGCAGCCCCCACTTCTGCCATATTATTAATAAACCTCTGCTTCATATTCCTTTTGTTTTTTGAGTTTCTCTTTCGGTGCTTGGGATGACCTGACTTCTTCCTACTTACGGGATCTTCCACCTTGAGGTGGCCCCACCTCTCCCTTCTTCTCCAGGACACCTGAGGTGTGGGGATTGTGCCACTGGAGACTTCTAGGCCCTCAGACCCCAGACATGACATAACCATGTGATTGATTTAGGTCAACTTTGTTTCTGTACTTGACCCAACTCTTCAAGCTGTTTGGACAAAAGGAATTTGGGTCTTGGTTTACCTGTTCATTTTCTCTTTTCATCTGTTACCCCAGTCTAAAAGAATGATGTAGAAATAATTTTTCCTAAAGCATCATCCAACAGAGGGAACTGTCCAGAAAATTGTATGGGCATTCATTATCTGCTAGGTCTTTTGGTTTGAGGAGATGATCACTTCCTAGAATCCCAGGAATTTTATTAACTTAACTGCTTTATATCTTTGCATTTTGGGGCCACTGAAAGTCCAGTGATACTTCTTGTCAACCACATGGTAAACTGTGTCTCAAATTTACAGGTACTTTTGAGCTATGAATTTAATGCAAGATTTTTGTTAGCACTCACATTTTCATTAGTTCCATAAAATAAGCTTAATAGATGATTTCCCATGATCACCTTTTATCACCAATTGTCAAGGCTAGTTTGGTTTCTCTGGAAGGCAGTGATTTAGTAGCATAATAATCCTTTGCTCTTTTATAGAACTCTACTTTTAAAAATTATATTTATCAATGTAAAAATGTAATTTTTTTCTTGTTTTGCATTTAGCTTCATGTTACTTCTGTAAGCCAAGAAAGGCATAACCTACTCGTGTTGCTTTTAACAAGTTGTTTTGCCAAAAACTGACAGATGTTCTTGTTGAGTTGAAGCTGCCCACCATTGAGCTGGGCAAGGGATCATTGTGTTTATGTTAGAATGGCACTGCGTTGATTTTTAAATGGCTGGCATGTCTGGAGTCACTGATAACTTCTTAAATGCTTTAGGATGTTTGGTCTTAGGGAAGAAAAGATGGTAAAAGCACACACCTTTATTGAGAGGTGTTCCAGTATCCTGAACCATCATTCCAGAAAGTAACTCCCTTGGGATAGGACTGTGTAGTGTACAGGTCAGCCTTCCCATTGCTGAGACATAACACTCAATACACACAGTTTAAAGGAGAAGAGGTTTAATGTGGCTCATCTTCTCAGAGGATTCAGTTCATGGTTGGCTGGTTTCAAGGCAGAAACATCATGGCACACAGGTGTGGTGGAGGAAGCTGCTTCATTCATAGCAGTTGGAAAGGAGAGCAGGAAACAGTTCAGAGAAACAGGCGCCAGGCACCAGACCTACACCCTAGGGCCATGCCTCCCAGAAACATCTAGATACACCCAGAAGCATGGTCTACCAATCCCCCAGGTGGGGACCAAAGCTAATCAGGTTGACACTGCCCGTTAACCTGCCACATGCAGTCACACTGCTGAGCATTTCTGGGGCTTTGCCCTGGGTAAGGGCTGCAGGGAGACTGCTTCCCCAACCCAAGTCTAGCCTAGGAAATGTGCATTCCTGTCAGAGGAAATGCTTTGTATTTCTGAAGGTCAGGGTGGGGGTGCATTGTCTTTTATTATCTGAGTAGAGCTGCATTTGTGCACCACAGAATTTTTTACTTGCTGGCTTTGTGCTGTGCATTGGAAAATTACTCCTGAGTTTGAGGCTCCTGCTAGTATGGACTGTGGTTCTTACTCTGTGGGTGGTGGGTCCCCGGGGACCTGATGTGCTATTTTAAAAGATCAGAGAATCCTTTTGCACATCAAGCATTGCTGGTAGACAGGGTAAACAGCATGCCTCCTTCACATGTGAACTGCCCTTTTTCAAATGTATACAGAAGATTTTTCAGCAGTAATTTATTTAAGTTAATTTTAAGGGGTGATTCCTGAAGTCATGGTATCAGTTGGCACCCAGATTTCTTTTGTTATGTGGGGACCAAGGAGTTATTAGTTACTACAGGATTATTTTAGAAAGGGGTTCCTATAGTCTGAAAGGTTTAGTATAGAGGTTTTTCACATTAGTACCCTGTTTCCATATCATTCTAAGTTTTCTTTTTTTTTCCTATGAAATCAATATTTTTGTTCTGGCCATACTCTCTCATAGTTACACCTCTCACTAAAGATGTGCGCTCTCACCATCTTCTCTTCCCTAAAACCAAAAATCCTAAAGCAATTAGGAAGTTATCAGTGCCTCCAGACATACCAGCCAGTTAGAAAATTCTGTTTTCCTGTAAACTAACTCCAGGAGCTAATTGCAAACGAACTTCGAGTTTTCTTTATTCTTGATCCTCTTATTTTGTTATGGTGACATACACACGGTATGCAGTGTACTGTCTTAACTGTCCTTAAACGTATGGCTCAGTGGCATTAAGTGCATTCACACTGCTGTACCACCATCACCACCATCCACCTCCAGAATTTTCTCATCTATCCCCAAATCAAACTTTGTACCCATTAAACGACAACTCCCCAGGCTCCTGTTTTCCTCTGGCTCATGGCAACTACCATCCTACTTTCTGTGTCTATGAATTTGACCACTTACTCTAGGTACCCAGTAGGTGGAGTCATTTGTAGTTTTGGTCCAGCATACTGTGTTTAGCATGGTGTCTTCAGAGATGTTTTAGCACCTGTCACAATTCCCTTCCTTTTTAAAGCTGAGTAATATTCCATTTTATGCATATACATTTTGTTTATCCATTTATTTGTCCACAGACTTTTATGTAGTTTCTATCTTTCAGCTCTTGTCAGAAATGTTGCTGTGACCATAGATATATATACATGACCATTTGACTCTCTGTTTCCCATTATTTTGGATATATACCCATAAATGGAATTACTGCAACACATGGTAATTATAGATTTGCTTCTTTTGAGGAACTGCCCTGCTCTTTTCTGCGGTGGATGTACCATTTTACATTTCTACCAGCAATGCACACAGTTCCTGTTTCTTTGTTTCTTGGCAGACACTTTAAAAAAAAAAAATTAACTCTATAAATCACAAAGACAGTGCCTGATACATTACGGTCTGACTGCCTCCTTGGCCCAGCCCTCCCAGTTGCTGCTTTGTCACTGTGGGAGCACAGTGGAGGGGCCATGCCCCATGCCTTGCCTCGCTCTTACACCTGCCCTCACCTCCAGCTGCCTCCCTGTGTTGTTCCTGTCCTGGCTTCCCTGGTGGGAGGCAGGGCAGCTCCATGCCAGGCAGACGTGAGTCTCTGCATATTGATGACATCCAGTTTCCACCAGGCCTCTTTTTTGACTTTGAAATCCTTTTATTCATTTCATAGTGATCCACTCCCAAGCCCCCTCCCCACTGTGACTGCTCTTCATATCTCTCTCCAAGTCATTTTTAATAAGCAATTATCAAATAATACCTACTGTGTTCTCAGCACTATGGGGACACTTAGCAGTAAACAGAGACTGTGTTTTTTCTCAAGGAGGAAACAGACATGCATAAGACCAGTGTCTATAATGTCATGCAGACCACTGCCTTAGTACTTAAGCAGGAACCACTTTCCAGCCCTGTGAGCTCTGGCTGCGCTCAGGTTCTTTATTCTAGCACCTGTCTCTTTAGCTCCCTGGTTGATGTAAATGAGCAGTGCATGGCATAAAGACAGCCTTCAGTAAGCACTGTTCACTGCTACACTAGCACCTTATTAGTGATTGGACCCCAAGGGAGGAGCTTGTGAATTCTAGCTTGCACATTGCACATCAAACACCTGTCTTCTCTTAATATATTGTAGCCCTCAGGTAAAGCATAGGGCCTTGCAGCTAAGTGTTAAGTGCCTGTTATGTCCTGCCCCCCCCACTACCTTTGGGTGTTAAGCACTTGTGAAGTGGTTGGGAGGCAAAAGTCAAGAGCCAGATTCTTATCCTCCCCTCCAGGGAGTGTAGACTCTGTGGTATTTCCAACAGACCTGAAGGAAACAGAGATGCATGCTGGTGTCACCTTCTGTCCTGCCCATCCTGGATGTGGAAGCAGGGGTGCACTGGGCTGGAGAAGTGAAGGGTGCTACCGCAAGGCCGGCAATAGAGGTGGAAGCCAGCAGATAGGAGGCAGCATGTCGTCCTGTCTGGGAAAAAAACCCAGTCATCAGTCATTGCCTGAGGAGGAGCTGCATTAGCTATGACTCAGTGAGCCCTTTGAATGTCAGAGACAGAAGGGAGGAATACAGATGGCCAGTTGCTCGGTTGGGGTTGGTCGGTTGGCTTCTCCGGAGTCCACTGAGCATGGCCCTGCCCTTCTGCTGGTGCCAGCGGGGAAGGCTGTGCTCTCCGACCTGGGCTGCACTTCACTGGCTCCAATTATTGTTTCTGCACATATTATACCGCCCACAGAGATTCTAGTAAGAAAAAGAGAGGGGGGGAAAAAACCCTCAACTAATGAAAAAGAATTTATTTCAGCAATATGCGAATCGCATCTCAGCTTGCTTATGCTCTTCCTAAATCTAGAACACTTGGGTTGGTTGGATTTTTTTTTTTTTTTGGAAAGCATCAGGAATGTCCTGAAAGATTCCAAAAGAAGACAGACTTCTCCTCCCCAAAGATACCTGGTCCTTCACATCTCAGCAAGGGTGGGCAGATGAGTTTGGCGGAGCTCAAATGCCACCTCTCTCTTTTAGAGTATGTCGTTCCCATTACTTCTTCTCTTAGACTGAGCAGTGTCCCCTCTGTTAGCTTTTCCCATTCCTTGGCAGAAAAAGGTTTTGCAGTAAACAATATCAATTGTCTTTCTGCATGAGCCTGGAGAATGGCTGAGAGGACTCATATCCCAACAATCATCATTAATATTTAGCTGTCGCTTAATTCATACCATCACCCCTGGGGCCTTTCTCACTGCTGACTGGTGCAAAGAAGTATCTTGGGGGTCCTCACATTAGGACTTTCTCTACTAATTCTGACACTGCTTTGCAGGTTAGTTAGAACAGTTAGAAATGGATGTGTACCATGCAGTTAAAAAAGCAAAAGGATTTTTTTGGGGGGTATGATTTTAGGAATGGAGTGCAAGGAGCTTCAGTATGATTTCTTTTTTAAAGATGAACTTTTTACTAAGTACTGTAACAGAATTGGCACTGGGGCTAACAAGAAGGCAAATATCAACATTTAAAATGAAAAGCATGACATATAACTGCCATATGGTGTTCTTCAAGTGTTATTACCACTTTCTTTTTGGCTTTCATCTTTTTCCTGACATCCTTGTTTGTTCTCTGCTGCTCTTTAAAGAAATCTCCATTACCCTTAGCTCTTTGATTCTGCATTTACATTAGGTGTATCTCTCCTCTCCTGACCCTTTGGAGGCTTGTCAGCCTTCTCCCCAAGGAAGAGGAGGAAGAGGACCTGTCCAGATGGCTGAATAAATATGTGACACCTGCTTCTGTGAGCCATCATTGGAAGGGAGTAAAAATCGGTGGGATTGTGCCCTGCGTAGAAAAAGGAGCCAGACATCACTCCTATCTCCCTTGTTTTTGAAAACAGTCACAAGTCTTTAGCTTTTATATTTCTGTCTCTTGAATTCAAATTCTCTCTATTATTAGAGAAGCAACAACACAATAATGCACTTAAGAAATTTTGTGAAAGGTATATGCGATTGAAAATATTTAGTTTTTCACAGTGAATGTACTTCCCTGGAGTAAAAGCTTTGATGATTGTGAATGGGAAATATCTGTTTCCTCATGGAAAATTAAGAAAATGTATGAATTTGTACTGAATGTAATGCACTCACATTTCTGGGCTTTGTGTGTGATGTTTACAATGCTTTACAGTGTCTCCATCTTTCTGCTGGTCTCAGCACAAATGTCAGTTCCGTGGGTCAACCTCAGATCCCCAATGCACCGCGCACCTGTTTGGAACAACAGTCACCTCACTGTGCTGGTTATGTGTTCCACACCTGCTGTGCTCATCCACCAAGACCTTTGTGAGCTTGGGGCCCATCTACCCCATCGTGGGCCTTTCCAAGGGCTCGCACAGGGCCTGACACCCAGAGGGCTCTTAATCCATAACAGAACGAATAAGTGAATAAGCATTGCTAGATATGACTTCATACATCTTGATACAGAAAGTGGCCTTGAAACTAGCAGCAGATTTCTATGCAAATAAACAGCAATAGAGAAAAAAAACATCTTAACTGTTTTTTTTTTTTTTTTTTTTTTTTTTTTTTTTTTTCAG
>NW_022900933.1:28450162-28455276 GCF_012274545.1 Fukomys damarensis | reverse complement strand
TTTTTTTTTTTTTTTTTTGGTACAGGGGATTGAACTTGGGTCCCTGTGCTTGCAAGGCAGGAGCAGAACCACTGAGCTATATCCCCAGCCCTAACATCTTAACTTTTAAAGTGCAATTATTTTGATGAAAGGATGGCCCTGTCAAGGAGCTGCCCCCAAATAATGCCTAGAACAATGGCATTTATGTACACAGGGACTTCCACTTCATCAGGTAACACTAAGAAGTATAATTCTTTGGATTTGTCAAGTCACATTTCCTAAGTACAATATACAATTTGATTTCACCCAATATTTAAATATTTAAATATTTCACCTAATATTTAATATCTCCTTTTATAGAAAATATTTACTGGTGTGTGTGTGTTTACTACATTCAAATAAATCCTATAGATAATGCTTCTTGTCCAGATAAAGAATTTTGCAGTAGTCAATACTGTTTTTCTAGCTGCAATATAACATTGAAAAGAGTAATTTGTAATAAAAATATTATGTATCAGTAATAAGAGCTTGATCATGAAACCCAAGGAGACCTGCTGGAATGGGTGAGCCTTTGACTCCAAACCAGTCTAAACGTTAACATTGTCTCCGGAGTGTTGTATTGGTGACTAACACGCCACCAGGGACTCTTCCTGCAGCAGTGTGGTTTTCCAAAATAGAGAACAATTCTCAGCAAGGTCCAGCTAATCAACATTCAGCCTCCTTACCATTTACGTTGGTCATGTTCTTGTAAAATTCAGCCTGTATCGAAAATGTGCAAAAAAAATTTTATATATGATAATATGTACAAGAGTGTGAGATTTTTGGTTCAGAATATTATAAACATGATTTTTTTTTTAAAATCTCAGTGGGATGTTTAAAACTCATACTGAATGTGAAGTTCTTCTGATTTGTGTCACTAACTCTTATATTGCAGGAGGTCTGAGTATTCTTAACCCACCCTCTACATGCCTGGGACATTTCTCTATTTCTCTGTATACCTAAAATTCCCCCCCGCCCCACAAAAAAAAAAAAAGTTAAAAAACAAAGGGCATGGAAGCATGACTCTGTTTGGGCACCAGTGAACAATCTAGTTCCTCCAGAGTGCAAACTGCAAAATAACTGCTGTTACAGACAAGAGAAAGGGATAAGAACTTGCCAGTAGCGGAGCTCCCTACAGCTTTGCTCAGGATGCGGGTTGTCGCATTCTGTAAGAAGAGGAGATGGCACAGGGTGGCGGGCAGGATGCAATTACCGAGTTGGAACAAGACCAGGCCCTCATGGCTTCTACTGTCACGTTTGGCAAATGTTCCTGGGAGTCTGACAGCTCGGGCATGGCCCATTTCTCTTACTGTACCAGGGAGTACTTCCTACTCCTCTCTCTTAGGCTTTGCTCAAGGGCGTGGCTGTTACCCCTCTCTCAAAACAAAGATGAGGGGTGTGATTTTCAAGGACATTGTGCTGTTGATTCTCTGGGGAACCGTGAGTTTACAAGAATGTTGGTTGTTTTCTCTCTTTCCCCTTTCTTCTAGAAGAGTGCAAAGAAGAAAATAGAATCATGTGCGTATCGAAAGAGATCCAATGTTAATGTGTTGGGAACTGTGCTTTTGAATCTTTCCTCTGTGTCTACGTCTGGCCCAATACCTGCTGCTTCATTGGCTCCAAGCAGCCCCCTTCCACTCCCTTTCCATGTTGCCCCGCCTTCTGGCACTCACATCACAGGACTTGTCACTGTGTGCATCCATGTCTGTCTTGGCCGCAGCCTGTGCTTTCCCCTGTGTTCCTCAACCATTTCTCTCTATATTGCTGATCTTCCTCTAACCACTGACCTCGTGGCAGTTTTGCTGGTCTTTTCCTCAAGTGACAGACACTTTTGCCTCAATGGATGGCACTGTTGCCCTGCTGGCCTTGGGCAGGAGATTAACACTGCCCTCCACCCAACACTAGTTCCCAAGAGTAGACGCAACCCCTATTACACGGAAGCTGAGACTGCCGGCACTTCTTCACAATACTTGAGATTTACGAATGCTGGAGAGACAGTGCACACGGTAATTCTCTTGTATCTGGTTACAGTTCTGGATGCACCCAGATTCCAGGATTCCAGGCCTATCACCAAGGGGTCCACTTGGGCTCTGTCCCTCCCTGACCTTCCTGCAAGTGGCTGAAACCAGTTTACCCTGACCTCCAGGAGTGGCTATTACAGAGAGGCAGTTTAGCTTACAATGAAAACAGGCAGCTTTAAGCAGACTAATTTAAGAAGAAAGGAAATGTTTAAGAAAGGATATCGGATAGCTACTGAGTCCCTGAGATGGCCGGAGGACAGCACTCATCCAAGCACAATGACCCAAATGAGGACACAGGATTGGTCTTGGAAAAGGCCACTGCTGTGTCTGCCTGGCGCAAATCGTGCAGCTATTGCAGGATGCTGCTGAGATGGAATAGATTCGTACCATTGCTACTGCCAACCCCGGGAGGGATGCCTTTGTGGTCCCTGCTTACACACATAACACCAGTGGAGTGTCCCCTGCTTCTGGATAACCTTTTCCGCTACGGACACTGCCATCTGGTGCTCTTCAGCTCTTTCCACGTTTCAATCCTGTGAAGGTGTTCAAGTCCTTTACTATATGTTCAAGGCACTAAGGAAGAGCCACAGCTCTAGTACCTACACTAGAGGAGAGCTCTGCATCTAATCCTTTCCTCTTCGCCCTCTGGTCCTTGAGACTGGAGGTTCTGCTAGTGCCCTGGAAGATGCTAGGAAGTCTGTGTCTCTTCACTACCCTTCCCCTCCAGGCTGAGTGGCGTTCTTTCTCTCTTTCCATCTCTGGCCCAGTCTTATTTTGTCTCTGGGAACGGAAGAAGTGACCTGCACTCATGCTTCTGCAAACTTTTCCCCTCTCTTAGGGGCAGTCTTTAGGGGACCAATGAGAAAAACGAGGAGGAAAACACAGAGAAAACCATTAATGAACACTTCATGATTAACCCATCACATCTGCATCACAAGGGCGTGTTCAGAATCAGACTTCCATCTTTATGTTGGGGAAGCAGAATTCAGGTGCTTGTGTCATACAGCAAGAGAGTCCAGTATTTTTCAGCTTCCATATGAGGGAGAGTTCTGTCTTGCACCAGACTAAAGAAGAGGGCTCAACTGATGAGCAGATAAAAAGAATAACAATATCCTAAAGTGATCATACCTTGTGATCTCATTAGCAGAGATCCATCACAATGTGACACTAGTGTGGCTTGGTGAGCTAGAATAGCATTGCCAATGGTCCTGAAAAGTAACTGTGTGCTGCAGCTGTTTTCTTTAGAAAATGCAGGGTTGGTTCAATTCACTTTTCTAATTGTACTTCCAGTGTGAGGTGAACATCAAGAGACCTGGATGTCTTTTGTCTTTTGGGTCTTAGTTTCTGGTCTTTAGTGAAGAACCGTTTAAACAAACGGGTGTACGCTTCTGCTAACCACTTTTGATGAACACTGTATTTTAGAACTGTTTAAATAAAATACCTGCAATGATATAATCCTACCTAAGGGTAGATCACTGTTTACTACTTTATTTGGAGGTTGTGGTCTTGGGAGTCACACAGCCTTGTGATGCCCACACCTACTTTTACATGCATAGCTAATTTAACAAAAGGTAAAAACACTTTAATCATTGTATTAAACTATTAAAGGATTTGCATATAGTATAATTCTTTTGAAAGGAAAAATGTACTAATTAACTAAAAACAGGAATATTTATTATGTGTGTTGAATAATCCAGACAGATTTCCACCTTATCATTCTAGTTGAATCCATTCTAATGAAATTAAAGAGCAGTGCAACTCCCTAATAGTCACAGATGAATAAACAGATGAATTATGAATTCACTTGTTTGTCCACAATTCATACAAACTCGGAAACCAGAACTTCCTTGAGACATTTGTATGCAACTTGGGTGGGATTCAAAGAGGAAAAATCTCTCAGAACGTCAAGGCATCCCGGGAAACTTCAGGAGCAGAAGGCAGCCAATGGATGCAAAGTCCAAGTTCACTGGGACTTCCTTTGTTTCCTTGTAAGGTTATTTCTCTCCACCATTAATCCTGTGTCTTGGATCATTTGCAACAACTCCTTTTTACTACATTTGGAAGTCTTCAAGTGTGGACACTGCATAAGGGAGTCTGTGATAGTCAAGGAGTTTAACAGCATCATTAGGCCCTCTTGCATTGCTCCTGAACTCTGGGCTCTTTTCCCCTTTATAGGAAGTTGTATGATTCTATATTTGCTTTATATTTGATTATTTAATGCTTGTCTTGCTTCCTCTAGCTCTTTAAGTTTGGCAGCCATTCTGAAGTTAGCTCAGTACCTAAGTAGTACATGATAAATACTTATTGAATGAAATAATAGAAAAGTCGTAGAGCTCAACTTTGTTCATAGTTTGGAAGACATCTTGCTAAATAAATTTTCTCATTTTGCAATCTTTCTGAGTTTCCTCAATGCGGGACTTTGTAGTTTATGACTTATTTCATCATGACTTTCTACAAAGCTGTGTCTTCTTTTTAATCTAACCTGTTAACCAGTCTGAAAAGCTATTTCTTCATTTTATTTCTATCCCTGAAACAATTAGATGCTTGCTTAGAGAAGCTGTCTTATACTTCAGCAGAATTCTAGATCCCTAAACCATTGTTCCTTCTTTACTTTCTATACCTCAATATATTTTTTGCAGCTATGGCCTTAAATTATTCTTCTCAAAGACTTTCTTAATTTTTCTTGCTTCTCATTGCTTTCTTCTTAGTTCACACATCTTTTCCATATAAGATTTCTTAATGCTGTCATTCTTCACAGCTTTATGTAGATAAGCATTCCTATGTGTACATACATTAAAAAGCACCCAGGAAAGAAAGGAAGGAAGGGCGGAAGGAACTATTGAGGAGAGGATTGTATATCATTTATCTAATACTACCTGGGCACTTTATAGGTATTGACATAAATATGGATGATCTTGGAAGCTTTCTTCAAATTTTCTAACAGGCAAAATAAATAAGGCCATGGAAAATGCACAACTATTTTCTACTTACCTCTACTCCTGGACATATATTAACTTCTTCTTTTTTTTTTTTTTTTTTGGTACTGGGATTGAACTTAGGACCTTGCTTTTGAGG
>NW_022900933.1:28410581-28450099 GCF_012274545.1 Fukomys damarensis | reverse complement strand
ACTTTTTTTTTTTTTTTTTTTTTTTTTTGGTACTGGGATTGAACTTAGGACCTTGCGCTTTTGAGGCAGGTGCAGTGCCACTGAGCTAAATCCCTGGCCCTTATTCCTGGACATATAGGGAGTCATTCCAGGCAGCTTGCCAGAAGCTCCCAAATGCCTTCCCTCCAAGTTACCCATACCTGAGCATGAAGGTGGGGGAACATGGCAGCTTCTTGCTCACACTTCCTTAGTATTCTTGGATCCTGGTTCCAGGGAACAGTCATATGGCTAGGAAGGATGAAAAAAGTGTTCCTGGGCAATCTGTAAGTAAGCGTTTAACTACATCCATAGAATTTTGTTCCTGCATTGCAGCCCCAACCCCTGTTCTCTACCTTGACCCCAGCCCCTGTTCAAGGTTATTGTCCCTCCTAAACAGCTCTATCCAGGGCTCAGCCTTCCTTAAGGGTTTTCCTAATTCTTCACTTCTTTTAGGCAAATGCCTTTAGCAACAGTGCCCTTCGTGGTAGGCAAGCTTGCTGCACAGCAGGTGGTCTGACCAAGGATGGTTTCCTTCATAGTGGAATAATCCAAATTCATTCTTAAAACCTCTGGGTGGTGAGACCTGAAAGATCCAGAGGTGTTCCAGACCCAGATGTGACTGTTGGAAGCTGTATTTGGCCCACACAAATCTTGAATCCCTCACATTTGCAAGGCCAGACTCAAGGTGATGGTTCTAGAATCTGCTGACATAACTGAGGTCATGAGGGCTCCTACTTAGAGATGCTCTGGACCAAGTGGATGCTCAGTCTGTAGTTGAGTGGCACTGTCAGCAGCAGAAGGAAAGGATGCTCAGGCTTGAAGAAGCTGTGCGTGGCCTCCAGCAAGATTCCTTGGATGAAGTGAAGCCCTTTTACAGCCACTGTAACTGGAGCTAGGATGTAGAGTAGGCTTTGGTTAGAGTTGGAATGGTCTAACCTCCGCAGCCAAACAAGTAAAGGAAAATTCAGTTATTTTGGGATCTCCTCCCTGTTTTGAGTCCTGATGTATCTCTTTCTATTGTTGCTAACTACAAAATAAAACTTTAAAATAAGACCGAAAACAACAAACAAAACCAACCTTTGCATAGTGAAACCAGCAGAGCACTGAATTGGCCAATCTGTTATATGTTGCAAGGCGACTTGGAGACACACGTGCATGTAACTCCTCCTGCTGAGATTTAAAAAAAAATTGTGGTACCAGGTATCCTAGGGGAGGGTGTTGAGATGATTGGAGTCTGAAAGCGCCAGATACAAGCATATCTTCATTCCCACCCACGGTGTGAACTAATAAGGAAATAAAGGAAAGGAGATGGCAGATTAAGTTAACATTACTGTATTCCATCAGTACTGGAGAATATGGCTTATATCTGGTAAGGTTGCTTGTGTGTTGTTTCAGCCTTTGGAACTAGCTTTTGAATGGTTGGGTAACAAAGATCCAATCTATTATAGTAGACACATTCCAGAGCTCCAAGAATATTATTCTTTTCTTCCTTCTCTCCTAGGTAATATATTTTATCACTGGATGTTTGTCTTCAGGTCCTAAACTTTGTCTTTACTAGTTTCCAGGACAAGACACCATGGACAGAGACCACAAAGGCTTTTCAGCTGAAGACTCAGGTGCTCCCCAAACCCCCCGCCGGCCTCTGGCCATCAGACTTTGTGTTGTGTACACGAAGTAGAACTTCTCTCTCTCCTCCCTCCACTCTCTCTCCCTTCCTGCTTCCTACTGTGTCTCTTGCAACCAGAATAGTGCCTGACATATACAAGTTCTTAATATTACATGATAAGTTAATTATGAATTAACTATTTGAGTTTTGAATGCAAAACTTGTGTCCTAGTTGTGCATTATCTTTAATGTTAATATCCACCGGATTTCAAAAATTTTAATTAAAGTCTTCTTGGAAAAGCTAAGAGTTTTTTTTTATTAAAGATTGCAAACATACATGATAACAAGAAGTGAAGATACTAAATAAAAATTTCAAATATACATATATATGACAGCAAAAAAGGATATGAAATAAACAAGAATTTATGTAACACAGGCTAATCGAAATACATTAGTTTGATATGATCTTCAAACATTATGTTCTTTCTCATTTTCTTATAATATTTTTGAAATAATGTAATTATAAATAAAACAAAGTTACATATTATAGTTGAGAAACTGTCCTCAAAATTTTATGATTTATAAACTTCTTGGTTTTATTAATTGATAAATATCATACACTTGTTGGTTGTACCACTTACATTTTCTAACAAAACTTCCCACAGAAAAAAATATACTTATATTTGAAATCCAAAAGCAACTAAAAAAAATTCACATTTTTAAGATCAGATTTTTCTGTTTCTATTTTATTATATCCCATACTTATTTTTATATTTTTATAAGCATAATGATAGAATTTAACACCAATAGATATGTAATATTCTTCCCAAATGAATGACTATGAATTGAGTCTAGCATGTAATTTAAAGAAATCATAAGGTTGCCAGAGAAACTATCAATATGCCAAATGTGCACAATCCTACCACATTCATGCCCATGTTTCTCATTTAATAGTGCACACATATATGTAAAAACATACCCCCCTACACATATACACAGTGCATATTTTCTACAATACAGTATATACTTAGGTATAATAAAACAGTGCAGTGATGTGTGGAATGTTGGTGATTTGTATACTTTGAGAAAAAACAAATATCATCTTTGAGGGAGTTGGAGAATTTGTAATATGTACCAGATACTAAATGATATTAATGATTAAATATAGTTATAATAAAATTTACTTAAAAAATTAATATTCATCATCAGTAAAAAATAGGTACAAAGATGTATTGATAACATAACAACATTTGTCTTAACAAATTTCCAACTAAACAAGCTGTAGTGACAGAAAAGGAAGTTTGTAGAAAGCAGAGATGAAAGAGGAAAATGACAAATGGACCTTAATACTTTTCATACTGCTCATATATACAGATTTCATAAATTCTCAAATAAAAAAGCAAAGAAAACGAGAACCAAAGGAACTCATCAATTTGGTAGACCAACATATAGAGACAAGGATTAATGTATTGATAAATTTTAAAAATATGAAATGTAAAGCCTGAGATTTAGCTCAATAGTGCTGCACCTGCCTAGCCAGAACAATGTGCTGAGTTTAATCCCCAGCATCAGAGGAATAAAAAAGAAAAAGGAAAAAAAGAAAAGAGGAAAAAAATGCATGTATACTTTCTGACATACTCAATAAATTAAAAATAAATTATTTGTTATCTCTTCCTCTTGAATTGTTCCCTTCACAAGGATGTAGTGAACTTCTTTGTCTCTTTTAATCACTTTAAGTTTGAAACTTACTTTGTCTGTGAATAAGATCACTACCCCTGCTTTTTTTTGGTGGGGGGAGCTCCTGTTACATGAAGTTTTCTGTCCTTTAACTTTCAGTCTATGGGCTTCTTTTTACACTAGACGTGTCTTGTATACAACATAGTATTGGATCTTGCTTATTAATCCATTCTGCTGGTCTATTTCTCTTGATTGGTGAATTGAGGCCATTAATATTGATGGTTAAAGCTGATATATACTAACATTATTATCAATTTTTTCCCCCTCTCCTTTTAGTTTCTTGACTTGTCTATTTGATTTGTTCTGTTGGGTCTCATTGTTACCTTCATTGTCTTTTTCTAGGATATTGTTTAGAATTCATTGTAGTGCTGGTTTGGTATTCATAAAGTTTCTCAGGTGTTCTTTATCATGGAAATATCTTATTTCCCCATCCATTTTAAAAGAAAGTTTTGCAGGATACATCAGTATAGGTTGGAGGTTGTTTTCTTTTAGTACTTGAAATATCTCATTCCAGGCTCTCCTTAACCTAAGGGTTTGTATTGAAAAGTCTGCTGTGATTCTGATAGGCTTTCCTTTGCATGTAATTTGTTTCTTGTCTCTTACTGCTTGTAGTATTTTGTTCTTCTGTTGGGTTTCTGGGATCTTGATTATTATATGTCTAGGTGTAGATTTTTTTTTATCATGGCTAGTTGGAGTCCTATATGCCTCACTTATCTGTATATCATATTCTTCCCCTCTGTTTGGCAAGTTTTCTATAATTAATTCTGTGAACAGCTTTTTTAAGTCATTTACATTTTCTCCTACTACTTCTTGAATCTATCAATCTTATGTTATTCTTCTTAGTATTGTCTAAGAGTTGTTGTATCAATTTCTCATGATCCCCTACTGTTTTTAAGAGACCTCTCTTTTCACGGTAACTAACTGCAATTTTATCTTCTATATCTGAGATTCTATCTTCAGACTCTTTTATTCTTTTGGGAACACTCTCAATGGAGTTTTTAATCTCCTGGATATCTGTTTGAATCTGTCCTATGGATTCCGTTTCTTTCTTGTATTGGGCATTTATTGTTTCCAATTCTTTCTTATACTGGGCATTCATGGCTTCTATTATGGTCCTGAGCTCATCTATTTTCCTCTCAGTTTCTGTTCTGGAGTCGTGAATTATAACTTTCATTTTGTTCGTCATCTCTATGATTATCTGGGAAATTACTTCTCTTTTATATTTCTCTAGAGCCTGACTGATCAGTTTTGTTACTTGATGTGCCTTGAGTTCAGGGTGTCCTGATGATTCACTATCAGACTTTTCATCCTCATCTGCCCCACTGTTTGCCATTGGTGAGCTGGAAGTCTGTCCCTGTATCTTGCTTAAGCGTTTTCTCATTTTTACTATTGTTGTTGGGTTGTCCTTAGTAACCTTTAGGTTATTACTTATTTTTTAATTTTTTTTCAGCTTTAATTGAGTTTATTGGTACATTTTAGGGATACAGTACAGTTACATTCATTGTTGGGCTCTTGTATCTCTACATGACAAGTCTTTGATTCTCATTTTTTCCTCTTACCTCTGCCCTCCCTTCACCCCCTCTTCCCCTCCTAGGTTATTACTTAAATCTTCCTGATATAGTTGGGCTGCAGCCCATGGGTCTCTAATGACTCATAGACATTCTCATTTTCATCATACTGAAGAAAACATTGAATCAATCACAATCCTTTAACCTAATTGATACAATCAGCACCACAATATAATGAAGCACAATTTGCAAATTGACCACTTATGGTAGTCATCAATCGATCACCTTCAAACCATGTGAATTTAATTACAATCAAGAAGCAATCCAAAATATGCTTACAGTAAATAAACTTTTCAATAAGGATATTTACCATTTACAATGGGGGCTTAAAACAAAGTTAAGACAAGAGGAGTAGATAAGTATAAGAATTAGAGAAGGTTTCATATGAAGCCAAAAGACATAGAATGACCAGACAATCGTCAGGAAATTGTTAAATTCAAAAAGAACAAACAAAATAGAAAATATAATAACCCTTGAGTGTGGTAGAATAACATAAAAGAACATAAAGAAAAGAGAAAAAATAATAAAAGAAGAAAACTGAATTAGGACAAGAGCAGAAACCAAAAGGTAGATGAGGGATACTATAGTGGAGTAAGAGACTGAGTTAGAGAAAGAAAACAAAAAGAAAAAAAATTTGCAGAGTAGGATGAAAAAAAGAAACAAAACTGAGTTTGAAGGGCCTCTTTCAGACTTTATCACTGCTGTCATAATATACAATATGTGCTGCTATTTGCAGAGCCGAGTCCCCTGACCTCAGCTAGCTGGTGGCAGAACCCCACAAAGCAGACTGAGCTCGGACTGCAAGGCCCAGACTGAGTTCCCCGACCTCCTGAAGGGTTGAACTCCACTCAGTTCTACTATAAGTTTTCCCCCACCACTTCTTTAAAGATGTTCAAGTTGAAAGTGCCAGAAAATACTCTTTATGACCACTTCTGCCTTTACAGAGTAGGTCCAAAGACTGGTACAATCCGGAGGTCTAAAAGCACGAGGGGGAAGGTTGGGGGGGCCCGGTTCGGGGGTGCCTGCGGGGCTACCTTTCTGGCCCTGAAGATGGCTGCAGTCGCGCCAGCAGGGGAGGGCCCGGCCGAGAAGACCCTCTGGCGCTGAAGATGGCGGGAACTCCCTGGGGAGGGCCTGCTAAGAGGTTTTTATTATTTGTGAATGTTAATTTTTCTTCATCCCAGGACCTACATTGGCAATCCAAAGGTAAAAATAGTAGTCATGTA
This sequence comes from Fukomys damarensis, assembly GCF_012274545.1. Lineage (NCBI taxonomy): Eukaryota > Metazoa > Chordata > Mammalia > Rodentia > Bathyergidae > Fukomys > Fukomys damarensis. The sequence goes on along the minus strand of NW_022900933.1, from coordinate 28,443,945 downwards.
TACCAAACTCTTTCTCAAAAACTTTGCTTAGTGCAACAGCAGAGCGGTTGTATGTTGCAACATGACTCAGAGTCAGATATGACTCTTTCTCTCTTCATATAGATGTGATCTATTTGTTTATTCAGCTGTTGAGTAGGACATTTTCGGTAGTCTCCATGGAGATTTTACTACACTGTTCTCAGTAATGTGTGTTTAGAATGTCTCTACCAATGGAGATTATAGGCAATGAGATTTAAAAACTGTCCTCAAGTTTATAGAATTGCGCGTGCTTCATGGTTATTTGTTACGGTTTTGAAGCTATTAGCTATAAGTGAACTTTATAGAAGAAATCTTTGGAGAAAACATGATAGTATAAGGAAATAATGTCTGTCCTTTGTGAACCAGTTCTTATTATCTATTTTGAGAAATGAACTTTTTGGTTCAATTGAATTGCCATGGCGACATGTCTGCATTTCAGCAAAACCAAACTAAACTATAAACCAGAGCTCTGCATATCTAGCTCCTGTCCTAGGATTTTTTATGGTATTGTCTTTGAATAAAACCTTCAAGGTCCTGGTTATAAAAATCACACCCCCCAAAAATATTTCTCATCCAGACAAAACAGTCTGGATGGGTAATGTCAGAATTCTAAGAAATACTGTAAAGATAAGAAGAGATTGGGTATTGGAGAGGAGGAAAAATGAAAAAGAAATAGCTCACAGTTGAAGACAGATATATTTCTCCAACATTACATTGTGAAAGTAAACAAAAATAGTCAGGGATTTCTGCTCAGTGATAATTGGACATGTGGCTCAACCCTCTGAAGCCTGAAACCAGTAAACACTTGTGGAGTTGTCCAAGCATACAGCCCTCTCTCAAAGGGGAGCTCTGAGAGTGGCTCCCCTACTATTTATGAAGCTTATTTGGTCTTTGAAATAATCACAAGCATAATTTTAATAACTAAATAAACTCTCAGGGAGATGGGTTCTGAGCTCTTCAGAAATTCCTGTACTCACCCCCATTTAGACAGGGGAGATAGTTTTGTGTTTTTCCTATTTGCATAAGGAGCAGGGACGAACATATCATCTGTTCCAACCAATCTGCGGGGTGAAAACAAGACAGGGACTGATGTGCATAATCATCCTGTCATTTCTGCCTCATGTTGGGGCAGATCAGACCTTCTCTTCCCAGACAACAGTTTTGTTAGCCCAAGGACACATAACTCTGTTAGGTCTGGGCTCTCACAAAGCTTTCTGCTGGCTCCTCTTCTGACAGGTATATATAATCGATGTGATCTTGCCTAGCAACCCCACCTTGGAAGGCCGGCTCCGTTATGTGAGTGGTGTGGAACACGACTGAGAATTGCAGACAGTGCAGCAGGCCTGGGGAAGCAGGGAAAACGAGGGCCCCTCTGCAGCTGGCTCCCGACCACGTCCCAGGCATTATCTGCAGTTCATAGCACTTTCAGGAGGAGGATGAAAAGCAACGGGGAAATGAATTGAAAGGCAAATAAAAAAGCTTCCCAGATTGTAAACTGAGAATGTCTGAGAGCCTAATCTGCAGTTGGCGCTGAAGAGCCAAGGGAGAATGAGGATTTTTCTCTCATTGAAAGTGAGGTAATTTACGAGATAATATATCCAGGAAGGGAAAACTCACAGTGACCTCCTGAAGCTAAACAAAGATTATGTTAGGACAGACACAAGGGCGCACTCCTCAGCAGCAAGAGAGGTACTAAATCAGGGTCTTCCTATTTTTAAGCAAAGGTTTGAACTTTATATTAAAATGCCTGTTAGTAACAGTGCTGCACTAAGTGTTTACACAGCCTTCCTCTTCCAAACAACCCTGCAAGGTTGGCTCTCTTATCCCCATTTTATCACAAATGGAACTAATGCACAGAGAGGTTGAGAAACTGGTGTGAGGTCATTTTAGCAGTGGGCATGGGATGTGTCTCAGGCAGATGCCTGAGATGTGCCTCGACTCTGAGACTGTGTGTTCTTCCGCGCCGCTTACACCAGGGGTGAAGTTGGAGAGCTAATGGGGGAAGGAGACCTGAAGATCACTGTGTGATATGTGAGATGGTTTATGGTTCTGTGCTGAAAGCTGCAGTTTAACATTGTTCACTTGAGGCCACTGGTTTATTGTTGTGTATCTCAAGGGCAGCAAAAGCCTAAGTGTCCATAATAACAGGCATGTATTGCTTTTAAAGCCTTGCACTCGTGCCTTTCCCTTTTATAATGAAGTATGGGCATACACATATTTTCATACACCAGCACACACCTAAACGTGTACATGCACACACACAACTGATTTTTGAACTTCCTAAAATATACCAAATAATGAAATGCTTCAGGTAGCCCAGGAACTCGGAGGAGAAATGTTTGCCTTGCTGATACACTGTGCCGTGGATAATGCAATGAAGTCACCATCGTGTGGCCTATTCCACGCTGCCTTCTCTTCCACCAGACTCAGTCTTGCCCTTCCCCATCTGATCTCCAGCTTCCCACGTACTTGGAGCCCTCCTTTGCCGACCTCATCCTCATTTAGATTGCAACTGCATTCGCATCCTAATTTATGACTTAACAAGTGTCTCACAAACATTTAACATTCAATTTCCTTTAATTTCATTATGCATTTGAGGAGGACAGTTTATGGTGGGGCAGATGGTGTTCCCAATGCCAGCAATTAGATGAACTTAATCGTCTATGGTGAAGTCTTCTTTTTTGGACTTTTCCTGCATATCTGTGAGTGTAAGTTCCTAGATTCTCAGAGAGGCTCACGTTCCGCCAGAAAGTCCTCCCCTATTAACATGGCAATTCATGAAAGGGATAAAGTATTTCCTATGGTTCTCACATTGCTAATCTTGTCACGATAATTTCTGATGTAGAGAAGGATTCACACTTTCATATGATGTTTCAACAGTGTCACTAGATTGCAGTGTTTTTTTTTTCCTGATGGATTTCCGGAGACTGTAAGGAAAGGACAGTAATACAAAGGCACAGGTCAAATTATTTTTCCCCTTTTCTAATTAGCATACTGAGCACCCTCTGAGGAGTCAGAGCATGTGACTGCTTTCTAGATTTCTGTGCTTTTTCCTGGACAAATCACCCAGTGACTTTTCTCAGTCTTCCTCCTTCCGCAGGAAGCCCCGTCCTTCATCGGGAGTGAGTCTGCCATCTTTGTCAGAGCATGTGACTGCTTTCTAGATTTCTGTGCTTTTTCCTGGACAAATCACCCAGTGACTTCTCAGTCTTCCTCCTTCCGCAGGAAGCCCCGTCCTTCATCGGGAGTGAGTCTGCCATCTCGTGTTAGGGAAACACAACTTTATTTGGCAACTTTGAAATGGTAAATTATTGAATAATTTGAAAAGCTGTTTCCATCATTAAGCACAGGCCTGAGAGCTAATTACATCAGAACTCTAATCTTGGCTCTGCTTCTAAATAGCAGCATCATTTTTTATGCAAGTCCCTTAACCCCCCTTGGCTTCTGTTTTGCGTCAGTAAAATGAAGTATAGGAGAGCAGAGTCCTCTCTGTGCTCTGAGATTCTTTGCTTTCTGACTTACCAGAAGGCAAAGAATAGGAAGGAGATTGTATGGTAAAGATTTCCTATGCTGGTTGTCTCCATTGTGGTGTACTATACCAAAACCCAAACAAAGCAATGTAGATAAGCCATGCACTCTAGTACTAAACATATGTTACATGTATTCTGCTGTTGTATGGAACTAGGAACTCCTGATGACCATCTTCAGTCCTAGTGCTTGAGAAGACTTGGATTCTTATTGCTTAGAGGCAGTGAAGGGGATCTCCAGTGCATTGATGAGGCTTACCGGTGATGCCACTTGCCTACCACTTGCACCCTTGCAAAGGTTCCTTTGCCCTGATATCTAATTCTAATATCTAATGCATTTTTGCTAACTAGCTGCTGACTCTTAGAAGCTGGCCTGAGATGAAGCTCCTTCTGATGCCTTAGTGACCTTGTCACTCTTTTCTATCTTGTGGGTAATGCAGCCAACAAACATGGCTGCTACAGCATTAGCTTAAATGAACATGTTTTAAAACAAGGGAGCATGATAAATATACAGCTTCTGCAGTGGGAAGGAGTGTGCAGAAACACACCAGTGTCTGGCTGCAGCCTGTTGCTGGAGTGTCACATGGTGGTGGCTGTGTTCTTTTCATCCACACACTTTGACCTGGCTCAGGTCATTTCCCCCTCAGGTCTTTGGTGCAAGAGAAACTGGTGCAAATCTATCACTGCCACTGTGAAAAGAGCGTCAAACTTCTGCCCCTACCCCACATGGAGAGTCAGTAATGGTGCACGAAAATAACAACAAACCCTCTTTGGGAAATAATTATGTTTGTACTACTGAAGAAGTTAGAATTTCTGTTTGTGCTGCAGGCAGAACCATTCAAGGGATATTCAAAGTATGAGCTAAGTTTTGACTTGGGGGAGTCAGAGAACCTTCTAAGTCACCTGAAAATCCTGTGCATTTTCTAGGAAATTGTTCACAGCTTTCCCTGGGTTTCTGTCAAGCAGCCTATGACTGAAGAAATGTGAGAAACCACTGATAGCACTTTTTTCTATGCATCTGTCTTCTGAATCCAGGTGAAGATTCCGATTTGCCTATCAATCTTTCTCCTTTGCTCTTTCTAGAAAAAGCAAGTGAGCCAGACCAAGATCCGGGTCATCTCCACCATCTTGTTCATCTTGGCCGGCTGCATTGTGTTTGTGACAATCCCTGCTGTCATTTTCAAATACATTGAGGGATGGACAGCGTTGGAGTCTATTTACTTTGTGGTGGTCACTCTAACCACAGTGGGCTTTGGTGATTTTGTGGCAGGTAAGCACGTTGGGGGTCCCAGTCACTAGGGCCCTGGTAGGGAAAATTGTCTGTTGGTTGAGCTTTTCAAAATCACCATATTTGTGGGTGAAGCGTATGAAAATGACTTAGTGTTGTTGCTGCTGCTGGCATGTGCTCATTTCAGACCCCTTGTTCTGTGTGATGTCAACAGTGGCAGGCTTATTTCTGCTATGGAAAGAAAGCCATCCCCTTCCTCCTCAGGATGCTTAAGTGTCCTCAGTGTCCTGTGAATTATGCAAGAGGAAAGTAAATTTCTCATTGAATCTTGGACTTTTTAATCATGTCAAGGCTCACAAAAGTCGTATTAACATAAGGCGAGTGTGAAAGTCTGGAAAAGTCAGCACTGATGTTGGCCTGCAGTCACCTGCACTTTCTAATCCTGAATGGAGAGGCGTTGTCCCTGAAAAAGTCCTGGGCATTCCTGGTTGCAAGATTAAGGACTTGGTGACAGCTGGGAGGTGGGTGCTTCCCTGAGGAACTATAACCTAATAGCTTTTCTATGTAATGTATGTAGAAGCAACAGTCTTCATTGTGAAAATATATATCAATGAGCTGTACTTAAGGGAGAGAAAGAAAACCACCATCAGTTATGTGTAGGGTTAGAGAGCTTGAAAATAAAAAGAGATTTGGTTTCACACATGTATCACTTTCCCAAAGTGATAGGCAGGCAGGAAGAGGAAGCGGCCATCCTTGCCTTCCCAGTAGGGGTTGCTCAGGTGTTCAGGCATTTAATAGTTTTTTACTCCAAGAATTGAGCACTGCCAGTGAGGAGATGGAAGCAAGGGTAAGGTGGAGCATGGTGACACTTAGGAAAGTGCAGATGTCCTGTCTTTGGAGGCAGCGAGGAGAGGATGGAAGGTACAGAGTGTGTGACATATTGAAAAAGCCTGCCGAAGGTCAGAAAAGCCTTCTTGTAGGGGAGTGGTCAGTGCCAGTGGAATAATCCTGCTTGTCCTCTTGGTCCTCTGCCACATTTACTAATCCTGAAGCAGCTTGAGCCGTGGGTGTCTGGAAGGCAGGGAGGGCTGCTTCCTTTTTCAGAGTCCATCATGACGGGGAGACCTGAGGCTATGGGGCCAAGGATTATACAAATGAAAATAGTCCTTCAGGTCACGCATCAGGTGCCACCAGCCACGGAGCCATGAACAACATTAGATTCCGTAGAATGCTTGTTCTTACTTTTGTCCTTTCTTTTTTCATAAGAATTGATTTCATCTAAACCAAGTTTTCATTCCTGGGACATTTAAATCCTGGTTGGCTCTGGTATCTAATACCATTTTTTTTATGTTGCTGGATTTGATGTGCTCATGTTTGGTTGAGTTTCTGTGGTTATATTCATAAAGAATATTGGTCTGTGAACAAAAAGGAAGTGAACATGCTGGTCAGACAATTCCATAAGCTTGAAATATTTGGGAGGAGAGAGAGAGAATATGTTTGTGCCTGTGTGTGTGTGTGTGTGTGTGTGTGTGTGATTATGTGTGTGCACTTCCTTGACCAGTTCCTGGTTAAGCAGCAGCCTGAAAATCTGCAGGCTGAACTTCCAGGAAGGCTGCTCTCTATTTGGCATGGTATCCCATCAGTGCTTTTATTTCCCCATAGGGTACAGAACACAAGAAGAAGATGGGGATCTGGAAGGGACATTAGACAGGAGCATGGCCACCTGTTAATTCTATGACAGATGAGTAGCAGGGTGGTTTGGTAGCTATTCCAACTGGGCAGATCGAGACTGAAGAAATAGCTGATTTTTTTTTTTTTAGAAATAGCCATTATTTTTTTCCTTTTCTTTTTATGGACTATGGATGAAGAATTGTAAAGTCAAAGTAATTAAAAATTGTTTTCAGAAAAGCTGCGGTTGGGACCCTGGTAATCTTCCCTTGTTCAGACCTCTCACCCAGTTTGATCTGATTAGAAGTTTCGGCTGTGGAGAGAAGCCACACAGAAACTGAACAAAATAAGAGAAATATTTGTGAGTTTATTCAGGTTAATTCCTTAGTGTCATCTGTAGCTGGCCCATGGGAAAACTCAGTTGAGATTCCAATATAAGGTAATATATGTAAGAGCAGATGGGAGTTTAGAACTATTTACCAAAACTTTAAGCATAATTTGCAACAGGATGTGCTTCAGAGCTCTCTGTGCTGGTACTGGCCTGTTCTGAAGACTATGTATGTAAGGTCTTTAGCATGGATCCTTCTATCTAATCAATAGCTCAGTTCAATCAGTTAGGTTAATCTGGGGGCATGGTTATCAGACCCTTGAGAATATGAGATTTAAAACACTATCATTCTTGGTACTGATCATAATTATACCAGACCCTTATAAGTCCCAATTTCCAGGGGTTACATCAACCCATAAGGAGAGTGTATTCTTTGAAAGACCAGAAGTTTTTTACTACCTGTTGTTAATGCAGTCATCTCTCAAGAGGATTGGTTGCAGGACTCCCCACAGATACCAAAATTGGCACACGCTTAAGCCTTTCTTATAAAATGGCATAGTATTTACATATAAACCATGTATACCCTCCCTTATACTTGAAATCATCTCTAGATTACTGGCCATACTTTACAATGTAAATATTATGAAATGTGAATAGTTGTTAGGCAGAAAGACTGTGCATGTCAGATGCAAATTTTTTTTCAAACATCTTCGATGTGGCTTTGGTTTGAGTCAGCGGATGCAGAACCCACAGATACAGGCAATGGCCAACTCCTTAAGAGTGATAGGGCAGGTTGCCCAATCATTAAAATGAGATACACATCCAAGAGTTGGTAGTTGGTTGCTGTGAGCTGACATGGTCAACTATACTAGAAATATAATCGGAGCATTGATCACACAGGATGGACTGCTGTTTATTTTGTAGCTGGAACAGTTAATGACACTGCTGTGTTGTGCAACCCGGGCTGGGAGCCCACTCGGAACTTCCTCCTGTTCCAGAGGGGCTTTCAGATAAAAAAGATGGTCAGAGGAGGGGTTACTGCGTTGTTTACTAGCGCCCCCTAGTGACAGGCTTGGTTGAGCGATCGTGACTTGGAAATAATCTTTGACAGCCCAGGTGAGAAAACTGCAAAGTTCTCTGGCCTAGCACAGAACACGGACCTCAAAAAACCATGTAGTGCTGTAGGAGTTCAAATTGTTTCCTAGGGAAAGCTGCAGGGGACTGTTAGTTGCCTACAGGGAAAAAAAATAAATGCAGTTAAACCAAACCAGAGGGGACTTGACACAGAGAGAGCCCTGTAGCAGTGTTTGTAATTCTCACTTTAGGAAGTAGAGTAACTGTCAAGGCCTGGTGGGCTCATTGAAAAGTGGATGTGGGCATGTTGAGAAGCCCACAACCCTGGGAAGACTAGTAAACACAGGTCCCAGTGTCTGTCAAGCTGGCTCTCAGGTACCATGAATGCCATGAACGCTGTAAGAGCTCAGTATGGCATCAGTGGTGCTAGATGTGGTTATATTCACGAACCACTTGGAACATCTCACAGTCACTCACCACCTAATGCTTTAATTGCCAATGCATTGCTGATGTTAGTCATCCGAGAAATGGTCCTGCTTGCCTCCCTGGGCCGCGATCTCTCCCGTGATTAGGACAAGGCTGACAGCCATTATGTTACTGAGCTTCTTCACTTTTTCAGGAGAGCGTGGTGAGCTTGAAGACTGTTTCAAGGTTGGTCTCCGCAGTACTTATAAGAAGGCTAGAATAAACAGACTAATTATTTGGAATAAGTGACCTGTCCTTTCAATTAACCAGCCAGTCAATACCATCAGGCAATTGGCCAATTTGCCTTGATGGATTTTTACTGTAATGTTTATTTATAAAATAAAGGATTTAGACTAGTTTGGCCTCAAAGGTCCCTTTTAGTACTAGCTAATGGCAATTCTAATTACTCAGCCTAATTGACCCTTTGTATTAGCATCATGTGTACACCACCCCTCAGTCAGCATTAAATGACTAGTTTGTGGATCAAAGCCTCAGTAATGTCATTGTGCTCAATTTTACTTCCTTACATCCATTCATCTCTTGGTAGATGTGTATGAGCTTCAGATGGAAATAGTTCCAGGAGTTCCAAAGTATGAGGGATGATATAATATTGATTTTCATTAAAATAAATCCAGAGAAATTTAAGGGGGGAAAAAAGACAGCTTTGATCCATGGAGCACCAGATCAAATCACTCAGGTGATGCTCAGGTGAGAACAGACAGGTCAAGCTGACCCCTGCATTTTCCTGCTACAGGCATCAAGTTTAATGGTCAGAAATCAGAGAAATGAAGGCTCGAGCCAGGCTTCTGAAGCAAGGGGCCCGTCTTGTGTTGCCCTCCGGTCTCCGTTATGTCTTGTGTCCATGAGGCCAACAGCTTAGTGTTGGATGATAGTGGAATGACATCGCTGGGACATTTGATCTTCAAGAAGCATATGCTAGACCTTGGTTAAAGTAATGCTTGTTGTTTGCAGGGGGGAATGCTGGCATTAATTACCGGGAATGGTATAAGCCCCTGGTGTGGTTCTGGATCCTTGTTGGCCTTGCCTACTTTGCAGCTGTCCTCAGCATGATTGGAGATTGGCTGCGAGTTCTATCCAAAAAGACAAAAGAAGAGGTAAGACCCCTCCCGGACTCTATGGATGTTCTTGACTTCAGATTAGCCCGTCTGGGTTCTGTGGGCTCGAAAGTTCCTGACTCATGCAAGGCTCATATGGCTTCTTCATTTAGAATCTGCCTCAAGGCCAAGTTGAATGGAGTAGCAGTTATTTCTAGAGCCTTTCTGGGCAGGTGGGGAAACATAGTGATTCATCTACCAGCCCACAACCCTGGGAAGACTAGTAAACAAGAGTTGATTTAAAAAAGTATAAATGAAAAGGAAAAGCATAGAAATAGTAAGTAAAGGCTGACAGTTGCTAAAGGAGCTGTGCGTTTGCCCATTAGCAGCAGATATATGGGGAGACTTAGAAGTCTCAAAAGGGGCCCAGGAAAGTTAGGCTGTCCCCAGGTCTTGGAAGCTGTAAGGAAACCCAGTCAAACACCATGAGTCTTTCTCTATTCAGTGTGAGGTGGAGGCCATCAAACAGTGGCCAGCTATGGGGAAGTGGACTCAAGGAGTCCCTTTCATCTGTATCCTGTCTCCCCATCTGTTGTCAGATCTACAGACAGATTTCTGTCTGCAGCCAGGGGCACAGTCCTTACTCCTGCCCATAAATTTGTACGAGAACCTACGCAAGGATGAGAAAAGGAAGATCTAAGAAGGAAAGATAGATTTTGTAATTAAAAAAACAATTCATGTTCTTTTAGGAAGATGAGAAAAGAAAAAAGAAAGTAGAAGGGCAATGAAAGGGGATAGAAAGTTAAAGAAAGGAGCAGAGAGAAGAAATCCCCAAACAGGACAAGGAGAGGGCAGCCCCTTTAAAGACAGCCGTTCCCTCTCTGTAAAGGTCCCTAGGACGAATTTGCCGAAGGGGAAATTTCCCCGATCATTCCTGGTCCCACATGTTTGTTTTCTTGGATTGTGTAAACACTGTCAGGGCAATTTCTAGAGATTCCCTAGATGGATAACCAACCTGCTGAAGATCAGCAGTAACGAAAGAGCGGGGGAGAACAGATATACTGATTTTTCTAAATGCAAAAATTTGAGCCAGTCATCTCTACAGGAACACGTGGCACTTGGACTGTCTGCTCTTTTGATTAAAAGTTCAGGCTAGACTTCACTTTCTAGGAATGTATGTTCTGTGGCCTTTGGCAGAATCTGCTTTGTCCTGCACCCAGAAGGGAGGTGTGATTACTGGGTGTCCTGGAGTGTCTTCATCAGCAAGACCCATCGCCACAACGTGGCCACAGCATGGCCCAGACATAGGGTAATCAATGGTTCCAGCTTGCCCAGGGCTCATGGAGGTTCCTAGGATGTAGGACTTTCTATTTTAAAACCAGATTAGTCCCAGCCAAGCTGGGACAGGACGATCATCCACCCAGAGGGAGAGATTGGAAGGGCACAAGGCTTACTGAGTACCTGCTTTGTGCAGTTGGATGCATTGCTTTATTTTATGTAACAATAAAGACCCTGTGAGCTAGGTATGATTTCCCTAGTTTATGTGGGAGGAAATCAGCCATATTCTTTATAAAAGGAGTGGAAACTTACCTGGGGCCCCAATTATTGATCTCTTCTCCAGAATTCTGCCCACCTCTCTCATTTGGCCAGCACCTCCCAATCTCCAGTGTCCTGTGGGTTTTCCCACATCTGCCTCCTCGAGTCACATCCACCACTAGAGCGTTTAAGGTGGGAATCTAGGTGGAGCACTAAGGCAGAAGTAGCATTTTGCCCCTTTCCATGGATGCATGCTCCTCATTCCTTGCCTCCCCAGAGACAGCCTCTCCACGGGGGCTCCTGAGGGCTGTGGATGCTGGGAGAGCCCAGGCAGAGAAGCGTCTCTCAGTGTGTTGTTGCTCTTCTGCTCCTGGCCAGGTTGGTGAGATCAAGGCCCACGCGGCAGAGTGGAAGGCCAACGTGACGGCCGAGTTTCGGGAGACGAGGCGGCGGCTCAGTGTTGAGATCCATGACAAGCTACAGCGGGCGGCCACCATCCGCAGCATGGAGCGCCGGCGACTGGGCCTGGACCAGAGAGCCCACTCGCTGGACATGCTGTCCCCAGAGAAGCGCTCCGTCTTCGCAGCCCTGGACACAGGCCGCTTCAAGGCCTCCTCCCAGGAGAGCATCAATAACCGACCCAACAACCTGCGCCTTAAGGGGTCGGAGCAGCTCAACAAACATGGGCAGGGCGCCTCTGAGGACAACATCATCAACAAGTTCGGGTCCACCTCCAGACTCACCAAGAGGAAAAACAAAGACCTCAAAAAGACCCTGCCCGAGGACGTGCAGAAAATCTACAAGACCTTCCGGAATTACTCTCTGGATGAAGAGAAGAAAGAGGAGGAGACTGAAAAGATGTGTAACTCAGACAACTCCAGCACAGCCATGCTGACGGAGTGCATCCAGCAGCATGCAGAGATGGAGAACGGAATGGTACCCACGGACACCAAAGACAGGGAGCTTGAGAACAACTCATTACTTGAAGACAGAAACTAAATGTTAAGGACTTTGGACTAGGACCGAGCGTTGTGTGTGTGTGTGTGTGTTTTTTTTTAAATATTCACACTGAGACACGTGCCTTAAAACAGACTTCTTGTGAGTCCAAAATTACATAGCATTGAAGAATATATTTCACTGTGCCATAAACGACTGAAAGCTTGCTCTGCCAAAATGAATCAAAGAACAAGAACTTCATTTCAGACAGCAGCTTCGGGACACACAGGGAGCATTCGCACATGTAGCAGGGTGGGGCCGCACACGTCAAGGGGGTTCCCACAGTGATGCTGTACCACCGAGCAGTGTCACCTGGGCGTGGCATGCAGCCCAGGGCAGCTATTCCTTAGACCAGCCTCTGAAGGGAACAGGTGTATCTGGAGTTTGGTTTCCTGCAGCTACCCTCACACACAGAAGGGGGCCTGACCGCGGGTGAACTGGTAACTGTGACTAGGTTTAGAGCTGACATTTCGGCGTGTGCTCTGAGCTTAAATTTTGACCTGCACCGTTCAGCGTGTAACACGCTTTCTGAGCTCCAAGAGAATGCTTGTGGGAACATGAAAGCACCCAGAAGTTTTGTTGGAAGCAGATCAGAGTGCGCCTATGAAAAGGTGCGATTGCTTTTCTCATTATGAAATTAAAAATAATCACACACATCACACTGTGGTTATCTCCTTAACCAACGACAGAAGCCTCCAGAGTTTTGTCCTCATGGGGCCAGATATTCCAGGAGAACTTGCAAGCGTTGGTGAAAAGTCAACCTCAACTGCTGCATGGTTGGAGGCCAGTCGTGCATTTTCATCAGTGGGTGTGATGGTGAAAATAAACTGATTTTGAAATGTCCATGTTCACTTTTCTACTGAAACTTAAGTTATAACTTGTTTTAATAAGGGGGCAAATACCAAAACTATTGCCTTGCATGATGCCAGTGGCTTGCTGTTCTGTCTAGCCAATTCTAAATTTTTATAAAAATAGAAATCCTGCGTTTCTGAGACATACCGAGAAGTACCATGGCATCTTTCCATCTCAGGGCTTTCTGTCCCTTCGAGTGTCTTGGGTAGACATAGTCATGAGACCCAGTCTTGCTATTTCCAAACAAAAGTAAAATTAATCCCTCGACCAACTCTTGTAAAATTGAAAGGTTTTGCTTGCAGCTTAAGTGCCATTAATGCCATTTACAAAACAATACTTAAAAGGAGTACTTACAATATTTTGTTTTACTTCTGTTTGGCTGTTCCTTTCTTCTAGAAGCATTCTTGAACACTCCTCCTTGATTGTTTCAAGGCAAACAGTAACCAATGGGTGATAATTATGATATGATGGTAGAACAGTCAGTGAGGAGGGTGGGAGAACAGCTAGTCACCGGCTTTGAGAGGGTGATTTTAAATGGATTTTTATCAGAGAGGGAAAAAAGAATAATAGGCCATTGTCTTTGTGTGTTTCTGGTTTATCACAATCGGCGGGGTGTCACATCAGTTCAGAGTTAGCTGTCTGTGCTGCTGAAGCGTTTGTGTCTGGCAATACCAGGCAGTTGCTGGTTATGGACCTCCCACTTTGGGGGACGTCACACAACTCACCCACACTGTGGATTTACCAAATGATCAGAACACAAGTGGAGACTTCCAGAAACCTTCTAGTGCTTTCTGATGTTCAGGGGAAAATTATGCCCACTGTATCCTCGACCATTCATAACACAAAGACCTTTCTTGCTTGTTTCCCTCAAAATGACAGCTGTCCATTGCCTGACCCCAAACTTTTACGCTTGAGTTAAAGTCCTGGCATTGTTTTTGAGAAGGACCCAAATAAGAGCCGCTGTGATGGAACCTTTCCGGTCAGGTTTGGTTCTTCCTTCCCTCTGCTTGAGCAGTGGCTCACTGGTGACATCCAGTGTTCACAGTACAGACATTTGGGAAGCGATGGGTATGCAGGTGTGGGTGTTGGTTTTTACTGTGGGTATCATTCCAGCCTGAACCAAGGGTTTTAAGGAATTGGTAGATAACTCAGATTTTCCTGATTAAACCTTTGGATCTCATATTTATGTTTCCATCCTATAGTACATTGGTTCTTCTTTAGCAGTGTGTTAAAATTGCAGGCACAACAGTTAGATCTGGCAAAGAGGCTTTCCTCCCATTTATCCAGTGCCTTCTGTGGACCAGGCACTGGATCAGGCACTTTATGGATGTCAGCTCCACAAATGGTCACAGCACCACAGGGGAAGTATTTGCAAACCTATTATGCAGATGAGGACATGGAGGCTCAGGAAAGTTGAGTAACTTACCTAGGCACACAGCAAGAAGGTGGTAGAGCTGGTATTCAAAGTATGACCAAAGTCTGCTTTCAACTTTGCTACAGTGTCTGTGTCATGCACCCTTGTGTGAGTGTGTGTGTGTGTGTGTATGGCTTTCAACTTTGCTACAGTGTCTGTGTCATGCACCCTTGTGTGAGTGTGTGTGTGTGTGTGTGTGTGTGTGTATGTGTGTGCGCATGCACATGTGTCTTTCAAACTTCATGGACATAGTTTACAGAGGGGTGTGAAGATTCGGAGGAATCTGTATCTGGAAGAGTGCAGGAAGTCTTTGTGTAAACACAGCCTAGAGGGTTGCACTTGAAGACACCTACTGTGCACAGTCTTGGTTTTGTTTTGGGGAATGCTGCATATGGCACTTTTTCTGTACAGTTAAGAATGCCCTTTTAGAGCACTCTTTTGCACTTTACTTGCTTACCTTGCAGGAATTTCACATTCAGCAGGACTAAAACAGTTCAGAGAGCACTGAGCTGCATATTCTACCAAATGGAACAGGAGCATGTGTTGGTGTGTGCATAGATGCTTCCCCAAAGAGTCAAATTACAGTAATATAGAGGCAAAAATAGCCTTGGGCTGGGAGTGCTGAAATCTGTGGTAACCCCTCCTCCCTGAGTGCAGTGGGGACAACGCCCAGCTGAATGATGTCAAAGGTGACCTTCTGGGGAGACTGATCCATTAAACAGGTGGGAAAAATGTTTAAAAAAACTATAAAGTACTCTCCAAGGGAAAATCCTGAGAGGGATGAAGAGGTTGGATTCCTCTTCGTGTGTACAAGCTCAGATTTGAGGATTCAGCAGTTGAGGTTACTTGGATGTTACCTCCATCCCTGATGGGGCCAGACAGCTTGCAAAGCACACACAATAAGGCAAAGCTGCTACATATTCTACATGGCACTGCTCAGCCCTCCCCCTTACCCTTAGTCTGCATGCCCACCTTACCAAAAACCCGGAGCAAACATTCTGATGTTGCGCATGGAAAGAGCACATGTTCAGTATCTTCAGTGGGTGGTGTCCTTTGCTTCAACTTGTAGTTGGGTACTGAATTTTATTCTCAGAATACATCAGGAGGTTTGCTGGTGGCAGCCAAAGGAGACTAATATAGCTCATTGCCCAGTCCTCCTAACCCAATAGTAATTCCAGCAATCTGTCATATTTTCGGTAGAGCTATATTTGTGTGTGTGTGTGTGTGTGTGTGTGTGTGTGTGTGTGTGTACATGGGGTGTCCCTAGCCTACCATTGAGGCGACTGGGGCTACCACCTACTCAACCAGTCACAGCCTGTGCTTGTGGACACGTCAGTTCCCTGTACCTCATGTGTACATCAAGGAAGCTGAGCACTGAGAGTCGTCAAGGACCTTTTTAGTTCGGCAGTTCCCTGGTGAGACATTCCCCAGCCCACGAGCTAATTAAATGTATGAAGAAAGTCATAAGTTGGATTTGTGAATACTGATTAATGATCCCACCCCTTTTAGGGTGAGAGCTTGGTTTCTTGTCCTTTGTTTTCTGGGTGACTGATGGAGACCAGATGTATTGGGAGACTGGTTTCCAAATTAGGATCATGTCTGGTGTAGGCTCCATCCTCCTTTAGAACTCTTTGGCACACTGTCACCTGGGGCTCATGCTATGTGGGCATTTTGCATTTTTTGCATGGTGTTAAAACTAGCTAAAGAATTTTAAGCTATTGCTATTTACAGTCAGTTGTACTACAAGTTCCTTTTGATTATTTCATGAATTCGTGTATTTTCCCTCCCTTCTCTGTTTCTCTCTGTCTCTCTGTCTCTCTCTCTGTCTCTGTCTCTCTCTCTCTCTGTCTCTCTCTTACACAAACACACACACAGAGGGAGGAAATGGCTGTTCTGAGTTCTCTGAGCACCGTTTCACGTTCAAAGTCATGGTTGTGCTAAGCTTTGGCAACCACCCCCTTTCCTTCCTCTTAGATGATATCACTTCCTAGTTAAGTCAGGGCTGTGTATCTATTTGTATGCTTGATTTGGGGGATTAGGGAGAATTGGCCAGGATTTGAGAAGGGCAGGTTTTGACTCAGTAGACTGCTTAAGAATGTGAACCATCCAACGTGTACCATGGTTTCTGAACCACAGGAAAACAAACAAGCACGCAGAGAGCCTCTCTACAGGAAGAATACAGAAACATGCTGGTATTATGTTCCATATCTCTGCTTTCTGCATGCTACTAATGTTTCAAGTGGGGGTAATTCTTCCTCACTGTTAAGATGCCATTTGTGTGCACATAAGAGTAGCTGGAGGAGCAGAGGAAGCCACTGGTGATGCAGTGTAAAAGCTAGTTGGTAATGGCCTTAAGGGAAGAATGTGATGCTAAAACAAAGCTTACTTTAATGTGGCATCCTGGGTGCTGTGAATTCTACATATGGAAACTAAGATAGCACACTAGTCCCATGGCTCTCAATAAAACCCCATGCTCTGTCCTTGTGTGATAGCTGCATTCAAAGTCACCTACCCATCCAAGCCCCTTGTAAACCTCAGCCCTCCCACAGCAGTCTGCAGGTCACATGACATCAGCACAGTGGCATGGCGGAGAAATGAGTGGTGTCTCCGATTTTACTGAAAAATGGTGCCTGAGATTGGGGAATCTCCTTTGTGTTCTTGTTTCCTAAGCAAAGAATCAAACAATTCCCTGGGCATTAAAACAGAATTCTTTGAGCAGACACGTGCCCCATCTTCCCAGAAGACCCGGGCTGTGGTGGGCAACTGCACAAACCCTTCCTTTGCTGCCAGGGCTCCAGGCTCCAATGGAGAGTTACAGTGGAGCCTAGAAGTGATATGCAAACCACCCCACATGGCAGCCTCCAGCTCCTTTCCCATCCCACATTCACAGGCAGCGGACCCTGTGACAACAATGACGATAAACCCATTTGTGGAGGTGTTTTACCTATTTTTCTCTCTGTAGGACTTCATGGTGCTTTAAAAAAAAGGCATTTTACAGATAATGTGTGGGGGGGTTTCATAATGTTTTTAGGAAAAGTACAAAAGCAAATTTGCTTGTAACATTTCAATATGCTGTGCTGCTATTGTCTTTATTTGATGATGTAATTTTTTTTCAATGATGGAGAAATTGCAACAAAGACCTTCTGGAAGACCCAATCTAATATCTCTCCTGTTTGCCTTTCTTTGGTGGGGCCAGTGTGGTTTATAGTGGCTGGGTGGGGAGCTCTGCTCAGGACAGGTTTTCTCCACCTTTCACTCACACCTTACATTTATCAGCACAGAGCTATGAAATCCACTGTCTTCTTTCTAAGAGGAGGAATCTTCAGTAACTCAGCATTGCTGTGGAGCATTTAGTTTCATTTTTCTATCTTTTCTGGATCCTGACTGCATGTTGCTGGTGATTGGGCAACATAAACCACATTTTCTAAGTGAAAAGCTAAGTTTGGACATTGTGACAGACTCCAGTGAACCACTTCTGAGTGCACACCTTTTAATCTGCACTTGGTTTTGTTCTTGCTGTATCACATCCTGCAGTCACAATCTTATTCAGAATGAGCAGGAATAAAATGGTGACCATTTGGGAGTACCTGTTATGTCCTAGGTACTCTGGTAGGCAGGTTACAAACATCCCACTTAGCCATCCAAGAGAGTGAACATGTAGGTTGGGTGTCTTCATGTTTGAGTGAAGATTTTGAGGCTTAGAGAGAATAAAAAAATTTCAGCTCAGTCACTATCCAAGAGAGTGAACATGTAGGTTGGGTGTCTTCATGTTTGAGTGAAGATTTTGAGGCTTAGAATAAACAAATTTCAGCTCAGTCATCTCTAAACCTGGACCTTTCACTAGGATCATGCAGTTTATCAGAAACAAGTTTTGATTCTTTTTCAGCAAAAGTGATTGTGGTTCATTCACACCCATCCTCACCGTCCTTTCTCTCCTATTTGTGAGAAGGTGTGCCATGATGTCAGAGGTAGATTCTTGGCTCTGGGACAGAGCAAGGCCAAGGCGCCTCCATGTAGCCGAACCATGACCTTAGGTTACAGTGACTCAGATGTGGCTGGTGATAGGCTGGCAGGGACAGATCTGGTTTATATTTTGACTGTTTACCTAGGGCTGGCACAGTGACAGTACCTGTTAGGAGCTCAAAGTGATCTTTCTAATGTGCAGTAAATCAGTTTATCTTCTTGGCCTTTAAAATTCAAGAGCATTGGGCTGTCAAGCCACGTGTCAATTCCCATCTCATACAGCAGTCTCTGCCACCACCATTCTGAGTTATCTGCAGGCTCATCAAATGGCCCGTGCTTTCATCTTCTACTCCAGGTATTTGTACCTAATGTTTCTTTCGCAAGTCTTCCTTGTGTGTCACCTTTCCTGTCCTGCTACTCTTCCAAGTCCTTTGGGCTATAGTGGGAAAGCAAACTGCCAGGAAGTCTTTTCTTGTTCCTCTCTATCCCCATAGAGCCTTAACAGAGCTGGGTGCCCCTCAAGGATAGAGCTGGTTGTGCTGGGTTGTAACTCCCGATGTCTTTCTTCCTTGCGAATACGAAGTCCTCAGAGCAGGGAATGGGACTCTCATTTTTTTATCCTTAGCACTGAACAGGTACTTATAAAATATAGACACTAAAATTATTGGTGGAGGAATTTTACTGCCCTTGTGGGTAGCACATTTGTATCCTTTGAGGCAAATTTACTTTTTCATGAATTGTAAATCATTTGTAGTCAAGACTGGTGGTAAAAATAATTTATCCAACTCTGGTAAAACCAAGTTTGCCTATTTGATTTGTTTTTTCAAAGAACTCCAAAAATTTAATTGTATGATAGTTGAAATAAACTGGGAAGATGACTGTTCTGAAGGATCTCTCTCTCTCGCTCTCTCTCTCTCTCTCTCTCTCTCTCTCTCTCCTCTCTGTGTGTGTCTCTGTCTCTCTCATCTAGATAGATACTAGAATGTTAGTTATTCAAAATCTAGTTACTACTGTAGTTGGGATGCCTATGAATTTAGGAAATAAGATTATGCTTTGTGATGTCAAACACATGGCAAGTCTGCCACCACTCCTTACTCCCGTGCCCAAGGCGGGCATCATTCAACATTCACAGATTTCCTCCCCTGGTAATCCAGGTACATTTTTAAGAGTCCATCTTAGGAACTTCTACCCAGTTAACAGTTCTCAAACTATTGTCTTCTAACCCTTTATGACCCTGAGCGTTTTCCTCAGAGTTCATGAGGTCAGAACTATTTTCCATTTTCATTTTCATTCTTTCACAAGGGCGCAGTATTTAGAATGGTGTGGCATTAGTCACTTTGGGGACGCAGGCAAGGAAATCTGATGCCTCTTGTTGAGCAGCAAAAGAATCTTTCAAAATAATAATAGTTAAGGGGAGCAAGAGTTGGAAGGAGCAGTGAGGGAAGGGAAGTGTAGGGGACAAAACAATTAGGATGCAAAATATACATGTACCAATGCCACAAGATAAATGTAATCATTATGTACCTCAAACATACTAATAAAAATGTAAAATGACCCCTCAAAACCCAAAACGAATGTACATTTCTAAGGAACTCAAAAGTATTTTTTTGACAGCACTTCCTGCTTGCCTTTATTGGAGGGCAAGGTCATAGCAATGACCATAAACTCTGTTTCTCTGGCCTGCCCTAGCTGTATTGTGGGGCCTCTTTTGGTTTCTCTTCAGTTCCTCCTGAGATTCCCTAGGGGGACTTGCTTGTGCTCTCTTTCTTGGCTGCCGTGTTGTGTGCCTGCACTTTTGGAAGTCTCTTTGGTGCTTTCAGACTAAATTAAATGGCCCTTTAGTGCTCTCCTAGTAAGAATAGTCACTATTTTTCTAACTGCCCATCATTCCTATATTAGGAGCTCCTAAGGGGAGCTCTCTTTTTCTTATTGTTTCCATGGGCCTGGCCCAGCTTATGTCACATGAGAGAAATTGGGAAAAATAATGCTAAATAAGCAGGGCTATGGTATTAGGCAAGGGGACTCTACAGAGATTCAGAGCAGGAGAGGCAGCAAATTTGGAGGGAGCTGGTGGAGAGTTCAGAAGGATGAAGTGTGTGGGAAGAGCCCAGCACAGAGGGCAGTAGTCTGGGCCTGTACACAGTGCCAATGGCGCTCTCAACCCACTCGCCTCTGTGAATCTTCATCAGCCAGTGGAGGCAGAATGGTGTGAACACTCTTCGGACCAAACCATTCCAACTTTAAAATGCTAGTGCATACTGGCTGCGTACATTTGAGATGGACCCAGCGTCAGTATCCAATCTTCTGATACTGAGTGCTGGGTTTGTCCGGGGTCCCTTTCAGGCTCTTGGGTCCTGTTCAAAGGGCTGGATGTAGAGGTTTTGCATTTATTTGAGATAAAAGTAGGGGGAAAATTTGAAGGGAGAAGTGTTTTGGAGAAAAGTGCTCTGAAGAGTGAGTTCAGGAAAAGAAAATATACCCTCTGTGCAGAGCAGGCCACTCTGAGAAAAGATGACAGTGATCACCGAGCCAAGGCCTGCTGTCTTCCTACCACACTTGGGCGTCAGATCTGGGCTGTCTTATGCAGGGCTCGGGCTCTGTTTTTTGTCTGTGTCCTGGCTGAAACCGACGGGTCTCTGTGATTGACAAATGTCAGTGATTGACAGGTCATGTCTAACTGCCCTGCCCCTTTACCCAGCCCTTTGTCTGTTCAGTGTCTTTATGTAAAATATTTCACATTATTGATGAGTTTTCCTTAAAAATAAACTTAAAAGTCATTAGCAGAGTGCAAAGTTTAACAGAAATATTTTCTTACACAACTTGTTTGGAAGTGTCACCTTCGTTAAATCAATTTTAAGGCTCATTATTTGGTATAATTCCAGATAAAAGATGGTTTCCCTCACTTGGAATGTGATGCCATTTAAATATTTTTCAGTATAATAATTCATGTTCTTCTCTATAAATTGCTTTCATCAGTGGCCCTTTTGAATTGTGAATGTAGAGAACAACTACAGGGCCGCAGTACGATATGAATTTATTTTGTAACGAAGAATTTAAAGAATTCTCTAACATTGTGGAGTCAACGGCATCAATTGCAAATGTAAGAGACAGAAATATACATAATGCTGACATTATGTATATTTATGACTGTACATTTCAGCGTTTTATGTAGAACATTTATCTTTGCCCTAAAAAACATCGTGTTCTTCAGTTGTTTTGAGTCTGTAGAAAGAAACTAAGTAATGGGCCATTCCATTATGCTCCTGAGTGGCGATGAATTGGTTAAATTTTCCCAATCCCTCTGTTGGCTGAACCAGCATCTGTGGAGGCCTGCTGTGTGTGAGGGACATAGTTCTTGCCTTTCATGTTCTCACATTGTAGAATTACGTAGCCCTGTGCTATATGTTCTGTGGAGATAGCATGGGATGGGATTAGCTTAAAAGTTCCCAAAATGGTGATGAGAGTGATAGGAAGGGAGAGAGCCGGAGGATAAGCCTTCTGGGTGGCAGTCAAGGCAGGCCTTCCTGGAAGAGGGAGCATCTTATGGCAGGTGGTGGGCCTGACAGGGGGCAGAGGAAGTAAGAGGCTCCAAAGCACAACTCTGTAAGAATCCCTAAGACTGATCTGTCTGTCCCAAGGATACTGCAAATATATCCTCATTTAGGACTACTTTGAGGTAAGAATCTTCTGGGAGAGGAGGATTGCTGTAAAATGACTGAAATAAATCACAAACTCTCAGCCAAATTTAAAAGATAAGCAGATCAGCTTTGCTGCTTACCAGTGAGATTAAGCAACACCCAGAATAGGAATGTTCTTCTCATCTCCCTGTATTTCCCCCTTATTCTTGTTTTGTATCATGCAGATCCCAGGTTCTGGTTTCACTTCCTCCAGAGAGGAACATGATGGCAGGAGCATTCTCAGCTCTTTATTTCAAGAGACGACCCACAGGAAGATTTCATTTGACAGGGAATAAAGGGGCTTGAAATAGGCTGCTGGAGAAGACAAATTTCCCCCTAGATCAGGCACAGGGCAGGGCAAAGTCTGGGACCTACACAGAGGTTCGCCTGTGTTCATCCTCCTGAAGAGAAAGGATAGCACCATGGACTTCAGCAGAGACCCAGGGCAACCTTGCTGGAAAGGTTAGGGGTAGTGTGGGCAGGTGCAGTGCCCTGGATCGCCTCCCAAACCATCAGAGGAAATAAGATCTCCCACCACCATGGCAGGATGTGCCAGTAAGGAAACTGAAGTCAGGCCGAGTTATAGAAAATAAGGAGCTTTGCTAATTCTTGCACCCTGAACTTTTTTTCCCTCTCTCTTCTATTCTAAATGGTTCTCCTTATTTGAACCTGTATCATCTTATTTCTTAGGCAGGGAATAGAGTATCATTTTTTATCCCTGATTTGTGGAACATTTATGTCCTAGAGATCCTGTGTATATGTACATTATGCTGGGGACCGGAAATCTTTCGTTTGAGGAAGAAGTGGGGAGGCAGCTTCCTTTAACTAGCGATCAAGAGCATCACTAGCTGAGCCCTTGCATTCGAATCTCTTTCTGCCTGGGTGGGTGTGCAAGGGGGCAGAGAGGGTGCCTTCCAAAGGCTGAGCACAGCCTGCCTCCCTCAGGCAAAGAGGAGAGCGATAGGCATAATTGGGGGATCCTTGTGAGCCCAGAGGGACCCAGTCAGCCCTGTGACCAAACTAGGTTGCGGATTCCAACTTCAGGCCCCTTGTCCAGGCCTGCCTGCCCTTTGGAAAGCTGGATTATGTCTGATGTCCATTCTGGGGTAAGCAGTCCTCCTTAGCTCAGGATTCAGGGCAAACCTCCAGCCACACATGGACATACTTATCCCAGCACACAGGCATGTGAGCCTCATGGAGAGGAAGGAGGAGCTCCCTGCCTTTTCCCTGTCTTCTTTTCCTGTCCTATCTCAAGGCCAATTAGGAAGGACTAAGGAAATAACTTTGAACAGATCACAGTTATTGAACTGCCCATCATTAGCGGAGCTGGCTGTATAATATTGCACGGTATAACAATTTTTTTTCCCCTTCAGTTTTCTTTCTTTCCCTCATAGTCCACCTCCTGCATACCCCACCCCCTACTCCAATTAAACAAGAGAAGTGTATGACTGGGAGGAAAAGAGAAATAGACTAACATTTTCCATAGAGAGGAAAAAGAAAAAAGTTCTGTGATACACATCAAATAGCAGAAGGTTCAAGCAGCCAATAAAGACACAGTGAGCCTGCATTCAATCTTAGCTGGCCCGAAGAGAATGACTAGGACCCCTGCAGAGCTCTTCCACAAACAAAAAGCCAAAGGAATTTAGTCATTTGGGGTGGGGAGGAATCTTCCAGCCTGGGAAGAGAAAAATGAAAGGAAACAAAATGGGAAAGGGCCAGGCCTGGGAGTAGGTGCTTACACAGGGTGCCTGGGCAGACGAGACTGGACACTCTGCTTCCCAAGTGGTCATGGTTTCTTCAGGGGGGGACATCATCTCTCCAGGAGCCATGGTGCAGGTGGGGCAATGAAAGGGTGAATGAAATGTACTGGAAAACAGGGTGAGTGGGGTCCCAACAGAGCTTGTTTCTCGCTGTTCATGGCACAGAGGAAGCACATTGGAAGATAAAAGGTAGCCTTGGGCTTGGGGATGGTTATACCCTGAGCAGGCAAGAAGTTTGGGAAAAATGACCAGAAACTGTCTAACATAAGAAGAGGCGTCCTAAGGAAACTTGTGGCCATAAAAAAAGACCCAAAAGAAATTAAACAAAATGGATTAGTGAGGGTCTTCAAAGAGGAAGTGCGCAGAGGACATGGAATCTTACTGGCTGTTCTAGGGAGACTCTGGATTTCCAGAAGTTCTGCATTTCCAAGATTTCCAGCAGCTACTCCTCAAAAGGAAAAAAAGGGGTTTCTCAGACAAAGGAGGCAGTTTTGTAGCATGGGTCCTTCTGAGAATCCAAACAAGTGCTCAAGACAAGAACATACGGAAACATGAGGAAAGCTCATTGTTACCAGCCAGCATCAGGATGGGAGGAGAAGTCAGTACCATGTGAAAAACAAGGGACAATAAAGATTTGGGCTTCTGCATTAACAGGTCCCATCTATTGAAGGAGAGAAGAAAAGTTTGGTTTGTGATTTCAAGACAAGGAGATAAACCTGAAGAAATGATGAGCGACTTTACTGAAATCGCAAAGCAGGTCCTCTGCTCCACATAGCCGTCCCCCTGGTGGGTACTGGTTGTAATCCAATGTGTAGAGAACTTGCAGATAAATGGCAGGCAAGTGCAGTGTGATGCCCTATATTTGTTGCTTAAGGTGGCAGATACTGCTCCCCGTCTTCTTAAAATGAGGCAAGAGACCCAGAAGATATGCTAAAGGCCATCACAACAAAGGAGGTGGCAGTCTGTTAAAAATATTTTTTTAAAAATCAACAGTTTAGAACATTCTAGAATTAGAAAATTGAGTCCCTTAGAGATGTGAAGCCCCTGCATATGTGTTAGATGCACCCATGCATAAAACGATTTTATTATTAAATATTATTTAGTATTTAATATTTTCTATTTCTATTATTATTGCCACTATTATTTTTGTCCTTTGTTATTACCTATAGAAAATCATAATTGACCCAGTGGAAAAAAAACATACAATTCATTATTTGGCCACTGCAGACTTTTAAAAAAGATTATTCAGGGTCTTACTATGTAGTCCAGGCTGACCTTAAACTCACTATATAGCCCAGGCTGGCCTTGAACTCATGGAGACCTCCTGCCTCAGCCTCTTGAGTGCTAAGATTACAGGCTCGCGCCACCACTCCCAGCCTCACTGCAGACTTTTGAAATGTGTGGGAAGATCATTTAGGTCTTGCCTAGTGGTTTTTTAAACATTTGAGACCTCAAGACTGAACACAGAGAATAGGAGTTTTCTGTCTTTGAAGATCCCCTTGTAAGAATGAGTTTCCACATTTTTGTTTATGTGTTTGGAAGTTTTGTTTTTCCTTTTTCCTTTTCCTTTTCCTTTTTTTTTTTTTTTAAATGCTAAGAGAAATGGGAGAACCTTCCCACAATTGCTGGTTTGTCGGGACAACTGAGAAGTTTAAAGCTTGACTTTGATGTCTAAAACAAGAGTGCAGTTACTATTCACTGTGGGGAACATCTGGGGTACCAGGTAATTTAGTGATTTGCCTGAGGCCTCAGCCACCAGCTAGTAGGAGCGAGGGCTGGGGTGCAAACTCAACTGGCGCCTTGGCTCCATTTCTCAAGTGTTTCCCCACTAGTGCTTCCCTACCATGAGGCCTCTGATCCAAATGTGAAAATCATTCCAAAGCAGAAGCAATGGGGACTTGGGTAGGTGCCACCTCTTTGTCATCAGTGGGACCAGACGGGCCAGGGCACCTTATCTTTTCCCAAAGTCACTTGTGTGAGTTTCTTAAGGCCACTAAAACTCAGTTTTTTCCTTTCAGCTAGAAGATAAGCAACAAACCTGGTGGGCATCAGCTGCCTGATGAGACTTCCAGCCAAGCTCCCCTCTCCCTGTATGTCAGCTTAAAGACCTGAATAACTGTAAGGCTTGTGCCCAGAAATCGGAGAACTCCTGAACCACATTCCCAGCATATTAGGCAGCCTAGCATAGGCACAAGAACTTAGGGGAAGGAGAAAGTGATGATGCCTTCACCTTTTTCCTCTTTTCTCTCTCACCGTTGTTTCCTAAGACCTGTGTATTCAGAAGCAGCCAAAGGCAAAGGACTGCCAGAGGGACCTTTGTGATGACCTAAATACTGCCCCCAGGCCACACTGGATCTCCCTACCCTGGATGGCTCCTGAGGGACAATGGAGACCACATTCCCCTCCTCCACCTCGAACTCCATCTGTGTTCTCCTTCCTTATATTTCTTGCTTGAGCTACTGCTACTGCAGTTGGCTAAAGAACTGGCCGACTGTTCCTCTCTTGCACTTTGAGAGGGGTTGAGTGTCGTTGGCGCTGTTGTTTCTGTCCTCTTATGTTGCAGACATCTGTTTGAGTCTTGTGTGGTTCTTTAAAAATACCTCAGTGTGGTGATCATTTCTCATTGGAAGAGCCCACCTCCCTTTGGCCTTGGAGGCCAGGAAGGCTGGTGTGGGGACCATTTGGGAAATGCAGATCTTAGGAGATTTGCTTGTGCATTGAAATTCAGTGCCTCTGTGCTCTGTGAAAGCTTCTAGATTTTCCCTTCGTTTTTTTCCTTCTAAAGGTCCATCCCATGAACTTTGTAGTCTCTGGGAAGGGTGGGTGATGGCAGGAGTGCAGAAATGCATGTTATATGGGATTTGTATGCAGTTGGCTGTTGTTTGGTAGGGCAGCGTGAAGCAGCAGCATTGGGTCCCACTACTCCACTGTGCAGACTTGTGTTGCTGCCCTGCTGAGCCAGAGTCCTCAGAGGGCTCCTTTCCTGGGTCCCTGAGACCTTCCTTTGTCAGCCAATGGCTAATTGCACCTAGATTTTGTTTCAGTACTGAGGATTGAACCCAGAACCTCATGCATGCTGAGCAAACAGTTTACCACTGAGCTACCTCCAAAGGCATCTTCCTGCCCCTGGCATTACCGTTTCCCCCTTCAAGCTGTCAAATGCCCAGCTCCTCTCTGCTGTCACAGCCTATTAGGGCGCCTCACGGGGAGATCTGCAAGGACTATAGCAGTCTTTTGCTGTCTCCTCCCTAATCCGGCCTTCTTTGTTTACATGCAATCTTAATTTCATTCCTCTTTCAAGCCTGCATTTGGAGTCAGGCATCTTAGTCCAGTTGTTCTGAATGCAACAAACCCCTTCAGGAGGAGACTCCCCACTTCTCTGGGGGTTAGAATGCTAGTAACAGCCACAAAGCAAGCTTCCCCTGTCACTGCCCCTGACCATCTTTGGGTTTCTCTTCAGTGATTCCCTGAGAGAGACTCTCTTACATACTATTTATCACTTCTCTTCACTTGCTGGACTGACTGATGGCTCAGGGCTGCTGCCAGTGTCTGAACAGGTAGGCAGGCCATGAAAGATGCCAGAAGGTCCTGTGTGCCGAGCTTTGTTATGGACAGACATACAAGCCAAGGTCCAGAGAGCATTTGTGCCAAGGTATTGCGAACCTGGCCACAAAGCCTGCTGCTGCCCACAGCCCTACCTAAGTAGCCAGAGAGGTTCTGCATGCCATGTGCATGTCTGTTGGTGGGCAGGAGAGGTGGATCCTGCTCTTGATTTCAACTTTGATCACCATCTTAACTGTAATGTTGACTTTCCTTTTCAATAGGTTGGGATTTGAAAGGATCCAGGAGAGGAGATATCTTCACTTTTTCCTACAGCTGGGAGAAGGAATAAGCAGAGGTTGAGACTTGCCAGAGAACTTGGAGAGGCAGAATGCAGTGGTGTCTCTCATCTTACCCTCCTGCAAAAGCCCAGATTGCCTCTGTGGTCACCCTGATTGATGGCTGTCCGGCTGTGTGGTCTGCACATTTCCTCTACAAGTGGAGAAGGGTTCAGAATGGAATGCAGCACATCAGATGCAGCACATACACCTGCACATCAAGTTTTCCTTATTTGTATGAAAACAGACACACAAGCATAAACTGTGACTTTCAGGAAAACACTTCAGGGTGCCCACCTGCTAACACTCAGCCACTTCCAGGGGTTAATCCTTACATATCACTATTGTCAGACTTCCAGCCTGACCAATTGCTTAACTGCCTAGCCTGCTTTTCAAGTAACGGAGGGAATAAGAGAGATAAGAGAGAGGTGTCAAAAAGGCACAAAATATACACCTGCCAAGAGGCTGGAGAGAGACAGTGGTTTCAAACTCAGTTTTGCACCTTCTGGAAGCCAGATAGGATTCAAGTGCAGAAAAGTAGATGATGTTATTCTTTGGCTCCTTCATCCAACAAACATTTATTGAGTGCATAGAGTGCGCTGGGCAGGTTGCACCAAAGTGCAGATGCAGAGTAGACCCTGTTTCTGCCCAAAGGACCTCACTGTCTAGAGGGGGTGAAAGTGTGAAGCTGAGTGACCTCACAGTGTGGCTCTCACGATGAAGGAGGCGAGTCCAGGGTGTGTGGTGATGTCAGGCACAGGGGCAGGGAGGGGCAGGGGAATGGGGAGCAGTTAATCTTGGAACAGGGGTAGCTGAAGGCTCCAGGCAGAGCAGAACTATGAACAAGTGCACCAAGATGCGGCAGGTTGTGGTGAGCTCGGGGAACCCTGAGCTACATAAGTGTTGTTAGGATAAGAAAACAACAGTGGGGGTGTGGAGGCTCTAGACAGGCCCTTGGTTTCCTCAAATCCATGTCAAGGAACTGGTACTTTATCCTGCGGGCCTTGGGGCCCCACTCCAGACAGATGAGAAAGGGTATGGCCAAAGAAGGGCGTCCACCCAAAACTATCTAGGGACACAAAAAGAAAGCACAGGGAGGGCTCCACTGGGGAGACAGGAAGTGGGTATCGTCCCACCAGGGAGGTAAAGCAGGGAGCTGATGACTGACTTAAGGGCATTTCTGAAATCAGCCGGAAACTAGCAGTATCGAGACCCAGACCTAGTTATTTAGAACTTCGATTCTGTGTGGCTTCTCCTTGCTCAGAAATGAGTTTCACACGATTTTCTGTTTTTTTTTTTTGTTTGTTTGTTTGTTTCTAAAGCTGTGGATATGAGGCGGGAGCTGCAACTCATTTTAGTTTGATCTTCAATTGAGTATTTCTTAGTTAACCACCTAGCAGACCTTCCTCCTTACATCCCTTCATTGTCCTTTCTTCCTTTTACCCCCACTTTCCTTCCTGCCTCCCTCCCTTCCATACTGATTATCTACTCCTAAATGCCAGCAAAAACTCATTATTCCCACCACAGGAACCTGATCCATGTGTCTGTTATTTAAAGCACAGAAAAGTTTTCTTGCACCATTCATTGTATCCTTGGGTGAGGCCAACCAGGCTGAATGCCTTTGCTAGTGAGAACAGAGGAGAAAAGGATGAGTTGTGGATAATATGTCTCGTATTGGAGCTAGTAGTTCTTTTTGTTGGGTGGTTAAGTTACGGTAAAGACACCGAAAAAAGCACTTGGTGGTGTAGAATATCAATCAGCTAGGTGATCGGGAGGCATGAGCTAAAACACACTCTTCTCCCAACACAGCATCCACTTCTGTACATTAGCACAATGGTCTTTTGCAAATAATGCAGTAGTTTGACCAGCAATCACAGCAAGCCCCTTGGTGGGCTCAAATGGTGAGGCTGCTGTTGCAAGTAAAATTTTCTCTTCGTACTTCTCTCTAGCCTTCAAACTGTAGTTTTTTCTTTCTTTGGTTGGGGTATGCACGGGGATCGGGGAAGTTTTCCTGCCATAGGAGGTAGTAAAAGGTAGAGTTCTACATAACAGAACTCAAAAGGGCTTTATAGAGGAGTTTCACATTCATTTGACACATTTTTTAGGGAGTTCCTGTTTGCCTGCTTCTGTGTTAACTTCTGGCTGTGGCTCTCCTGGGAGGAGTGTTCCAGTGTTTAGGCTTGCCCGGTTGATCTTTTCCATGAAGGAGATTGCAGACTTCACCAAGCTCACCGAATTTCAGAAATTCTGCAGAATTTCCTGCTCTTTCAGCTATCCATTGAGACAAGTTCAACTACATGTTTTAGTTTTGTTTCATCACTGTCTGTAAATATGCTTTCTGGTTACTCTTCTGTCCTTCTCTCCTTCCTTCCTTTACTATTTTCTTTGCTTCTTTCCTCCCTCCCTTCTTCTGTATTCATTGGTAGCTTCGTATGTGTCAGGCTTAGCTGGGACACTAAGTTACCTATAATCAAGAGGAAAATGAACAAGAACGTGAGCAGTGATTGGGAAAGAGTCGTGTGTCCTCCTGGAAAATGAGAGCAATCAAATCCAAAGCCCTGTAGCCCAGTGCCCTCCCGAGATGGGGGGTTGCTGTGGAATCTTGGCTTTGCCAAGGTTCTGTTCAGTTAAACTGCCATATGGGCTGTTCCTCTCATCATTTGCTCGTGAATGTCCTTGAGAGGCCCCGCTCTCTGTGCCTATCTGGTGGTATAATGAACCACAAGGTTAAGATCCAATTTCTACAACTCTTATCATGTTTCCCCCCTTTTCATGTATTTTTGTGGGGTTTTCCCCTACCCCACAATGAAGCAAAAAGGGAAAAAAATTCTTTTCTTGGCTGATAGGAAATCAGAATAAGCTGGAGAGAAAGCCAAGGAAATAAATGACTATCTTTTCAGTGAATTTCATGACTATCTGGGGACAAAAGTTTTTCAAAAGAGCAGGAAATCTGTTCTCCAGCACAAACAAGGGGATATAGAAGAAGATTGTTATGGGACATTGAACCCAGGAATGGCTGTGGGCCCCTAGTGTGGTGAATTTCTCAAGCTGTGCTTAGCTGCACAAGGGTAGGAACAGAAAGGAGAAAAGGATGTTTGTATCGATCCACGGTTGGCAATAGATTAGGCAGGGCTGAAAGACGAAAGGCTTGTGGCATCAAGAGTGTCCAGAGGAATGGGCAAGGGATTCATTGAGAGTCTCATCATTAGTCCCTCCAGATTCAGATTGGAAACCAAAAGTAGGAACCTGGCTGTTAGGTATGGCAGGGAGTAAAGGGTCCACGAGGCTGAAGAGCTGGTATAAAAAGCAGAAAGGCATTGGATGGACAATAAGAGTTGGTGGCCAGGTCTTGGGATTTACTATCTCAAAGATGGTGCTTGCTGTTTTAGGGGTGGTTTGGCTGTTGGAGGAATATATTTCAAACTTTCCCTGCAGAATTTTACTGAGCTTGTTTATTACTCAATTCAGTGGTCTCACTGCGCTTCTCAGCTTCTTGATGAAGTGAATAACTCGCATCCCTGAGACACTGATAGTGTCAGTGAGGGTGTCCATAGCATTTTTCCTTTCCCTAATAGGGATTCTGCATATGAGTCCCTTTGTCTTTCTCCATACTTTCGTTCATGATATTGAGTGCCTATTTATTTATTTTTTAATTGAGTTTATTGGTACATTCTAGGTATACAGTACATTTACATTCATTATTGGGATCTTTACATGGGATTTACATTGGGCTCATTATTGGGATTGTACCTTTACATGACAGGTCTTGGTTCTCATTTTCTCCCCTTGTCCCTGCCCTCCCTTCACCCCCTCCTCTCCTCCCCATTGAGTGTCTTTTTTAAAAGTTCAACTGACAATTACAAAGAGTTACAGACCTTAAGTATATGGTAACACTAAGATCAATTTCAATTTTTAGCTTTTTGGCTAGCTGGGCAGCTCCACATTTTTGCTCCTGGTGATGATAATCTTGACAGTAAAAAAGAATATCTTTCAAGTGAAAGCACACTCTTTCAGACATATGCCAGAAGAGTAGCCTCCTTAGCTGCCTCAGGGAAGTGTTGCTTGGTCCTCAATTCAGCCACTCATTTTGTTCCTAGGATTGAGATACGCAAATGTGGATTCTCAGGTTCGCTACCTCTTTCAGGGAATTTGCTACTTTCTATAAGTGGTCAGTACAAAGGAAATACACATTTTTGATAAATATTTTTGACCTGTTGCTGTTTGCCTGCAATGCGGAAAGTCAAAGGCATTAAAAATAAGCTCTGAATATGGGCCAAGTTGAATTTATATATCCACGCCTCTGCAATTATCCCATAAAGGGATAATTCCTTTCCTTGGTGGGGTTGGGGGTATTCCTTTAACTGGAAGTTGGATTTGGACAAGTTACTATGGGCCTCAGAATCTTCTGTGGATCTGATAGCTTGGTATATGATCCCCAGGGTCCAGGCTTTTCACAATCCTCAGATCTTCAAATGGAAGGAACTTTGCGACTACTGCTGCCTCCTGAGAGTTCCTGATGGCAGGGTGTGTGGAGTTTCTGGAGATGGTCAAGGCCAGCAGGTTGCCCCAGGATTCCCAACAGCAATCTGGGAAAAAGCTGCTTGACACTAAACATCGGGGCTACTTTTGCCCACATTTGCCACTTTTCAGAGATTTTGAAAAGTAATAGGTGGGAATAAATCATGCCCTTCTAGCCATAAGGCCTTAAGGTCAGAAACATGCTTAGGACATGTTTTCCTACCAAGTCAGCTTTGCTCTCTAAGAATTTCTTTATTTTCTTTTTAACACCAGGTAGGAAGTTTGCACGAGAGAGACCTTCATCAATAAATGCTATCATAGTCATATGTGGAGTCATCTCAGCAAAAGCTGCCATTAATTTAACCTGAGAATGAAGGCATGGCTGGTGGTTCACACAGTGGGTTGCTCCCCTAGTTGAAGAAATTTTTTTGCATCCAGTCCTCTTCCTGCCAGCCTTGAAGGGGCTTCTCTTGGGTCCAGACATGTGTCAAGGTCTGCTGGTGTGGTCATGCCCAGCCCGACAGCAGCTAACACAGACATTAAACCATTTTCTCATTTGCTCAGAGGGGTTCTAATATGGCTTCTGAAGTGATAAACAGGAGCAAGGGAATACCTGACAGTCTTGTTTGTAGGACATCTCTGGCTTTGATCCCTGGGGCAGCCCTCAGGGCTTAGATTCCCTTTTCATTTGGAAGTCGTCTATCTGGTCATATAAAATCTTTGATTCCTAGGGCTAACACATCATACAGCTGTGGAAGGACTGTGAGAAGGGTCAGGAGGACTGCTGACATAACCCCTCCTAGTGTCCTTGGATGCTCTTGATGGCATCGGCCATCGTCACTGTAGTGACCACTGAGACCGCTTGGTCAGAGGGAGGGAGGGTAACTGGCTGTCTGTACACCCTAGTTCTAATGTAAGAGATATGGCATCCTTTTCAAATAGATGGCCTAGGAGTCACTGGGTTATTTGAAAATCAGTATTAGGAATTCTTTCCCTAAACCTGCATCTAGTGATTTGACTAGAAAAAGCTGTATTTTGTGCACATTTTATTAGATGCATAAAATCCGGAAAGAATCAAGGCAGTTAAGAAGAAAGAGAAAACTGCCATGCTTATGCTGTCCCACCTTTTAGGTTTCAAATTGAATCACCAGTCTTTCCAGTGAAATTGGCAAGTACCTGAGCTCAGTAGATGTCGGATGGGTATGGAAGAAGGAGACTGTGGACAGGGGACAGGGTCTTCAAGAGCCCAAGGGTGCATAAAAAAGCTCCTTAAGGAAGCACGGAAACAGAAGATCAGGGAGAGGTAGTTTGCTCGGTCACTTGTGGAAAGTGTAGACAATAAAGAAGCTCCAGAGACCCAGTGCAAGGGAGCTGGAGCAGCATGGGTGGGTGGGTGGGGGGCAAGGC
>NW_022900933.1:28358977-28409793 GCF_012274545.1 Fukomys damarensis | reverse complement strand
CCCAGGAAGTCCTTCCACACAGAGGGACACACAGCAGCTAACTCTTCTTCTCTGAAATATCCCTCCCTGGGCAGATGTCCTAGCTCCACCCCTGCCAAAGACCCAGTGAAAATTTGGATTTTAGAGCACGCAGATGCTAGAGTTAAAGACACGAAAGCAACTCAACCTATTAGACACTTCAGAAGAAATCGCAGCTTTTATAAAACTCACTCTCTTTGGTCCACGGAACACTCAAGGACAATGTGAAGGAAGATCTTACAAAGGAAAATGTGAGCAGAAGACTACAACTTGCAAAGAGGCTCCCATTCTGAGTTGAGGAGCCTCTTAGATTCCCCTTCACAAGAATTCTTGTCATCTTTGGGAGACCTGCATGTCACTTCAGAAGAAATCGCAGCTTTTATAAAACTCACTCTCTTTGGTCCACGGAACACTCAAGGACAATGTGAAGGAAGATCTTACAAAGGAAAATGTGAGCAGAAGACTACAACTTGCAAAGAGGCTCCCATTCTGAGTTGAGGAGCCTCTTAGATTCCCCTTCACAAGAATTCTTGTCATCTTTGGGAGACCTGCATGTTCAGGAGAATTTTTTTTTTTTTTTTTTTTTTTTTTACAAAGCAAGTGTGTGCAGGTTCAATTCCCCATCAGGCTCTATCCCTTAACACTCCCTCTCCTTGCACCAGATTCACGAACTGTAAATGTACTTATAACTTCTAGTTTGGCTCTGATCTCTATTATCCTCTAACGCTTGCTAGGAACCTGCATCCTGAGGCAGTAACACGAGATTTAAGGCTCCTTTGGAGCAGCTGCCCCTTGTATGGTGTGGCCACTCTGAATGCCTCCTGCTGACCGTATCTGGACTTTCTGTCCCATCCTGCTACTTTGCGGCCAGGGTGTCTGATCTTCCGGCCCTTTACTTCCTCCTGCTACTGCCCTTCTGGGTCTACAGCAGCTGCTCCAAGGATTCCCACAGGTGACTGCCCCACCTGGAGGACCAGGGGCTGAGATGACATGAGATCCTTTTCAACACAACCTTGTCTTTTCCTCTCAGAGGCCCTTTAGGGCTCTGTGCTGCACTGGCCACCTCGCTGCAGCCGTCTTCTTGGTCTTAGTGTCTGCCTGTACTCTTCAATTTGGCACCACTTGTCTCTGAAATTCCATCCTCTCCTGGTGTAGTGTAACTAGGTGATGGGAGAGGCAGGGACACCTGGCTGGTGCTGACTACTTGCCTTTTGCAAAGGGGGCCTTGAGCCTCCCATTTTATCCCCCCTCCCCCATTGCCCTTGTCTCAAAGGTACCTGGACACAGGTGTGCTTAGGGTATTCTCTCCACTGCCCCCCTTTCTCACAGCTGTCCCTTTGATCGCATAGCTATTCGGAAGCCATCAAAATCCCCTGGACACCCCATGGAACCGTTCTGCAGGTTTTACTCCAACCTACACAATGCTAAAGTGAGACACAGGGATACAGAGACCCAGTAAGTGCCTGTAGCTTGGGCGTTTGGCCCATGAGACAAGCCCAAAGAAGTGGAGGGGCTTCTCTGTCAGCCTGGTACTAAGCAGCCTGCTGCATGGGTGCAAGGACTGCATTTGAGCTGGCCCTGCTCCTCGCTTTCCTGTTCTGTCTCCCACAGACCTCCTCTTGGGTGACTCTGTTGTCACCGTGCATGGTCTTGGTGCTCCAGCTTGTGCAGTGGAAGTTAGAAAGCCCCCTCCCCCAGAGCTCTCTGGAGTGGGGCAGCCCTTGGAGCTCAGAGACAGATGCTCTCATTGGGCCATTGTTTCCCATTCCCAACAAGCAACCCAGTTTCCTTTTTGCAGTGGTTATAATCCTCTTGACCCCACATAGCAGTATTTATGTTATGAGCCTTACTTTTCTCTCTAAGAGGGAAATGTGATGATAGGTAACCCCCTCCATCTTTCTTGATGTCACTGTTTTTGTATCAAAATACATTCGTTTCTTCATTGTGGTCCTGAGTTCTTGATGTTAAAGCAGGTGGAAGTAGTGAGGGCTAAACAGGCATGGCTTGGGCACCCATCCTTTGCAGGACTCCTTTATTTACTGTTCATGAATATTGGACCCTGTCTTGTGAACCTGGTCCTCACCCTATCCCTAACATTTAGTTTTTAATTCCCCTCTGGAAAGGCTGAATGACGTGAGGTTGTTTCTTTACAAGCAGAACATCCTGAAGATGATAAAGAAACAGCCCTGCTCATTCTTGAAGAGAGGTATGTCCCATGGCAGAGTCCCATCATGTAGGGAGTAAAGCTCTCCTGCAGAAAACCAATCTGTAAGAGATACTTATGAAAGAAATGTTTTTCTTGCAACAAATACCACTGTTTGTGCTGCAAACTCTGCTGTAACTGAGATATTCAATCTAATGTCAACTGATAGCCACACCAGTGAGACACAGTGGGAGCACCCCAACATGGGCACTGACTCAACCCCCAAAGACTTCAATTCTTCACTGCTGTCATCCCCAGAAACTCCAGCAGGTCTATATCCTCAACCCCAAAAACAATTTGAGAAGGCCCATTTCTCATTATTCACACTTTGAAAACAAACTGTTCTGCACCTGGCCTGTGCCAAGCTCATCTCCAGAATGGGCCTTGTGATGAAGCTTTGTAGTGAGCAGCAAGAAGTCAAGGTATTCAAGGCCCAGTGGAAACTCGATAACCATGTCGATGAGAGCAGAGCAGCATAGCATGTGCAGAAGGAGCAAGAAGTCAGGGAAGGTGCAGACAACTACCCACTCCAGAATCCAATATGGGGTTTGAGATTCACTCAGTACATAGGTCAGCCTAATTTTCTTCTGGATTCATAAAAGGTAGTTGTAGCTCTATCCCAGGTTATCATGAAATAAATGAAAGTTCTGTTTTCTAAGACATCTTCTTCTGGTCAAGGTGGCCACTTTGGCTTATGGATATGTACAGTCTGACGTCCCCAAGGAGTAGCCCTTTCTTGTTCCTTGTAGTCCCTGTGTTGCAGAGCAAGCCTGAACTCTGGAGGCCCTCTAGAAATAGCCCCAGGTCTGCAGCCCTTTGGGGAAGGATGGATGTGCTCTACAAAGATGTAGAACTCATTTTTGAAGATCCACCTAGAGCATTTCCTCAGACAGCAGCTCTGAGGGGACTTATAAGATTATGCCAAGTACCCAGAGGTCTTTGGACTCCATTGCTCAAGACAGGATATCCTCCTCTGATGGGAATGTGGTGTGCTTCTGTTCAGGGTTGGGAAAACTGGTCTGCTGCAGGCTTCAACTTTGGCTATGGGCTGTACATCCTGCTGAGGGACCTCCATTGTCATCAACACCTCCTCATGGGGCTCCTCCAGGGATATCCCCCAGCTGGACTTCTGTCTTCTAGCTCACTCACCTTCCAGTAGCAAGGGGTCTACTACTGCTTCAGGCACCAGGCACTGCCTTGGTCTCCTCTCCTTGTTGTATTTGGCACTGTTCAGGACCTCTAAGGAATGGTGGTAACTATGGATATGGATATAAGTGAAATAGGAAGGCCCAAAACTCAGGAGCATTGAAATAGACTAAACACATTTCATTTCCATTGGAAAAACATGAATGGCAATCTGGTGTCAGTTTTGGTATTTTGTGACTGCACGTGTGAACTGGCATACACATGACTCTTCATATGGTCCTCTTACTTTTCCCCCCAATTTTCATCATTTGTCTGATTTTACTTCCTTGCATTCTCCTTGGATAATGCCCTCTGGGAGATTTTGAAAGTCTGGAACTATGGATCTATCATGTATGTCAGAGAAGCTTCCAGAAGCACAGTGGCATTTACAAGTATACTGTGCTGAACACTTGAACATGGCTACTGGCTTCCCATTGAAAACACTTGAAAGTATGTGGCTCTATGTGTCAAAGCTCCATCCTATAGGTCTACCCTTATTTTGTGGGGCTCATGAAAATTAACCTTGTATCAAGATGGGTCTGGCTGTAAAGAATCCCTCACAGGCTTCTTCCTCCAACAGGAGCCCCTTTCTATTCTCTTCCCCTTGTAAATCCTATCCCATCTTTACTCGAGGCACAGCCTTCCATGCAGTGATGCTGGCTTCCACAAGTCCTGGCTCAGGAAACTGCCATAAATGTGCCTCGTTTTGCTGCCATTATCCCTGTGCTTCAGTCACTTGACTAAGTGTTTACATGTGTGTACAAACACATTGCCACTTGAGAGAACAAACCCTTTCATATACAAGTCAGATTTCCCATAAACTGATGAAAGAACTTTGGGATGTACTTTTATTGCTTTCATTTCATAAAAAACCCATTGCCTCACAAATCGCTTGAGCATCATAAAGAGAGTCATAGATCTTTGAAATTTTTATGTCAGTCATGGATATTAGGATCTCTGTATTTTCTTTCTTATATCCTCAGACTTATACTATTTGCCTGGGTTATAGTTTCCAGTCATAATGAAAATATATTAACAATGTGTGTGAAGGTAGACATGTAGGTAGGGAATAGCATACAAAACCCAGAAAAAAATGTGAGCTGATGAAGGAAGAATCCAGGTGATTCAGAAATGGGAGGCTAAAATAAAAAGCCTAGATCTTTCTCTGTATCCCTTCTGTTTGGCTTACGTTTACTGGGTAATGCATAATTTTACATGAAACTCAAACTGCAGTCAATGCCATTGAGAAAAACTTGTGGAAAGGGAATTTGCCTGTGGGTATTTCACAGCCCAGAGAACGTCTGTAGAACTACCTAAACTTTTAAGACCCTAATACCAGGGCTATGCTGTTTATTTTCATATGTGAAAAGAATAATTTCTATGAATACAGAAAATTGACTCTTTATGGTATAGGAGGAGAAAAACCCAAAGGCAGACAAATCCTTTGGGCTCAGGGAGAGAGTAATTCTTTTTTAAGTATTACCACTCTCAAACCTTCCTCTTATGGTCAGCATCAGTATTGCACCTTTAGTCAAAACCAGCAGATGTGAAGGCATTGATAGTCATACTTAAGATTCTCTCTATTTTCTATACACACAAGCTGCTTCCAGGATAAGCACTTGCATTCCTGTCTTTCCAAACTTCCCCGAATCACATTTCTTAGCAGATCATATCTTTTGTTGACAACAATTTCTTATGAATATGAAATTACTTTCTGGCTTCTTTGCATACATACATATAGTAAACTCTGGAAGTAGAAGAGTAGAGTATGTCCTGTTTCTCAGGTCCATTTGTTCCGAGCATAGAGGGAAGGGGAGGGGGAGAGAGAGGGAAAGGAGGAGGGAGAGGAAGAGGAAGGAGAAGAGGTGGAGTACCGATATGCTCTTCCCAGGGGAGGCCCCCAATGACTTCCTTCAACTGTCCCCCACCTCCTGAAGTTTCTCCCACCTCCCAGTAGTACTGCTAGTCAGGGACCAAACATTTAACATATGAGATTTTAGAGGACATTTTACATCCAAGCTCTAACACTTGATCAGGTTCTCTATGCTCTTATTTAAAGGTTGTGGGTTTGAGGTTGGAACTAAGTTTTCGCAGAGTAAAACTTCTGTTGAATAGTAAATTAAGATTTTGAATATAAAGATTCTTCGGGATTGGCCTTGCATTATACCAGTGTTCAGTAAATATCTGTTCTGGTTTTTCTTTAAGAGTAATTTTCTCTTGACCCCCTTTAGTCTCTCACTAGTCCCATAAAGACTGCAAAAGGCAAATATGTGGCATCTCATTTCCCCCAAATCATTACTAAGTAATGTGCTTTAAAAATTTGCCATAAGAGTAAATGGAATTTCCCATTAAATAGTGTCATAACACTGAAAATGTATTGGGACCCATATGGCCTCTCTTTTGGACTGGCTCTCTGCTCACTGTCTACAGCTTTCCTCAGTAGATGTTCCATGTTCCTGGCATTTCCAGCTTCCTGGGATCTCTTGCACCTTTGGCTTCTTTCTCAGACTTTCATGAATTGTTCAGTCAGGAGCTTCTTGCAGAGACTGACACTGCCATATACTGTGTGGCCTCCTAGGCTTTGTTTGACATTTTGGTGGAAGCCTCTACCAACCTATAACTCCTGGACTCTGCATGCTTGCAAAATCACCATTTGGACAATGTCAACATCTGCCATGGGTGAAAACAGTAGCCAAGCCCCTTTGCACCGTGGCTGCAGAGCATCTAAATGTCTGAATAGCTGAACACAGGAAACAAATTCTGAATTACAGGAGAACAATCTAGCCAGCTCTGTGCAAGGAGAAAGCTCCCAGGGTTTCTTGTTAAAGCAAAAGTTTTCAAAAGAGTTTGCAGTTCTATACCTTTGAATCTGCAGTGGGTGTGATCTAACCAATTTCTGAGATGCCTTCAAGGAACCATTTCTATTGTGCTGCTGCAAAATACTTGACACTAATCTCTTCAGCAACCATATCTTCTTTGATCCAGAACTTTACATTTGCTCCTTTCTGGCCAAACTTCTGGCCAAATCTTTCTTTCTGCCTTTTGCTCATGAGTCTCATTGTAAATCTAGACAAAAGCAGTGAACAACAACCCTGCCACAGCCTGAAAGCTGTGTTGCCATGAATTTTTTTCTGCCAAATTAGTCCATCACCTTTCAACTCAGCCTCCTATAAAGAGTTAGCACTTGGCAGAAATGTAGACAAGTCTTTTGTCAGAATGTGATGTGAATGGCCTGTAGTCTCATAACAATAGTCCTTATTTCTACTTGAAGCTTTATGAGCACAATCTTTATTGTCCACTTTCCTATTAGCATTCTGGTCTTCTGAGCTCCCACCAGAATCACCCATGAAGTTTCATTTACAGTAGTCTAAGTTTTTTCTAGCCTGTTTCTCCAGACAGTTTGACATTCCTCTTACAAATCAGTTCCAAAGGCTTCTGAATTACATTTTCAGGTCCAGTCATAGCAATGACTCCATGTCTTCGTTTTGCTGTATCAGTCAACTTTGTGTTACCGTGAGAAAATATATAAACTTAACAAGTTAAAAAAGAGGAAAGATACATTTGTGCTTATAGTTTCAGAGGTTTCAGTTCATGGTCACTTGGCTCTGTTGCTTTGGGCCTGTGGTGTGAGGTCCAGTATTCTGGTGGGAGAGCATACCATGACAGAGCTGCTTACTTCATGGTAGCTTAGAA
Source organism: Fukomys damarensis (assembly GCF_012274545.1). Taxonomy (NCBI): domain Eukaryota; kingdom Metazoa; phylum Chordata; class Mammalia; order Rodentia; family Bathyergidae; genus Fukomys; species Fukomys damarensis. The sequence continues at coordinate 28,402,694 of NW_022900933.1, read as the reverse complement.
GCAGAGAAGAAGAGAGGACAAGATAGAGGGAAGAACTGAGGAAGGAACTGAGGGAGGGAGGGAGAGAGAGACAGCTCACTTTTATAACAAAGCACCTCCTCCAAAATCTTTTAAGCTATGAATACATAAATGGATTAATCCATTGATAAAGTCAGAGTCCTCATCATCCAATCACCTCCCAAACGATCCACTTCTGAACACAGCTGCATGGAGGACCAAGTATTTAACACACAAGTTTGAGGCACATTTAATATTTAAACTATAAAAGAGCTATATGAGATGATGTATATGTAAATTTGCTTAAACATAGTACCAGTTCTCTATGTATAAGTATATGAAAACTTCATGTTTTAATTTATTTAAATACATACAATCTTTAAAAATTGAAAGAAACTAGACAAAAAAAGAGAACTTTGCCTGGTAGAGTAATTATCTTCATTTTGTAGATGCAGAAATGGATGTTCAGAGACTAAATAGACTTGTCCAAGGTAAATACAGAGAGTGGCAAAGCCCTCAACTCTGATGGCACGAAAATATTTTCTTGAGCACTCTCAGGTTGCTTCTGTTTCTTGACTAGGACAAAACTATCATACCAGTTTTTGTTTTTTGTGGAATCAAATGGGCATTTTTAAGAATCAGAATTTATGCAGAGCAATACTGGGCTTTCAGTTTCTCCCTGGACTTATGATATTGTCATTTTCTCTCTTTACATCCACTGGAGTCTACCTTACCTGGATGGATTAGAGCAATGTTTGGAGTGACAGACTTAACGGACTAAATCAGGGAAACACTGTGGTAGCATGGTAAAATATATGTATTAAGACTTCAGAAATAAAGATAGTATCCATTTCATACAACAAGCAATAAACTTTGCAGAACTTTTAAAATGGGTGATTGTTTCAGTAATATTTCCTTACAGATTCCAAAGGAAATCATCAGAAGTTAGATCAATCATCAGTTTTCATCATTGAGCAAGTCTATGGAAAGATGTAAGATTTGTGTCAGTGAAAGTCTTTATAATCAAAATGAACTGAACAGGAAAGCCACAGAAAAGGATACATGGAAGGAAGTTGAGTGCTCTGATCCTGATGAGTTGTGGGATGGTGGAATGGAAGAAGAAAGGGGATTTTCTCCAAATCAGCCAGTCAAATACAGGGGTGTGAAGAAGGAACTGGAGAAGAGGGAGGGTGAGGATGTGTGAGTCGTCACGACACAAAGACAGGGAAGGGAGGGGAGGGGAATTTAACACTAGGGACAATGAAGTGGAGATCATGTTGGAACTAACACAAATTCTGTTCTCTCAGTGGTCCTGTTCTCAGGCTTTGTATCCCCAAAGGATAATTGTAGTTACTCTTTGGTGTTGTCTCTTCCTGGTCAGAACGCAGTAGCTTTGTAATAGGGCTACCTAGTTTTGACTCTGAGAACTGAACGTGGCAAAACTCTGTCCGGTGTCAAATCAAAAAGTCCATTCACCATATGGCCGGGTGTGGAAAGACTTAACTCTCAGTGCCACTTCAGGAATAGCAGGAAAAAATACCCTCAAACAAGTCTAGCAACAGATGAGAAGAGGAGGCCTCAGAGAAGGGAAGCAAAGTTAGCACTGCAAAGCGACTTTGTTTACTCACATAGGAAGAGTTGAGGCTGTTTTGCCCAGATCCGAGGCTCTGCCTGCAGAAAGTACACACTCTGTATAGAGATGCTTAGGGCAGCAGGGAGTTTTTACATAAATTGGCAAATGCAGTTGATAATTGGACATCCAGCTGGATGCCTCATGGCCCTCCATTGCAGAATTTGTCCATTTTGTGGATGATGACATTGGGGCCTACTGCCCTGTTTTCCTAGGAAATAGATATTTGAGAAGGAGAAGGCAGCATGGGCCTTGCCTTCAGCCTCTTTCAGCACCCCCAGCTCTGTCTTTTTCTACTCAGCTGCAACCTCCCAGGACCCCAAGTGGCACATGCCAGGTAACATAAAAACTCCCATCCAGATGAATCTAATCTTGGGAGGTTCCCCAAAAGGAAAGGAAGACTGAAGGGCCAGAAGGGAATATGCAGATCAGCACCAAGTATAGAGGACCAGGAGGGGGCTTTACATAGGGGTCCTCTTGGTTCCACAAAGGGGAGGCAGTCACATGGGTATTCTGCAGTTCCAGAAAATACCTCTGGAAAGGCTGCGTACCAGTCATTCTGAGCCGTTGAGGCTCTCTGGGAAAGAAGAAATTGTGAGGAAGCTTAACACATGGACTTCTTTCCTTCCAAGTAGTCCAAACCATTGAAAATCTTATGACAACTCTTCTAGGAGCTTGCATAGGCAGATCTGAGGTGTCGGGGTAGAAAGTGAGGAGTCTAGTTGGACTAGGTGGAGAAATTGCCTGCGATTGAAGTGTTAGAGAAAATAATGCCTTATAAGGTTTGAACTCAGAGAACATTCAAAGCAAGAGCCACATGAGTTGTTGAAGCAGAGAAGATAGTTTGAATGAGTCCCAACCTGACATCAAGAGCCGTAGGAAGAAGCATAAGGAGCTTTCTCCCCTCTGCCTAATGAAGGGCTTTGCATGGATCGTGCAGCTGAAGCTATAAAGGGCTAAGTTGGAGGGCATCACTACGGGGATCTGTCAGCCATTTCATACTATACATACCTATACTCTAAATCAGGACACACAGACCCTCAGGTATGCGGAATGGTCCAGGGATGCAGTTTGCATGATAAAGTGTTGAGGTATCATTTCAGAAGTGTTCTGAAAGTTCCATCGTGAAGGATCCTGTGTCACAACTGCAAATTTTTCCCAAATGTAAGGGGGCTCACCTCAGTGTTGTCCCCTGGATATTTATTTATGTACTTATATCAAACTCTTAGAAACATACACCAACCCCATCTACAGTCATGGTTAAAAGCAAACTCTTTAAATATTGTCAGTAGTCAATGTTAAAAAAAATATTTCACACTCGTAGTCACAGCACTTAGAAGGCTGAAGCAGGAGGATCACCGTTAGTTTGGGGCCAGCCTGGGCTATGTAGAGAGACTCAGTCTGAAAACACTGTTCTAGGCTACTTGTTTCAATAATTTATTTTCTTAATGGTCTCTAAGGAACATTAAAAAATCGGAAGTGTGCAAAGTGGCATGAGTGCAGGGAGGTAGGTTTGGGTGGTGATGGGGACAGGTGTGCAGTCTAGGATTGGGAGTCAGTCGGGGTGACTGAGGGCCCGACTGTGTTCAGCATCCTTGTTCCTCAGACCCATACCAGTAAGTGCCCCCAAGAGGAAAGGACAAGTGAATTGCTGTTTTTCTCCATTTTCTATGACATCATTAGCCTCTCACCCATAAGCTGCTGGGAGCACCTGCTCCCGTAAGACTTTACTGAGGAAGCCTGTTGGTGTGGTCATTGTTGCTCCTTCCTGATTTGTTGTTGGCTGCAGTCTTGTCACTGGGTTTAAGAAGGGTAGCAGACCTATAGGCCCTTGCCCTAGTAGTTCACTTCCCCCTAGTAAGAGCTCATAGGAATTGCCATAGGTATAGCAAGCACAGCAAGTTTCTTCCTTTTCTGGTGGAAGGGCAGGTGTTGGAGTTGCATGGAACCCCTCAGGGATGGTGGTTGGACCCCTGTCATGGTCGTCAGGATCTGATATGCTGGAAAGTTGATCCTCCACTTTGGCTTCATCATCCCCAGAAAGCATATCCTCCACTGCAATTGCAAGATCATCGTCCACAATGCTGTGATTGTGCAGGTTGTCTGTCGACTTGGGATTGGGCTCGTCCTCTGCATCTGATTCCTTTAGGGGAGGAATTGGAGTGGGAATCAATCCCCCGTCATTCTGTCGGTGGAGTAATTGGTTGAGCTGGTGCTAGTAGAATAGGGGCAGTGGCTGGTCTCAGTGTTATATGCACTGTAACTTCAGCTGGCCACTGGAGCCCTACTGGAGCACCCTAAGCTGCCTGAGTTGCTCCTTACAGCGCAGTGGATGTGCCAGTGTTGGTGGCTGCTTGTTGTCTGGCCATCAGCCTCTCGAGCAAATCTCGGTGTGTCTTGTCTTCCTGTCTTCTCTGCTCTTGCTTGGTGCCTTGCTTGGCTTAAGCAAACTCAGAGGACCTCAGCACTGACCTTGGGGGTTGTTTCGTATTTCTTGAATTTCAACTCTTGTAATTTTAGTTCAGCACTGTTGGCTGCCTCCCTTAAGGCCAATGAGCATGCATCAGTGTTCGCTCCCACCAAGGTGCTTGGATACACGGAAGAAACCCCCCAAGGCAATAGCTGCCCGTGCTCTAGCTGGTAGCCCAAAGAGACGTACAAGGAAGCATATACTACATGTTTCTGCAGTGATCTGCAGCGGTGTTCTGGTTGGGTTGGTTCCCCCTGGATAGCTGAGCCTTGGGCAGTGGGGTGTATTTGAGTCCCACTATTGCTATTTACAACAATATAGGTGAGCACATTGCAAAGCATGAGCAATCCAGAAAACTGAGATTGTTCCACTGATCCAGCAATGATAGTATTGTTGTCGATGTAAGGTGTGAAACACCAGTGAAAAGTGGATAATGAAGCAGTGATGCACTGTTCCGTACACCACCTGCACCACTGTGGCTGACAACCACTCTCTATTTATGATACTAATCCCCTGACATTCCAGCTGCTGAAATGACTGTTCCACCTTCCACAGGAAAGCATCCTCCCTTGTAACAAGCTTGGGTAAATAAAGACTTAAGTATGCTATGAAAGCACCAGGCCATTGTGGGAAAACTGGGGGACCTGGACTGCTCTGATCACATCTGAAAATCCATACCTCAGGCAGCTCAATATAGCCGCTCACCCTGAAGATGTTCTTGTGGTGCAATGAACTGATAGCTGTTTCAGTCAAATAATCTTCACCATCTTACTCAGCTCTCCCTGATGGTGGCAGTGACATACTAGAGTAGCATAAAAGTGATGGCATTAAACCCCAGACTCAGTTTGTCATTGCAGAAATAAAGCACTCAGGCACCAAGAAATATTGACAAGGCAAGTTTACTCCTGCAGGAGAACACAAGCACACCCCAGCAAGGAGGTAGCAGGTGCGTAGAGAGGCAGCAACAGGCTCCTTTTATATCCTAATGCATGAGAAGCAACTGACCTTCTTCCCATTGGCTGGCTCAGGGGTTCACAATCTATGGGGATTGACCAGTTTAGGTGGTGTGAGGAGGGAGCCCGAAGAGTTGCTGAGCAGGATTGGTAAAAGGGGATAAGAGACATTGGCACTATGAAAGTCCTCAGCTGCATTCTGGAATCCAAGCCAAGAAGACATTTCTTGTAATTGCAACAACTGTAACCCTGGTGGAAGGGGTGGGGAAGGGCAGTCTAGGGTGAACTAGAGTTTAAGATGTAGGCGCTCCTTTATATATCTTTTGGTGGAAAAGACAGGGTCACAGTTATTCACAAAAGCTATCTCCTAGTTCATCTGCTTCAAAGCAGCCAACAATGTCATTGACCCATCAGGCACAACTTTGTTCTTTAGGAGCATACATAGTTTTAGATCCTGGAACAATAAGGTTTGTGCTAGATCTAGGGCCACAGCCTGCTGAAAGTAGGGCATGCATGATGAGTTTATTTTGGAAATTGTTAACTGTCTGCCTTGATTAAATAATTTTTAAAGTGGTCCTTTTTGTTCTTCCTTTCTTCTCTTCCATAGTTTGTGAACTTAATATTTCTGAAATATGAGTCAGTTGCTATTGGAATATTATTTACAAGGACATATCAATGCCATTCTAAAAATGGTACCAGATTACACATAGGAATTTTGTAGTGTGACCAGAAAATTTGCTTGGTTAGACATGGTCACAGTAAGAACTGGTCAGAAGACTCAGGAAGGGCTTAGAAATCCTACCAGCAGTGTCACTCATAGGGTAGGTAGACCAGGAGCTACTGAGCCAAGCAGCGTATCCTGATGCCCAAGGCTGAAGAAAATGGAAGCAGTTGCTTAGCTTTCCTTGGAGGTCCAGCAAACTGCCATGGTGAGGTTGGACCTAGTCACAGAAATCCAGAGGAAGCCTGGGAGTCCAGACTGGCTGGCTGTTACTGATAAGAAAGCTCATCAATTTTTTAATGAATCAAAGTGCAATTTGTTTCTCCTCTGTGGTGGGCACTCCGATTGTATTATGGCTATAGAAATGGTCAAAATTTAGTCTTTGCCTCGAGGTCACAACTTTTCTAGACAAGAAATCCAGATGAAGCAGGGTTACATGAAAATGCAAAGGTGCTACCCTAGAAGAAGTGAGGCCAGGGGCTTCTGAAGCCTCCAATGGAGGTTCCCTTCTTGCTGGGGTGAGGAGCTCATGAGAGGCACTAGGGGAAGGGGTTTCTGTTCTTGATTGAGACCTGGCCCCAGGGAGTGCAGGCAGAAGGGAGTGGAGCTCAGCTGTCCAGCAGAGGGCATCATCTCTGGGTTGTAACAGCCCTGAGCTAAGGTGTGCATGTGAGGGCTCGGGGAGTCAAAGCTCCCATCTCCGGGGAGTTGAAAACAACAGCAGGCAGAGGGGAGAACCTAAATAGGAGCTTGGAACACAGTATACAAAGGCATCAACCCAGTTCCCTGCTCTGAGGTGTAAAAAGACTATCAGCTTGGGAACCTCAGAGCACAGGAGCCTCAATCACTTTTTTAACAGAACAGACAAGTGAGAAGTAATACATTGCTCTCTGGGAATAGGCTGGAACTTAAGGGTCAGTCCTGGGGAATCCCGAGATTCTGAGGGCAGTTGGGGTGGTCCCAGACACAGAGCAGTGGCCCTTGTAGACACCTGTCCATTTGCAGGCAGGGAACTAATGCTAAGCCTACTAGATGGGCAGTGGAATCAGGAGGGAAGTTGTGTGAATATGAGTGTGTACAGCAACTTCTTTCTTATACCGAGTCTTGTTTGTAGTTAGACGAGGGTGAGATTCTGGCCTTCAGTAGATCAAGCCCTGCAGGGAAAGTGGGAGGTGGTGTGGAATACACTGCAGAGATGCAATGAAAGATTACTTATTCACACTGATGTTTTGGAAAGCTGGGGACTTTTTGGGTGAGAACCGGACTGCATATGAACAATTGTGTGTATGAATAGATGCTTAATGTTTTTGTAGAGATTAATAATAAAGTTGAGCAGGAGCAAAAGGCAGACTTGTCAGGGTGTACCCAATGCAACTTGGACCACTGGCAATCCTTCTGTCCAGTCTGATGCTAGGAGGACCCTGACTCTTACTATGTGCATGCTTCTCTCTACTTAGGATGCCTCCTGAGAGATGATGGAAGCCAGTAGGCTATCTTTGGAGCCATTATTTCCTGTCCCTTTATCTTAATCTAACTCCATTCTGGTAGCCAATTTCTACCTGTACATTTTGTATCTTGCATTCCGGTCCTGTCCTGATACCTGGCTCCAGAGTTCTGCCTTAAGAGAATTAAGCTTTTGTGTCCTCGTTTTCAACGTTGGCTGGTCTTTAATCTGCTTCTGTGTTCATGTCCCTCCAAGACACCTGACTCTGGAACCCAGTTTGGCCCAGTCTGTATCTAATCCAATTTATACTCTTGATTATAGTTTTACCAATGGCATATTTCAAAGCCAAAGTTAACCCTGCCAGAGGAAGATACAACTATTCAGAGCAAAGCATCTCAGACTTGGCCACACGAGTAACTTCTGAGCAAGACGGTGTTTATAAAGAATAACTGCTTTTGAGCAAAGTTTAAGAGTTTGGGCCAGAGCAATTTTTGTAAAACAGCAAGTCCATTTTCTAAATATAAAGGCAGAACAGCTTGTTAATAACACTATCACATTCCTGAAACCTGTGTAAAATATGGTTGATTGGCTTCAATAAAATTGTTCTGAAATGACACTTCTCACTCCGAGGCTCCATGGTGGAGAGCTCTGTTTTTGTTTCTTGCCATGTCTCTGATTATATGTTTTCCCAAACTCAAAACCATGCCCAATACTCGTCAGGTGGTTGTTCTTTGACTTACACTCCAGTTGGTCCATGCAGATTTCCTTTTAGACTAGAGAGGCATGTAAAATACTAAATTAAATTGCCAAATCCTCTGCCTCTGATGAAGTCATGTCATTCTTCTAGCAATACATTTCTCTCCACTGCAGGTCCATGGTCCTTTGTGTTATTAGACTGCTTTGACTAAGTATATACATTTATATATGTATATATTTCAGTCCAAAGCTGATAAAAGGCAAGGAAAGTCATAACTGACATTTTACAGTTAATATTACTGTTCTGATTTATACATATTGTTGGCTATACCAATTCTCTATTAAAATATTCAAGAAATTCATGAATTTTTTTGGAGGGAAGATAATTTTGGAGGACTTTCTGTTTTCTAAATTCGTGGGCCCTGGCCAGTTGAGCAGATGACCTGATAGAGTCAGTGTCCAGCTTCTGTGGGTGCCTTGTGCTTTCAACTATTGCTGCATGGATCCTTCTCCGAAGCTGGCAGTCCCCTGGAAATGTGAGGAATAGACAGCACATCTATATCTGGGATGCACTTAGTGTATATTTAGCCTGTACCAGAGACACTGGAGCAAGAGCTTTCCCTGAAGATTAATTGCCAGCTGGTGTTGACGATACTCTGGGCTCCCAAACACCTCCGGGTGGGCTTCTATTTCCAGGAAATGGTTGATATCTTAATCATGATGACTTAAATGAGCTGCCTTTGCTGGCTAAAATAGAATTTATATTTGGGAATCTTTATTTAAAGGAAGTTTCTTCCTTGGGTGCCAGTCAGACTATTGCATTGGGAAGCAGTAAAACAGCTGACATCTTCCCTTTGGTGTGGTCAAGAGGACACTTGCAAGGGCTGGCATGGTTCTTCCTGACTCCATGAATGGGGGACACCCCCAGAACTCCCCAGTAACTTTGTGATATGATGGCAATGTGGAAAGCTCTTTTCTTGTGGAAAAATAAACTAGTTGAAAGTGAAGTTTCTATGTAGAGATGAATATTCGAGTGTTACCTCAATGCAAAAACCAAAAACCAAAACCTACTCCAAGAAACCCCTAAAACTCAAAAACATAAAACTATGGGTATAATACCAGAGAAGGATTTCTCTTTTATGAGTGAGATGCCCAGTCAGGCGAGCTATAGTTGTAGACGGTTGTGGGACACTTGAAAAACACCACGTCTAAATACAGAAGAAAAAGTGTTGGCTCTGAAAACAGGCCTCTGTTTCTTCATCCTTTCTCCAGGGCCCTTGTTCGGCACATGTGTGCCTTTCCTTCAGTACTGATTGCTGACGGTTGGAATCCCACCTCGTTGGCCGGTGCCTGTCCTATACACCAGTTGTTAAATATTTTGAGTGTCAGCTCCACATGGTAGGAGCTCAATTCCGAAATGGAGTAGTGATTAAGGAATGAGGATGGTTGCAGAAGTGACACTCCTGGATGGAAAGTCCCAGTTCTGACAGCTGTCAAGGGGAGGAGGATACAATGGTGAAGGAGAATTGAATGCACCATCCAAACTGCAAAATGGTGATTCTGAGCCTTTTGTTTAAAGGCCTAAGCATAAAAAACACATTGATATAGGAAGAAGCCTCTTTAGAGAATGGGAAAGGGGACGTTTCCAGAGACCCCTGCAGTGGGTCCTGGCCTCCTGTGAGTCAGTACATTGTCTGAGAGATAGGAAAGTGGGAAATAAAGACACAGAGAAAGAGATGAGAGAAGCAGGGTCTTGGGCTGATCTAAGCCGCTCTCGGCAGCAAAGACAAAGGACTCTCAGGACGTCCGATGTTTATTCATTACAAGTGTGGGAAGCGGGGAAACTAGGCAGGCCTTGGGACAACTGCTGATAACAAGTGTCAAGAGGCAGGACCGTAGAACGAAGGCACAAGTGTATCTTTGCCAAAGAGGACAAATGGTTAATTCAGAAGGTAAGAATTTAGTTGGAGCTGAGTTGACCTGGACTGGGAGTGAACTTAGCTGATTTGGCCACTTCCAATGTAACAGCTGAATTACCGAGGGTCAAGGAGCTTGTTGCCACTATAGCCTGCTAATACCGGGCAGACGTCTCTGCTGCAATGCCAGGGAATGGGCATGGGCTGAAAAGTGACACAAGGTTAGTTTCAGGCAATGAAGAGCAGTGAGGCTGTGAAGCCAGTGGTGTGCCTGAGGGAGCACAATGAGCAGAAATAGAGTGTGAACGGCTGGCTGCCACTGGTCACCAGTCATGTGGCGGGTACAGCTGGCTGCTGTGGTGGCAGGTGCATCCTGAGTGTTCTGCCCTCTCAGCCGTTTCTCCCCCTCCTTTCTGGCACCCCTACTAAGAGATTGGCCTAGACTGGAGCTTCTCCTGAGGTGTGCCCACGCTGAGATTCCTCTCCTTGTCCTCCTTTGTCAGTGCCGAAGACTCTGAAAAAGAAAAGTTCAAGCCTTATACTGTGGCTGTGGTGTACTGCCATTTCTTCAGCTTTCAAAGGTGTGATATGTAAAACATTCAGGCATTTGAAAACGTCAGTTTTTCCTATCAGATTCACTCTGTTTCCAACAGGCAACTTAATGTGACAGGATTTCTGAAAATGATAGGCATTGGGCTTCAAGATGAGTTTTGGGGCTTTTTTAAAAGCAGCTCAACTATCTACTGCGTGCTGAGCTGCTATATTACATTGGATGCTATTTCTCTCAGTCACACCAACTCAGTGGGAGGCTAAGACAGGCATAAAGTGCACTTGGACAAGATGAACAGTTTCCTCCCAGTGAATCACATACGGATACCCAAGACAGTTACCCATAAAGATTTCCGTGTGACCTCCTACCTGCAGGTATGATTTAGGTTTAACACTTCTAACGTTGTTTTGGAAGATTAGAAGAAAACATTTCATGTTTCCTGAGCTAATGTGCGCTGCTGGCTACGGATTTTCAATTTCGAGCATGTATGGAGCTAGTCGTCGTAATCTACCGCTTTACTCATACATTCAGAAGGTCTAAAAGCCCCCTGAGAATTGACAGCTCCTTGGGGGAAGTGGAACTCGATATTCTCTGAAAGGGTCGGGGTGCCAATAAAGAGACTAGCCTGTCACTCTGAGCTCAGGACCGGAGCTGCGACTTCTCGGCATTCTCCAGTGGAGGTGGCATTCTCCAGTGGAGGTGGAGAGGTCCACTGTTGAAGCAGACAGCCTGCGCCATCGTCTCACCTTGTGGCCTTTCTACCCCAGCTGGTGCAAGCTTCATTCACAGAAGCAGAATCTGTGTCATGGCATGTGGAAAGAGACTTTTCTCTCTCCATCTGTACTTCAGGGAAGGCCTTAAAAACCTGTGGACAGCGAGCAAAGAAGTAGCAGCTCAGTGTTCATTTCTGGGAAGCACTGACTTGCCAGGAGGAGGACTTGTTCTTCCAGCATCCTCCATCCATTGTCTGAGTTATCTCATCAGTGGAAGAGTGAGATTCATTGGATGAATTATTTCAAAGGAAATTTGTTGAAGTAAAGCCAAAGTATGTCTCCCCCACCAGCAGGGAGGAGGAAAGAAGGGTGAAGTGGATGTTACCTCTCCTTTCTCTTTCATTCCCCCCCCAAATGCAATAAACCCCGCAATGATTTCTTGTAGACTTTAGGTTTGTATTCTAGAAGAGATGAACACTTCACATTTTCTAGCTAAATGCCTCACAGAGTACAGAAACTTCTATGCTTGCCTTGGGCTCCTGTAAGAGCACAGAGGTCACTAGAAAGATTTACAGGTGTCTCCTTGAGAAGCCTAAAGGTGAGAGGCTGGCTAGAGCAGCTCACAGTATCAAGGCAAGAAGAGCAGGGTGGTGGCTGGACAATGTGCACATCCATTTTGTTTTGAGGGGCAAGTATATAACCCTCAAGGTATGAGGCAAACATGGGAAAGGGTTCAGAATGAAGCTGTCTTGAAAGACTGGCATGCTGTCAGGAAGGAGCTGCTGTCAGGGTGGGGTCACAAGAGCTTGGCCATGTGAAGCTTAGTTTGAACTAGGCACAGTGTCCCAAGCAGTCCCTGTGGTGGTCTTCAGTGCCCATAACTGCTCGCTTCCCACAAGATAAAGCTACGATTTTTATGAAAGATTACCTTTAAGAGCCAAGAAAGCACTGAGGAGAGCACCAGTTAAGTAAAAATTGTGTTTTTTTTCTCTCTCTCATCCCTCTTTTGCTTGAAAAGCCAGAAGTGCACACAGGTGGAATGAAGTACAGAAAGGGTTGACCAGAGAGAAATAGCCATGACTCTTCCCCAGATGCTGATTTTCAAACCTGAAATCAAGACTGAGCTGGGTCTTCATTAAAATTTGGGCTTTGAGTGGACTGGACTGGAGTTTTTAATTCCTAAAGATAGAATAAATTTTTAGTGCTTAATATTGACTAAAAAAGGGGTAGCACCTATTCAAGATACTGATGGGAGGTAACTAAATCACACCCTGGTTATATCACAACTGGCTAAATCCTGTGCAAATCTGACTTTAAAAAGGTGTATCCCAAAAGTATTAGTGCAGCTAATAACTGCCTTGGCTTTGGTCTGAAGACCTACCAAGATAGTCATGGTTTTCAATACAGGATGTCTACCTCTACTCTGGATTTTTAAGGGTTGGTGCAAAAATTCACCTGAGGGGAACAGAAGCAGAATACTTTTCAAGGCAAAAATATCATGGTGGGGAAGACCCACTTCAGACCATCTCATCCTTTCCAAAGCCAAAGGAAGACTCTTTGGGCTCTGACTAGATTTTTTTTCAAGCTGATTTTGGTCCTTTCTCCAGGAACCCACGTGGCTCCTTCCTCTCTCTCGGGGTGACCAATGGTGCTTGCTAAGCCTTCTTTCTCCATAGGAAGGATTCATCTCACTGGATCAACTGGAGCTCCTAATAAGAAGAGGGTCAGCCACAAGCTAATTAATTATGCCTTTGGGAACTCTTCTGATATCTTGAATTTAATGCCTTTGAGGATAATCCAGAAACATACTTTCATCATCTATATTTATACTAAATCAAAAACAGGCAGTGATTTGTCTTTTCTACTCCAAAAGAATTTTTTTTCTTCTAAGGGTTCTCTTTAAGAGACTTAGTAATTACAAGCTCAAAGAAGAAATAACAATAGCTTCCTTCATGAATGATGGTCCAATAATCACTTATAATGGTCCTGGTTGGTTCTCTTCCTCTTCCACAAATTGCTTTACTTGACCACATCACATCCATTTTCTTTAGCTGATGCTGTATTAAATGCCTCAAGAGAATATTATCCAGAGAATAGTGACTCACTGCTGAGGTCCTCGAGGACTTAGTCCAGCTCTTCTTCGATAGTTCTTTTTTGGTGGGTGATAAAGTGTTTCTTGAGTCTTGCTATGCAGAGGCAGAGGTGGAGGCAGGGGCAGGGGCAGGGGCAGGGGTAGGTGCAGGTACAGGTACAGGGGCAGAAGCTGAGGAAGGAGAAAGAGATGAGCAGGATTTTAGAAGTGATGAATACTGGGCTCTCTTTCCAGCTCTGCTATGGACTTCCAATGAAACTTAAAGCTCAAAGTCAAATATGTTGTCGAGTAATTTGAAGGGAGAGAGAGCTGCTTCATGGTGCTCAGAGCCTTATGGAAGTTATTCTTATATTGCTTATGTTTGAGAAAAAGATCAACTCCTAATGCCTAATTATTCTCTAGATGGTCTTTTCTTTAATTTCAGACCCAACTACTAAGTTCCCTGATGGTATATAAGAAAAGCACAGGGAATATGTTCCCAGCTTTCAAAAGTAAAAAAGGTTAGTAATTGGAGGAGCCACTGCCCCAAAAAGACCAAGTAAGTGAGGGCATTTTTGTTGGCATTTTCTCATTTTGTAGGAACCATAGGATGAAATTTATGAAGCCTCCTTCTTTGAAATTTAGGATTTCATGACTTAGAACTCAGGTCCACTTTTCTTTCATCTTGATGAAAATTGAACCTGGAACAAAGAATCTGGGTTGGCCAACTTATACCTAGATTTAGCTTTCATTGATGCAAAAAAAAGTCTTTGCAATAAATATCTCCTGTTTGGCCCAAACTAATAGACCTCCCTTAATTTTAAAGTCCATCAGTACTATTACTTTTATATTAAGCAACTAAGACTAAGGCTGAAGCTGAGGTAGTGAGGGACAGAGTCCCCTCAAACAGTCAAAAAAACAGGGCAAAGGCCTTTGAAGGCAGGAGTCAGCATGAATTCATATTGAGCTCCTCGTTTTTCCTTGCTGGAATTAGAATCTGGCACAAAGACTAGCTTTCTGGAGGCTGGCATTGTTTTGAGACATTTTTATTATTCTAGAAGAACAGATGTATCAATGTATCCCTGGGTGCTGACTGAAGTAGCCCACTCAGACAATAGATGACTGGGATTCATAGCGCTGTTGGCTTTCTGTTTCCATTGTTCTGCTCTCTGATAACTTCTTTCCAAGATCCACCCAACAGTTCTGACAGCTTTGAGCACTAATGCTGGTTATAGTCATTCTTGGATTTTACCTTGCAATCCCCCCACCCCCTAGACGCTGTGACTTAGCTTCTGGCTGCAGCTTCTCTTCTTTTGTTAGAGGTCCATTGGCCTCTTCTCTTTTCTTAGGGTGCCACCTTTTCCTGTGTTCCTTCTTGGCCTGGAGCTGAAGGTATGAAGTATGCCTTGGGGTAATTTCCACTGGGGTACGAGCATATGGGGGTCACCTGCTGAGGAAAATATTTTGTATTTTTTTTGGGGGTAACGGGGATCGAACTTGGGACCTTGCTCTTGCAAGGCAGGTGGCAAAACCACTCAGCTAAATCCCCCGGCCTTTGAGGGAAATATTTTGGAAACAGGAATTTCTGAGAACATTAGAAATTTTTCTATTGGATGTCTTATCTCCTGAAATCATAAGAAGTCTGTGAAGAGGCAGAATTTCAGCACTTTTGGTTACTTATTTTTGAGATCATCCTACACAATTCTGGAACAACCAGTTAGTGCAATTAATTACTACTTTGACATAAATCATGCAAATATAGTTAAGACTGCTTGTTATTAAAAATAGTATCTCTTGGCCTGGAGGTTAAGAGCTTACTGTTCAGTGCCACGCAACTGAACAAATGTTCACTGAGGTTTGTACAATGAATGGACAAGGAATTACACTAAGATTGTGTGAAACCCAGGGGTGAACAGAGAAGATGTTAGCACACCATGAAAAGTCCTCAAAAACTCCATAGAAAATTGAATTTGCCTGAGAAATAAACAGAGCAGCAGAAAACCTGCAGAAGTACTCTTGTGCAAAAAACACAAGAATAAATGTTTCCCAAGATATAGTATCTCTTGGCCTGGAGGTTAAGAGCTTACTGTTCAGTGCCACGCAACTGAACAAATGTTCACTGAGGTTTGTACAATGAATGGACAAGGAATTACACTAAGATTGTGTGAAACCCAGGGGTGAACAGAGAAGATGTTAGCACACCATGAAAAGTCCTCAAAAACTCCATAGAAAATTGAATTTGCCTGAGAAATAAACAGAGCAGCAGAAAACCTGCAGAAGTACTCTTGTGCAAAAAACACAAGAATAAATGTTTCTCAAGACTCTCCTTCTTAGTATTTCAGTGGGCTGCAAGAGCAGCAATGAAGGTGAGAGTGACAAAAAAAATATCTAAAAGGAAATATCTAAAAGGTGAGGGGGAGCCATAGCAGATGTAAGAATATCAGATATCATAATGTCTCAAGTATGAGGCTGAAGTTCAGTTTTGATGTATAATGATGGGCTGGACGCACATGTCTAGGGTTGCTCCTTCCTGAAATACTTCTAAAAGCTTAGAGGAGAACTATTTTTAAAGGTGCAAAGCTATAAAGGTGAGGAGCAGGCCAGCCTTGATACTTTGAGAGTTCCTGAACAAGACCACAGCTGACTGTGCTGTAATGTTCGAATAGTTCAAGCTAACAAATTCTTGTAATTTACCTTACCACACTGACAAATATATTTGTGTGATGAGAAAGCTGGAGTACATATATTTGCATCATCTGACACCAAATGGCTCCAGAAAGTAGAATTTCAAAATTCATTTCACTTTTGCCAAACCTGTGATTTGCTCTGGGGAGAGGCAGTGGTAGACACACACAGAAGAACCTTCCAACCTTAATATATATATAACAGGTTTTTTCTCATCCCTTGTGAACATTCCAACCTTAACACAAATACAGTTTTGTTTTTTTTTTTCTCATCCCTTGTAAAGAGCCCTGTCATGCTCAGGCCTATAGAGTACACACTGGCAATGCACTCTGCTGCACTGGGCCGAAAGAAATCCTTGTAGGCCCTACACATCCTGAAGACTACTTGGAAAGGGAATTTGAGGATCTTGTATAACCAATGTGAAGCCCAGAAAGATGGAAAAAAGACTGGGTGATCACAGCCTTTACTTTAAGAAATTTACCCCATTGGGATGTGAGCAGATCTTGCCCAGAACAGAGGTGAAATCAATGAAATGAACTAGAAACCAGAGTAACACAGTTTCTGAAACTCAAAATCAAAGGATAAGTACTGATTGTCTTAACAGGCATATAAAAGCTCCATTCTCAGCCACCACTGGGAAGCGAAAGAACCAATCTGTTTTACATCACAAAGTCTTCTGAAAAGCTCTGAATTTGTGGAGGGAGGTGTTGGTTCAGGAACTTCCAGAAATAAGGATCTGTAAGAAGAAGGAAAGATTGAAAGGTGTTTAAGAAGTGGTGAGATGCTCAAATCTTCACTTTCACTTCACATTAGGCAGCTAGTTTTCTCCCACCCAGGAACAAAACTCAGTATATTGTATAGAAAGGAAAAAAGAGGGTCTGTGTGCTACACATGCTGCAAAACTAAAAATAAGTGGGTCAAACCAAAATATGTCTGTGGAAAGTGGAATCTCCAATCTCCAGCTGTCTTCTGCCTCTCTGTCCCAGAAATTACACCAAAGTTGAAAAAGCACATTCTATGCAAAAGAATCAGGATGTTGAGGTACTTCTCACCAGCAGCATTGCAAGTTAGAAGATATTGGAGCAATGGCTACAAAATTCTGAAGGCAACCAGAATTTATGGCTAGGAATCCTGTGCTTAGGCATGCTATTAACAAATGTGAGGCTGGAATGAAGACGTGAAGATGTGAGGTTGCCAATTTCTCCTCTACATAACCCCTTTTATGAAGCTCCTTAATATGCACCATAAAAAAATTTATGTTCTGACCACACTATTCCCTCTC
Organism: Fukomys damarensis; assembly: GCF_012274545.1. Taxonomy (NCBI): domain Eukaryota; kingdom Metazoa; phylum Chordata; class Mammalia; order Rodentia; family Bathyergidae; genus Fukomys; species Fukomys damarensis. Next base: position 28,385,566 of record NW_022900933.1, on the reverse strand, counting down.
CATTCTTAGCAGCACAAGTAGTCATGTTGTATCTCTGAGACTAATACGGGCAAGGGAATGTGGGAAGAAGTGGTGAACTCCTTGAATAGGCTAAAGTGACTCTATGTTAATAGGCCAGACTGTGTTTTTTTATATGTTAATTGTTATCTTGGTTAACAGTCTACCCAGGGGCAAATGGTTTGACAAAAGGTGACTATAGAATATTTTTAATATAAGATAAGTAATGTGTTTACAGTCTTATTCTGTGAATTTCCTGACTCTTTGTTTAAAAAAACCTTATAAAAAGTACCTCAGCCCTTGAACAGTCGCCTCTCTGAGCGGCCTGGCTCTGGGAGTGCCGTCTGGCCAGACTAATAAAGGTCTATTTACCATCTAGCCTGGTGTATTCCTTCCTGGGTTTCTCGTTTCTCCGTCGAGCTGCCGGAGCCTAGCTGGGTGTTAGGGCCCAGCATCGTGGAGGCCTTTTTGGCTGTTCACGCTCCGTGGAGTGGAAGTGAGACTTTAAGTCTTACAAGGTCTGACCCTTTAAACCATTCAGTGGTTCCTGTTGTCTTTCCCTTCTGCAGCCACTTGGAGGCCTTGTGTTTTGGGTGGCTTTCTATGAGATGGATTAGGCTGGGACATGAGTGAGAAATACTTAGCAGATTGAGCCATTATTTGGAGTGTGTCTATAACAGCAACTGAGATTGCTTTCTCACACTCATAGGAAGTAAGTGCGGGGAACATAAACTCTGTGGCATTTGCTTAGTGGCTCAGTGTAAGCAGTGGAGGGAGCTAATATCAGAAATGGGAAAGATGGGAGACTCTCATTATACAGTGGGGGACACTGGATAAAACTACCACTGGAGGTGATATGTAAACCAGAAACCCAAGAACTAATTTCAAATATGGTACTGTGCGTACTGGGAACCCATTTGGGAAGTTTTTAGAAGAGATAGATGGTCTTAGCAAATGAATAGTTCGTCTGCTAAAGGATGTAAACGTGTAGAACTTGAGCCCAGATCTGCTTGTAAGCCACAAGAGGAAAGATGTCTAAAATTTAAAATAAATCTTCTCAGTTAACGAGACTTGAGTGTGATGTCCCATTCAAGCCTCACAGCCTTAGTGTGTCATTTAAATAGGATAAAGATCCAGAGAGAGAGGAGAGGTGGTGGGAGCCATCTATGTCTAGAAGGCAGAATCTCATGTAGCACTTCAGTGTAGTTGCTGCATCTGAATACTTTTAACAGAAAATACATCAGAAACTCAGGGATTTGGAGAAATTGTGTTGCTGGATAAAAATGAGCCTGATCAAGAGTGCTTAGACTGTGAAACCTTGAAAACTGAGTTTGTCATATTACATGGTAAAAAAGGTCATCGAAGATGTAACACATGCCATAATCCTCAAAATATGAAGATGATCCTTGAGTATTCAGATGGGCTCAGTCATCCCAAGCCATTAAAGGCCGTGACCTTTCTCCAGCTGGAACCAGAGAAGTGTAGCAGAGGAAGAAGCCAGAGGATTTTGAAGAAGGAGAAGCTGCTGTTGGTTCTAGAGATGAAGAGAGCCATCTGGGATCAAGGGAACAGAGGCTGGGAACCACCTCAAGATGACAGAAAAAATACTGCAAAGCCAGGGACTTCAGTTCTACACAACAAAAGGAACTGAATAACCTAACAGGACGGGTGGCGTTTTTCTCTCTCAGAGCCTTCCTAAAGAGACTGGCGGGCACCTTCATTCTGAGATCAGGAGGAGTGAAAGCAACATACTTAACTATGACATTCTGAACAACAGAACTGTGAGATAATTACGTTGCTTAAGCCACTAAATGGATGATAATTTGTTGCGGCAGCAATGGAAAATGAACACAGTTCTCTTAGCTCGCAAGAAAATGGCACTCCTGCAACTGGTTTGATGGTTTGATCATTTAAAAATGTTATTCCACCTAGGGCCTTGGAGAGAAAGACATGACTGTTTTACTCATAGGCCTCTGCTGCGTCATGTAGAAACTCTAGTGAACTTCGTTTGATATAAAATTTTAAAAGATTAATTTTTTAAAAACATTCATTCATTCATTGTGTAGAAGATCAGTGGCTATAGTTCTGGGAAATGTATTGCTTGACCCTGGACTAATTTGACTGAGGACTATGTCAGTCCTTTACCATAGAAAGGAGGAGTGAAAGACAATATTTCTAAAAAACTTATTTCCTTGCAGGTCAAGCATACCAGAATATAGAAAAGCATTCAAAGGTTCTTCACTCTGGGCCTGAGTCTTATTCTTGATTCCATTCTTGGCACACAATGGAAGGAGTTTTGAGTGGTCCCTCTTCCGTTCGGTTCATCAAGTCTTCTTCATGGTCTCCAGGCTTATGGCCTTGGTCTAGGTGTAGCCTCCTATGTTCATTCGTCTTGCAGCATGTTGGGAAAACCATCTCTCATCTTTAGGCCTACACAGAACTACCTTAGTTCTTTAGTCCTAGGATCCTTCCTCCTCTTCTCACTGGCTACTTGTTTAATTCCACCTGACTCCTCTCTGAAACAGGATGAAGTGGTGGTGGTAACTGCATGTGGGACGGGAGCAAGCTCTTTGGAATCTTTGAGTAGAGCTATAAGACGGGGAACCTCTTAGGGTTGCCAACATGAACCTCTTTTTAAAAATACTTCTAATGGGGCTGGGGAGGTAGCTTAGTGTCACTAAGCCTGCCTGGAAATCACAAGGTCCTGAGTAGATTCCTGGTTCCCAAAGGGGAAAAAAAATACTTTTAATGAATTATGCTTAAAAAGCTTTTGGTCTCTCCATCACCTTGAGCTGAACTGTCAAAATCAACCTACCTTATTCTACTTGTGAAACATTTCATGAGGTAAGAAATGAATTGAGGAATGAAGAACAGAGCTATGAAAAGTTAGTGAAACTTGGGGAGGGGGGGCTTTGTGGACATAGAGCTGCTAACTTCAGCTGTCCATATCACCCCCAAAGAGAGGGACTGGGGGGATAAATACTCTGACTTTACTTTTCTTCCTCTATATAGTGTTTTTCAGGGTCTTATTAACTATACATAAGTACAAGCTAGAGAGATTATTTTTCTTTTTTTTAAGTGCACATCAGACTGAGGATACAAGTACCTTGGAGAGTATATCTGAAGATGAAGGAGATGGTATCCAACTGCCTTAAATAGTGCAGGACTAGAGAGAGCTACAAAGTTCAGTAGATACTAAATGAGATGCTCAACCCTAGAGGGGTAGAGGTACAGTAGAAGCTATGCTCTTAGGAGTCTAAAGGCCTTACTCTCCAGTGCTAATTCTGAGGGAACTGACCAGTAGTATCACAGGTAATGGCCCTGGGGACTGTGGGACAGCCTGAAAATGGCAGGACATATATTTTGAATACTTCAAGGAGGCTGTTTTCATTATACCCATGGCACCCAGGCCCCCTTAAAACTTTTCTCTCCCCACTCCCTCTGTGTGTGTGTGTGTGTGTGCGCGCGCGTGCGCACGCACGCTTGTGCATGTGCACAAAATAGAAGGCCAAAGAGTGGAAAGGAATTAGCCCTGATATACAGAGTTCGTTTCCCAATAGCACAATGTACACACTAAATAATGCTGACACCTTGGCTAGAGCTGAGTGATTCAGGAAGTGATTCCTGATGTTTGTAAGGCCAATATGAATCTTCTCTTAGCATTTTTCTAACTGGAAGTGTACAAATATAGATTTCTATCTAGTCCAGTTGAAGGAGGCATTATTAAATGGAGTGTTTAGTTGTTGTTTGATGTCCTCTTCTTGCCACTTGGAGGTAGCCATCTGCTTTGAGAAGAAGCAAAGTCAATCGATGAGAAGCAGAGGTGAGATAAGGAGTGATGTCCAGGAAGTGCTCAGTTCCTAAACTTGATGTTGAATATTCAATCCTTTAATATTGTAAGTTACCCAAGTATTCAATAAATATTTTGTCTTGTTGACTGAGTTGCATTTCTAGCAGCATCCGTACGAAATCAGCCACACATACTGCAGATTACAGTATGGATCAGATGATAAAATTTCAGAAGCTGGAGAAACCCTTTTAGACAAGGGAGGTAAGGTGAAAACCTTGAGTAAAGCTCTGCCATAGAAGGTTAAGGAGGGTTTTTCGGTGGCAGAGTATTCCAAGCAGGGAAAGTATCATGTATGAACGGTGGTCCCAAGCCAGCCCAAAGATGTGTCTTACACAGACTAGTTGGAGTCAAAAATGTGTTTTGTTAGAGACAAAGTTGAAAAGGCACTTCACTGTTGAGAGCTTTGAATACTCGAGTCTGTGCTTTATTAAAGTAGTCACTGAAACATTTGAACGTGGATGTGATTCTATGAAAGTTGTGTTTCAGGAATAATGACTGAATAATGCAGGGTAAGTTAAAGAGCAACGGTGTTAGTACCCATGTTGGAAGGCAATTGCAGCCTTTCTGACATGAGTGACCAGGCCTTGACTTGGGCATCAGAAGTGGAAATGGAGAGGAGAGAAGGTGGTCTTCATCTCTGTAGCCTTCATGGTACTCAGCAGAGTGACTGGTAACTTCTAATCTCTCCACAAATACTTTTAAATAAGTAAGGAATTTTAATAAAGTAATACTTTATTTATCAACAATGCAATATTTTGGGTTAAAATTTTAAAAATAACTACCCAGAACTATATTTTTGAATTATTGAAGATTTATTTTCATTATTTTAGTTGTCACTGAATTTCAAAATAACCCCAGTTAAATTAGAAATACAGGGCCGGGGTTTTAGCTCAGTGGTTCCGCTGCCTGCCTTGCAAGAACAAGGGCCAGAATTTGATCCCCCCATACAAAAAAAAAAAAAAAAAGAAATACATGTGCTTCATTGTTGTAAACTAATAGTTCCCTTCAGGCTGCCGAAAGGGATCAGTTATTAGTGGAAGGTGAGTGTATGTGTTTATTCAGAAATTTACATTCATTATGCCTTTCAAATCTGTTCAGATCATTATATTCCATATTCTTCTTCCATCATTTATTGAAGTGTTAATTAGTATTTTACAACCAAAACATTTATTAGTCTGATGAAAATATAGGAAATTTTACTTTCACTTTTAAATCATCTTCAGAAAAAGTAGCTAGAACAGACTATAACAATTTGGGAATATAGAACATTACATTACCTTAAATATTCCTCGGATTTTACATCTTAAATACTATACTTTCAGCACATGATCCTAACCCTCCCATCCTTTAATTTAGTTTAACTTAATTGAGTTGGGCTCTCACTCTTGCCTGGGCTGGTCTCTTAACTCATGGGCTCAAGGAATCCTTTTACCTCAATCTTCTGAGTAGCTGGAATTATAGGCTTTTGGGACACTGCCCTTGAATTTTAGAGGAACAATGAACACACAGTTAGGGGCTACATTCCCCAGCTTTCTGTGAGGTTAGATTTTACCATGTAAACAAGAACACCAACTGAAAGATAAACAGAAGAGATGTGTACAATTTCTGTGTCATTTGCATTGAAGGAAATCACTTGTTTTCCATGTCCTCCTTTCTGTCAGTTGAAAGGCAGTCGTGGGAGCAAACAACTTTTGATCGCATAGAAGGCAGTGCTCGAGGATAAGGCTGAGCAACAAGATGGAAAAAGCTCATGTCCCCACACGATCTGGTTGAATAGGGAGGCTCACCTGCCTTAGATGGCTGGATAGATCTGGCCAGCAGGTGAGTCGCATGAAATTAACTTTGAAGAACTTCCACGGGAAATGTATATTCGAGCGGTATCACAAAGGACTCTCACTGGATGCCACGTAGAGAGTTGTAAGTTGACACCAAAGATACTGGCTAGCGATTGAAGGTCTTTAAGAGATGGCATGATGATCGGAGAAGACTTGGAGAAGGCAATAATACGGTAGGGAAGGACTGAAGAGTTGAAGCCTTTGATTCATTGAGAACCAACTGATATAATTTTGGAGCGAGGAGAGGCCTCTATCTAGATTAGTAGTGGTAGGAGTAAGAATGGGAGATTGAATTTAAGAGATATGGAGGGACCTGCTTTAGGGGGTGAGATTCCAGGGAGGAAGGAAACAGTAACACAAGGGAGGAAAGAGAATGACTGGCAGGATGAGGAAGGAGAAGACAGGGTTGAAGGCATGCTGTTCTGCACATGGATTTGTCCCTCATGCTGCAGTTTTAGTAATATCAGTAGTTAAAAGCTCAGGTTATCAGATCAGATTGGCAGTGCTGTCTAGTGGTTGGCCTCTATTAGTTCACAGAGTTGGTTGTTAAATTTCTAGAACTTTAAAAGCAATGTTAAAATTAATCCATAGTTAGATACATTTTATAAAAACAGAAATATTCTAAACTTGTCGCCCCCCAATTCTTTTACTATATTTTTCTGTTTTTCTATGTTCTTGAGGTTATTTGTGTTTATAAGTATAATGGGGCTTCTATATAATGGTTTGCTACTGTGTGTCTGTTTCTTGACATCTGTTTTGGATGATGTTATTCGTATCTTGAGATCTTGTGAGAGTGGTAGGAATAGTTACATCCCAGAAATTGTTAAACCCTAAAAATCAGGTCACGAGTTATTTTGTTGATTGTCTAGACCAAGGGTTGCCGAACTATGGCCTGTGTGCTGATCACCTGTCATTGTACGACCGACCAGAGCACAGGCCTGTCCATTTATTCATTCCTGGCTTACATTTGCTTTTATGTAAGTAAAAAAATTAAAAATGGGACAGTTGAGCTGGTGTAACAGAGACTGTATAGCCCATAAGCTTAAAATTTGTAATATTTGTTTTTTTTAGCATGCCCTAGAATCAAAAACTAATAAAAAATTCAACTTAGAAGTACATTATGTCTACAGCGGTTACACTTGAATGGTACAAAACACTGAGGAAATACTCTTTCAGTGTTCAAAAACTATTATTCAGCAGTAGAGTTGTTCATATCATTGATGAGTAGCTGACATTCTGACATATGTCTTTGTTCTTTTGTTCACTCTGAATACTGGTACAAATGTGTTTTCAACAAATATTCACATTGGAATTATATTTGATAATAAAAGACCATATGAGCAGTTACTCTCTATTCCCACTCCCTGATGCCTCCACTCTAGAGGCAGAGTAATAGTGATGTATTTGACACACCCTCATGGCTATATAATGCTATTTAAAAATGAATGTTACACATTTCATTATTATTTGCAAAATTGTTGCATGTCCATTCCTTATAATAGCAATGTAATGTGTAATGTACATACATGGGATGTTGTTTCACATTTACCCGCATATGGTTAGACAGATGCAAGTTTAAGTTATGGAAAACTTAGGGAAATCATTTACTCTTTCTAAGTCATAGTGTCCACACTTGTATTCTGCTATACTAAGAAGTTACTAACATTTTCTATGAGACAAGGGGTGGAAAACTTTAAAGTACACAATATTTTTCCCATTAAAGTGCACAATGTTTTTCCCATTAAAGTCCAAACTTTTTCTGGTAAATATCCTTGACTTTGTAGGGAGTATGATTTCTGTAACAATTACTCATCTTTGTCATTGTGGCTTAAAAGCAGCTGTAGATAACAATAAAGGACTGAATATGGCTGTGTTCCAACAAAACTTCATGCACTCAGTAGGCAGCACGCTGTTGAGCTATAGTCTGTTAAATGCTTTGCTAGAATAAACACTTCTCAAGGGTATGAATTCCGGATATTCTCCTAAACCTTGTATTCTTAGAACTTGGCAAAGTTCCTAGGACCCATAGCAAGAGATCAATAAATATTTGTTAAACCACAAATACAAAACATCGATGAAAATGAACTAGTGCTACTTGAAACAGCATGACTATCATTCACAAACTAATGTTTAGCCAAGAAAACCACAGGCAAAAGGAATATATAAAGCATAGAATTGTCTCCATCAAGTTCAAAACCAGACAAAATCTAGCACAATTTGAAGGAATAAGTCTTAATTCTGCATCCCAAAATATAACATTCATAATGGTTTCAGTAAGTAAAAAATTATTAGATATTTCAAAAAGCAGGATGTGGCTAATAACAAGGAGTTCCAATAACTAAAACAATGATACGGAAGAAAAAATGAACCAGAAAATAAAAATACCAACTAATATGCACCATTCACATGTTTAACAAAAATGAGGAAAGCATAAAAACGAGACATTCAAGTCATAAAAGAGATTTTAAAAGAGTTTCTAGTGATGAAAAATGCAGTATCAGGAATGAAGAAGACTCTAGCTGGGATTCAAAACACACTGTGTACTACTCAGAAGAAGGTAAGTGAATCCAAGGTCAGAGCAGTAGAAATTACCCAAAAAGAAACACAGAGAGAGAGAGAAAAAAATGGAAAGAAAACCAGAAAAAGTAACATTGTAGGAAAGCTCTCAAAGGCCTAAAGTACATGTTGGTGGAGTCCAGGGTGGAACAAGGAAAAAACGTGTTAGAGGAAATGACAGATGAATATTTTTTGTAAGAGATGAAATTTATAAAGTCAAACCAACAAAAGCGATTAATCTCATACAGAATAAATATAAACTGTACAAGACATATTGCAATCAAATTGATAAAAAGACAGTGATAAAAAAACATTCTTATTAGCAGCCAGAGAAACACATTTGTTAATAGACAAGACTGACAACAGACTTAACCAGAAACTATGTAACTCAAAGAAAAATTGAGCAACAATTTTACCATATGATAAAAGTTTGGGAGCTGGAATAAAATAAAACAAAATGTATTAACTAACAATTTAATACCATGTAATGTATTTCAAAAATGATAGCAAAACAAGAAACTTTTCATTCAGAAATAGAGCTTGGAAGACTCCTCAATGGCAGACCTCCAATGCAGGAAAGTTAGACAAGGGTTTTTTAGGCAGAAGGAGATGACAGCAGAAATTTGGATCCTTGCCAAGAACTTAAAATGCTGAAATTGGGAAAGACTGTATATGAGTAAACAGAAGGGAGTCTTTTCATTTAAAAATCTTTTTTAAAGATTATAGACTAAAGCAACAATGACAATGGATTGTAGGACCGGGGATTTAGCTCAGTGGTTCTGCCACCTGCCTTGTAAGCGCGAGGGCTTGAGCTTGATTCCCAGTACCACACACACACACAAAAAAAGACAATGGATTGTAGAGATTACAACACAAAAATAATATGCGTAATGTCTACAGGATAAAGGACAGGAGGAAAGAGATGGAGCTATATTTTTGTAACATTATTACAATATACATGATGTGGTTAGAACAACATTGGAAGATAATTATGACAAATATATATAAGCTTATATGTATATATTCAAGTTAAGTACATAAAGCATATTATGTGTAGATATATTAAAACCTAGAGCAACCACTTAAAGGTAGCACAAGGGTAGTCACTGATAAGCTAATATTGGTGGTGAAATAATAAATAATGCAAATGCAGGCAGGAAAAGAGAAAAATAGAATAGAGAATAGGAAGAGAAAATGGATTGAAACATTATTTTAAAAAAACATATAAAATTGTAAAACTTTGCAGATACTCTGATTAAAAGACAGGGATTGTCAGATTGGATAAAAGAGTTCTTTGATATATGACTGGACTCACCTATCAGTGATAATAAGTTTTGATCTTCTTGTTCTCTTTCTGTAGTCCAGGGACTGATAAACTGTAGTCTATAGGTAAATCCTGTCTATTGCCTATTCTTTTTTATAACTTCATTGAGATAACAGTCATTATGCCATAGAGTCAGCCATTTAAAGTCCATCATTCAGTGGTTATTTGTATATTTGCAGAGCCATGTAGCCATAATCACCATAAATGGTTTTAGAACATATCGGTCACTCCAAAATAAACCCTGTACTCTTTAGTTATTACCTTCCAATCCCCCACACCCTCTTGCTCCTCACTCTAAGCAACCACTAATTACTTTCTGTTTGTATGGATTTGCCTTTTCCAGGCATTTCACATGAATGGACCATGTAGTACATGAACTTTTGTCTCTGGTTTCTTTTATTTAACCTGTTTTTAAGAGTTATCTATGCTACAGCATTTACCACTTTGTGCCTTTGTATGGACAAGTAATATTCCACTATAGCAGTGATGGTATAGCTCTTTTAGATCGTTCAGTGATACAAACAGCCTGTTACAGCCTGCGTGCTATAAGTTTGCCACCATGGCTGCATTTTGTTTCTCTCTCCATCAGTTGGAGCACATTTGTTTTGTTTCCACGTTTTGGCTGTTACGAATAATACTATTATTATCATATGTGTACAAGATTTTATGTAAACATAGGTCTTCATTTCTCTTGGGTACGTGCTGGAGAATGGAATTGCTGAGTCCAAATACAATGTTATATTTAACAGTGTGAGGAACTACTGAGGTGTTTTTCCAAGATAGTTCCATTAATTCACATTTCCATCAGTAAGTATGAGTATTCCAATTTCTCCATATATTCATTCACACTTGTTAATTTTTATTGTACACATACTACTGGGTGTGAATATCTCATTATGCCTTTGGCTTGTATTACTCTGATGGATAATGATGTTGGGCATATTCTCATCTTTTTATTACATGTGCATATTTTGGACCTCCACGTTTTGTGCTACATGAGCAAAGTTGAGTAGTTGCAAAAATCATCATCTGGACCACAATGTCTAAAATAATTTTATGTGGCTCTTTACTGAAAAAGTTTTCTAATCTTTGTCCTAGACCACTGGTGTAAGCCATTCCAGGTTTACTTAACAACCATTCCAGTTATACAGGGGCTGGGGTATTTTCTGGGATGCAGGAATATAGTACCTAGAAACTGGAAGGTCTTAGGTGAACTAGGAGAACTAGGATAGTTGGTCACCAATCAATTGCACAAAAATGTTTGATCAACGAATGAAAGAAACAACTGCTCTTCACACTGAAAGAAAGAATCACGGAAAGAAAAAAAATCAGATATTCCTAAAACATGAAAAAGTTTTGCTTGTGGTTATTCTTTCTTAGGATTAGGGCAGAAGGATCTGTAAAAGAATCAAGACAAAAGAAAGTTCTCCTAAAGGAGAAACCACAAAAGATGTAAGCCAGGGACCACAATAGCCCTTCACATATCTGAAGATTTGGTTCCAGGTCTCAGGTCCAAGTCTACTCTTGATCTCACCACATATGTTGTTTTCTATTATTACATCAAAATTACTACAGTCTGAGCAGTTTAATATAAAACCCTCTGGATTTCTGGGATGACAGAGTAGGTATCTCTGTAAATCCTTTCTTCTGTAAAAGCAATGAGTAATTGGCAAAATAACATTTTTAGAATGCTATATATTAACCAAACCCTTCAATGGTATGAGTAATTTTTACTTATTCAAGAATAACAGCCTGAATCTCCCTAAAAAATAGAATTTGGCTTTGAAAATTGTCCTAGTCTTATCTCCTGCTCCCAAACTCCATGATAGCCTTGAAAACCAACAACTTCACAATGACTGCAGTGAGGAATACTAGCAGCCTATCCTTTGTGGAAGGGAACAGAAAAAAGTAGGAAGTTTAAAAACAAACAAACAGACCAAAACATACATCACAACAACAACAACAACAACAAATAACAACAACAACAACAACAATAATAATAATAATAATAAATTCCTGGAGAATTGTCACTAGTTGAATCACCTGCCAACTTATTGGGAAAACTTCATTATTTCCCAGGCACATTTTTATTTCATCTGAATTAGAGATTATGCAGTGAGAGAAACCCAACCCATAGGATCTTTATTTGAGACAATCAAATTAAATTATTTAACATTGTGTGTGCCTGAAGTTATAATATCACTGGGGCAAACAAGAGGCTGGCAAAGAAAACAATACAAAACCATAAAGGAAAATCTCAGGAATGAACTCTCTATAGGGGACTTTGAAAAGCTCCAATAGATTCCTTGGCACCTACACAACTATACAAAATTTCAAGTCTTTTGTTTGTCTCAGAAAGATCAGAGATGGTCCTATGGTCTCATTACTAGTTGATGTTGAGCTTTGTTTGAGCAGGAAATGAGGCTAAGTCAGGGTTGCAAACTATATTAGCACTGAAGTTTCACTCTAATACACACAAACAACACATACACGCACTCAGAGCTACTTGGCAGAGGCTGGAAAACTTGTTTGTCTCAAGCGTTTAAGTAAGTCTCTGAGAAAGGAGTTAGTATGGCACACTACAAAATACCTACGTAAAAGGACTAAGAAAAGAGAAACAGAAACTTAAGACATATGGAAAACAAATAGCAAATATAAATTCTACCCTATCAATAATTACATTAAATGTAGATTCTGATTTTGGTAGAATAAACAAACATCTTTAATTATATGCTGTCTACAAGAGGAATACTTTAGGTCCAAAGACAAAAAGTGATTGACAGTGAAAGGATGGAAAAAGATATTCCATTTGCATGCAAACAGTAATCATGAGATTGGTAATACTCTATCAAGCAAAATAGACCCCAAGTCAAAAACTGATAAAGGAGAAAAAGATTATATATTGATGAAAAGATCAATTGATCTAGAAGATAGAAAACCAATGACATATATGTACCTAAAAACAGAGCTCTGAAAAACTAAATAAAATGAACAAAATTGATACAGAAAATAACTCTTTGTGTAGTAAGAGCTGTAGGTTTTCATACCTTGTTTTCAATAAAGGACAGAATAAACAGATCAATAAAGAAATAGAGAACTTAAAAATTGCATATACCAAACTAGGCCTGAAGCATATACAAAACACCTTACCCAACACCAGAAAAATATATATTCTTAAGAGCACATGGAACAGTACAGGAGAGACCATAGGTTAGGCCACAAAATTAATATCAATACATCTGAAAATGCTGAGGTTATAGAAATTCTGTTCTCTAACTACAATGGAATGAAGTTTGAAATAAATTTGGGAAGATAATAGTATGTGAAGACTAAACAACACATTTCACAATGAGTCAAAGAATAAATCAACAAAGATGTTGAAAAAATACTTTGAAATGAATGAGAAGGAAAATATAATATATGAAAATATATTGTACGAAGTTTAATCAGTTTTTAGAGGAAAATTTACAGCTGTAAATGCCTAGATCAAAAGAATTAAGAGCCAGGGCTGTGTAGCTCAGTAATGTCATGCCTGCCTGGCAAACACAAGACCCCAAGTTCTATTCCCAGTCTAAAAAAATTGAAATGAATAACCTAATGTTCTGCTCTAAGAAATTAGAAGAACATGAACAGACTAAGTTAAAGAAATAAGAGTAGAAGAAATTTTAGTCAAAATAAATGAAGTAAAGAATAGAAAACAATGGAGAAAATTAACAAAGTGAAATGTTGAGTCTGAAAAGATCAACAACATTGCTAAACCTTACTGAGAAAAAATACTGAAATTACAAAATTAGGAATGAAAGAGGAAACTTTACCAATGAATTTGTAGAAATAAAAAGGAGTACAAGGTTGACTATAAAGAACAATATACTCACATATCAGAAAATTTAGATGAAATGGACAAGTTCCTAGAAAAGGTGAATTACTGAAGTTGATTCAAGTTTAAATAGAATATCTGAATAGACCAACAATAGAGAGAAAGGTTGAACTAAATCTAGTTCACAATAATAATTTTAAAAAACTACTCACACCAAAAAGAGAAAGCCTGGGTGGTTTGAATAGTAAATTCCACCAAACATTTAAAGGAGAATATAATTATATTCTCACAGTGTTTCTAAAAACTCAAGTGAAGGGAACATTTTCCAACACATTCTATAAGTTCAGTGTTATCCTCACACTAAAAATAAATACACCACTAAAAAATAAAACTCAAAGGCCCATATCTTTTATGAATATAAACAAAATTCCTCAACAAAATATTACTAACAAACCGAATCCATCAACACATTAAAAGTCATGACCAAGAGGATTTTACTGCAGGAATTTGAAGTGGATTAAAGGTGCAAAATCAACAACTATAATTCATGATATCACTTGCATTAAGGACCAGAACCATATGATCATCACAATGGATGCAGAAAAGCAACTGACAAATTTTGAAATACTTTATTATTATAAAACACTCAACAAACTGGGAAAACATGGGAACATCCTGAGTGTGATAAGGGACTATATGAAAACCCACAACTAATATATGCAATAGTGAAAAACTGAAAACTTTTCCCTGAACATGAAGAATGAGAGGAGAATGTCCTTTTTAAAAAATCCCTTCTATTGAAGACTGTGCTAGAAGCAAGGAAAAGAAATAAAAAACATCCAGATTGGAAAAGTAAAAATATGTTTACAAATGACATGCTCTATTATCTTTTAATCACTGAGGCCAAATATCTGGCATGCACAATTTAAAAGAGGAGAGCTTTATTTTGGCCCATTATCTCAGAAGTTTCAGTCCATGAATAGCTGGCTGCAAGGCAGAAACATCATGGTGGAAAGGCCTGATGTGGGAAAGATGCTCAACTCATAACAGCTGGGAAGCAGAAAGCAGAGGGAAAGCCCCGAGTGGAATGGACCAGGGGCCAGATATAGTCCCCAAGATCATGCCTCTATGACCCATATAGTCACTTAGAAATGTGCATTACTAGTCTCCTAGACATCTCTCAAGTCAAGCAAGTCAGAATTCAAGATTAATTATATGATATTACATATAGAATATCATGAGTCTACCAAAAAATTAGTAGTGCTAAAAAGCTAATGTAGCTGGATTGTGGGATACAAGATCAATATACAATATCAATTAGTCAGAGCTCACAGGACAAGAGTGCTGATAGGAATGCAGACAGTAAAAGCCAGGAGGTGGAGGTTTCAGTTGGGAATGAGGACTTCACTTGCATTTGAGCTAGAGTTTATGTATGTTACACTTTGGCAGAAAGTTTATCTACATTTTGCCTACATCCTAACACTTTGCAGGAGACTAAGATTTATGATGAAGAACTAATTAATTTAATGGAGGAAGTTCCAAGACATTCAAATTTCAGACTGTGATATAGCTACTTTTGGCTCTTTTTAGTCATATTTATAGTGAGAATTAGGGGCAAAGGGTAGAAGAAAAATTTGAAAAAGTTAAATTTTGGCCCAGAAGGAGTCATGTGAAAAGTTGGCTCAAAAGAGGTGTGGTTGCTAAATAGATGAGCCCCATTAAAAAGAAACAAAGTGTTTTGTATAGTGTCAAGAAGAAAGAAGAATTGAGGGCATCTCAGGAATCATCAAGACCACACCCATTACAGGCTCAAGGTACAAAAGTGTAAGTATTCCATTTGAGAAAAGAGTCCTTGGGATCTCTTCTTCAGAAGGACCTCCTAGGTAATTAGTTCCTTGGTATTCACTTTGCTGTGCTCAGCATTCCAGGCACGTAGAGGCTGCTGTATCTATGGTCTAGGCTACTGTTCAAGCTGGCAGCCAAAGTTGGTGTCATCCATATGATGCTGGTTTTTACTGAAATGCAGAATTCAAGAGTTGTGGGGTCAGGAAGTTTTCTACCCTGATTTCAAGGGAAGGCTTTGGAAGCCAGGCAAAAGGCCCTTGTGAGGGAAATGAATAAAGCCAAAGGTTCACTGAAGACCCCAGAACATTAGAGATGCCAGGCATATAGAAAGTGGTCTGAGGAAAGCTTCAGCCCACGAGTGGGGCCAGCTCAGGAGAGAGGTTTTGTGATCTGGAAACATAGGGTTAGGGCTGACCAAGCCTCTGGAACTCACATCTCACCACCATGTGCCCTGGATTCCAGGTATGGAGTTATAGAACTTAATGTTTGCCCTGCTTGGTTTTGGTCTTGTTTTGGGCCAATTCCTTTCCATTCTCCTATTCCATCATTTAGAATGGGAACACTTACCATATTGTACCTTGGGTTATGTAATTTGTATTTGATTTTTACAGAGTTGTACCACTAAGAGTTTGCCTTGAGTTTCAGATGAGAATTGGATTTGGACTTTTGGAAAAATGCTGGGAATGTTGAGACTTGGGGAAAGAAAATTTTCAGTTGTAAATAAGGCAGTTAAATTATTATGATAGGCAGAATTATGAACTTGCTATGACTTTATCTGGAAATTATAGTTCAAGGGATTGTTTGGGGTATGAAGTTGACAAAGGGTGAATTGTGACCATAGATGTATCCTGATGTGTCAATTCCACAAGATTAAGAAATGCTTAGCAGGTTAGGAAAGCATGCTTTTGGGTATGTCTGGGAAAGTCATGGAAGCATGATCTTGGATACTATACAAGATCCTTTGTGTATTCTTCTCTGGTGCTGGTCTCTGATCTGCTTTCTGACCACCATCAACTAAGTAGCTTTGTTCTACCACGCCCTTTCACCATAAGCTTTCTTCCTTGGAGCCAGCCAACTATGTACTTAATCTCCTGAAACTGAGCTAAACCTTTTCTCATTTAAGTTATAGGTGTTGGGTGTTATGTCTCAGTGTCAGAAGAGCTAACTAAAAAAATCCTATTACAATGCACATTTATTATGTATCAATTTAAGAAAAAGAGCTGGGGAGAAGTATCGTCCAGCTCTGCCATGGGCTTCATGCCTTGCAATGACTTTGTGTCCTGCAAAAGTCATTATAGATATTTCAAAATCACATTTCCATGTTTTCTCCATTGGAAGTATTGCCATTTCAGAATGGTGAGACTCTGGCTTACTCTTAACTGTTCATCATGGTTCAGTGTGATGTGGTAGCTTTTGGGGGGCTAGGTACATAATGCTTTATCATAATAGTATCATGTAGAAATAGAAGAAAGACAAGTCATGTTTTTTAGTGCAGAACTGATAAAAATGAATCAAACACATAGTCTGGTTTCTTTTGAAAATCATTTACTAGTAGGACATATACTCTCAATACATAACTGACCAGTGGAATCAAGAACCTGAGGGGAAGCTCTTTTGGATACTCTAATGTACCTGATCTGTGAAAATGTTGAGGATCTATTTCCATTTAAATTGCTTCCCTGAGTCGAAAAAGACAATATCCTCCGATTTACAACTCATGGAGGATTTCATTATTTATAGATCCATTCTGCAGAGCAAGGTTATGGTACCAGGTACCCATCAGTTTGCTCAGTTTGAAGCCAGAGAAGGGATGATTGATGGCAGGCTGGCTGCTCTTTGGGCTCTCATTTTTGAAAGTTAATTTTTGCACACAGATACTAAACAGGCCTTGTGCAGTCCTGAAAAGCCGGCTAACAAATATTTTCTTACTCAGAATAATCAAATTTCAAGATTGTGCTGCCACACTGCGTCAGGTCAGCACTGTGGCTTATTGTCAGGTAACTCAATTGTCAGTGTCCTATCATCTGCAGGCCCAATTTACTTCACTTAGGGTTAAGCGCATACATGGTTAATAAAATGTCCCATTTGTGACTGTTGAAGGCAAGGAAGAAAATGTGGTACATGAGATGGTTTGCAGGAACTGAAGAAGCTGCCTGCTAAGATTAGGACAGACACAGAAATAATGTGTATCACCCCAGGAATGTTCCCTAGTAAGTCATATATGCTCTGTCACTTGCAGAGCTCTCTCTCTCTCTCTTACTGTCTCTCTTGATTCTTAGGACAATTCTATAAGGAGGGACTATCATCTGCATTTATAGATTATGACACCCACTGAGGGTCAGAGACAGTCTCTCTTATAAACAGGGACTGGTTGATGACAGAGTCGGGATGAAAATCCAAACATAAGCCTCTATTATGGCATGAGTCATGCCCTCCCACAGCTAAAGATATGTCTAATGACAACCTCTAGTACTTCACTATGTGACATTTTTGGAGATAGTGATATTGCAGATGTAATTAGTTAAAATGAGGTCATATCGGAGTAGGATGGGCCCTTAATCCAATATGCGTGATCGCCTTAGAAAAGGAGAGGGATTCAGAGGGAAGATGGTCGCATGACAACACAGGAGGACAAGAAGAAAGTCGTAAGAAGATGGGCAGAGAGACCAGAGTGATGCATCTACAAGCCATGGAGCAGCTGTGAGTGCCAGTCACCAACAGAACCTAGAAAACCATGGGATAGATTTTCCCTGAAAGATCTCAACAACTTGATTGCAGTCTGTCAGCATCCGGAACTATGAGAAATAAGTATCTGCTCCTTTAGGCCACTCACTTTGTGGTTCTCTATTATAGCAGCTTCAGGAAACTAATAATAGCTCCTAATGATAATAAACATTTCCCTTCATCATGAAATCTTTTAGGAATCCTTCAAGGTATGTTATTATCAATGAAACTTTCATGACTTCCCTTAGGATGAATAACTAATAAATGCTAGAGCCGGGCTTCTTACCCCTGGCCTGAGTTTAAACCTGCACCTTTGCTGCTGTGTGCTGAAGCCATGGTGGTGTACAAAATGTTTGTGGCAGGGCTCGGGAGGGCAATCTCCAATCCTTTGAATCACTCCTTTATTCTAGGTTTCCTAGGTAACTACTAACTCACTTTGAACCCCACCATGCTAATTTACATCATTTATTATTAATCATCACAAAATAATTCTTGGCACATAGGAAATGCTCAGTATTTATTCAATACACAGTACTAGCAACCTCTTAATCTGTTACAGTGCTTCAAAATTTACAAAGTATCTTCACACAGATTCTTACTAGATCTTTTTAAGAAACTGGAAGATACTTTCAACATTTTTTTTCTCTGTAATTTTTTAAAGGTATTGGGGTGTTTTTTTTGTTTTGTTTTGTTTTTGTAATACTTGGGATTGAACCCAGGGCTTTCTCACTGAGCTATATCTCTAGGCCTTTTAACATTTTGGAATAAGTTCTCACTGAGTTATTAAGTTGCCTAGACTATGTTTGTGTGTGTGTGATCCCCATGCCTCAGCCTCCCAGAGTACCAGTTTTATGTTTATTTATTTATTTTTCAGGGTTTATGATATTATGTCCGGTCAGACAGTAAACTTCAGGAAAGCAATGACCACATGACATTTTCTTTTCTTTCTCCTCATATATTACTATTTCATCCATGAATTGTACTGGCTATAAGTTCAAGGCTTTGAAATGACTGCCTATGTCATCCTGAAAATGGTTACAAAGAATGAAATGGATAATCTGTACATAAGAAAGCAAGACTTGGGAGTGGTGGAGCATGCCTGAATCCCAATGGCTTGGCCTGAACCAGGAGGACTGGAAGTTCATGGCCAGTGCGGGAAATTTGGCAAGGTGCTGCTTCAAACTGAAAACTAATAGAAAGCTAGGAATGTAGTTCAGTGCAAAGAACCTGGGTTCACTTTTCAGTACTGCACAAAAGACATAAAAAAGCAAGAAAACAACTTTCAATTTTCATCTTACAAGTCATAGAAATCATTGTTGCTATAAACAATTTTAAGTTCTTTCCCTCCTTCCATACCCTTTGGCCTGAGCATTAACACCATTGGCCACTTTACCTGTCAGACTCCAGACTGGGGAGGGATTAGTCCTCCTGTTTTGCCCACCAGGTTCCGGCTTCTAGGGTGGTGAGATTTCTGCCTTTCCAGGATCCAAGCTGTGCCACGGCCCTGTAAGCACCTGTCATGGTGTCTGACCTTCTTGCATGAGTACTAGATTCCTTGATATTTTTTACCATGTTATGGTTCAATTTTTTTTTCTCAACATTGTTTTACAAATTTTTTTATTGAGTTCATTGGTATGTTTAGGTGTACCTTCTGATCACATTCATCATTGAGGATTTGTACCTGTACGTGATATATCTTGGTTCTTATTTTTCCCATTCCTCTGCCCTCCCTTCAAACCTTCCACCCCTCCACATATAAAAGCTTTGTTTCCATTTTTTTCTTCTTACTTCCAATTTTTTCTTTTCCTTCCCCTGCCCTCTCAACATTAGTTTTCAAGATACTTTTTTCTAGCATGTATAGATATCCTACGTAGCTTATTCAAAGTTGAGAAACACACATAAATTGACACATTCAGATTTCTAATAATATGGGAATGTTCATAATATACCACTGAGTGAAAATAGCAGGTACAGATAGATGATGGTTTCGGTTTTCTATCTTTTTGCCACTTACAGATGTGTGGCTTTGAGCAAGTTACTTATTCTCTGCATTAGTTTCCTTAAATGTACATAATGACAGGTACTCTAAAGGGTTAAAGTGGGTTAAAAGTGATGATTTTTGCAGGCATTTACAAAACTTGACAGGTTATAGCTTGTCTTTTCTAGGCTGTCATCGCAAAGCATGATAGGCTGGGTGTTTTAGGCAACAAAAAATTTATTTTCTCAAAGTTGTGGAGGTTGGAAGTCTGACATCAAGTTGTTGACAGGGTTGCTGCTTCTGAGACCTTAGTTTGTACATGGGCACTTTCTCTGTGTCTTCATGTGGTCATTTTCCCATGCATATCTGTCTTAATGTCCTAAGGACACCAGCCATTTTAGATTGGGGTCAGCCCAATCACTTAACTTTACTTCTTTAATGACACTATCTCTGAATGCAGTTTTATTTTGAGGTATGAGGTGTTCAGACCTCAGTACATGATTGAGGGCAAACTTCTCGGCCCATTAAAAAACTCTTCACATCCTGCAGCACACTCCCATTGGACTCTACTGTTCTTCCTACACCTCTTGACACGAGTCATTCCTGCTTGGAATGCAGGTCCAGCCTTTCTTCCTTTCCAAAGTACCAATGGAATCTTTAGCAGTTTTTAACCTCCTCAAATCCATAAGGAGCTTTCTCTTAAGGTTCCTATTTTTGTTCGCTTGCATCTGTGTGAGAGCAACATCCTATCATATTGGCTTCTGCAATCCACAGGTCTTGGACAAGATGTGGCCCAGAGTAGATGTTTGAGAAATAAACCTGAACTACACTGAATGCCAGTTTTTTTTTCCTTACCTTTATCTGCCCAACAGTGGAACAACACTAAGAAATTTAGAATAAAATTCATTTTTTTGTGTTTATCTCCTATGTATATTTTACGTGTAAGAAGCTTATTTTAGTGTTTGAGGCAAAACTTAGTTTTAGGGATGTTAGAGTGAATGTTAAATGACTTTCCTGATTTATAGATATTCTTTGGATTATCTTTT
This sequence comes from Fukomys damarensis, assembly GCF_012274545.1. NCBI lineage: Eukaryota > Metazoa > Chordata > Mammalia > Rodentia > Bathyergidae > Fukomys > Fukomys damarensis. Next base: position 28,364,594 of record NW_022900933.1, on the reverse strand, counting down.
AGTTTTTATCGGTAACATATTTGCAGTACATAATGATTACATTTAGCATGGGTTTTGGTACATGTACCATATATAACGTATCTTAATTCTTTTTTTGCGCCCTACTCCTCCTATCCCTTCATATTCCTTTCATTGCTTGGTCCCTGTCTCATTTGCAAATGCTCTATTTCCATTTTTTGTTTCTTTTTTTTTTTTTGCCTCTCCTTATGACAAAAGCTCAGGAAGTCCAGAATAGCATGTGGAGTGATAACTTAAACTGCATGTGTAGGAGGATAAATAGAGCAAAAAAGAAAATCTACTGTGAAAATGCACAGTGCTGATTTAAATAGGATCATGTTTTGAAGGTACAGAATATCTATCTTTTTTTGTCTTGGTAATTTTATTAGAATGAATTTCCTAAGGATATTTGGGATTGCAGTACAACTATATGAGTAGCTATGTGGAATTATTCTCTCTTTAGGGATCTTCTGTTCTGCATACCACCTCAACCCCAACCATTTTATGAAATACTAAAGCCTCTTACCCTTCCCTTGTCCTGCCTGGCTGCTGTGTACATCCTGAAGCAGCACCAGGCCACACAGTGGATGATCTGCTAAACCTGAGGTAGCAGAGGTCCAACACATCCGCATGACATCTAGAGAGTTCTATGTCTCACTGCCTCCTCAACAACAACAACAACAGAAAAACTACATCATGACTAATGCACTTCTCTTTCTAAAAACCCCTTGGCCCTTATGCATGGTATCAGTTTAGTAAAAGTTTTTTCAACGGATGAACAAATGAACAACACACATCTTTGTCAACAAAACCCTTTAAAATGTTTGGAAAATTTAATTTCTCTCCTATCCTCTTTCTTCCTTGATAATTTTCCCACCCATCCACCCAGTCCTAAGTAAAAGCACACGCAGGCGCAATTGACACTTTCCTCTCTTGTTTGCTGATCTTGTCAGCAAGTCCATCATTTTTTCTCCAGTCTGTCATCTTCATTCATTTCCTTTGCCTCTGCGGCATTCAGTTTCCTTTCCCCCAGTGGATGTTGATGGCCGGCCTGGAGTCTTAGCACTGTCTTCTGTCTGCCTTCCTCGATTTCTGCCTCATCAAATTTGCTTCTCTTCCTCACTGATACCAAAGGCCATCTGAGCACCCTTCCCTCTTTTCAAAAGCAAGCAACAAGCACCCCCTTGCCAGCACGAACTAACTGGGCTTTATTTTCCGGTTCCTGCCTAGCTTACCTTTGGTTTCTCCTCTTTGTACCTCACTGTCTAACTGCTCTCTGATACTTTTAAAAGATTTTTACATTTTATTTATTTATTTATTTGGTACTGGGGATCAAACTTGGGACCTTGAGCCTGCAGGGCAGGCAGTGGTAACACTGAGCTAAATTCCTGGCTTTCTGATACTTTTAAGTGAATCACGTGACATTTTTTCCCTTGGTGCTCTTGAACATTCTATTCCTTTTTTTTTTTTTTTTTTAAGAATTTCTAGTTTAAAAGGTGAAGCTCAGAAGTCATTTCCAACATGAACCCTGTGCTAGCTTCCCATCTCCCACCTCTAACCAAGATAATGTGTTACTCCTTACTCTCTCAAAGTTACACTTATTTTTCACTTTTGCCCCGATATATTTCATCTATCTGTCTTCATGTTGAGCTCAGCACAGCTCTTGCCACACAATAAACAGTTCAATAGTTGCTCCTTTACTCTTATTTATTTATTTATTTATTTTGTAAGACAGGGTCTCACTATGTAGTTGAGACTGAACTGGAACTCACTATGTAGCCCAGGCTGGCCTCGAACTCACAGAGTGATCCTACTGCCTCAGCCTTCTGAGTGCTGGGATTACAGGTGTGCACCACCATGGCCGACCTGCTCCTTTACTCTTGATAGAATGGGTGAATGAGCCAATGACAGAATAATTATGTTATATTAGTGCTTACCACTTTTGAACTTTTACATAGGTTTTTATTTTTTTTTTTAAAAAACTACTGACGAGCACTTACTCCATTTGATGTGTTTGTGTTGATTATGTTAGAGGGTTAGCATAGTTGTTTCACCCTAGAAAGCAGGCATTTTGATTCTCATTTTACAGATGAAATAGTGACTCATAGAGAATTTAAGTAACCTATTCTTTAACTTTTTGACTAAAGGGTAAGTGGATGGCGGGGGAGCACAGAGTTGTGAACATTATTGTGTACTGGAAAATATATTGGATGGGAAGTTGCTGAATTCTAATGCAATTCTGTAATTTACTAGCCCTAGTGACTAGCAGTATATCACTCTTCCTTTCTGGGCTTCAGCTTTCTCATCCGTCATAGCAGAGGTTTGCTCTAGAATCTCTAAGTTTTCCCAAATATCTAAAAGTCAGTGATTTTCTTACTTTTCTAATATAGCAAGTTGAAAAGTAACCCTCCTCCACACTATTGTGTTGCATTCCCACAGCTGTGATTTTGCTAAAATTGGACACTTTCTAAATGTTAAAATAGAACATGTTAGAGAATAACCACTTTAGATGAAGAAGAAGAAGAAAAAAAAAAAACACTTTGCTAAAGGGTAAACACTAATGCCCTGAATATCACTCAGTATAAAATGAATCCAGAATGGTAGATATAAAATAGCATTGTTTAAAAGCTTGCGTCTAGGTAGATTTAGGTACAGAATAAGTTTTGGATCTGAAAGTACAGTGACTAAAAAGCAGCCACAAACACACCCTGGATTCCCTTCACTGCATGGGTTCACAAGGAAAGGACTTCTATAGGACTCTCTTGTGTGTTGACACATCCCATGAAGATCTTTTATTTATTGAATTGTATTGGGAATCTTGAAGGGTCTCAACAACACCACCCGTTTTTCTTCCTGGGTTCTGAAACAACTGAAAATAAGACAAAGTTGTTCAGCCAGTGGAAATTAATGTATCATGTATTTCCTAGGCTCCCCTGCAGCTTGATGCAGCAAGTTTTGGTTTCATGGGAAAAGAGTAAGGGGGGAATATTGGGCCCAGTTTCTAGGAATAATGCAAGTCTGAGATTTCTCCATTTTCCTTTTCTCTTCTGGTAAGAACAAGGAACCAAGGCATCCACTTTGGACAATGAAATAGAAATTGAATTTTGAAGATGGCAAACAGACTGGAACAATCCAAGAGCCCCGGAGACATCATACTATCCTTGGATTCCTTACTCTGGATTTTTATTGTTGAAAAACAGATGTCTTTGACCTTGTTTAAACCACTATTATTTAGGGTCTCCTGTTTCTTAAGGCTGTGAGATTTATCCTAACTGATATATTCACCAATCAGATAAATCACTCACTCCATACCCTCATGGACCATATGAGGGATGGAGTGATTGAGAGGTGAGAGAAGACAGGGACACTACACTGAATGATGTCTCTTCACACAGAAGGGAATGTTAGAGAGTAGAGGGAGTTCTCATTCTGATGTGTTCATTCAATAACTAAGTACCCTCCACTTACTGTGTGTAAAATACTGACCTCTTGATTCTCATAGTAATCTTACAAGTCAGGTACTAAACATGTCCCATTTCACAAATGAGGAAACAGGCACAGGCAGGTAACTTGCTCCAGCTCACAGGCCTGGCGGTGAAGGCTCTTGGGTGAAAGCCCAGGCATCCTAGAGCTCGAGCTCTTCATCACTGCACAAAGCACTGTCTCATGAGGGACAGGAACAGAGATGCTGTCATGTGACCTCAAGGATAAAGGGCTGCATTTAATGTGGGGGTCACAAAAATAAAGACTGTCATCGTGGTCACCTGAGATGCCCTGGTGTCTGTCCATTCAGATACGCAGGTGTCATCATTATGGTGACTAGGCTGCTGTCTACTACTTCTAGTCATGGCTCCTCAGACTTCTGCTCTCCTATTGCACTCGACTACTGGCTGTTGGTTTCTGCCACATGGCATCTTTCTATATATGTCCTCTACTACCTGCAGCTTCCTCATTTTGCCTTCCCTACACGCACACCTTTCTGCCTATATTTTGACAGTATTGTCTTCTGTAAACAGAGGATTGATAGGGTGAGCCAGTTATTTCCAGTACTGAATGACCAGTTACTGATTTGGGATGATCGTCCGGTCTCTCAAGGTCACCGGCAGTACTGCAGATTGTGCCTCACTCTCCAGGGATTCCATCAAACACCGTCCTTTCTCACAGGGTTTCTTCTGGCAGGTCATACGCCACAGGGATTTTGGGCATGCTGGCCCTAGTATATTCTTCTCCTCATTCTTTCTTTTTATACACCATCAGTGAGTATGAGAAGAAGTCTGAATTGGTGTCATAGTAGGCAAAGATACACTTGGGATCTATTCAACTTTTGTTTTTTCACCTTTGCCGTGTAACATAAGTATGGAAGTGACAATCCACCAACTTTGCCATGTTTTCTCAGAAGCAAGTCACAGATCCTACTTCACAGTTAAGGGGAGGGGATTGAACAACAGTGTGGGTTATTGCGGTTCTGCCTACCGTACTACCCATGTGGAATGCCTCCATTATCCCATGCACATTTCTCTCTCCATCCCTAATCTCCTATTTGTTTATTTATTTTTGGTACCAGGGATTGAACTCGGGACCTTGTGTTTGCAAGGCAGGCGGCGGAACCACTGAGCTAAATCTCTGGGCCTAATCTCTTACTTGCCATTTACCAGTTTTCCTTTTTTCATAGTTTCTTTACTTTGAGATTTGATTCTCATTACATTTTAAGATTTATCCATGCTCATATATGTCTTTAGAATCTACTTGTTTTAACAAATATTTAACATTCAATTAGCATAGCTTTTATATGACATATTCACCACTCTTACGTCCGTGAACATTTGTGCTGTTCCTAGATTTTTTGCTACTATAAAATGTGCTGACACGAGCATTTCTATATATGTCTTCTGTTGATGTACATGATTATTCTTTAAGAACTTATGTAGGAAGGAAATTTCTAGGTCACAGCATATGTGAATTTCAGCTTCAGTCACAATGTCAAACTTTTCCAAATTTACGTTTTTATGAGGAGCATATAGAATCTGTGGTTCTATTTTATTTTTAACACTTTATAACATTTTTACATTTTTGCTTGTAAAATGACTGCAACTGGTACCCTATTCTGCTCTTAATTTGCATTTCCTCAACCACTGATAATGTTACTCCCCACTCTTCACAGGCTTGCTAGCCATATGTCTTTTTCTTCTGTGAAATATCTGTCTAAGGCTTTGCCTATTTTTTATTGAGTTGTTTGCATCATTTTAGTATTTATTTGTAGGTATTCTTGACATAGACAGCTTTACTTTTCATGTCAGAAATAGGAAGAAGTTGCAAAAGATGATTGCTAAATTCCTTTATTTGTAAACTGGAGTAATAACTCCTGCCATGTTTATTTCTCAAAGCTGATGTGACATGTAAAGATCAAAACAGCTATGTAAAAATACACTAAAAAGGAAATACTAATTTATTTTAGGATAAAATGAGACCTAGAGTTGATAAATATAAAAATAGCATTTTGAGTTGAGAGACAGTATTTATTACTCAGTTGGTTAAACAGAGAGATAACTTGCATTTTATTGCTGGGCTCTGTCAATTGCTAACAGTATGACCTTAGGTGACTTATTTAAATGACATGCTT
>NW_022900933.1:28347529-28358879 GCF_012274545.1 Fukomys damarensis | reverse complement strand
TATATATATATATATATTGGTACCGGGGATCAAACTCGGGTCCTTAATGCTTGCAGGCAGGCGGCAGAACCACTGAGATGAATCCCCGGCCTTCAAAGGGATTTTTAAAGGATTAAATGGATTAACATATAGATAACCCTGAGAACAGTGTCCAGCAGCATATTAAGCACTGTATTAGTATTTGCTGAGAGTATTATTTAACCAGGTTCTGCTGGATGCTAGGGAAGTATTCTACTAATCAAATCAGGGAGAATCACTTTCACACACTCTTTCTTATATGTGTACATTCTTTGAATACTGACTCATTTTTCACAAGACAAAACTTATTTTTTTCCATGAATAACTCTAAGTAGCAAATTAGCAGCTGATGGGAACATACATCTATAATACAAATAATATGTAGTAATATACCAAACAATGCATGATTCTGCCTCTAATCCCTCTTGCAGTTTAAGAGCTGGCGATTCGATAAGGGATAATTGCTTCAGGCTGCCCATGAATCAGGACAACAGTACTTGAAGGAAGTTAAATTGCACTGCTCTGTGGAGACTGAAATCATGTTTTGAGGGGCAAAAGTCATTGTCTAAGTAAAACAGACCGCCTGTTACTTCAGTGAAAAGAAGTTATCTTAGTCTGTATTGCCTCTCTTTTTCCTATTCATAAAGTTCATTTCTCCCCATTGGCCCACCTTCCCCTTTGTTCTTCAGGGCCTTTCTTAAGACTGTTCAGTCAATGGATGCTTTTATCTACCCTAGACAGATGGAAGGTGTGTGAGTCTCCTAGCAAATATGTTTTTTAGCAACCGTTAAAGCTTATGCATCCTGCTTTTCTGAGCAGCTGGCATCCTTCCTGCAGTATTCAGAACCACCTGCATCCAGCCTTCAGAGAACTGGACTGCTGTGCTGATGGTTTAGCTATCAACTGGGGGTATAAACACTGCAGGTTGTATGTAAGCTTGAGAAGAAAGTTAATTATGCTAAACATGGATATTAATCATGCAAGATGTGCAAACAAAAACACTCATATCAATGTCAAGACATGCTTTTTTCTTTCCTCTTTCCACTTTCTTCCTGCTCTCTACTCATGTGAAGGACACAAGAGCAGCCAAAGGTGAGCTTCCTTAATAAGATACTTGTTCCTGAAAAGCAAGAGAAGAATTAACAATAACGTTATCCATCATGAGAAAGAGAAATACCATCTTTGCCAGGGAGCTAGATTTTGACAAGAGATTTGGAAAGCACAGCAGAGTAGAAACTGGAAGAAACAGGCAGAATCCCTGACAGAAACTCAAGTGAAAGGTCAAGGCAATGTTGTCGAAGATACTCTGTCACTCTTGTCTCCAATAATAAAGGAAGTTTGATGTACGTTGTGGCTCATGTCTAGATGTCCCCTCAAAGCTTCATGCAGGTGTAGGTGGGGCTTTTCAGAGGAGGCTGGATCTGGGGCGTGTGATGCTAAGATTAAGGGTACCCGTCCTGGGTGTGAGTGCTACCCATCCTAAGGGTATCGAATATAAAGGACAGAAAGAGGGCTGCTGCCTTTGCTTGCTGCTTGTTACTTTACTGCTGTCTGCCTTCTGCCTGCCCTGTTTTGCTATGAACTGATCACATGCTCTGTGGTGCCCCTCTGCCATGGCACTCTGCCTTGGAGCCAGCCGATTACGGACTGAAGCCACTACACATGGTGAGCCAGAAATAAACCTCTCCTCCCTTCACTTTCGGTGTTGGGTATTTTGTCTCTGCAATGAGAAAAGTAACTAAAACAACATATGAGCAGGTAGGAATTGGATCCCTTAGGACAAAAGCTCTTCTTTGCTGCCAGCTTAGTGAGAACTCAGGAGTAAATGCTGCTGTCAGAATTTGTCAGTGGATATAAACCTTGCCCATTAGGTTAAGTCTCCCAGAGAGTCTTAATACGATCGTTGGAGGTATTCTGGTTATCTGTCACCAGATACAAAATACCTCAAAATTTTCTGGCTTTTAAGCCAACAATTTATTGTTATCTATCAAGGAATTCTTGCTGGAAATCTCATGTAGCTGCAGTTAGACAACTGTAGGGACTGGAGTCATCAGGAGGCTCAGGTAGACCAGACATCCATCACTCATGGATTGGTCCCTTATGACTCCTCCTCCTAGCACATATGGCATAGCACCATTCTGACATATTCTCTTGTTCAAAGCAGTTGAAAATCAACTCAACTTCACCCAGGGAATGGAATGGCATGTGGGTACAATAGAGGGGAGGAATGGATGGAAGTCATCTTTGGAGACAAGCTATTACAGTGGACCCTTGACTTACAAGCTCAATACATTTTTTTTTTTTGGTACCGGGGATTGAACTCAGTCCTTGCGCTTGCAAGGCAGGCCACCAAACTACTGAGCTAAATCCCCAGCCCTCAATACATTTTTGAGAGCTTGTTATAACTCAAGTTGGTCACCTGAAGGCTCAGACTCCTCTACATAGCCTTCAAAGTCTCTCTCCTGTACACAGGCAGATCTCAGAGTCGTCAGAGATTTCTCAGTTAACCACACACAGGAAAGGATGTTGTAAAGTTCCTTCTAGAAGCCTTTAAGGGTTAAACCTGCCTGAGACCATCTAGAAGCACAAGCAGCTGGCATTCAGGTAGTAACTCAAGACAGTAAGTTAAAAACCAAGATTCTGGTTGTAACCCAAGTTGTTCACATGTCAGCCCTGTCGTAACTCTAGGATCCACTGTATACAGGCACCCAACCCTCAGGAGCCTGGCCTATGAGAAGCACAGAGACGTTAGTGTGCGCCTAACAGAAACTATTTTCCGTCCTTTAGCTCTTAGCTGAAGCTCATTTTCTCCAGGTCACCTTTTTAAGATCCCAGCATTAAATTAGAGTCTCTTGCATTTTTCCTGTATGGCAGTTTGCAATTGTCTATCTCTGTGGTTATTGACTTAATGTATATCCTCAGCTCTGTACTGAACTCCACAGAGGCAGATGCCCCTGCTTTGGCAGTTTGCAATTGTCTATCTCTGTGGTTACTGACTTAATGTATATCCTCAGCTCTGTACTGAACTCCACAGAGGCAGATGCCCCTGCTTGCACGTTCCCCATTGATTCCCTGTGTTAATGTGTAGCTGGTTCTCAGTAAGAACTTAGGAAATAGTAGTGGGAATGAATGGTTGAATGAGTAGATAATTATCATAACATATCAGACCCTTCTAACCAGCTTTTGTACTTCACACACATTTCCAGGAAAGAGAGTCAGTGTCACCTTTCATTAATGTACCATTTTAAAATCCATATTTAGTGAATACCAAGGGCTGAACACCATGCTAGCCCTGAGGAGTGGAACTGAAGACCGAAGGCCAAAGTGAACTCAACTTTCAGAGTCTACAGACCATCTGGGAAAGCAGACAAGTAACTGTACTGGTAAAACCCAGCGCAGAAAGTGCTAGGATGGGTAACACAGATTGTTTTAGGTGCATTTGGCCCTGGCCCTGCCCCAAATTTCACAGGTAATTTCAGGGGCCCAGGGTAATAATTTGTGGTTTGGATGTTGTAGCATAAAACAGGCAGTGCTCATGTGTGGATATATTTTCTTTGTTTTATTTAGGATGACAGGAATATCTGTCTTTGTTGAGATTTTTAAATCCTTTCAGATTTTGTATGTTATAATAATGGAAATGTTAAAGTTCATATCAGAAGAGTTGAAACCTACCACTGGCTGAAAATTCACAAAACACTCCTAGTGTCAGATGTCAAGGTAATTTACTTTTGGACTTGCTTGTATTTCCCAGCATACAACCCAAATTTCCTCTTGATTCTGCACTGAGCACATTTCACACAAGTATTTATCTAAATGCAAATAAAATGTAGTACAGTTGCAACATTTTTCAAGAATTATGAAGCTTTATTGTTCCAAGTTGGTTGTTTATCACACTCCTGAGAACTGAACAACTAGCTCCTAATGCAGTAAGGCAAGGATCAGAACTATTTTTCTCAACTTGAAGTTACTTGAGGTCTTTGAGTGCAAGAGAGATATGACCATATTTATACTTAGAAGACATGTTTTAGGTGCTGAGCAGAATTTAGACTATAGTTTGTGAAAGAATCAAGAAGACCAGTCAAAAAAATCTACTGCTGTTAGGCAGGCTAGGACCTCAAGGCAACAGCCAACATCAGTGGTAAGTCATTACAATAAGGAAAGAATTAAAACCACAGCATATTTCTAGTTGTAAAATCTAAGGGATGCTTTAGTGTTTCAATTGGGAAGATGAGCAATACCTTCAAATCTAGGATGGGCTGTGTTGTAAAAGACGGATTAAGGTTATTCTGAGTCCCAAAAGGCAGAACTATGAATGGAAACCACAGAGCCTAAGCTCTGTGCTCAGATAAGGAAGCATTTTGTGCAAAAATAAAAGGGGTTTCCTGGGGAGTCACTGAGCCCTGTCCAAGGTTGGAGTTATTGCTGCTGAACTGTATGTACACGGGCTGTTTTCATACTTCTCGGTGATGATTCTCAGCACGTTTCACTTTGATCTTCTTTAGAGAGAAGCTAAATAGAAAGAGTCTAGGCTCTGGGTTAGTGATACCCAGCTTGACTTCTCTGCCAACACTTTCTAATCACATGAATATAGGCAAATTACTTTCTGAGTTTCATTTATTTATTTATTAAATGGGGCTAATGTCTACTTTCTATGGTGATTATAAGAAACAATCTGTACAATGCTCTCATAACCATTTAGGTTTGCTTGTTTGTTTTGTTTTGTTTTTTGTGGGTTTTTTTTTTTGAGACAAGGTATTGCTATGAAGTTTAGGGTGTCTTTAAACTTACTATTTAGTCCAAACTGGCCTTGAACTCATGAAAGCCTTCCTGCTTCAGCCTCTTGAGTGCTCAGATCATAGGTGTGTGCCACTACACCAAGCATTTCCGGTACTTTTTAAGATGTTTATACATAAGACCCACACCCAGAAACTAAATCTCCTAGTTTTTCTTGTGCAAGCAAATGGAATCGAGGAATATAGTTATTCTGCATGGAAACTGGATAGTATGAGTCACATAACTGAAGAGTTAACTGGCAAAAAAGAAGTACTCTGTGATTGAATTGATGAAATTCTCCCCGCTTCACCGCAGTACGAAGGATCGAACTCAGGACCATGTTCTTGCTATGTGTGGTGCCATTGAGCTACATCCCCAGCCCAAATTGATGGAATTCTAACTCCAGGATATTATTCATTTGTCCTTTAATTTGATGGATCTTTAAAGATAACCATTTGCATGAGTTCCTAAGCAGTCTGAGAAATTAGCTACAGTTCAGAGGCAGTGATAAACGCTTCTTGAAGCTTTCTCTACACTGGTATTCAGGTGGGAGTAATTGAGCCTCTCCGATGAGTGTGCTTCTTCCTGTGGATACTGAGTGGGGGCAAAATTGGTCTTCAAATAAACATGATTCATAGTTTATTGAAAAAAGTGCACAGAGTTCCCCCATGAAAATTGAATAGAGCATCAGTTCATTATACTGTAGTTTTTGATATTGCAATCTGCTCCCAAGGAATGCAATTACAAATCCATTTAGGGAAGAGTATGATTGGGATTTGTTTGCCTTCACTTAATCTGTAGATGCCTGAATAGTGTTTTGCACATGCAACCCCCAGGCCTTTGGCTTGTATTCTTCATCTCCAGCACCTGCCACACTGCCTGCCACACTGATGCATTTGCAAACATTTTCTTAATGATTAAAAATGCCTTCCTTATGTAGCCTCTGTGGCCCTTTAGCCCACCCGATGCAGGGATACTCAGAAACTGGTTATAAAGTTGTCTTTACGTGAATATCCATATACTTGCCCCTATAGTTCTCCCTAGTGTCGGCATCTACATCTTTGTATATTTACAATGAATGACTCACATCAGTGCAATTGTGTGCACAATCTACTCATGCACATTTAGACTTTATCTATTTTTTTAGAGTTTTCTTAAAATGCTCACAGCAGAAGACAGATGATAAGCTACCTTTCCTACTCTTAAGAGAATGCAGGGACCTGGCATTTGTGCCTTTTATGGCTTTCTGGGACAACTTATTGGTTCTATGACTATCATCCTCCTCCCACACACCCTCACTGTCCTATATAAAGTGAAGACGTGACATTTTGAGGGAACCTCATCCAACACTGATGTGGGGGATTCAGGTTTATTGGGGAGAGCTGTGGCAGTCTTACCTTTAGAGCCAAGTTCTAGGAAAACGGAGTTTAGAAGACAGCGCTTCAAGAATGAGAGGCTGGTGTCTTCCTTTGGATGTGGATACTGGCTGAGCCCAGAAGCATGGCAGCCAATTCAGCTGTGCCACCAGGGAGAAGAGTGAGAGAAGGGCTTGACTTCTTGATGCTATAGTTTCGGAGAGTGATTCCTGAATATAGAGAATGGGGCTTATGTTAAACATGAAGAATTCTGAGGGTAGAAGAGTGGGTGGTATGGTTTGCAATGATGAAGAAGAAAAGGGAGGAGAAGGGCATCATTTGTCTTGCGCTTCCCTCCACAGAAGGCAGTGAGGTTTAAGCCACCTAAATGGAATCTTCCAAAGAGATCCACACAAAGGGTAAAGGGGTGCCATTGTAGGATGTACCAAGGATCACTAGCTGAAAGTGGTCCAAAGAAAGCAACTGCAAAGCACATTACTCCATTCCTGACCCAAATGGTGTAGTGGCTCCCACTTTATCTCAGAAGGGCTCACACATGTGTCTCAAAGGAAGGCAAGATTTTAGTGAGGGCCCCACAGAAGCAGCTACCTAGTGCCAACCAAGGGAGAAATACACCAGTGACAACCTAAGGAAAAAAGTGTTTTCTCCTTCCTCCAATCTTTCTTATCTAGGTATATTAGTCACCTTCTGGTCAATGGGACAAAATGCCTGGTACCCACATCTTAACAGAGGAAGGATTCACTTTGGTTTTGTAGTTTCAGTGGGTTCGTTCCAAGGCAGAAATGGCTTGATGAACAAGGCTCCTCACACACTGTCGGTCAGGAAACAGAGAGAAAGGGGAGGCGATGGAGACAACAATACACCCTCCAAGGTCAGGCCACCAATGACCTCCCCCTCCAAACAAGGCCCTACATTGGAACAGCACAACCAGCTCTGACCTCATTTGGTGACTAATCCACATATGAGTACACTTGCACAATCCACTGACCTTAAACAAGTTCCACCTCTAAACAAGAGGCTTTTGGAGGACATTGTGGATCTAAACCATGACACTAGGTCATGATCCTGAAAAGACTGGAAGAGAGGGAAGAAGGTGAAGAAATAGGTCATGATAACCTTCAAGTCCTCAAGACAATCAGGCCAAGCTGGGAGAGGGCGAGTCGTGTCAGCAAATGCGGAGAAAGAAAAAAGGAGCACTGGATTAAAAAACGAGACTTAAATTTTGTTTAAGATTGGACAGGACATCAATATATCTGAAAAAAATTTTTTATAGACTAAAAAGAGGTTTGTTCACAGAAAAGGAAGGTATTAGAAGATAGTGAATCTGCCTGGGATGTCATCAAAAGGTGGTGAAACAAAGACTACTACAATATTCTGGAAGCAGAGGAAGAAGAGGATAAAATGATTCTTGTTTGAATTCTCACCGAGTTCCAGCTATTTATTAAGCTGCTTCCATGTGCAGTGTAGAACTCCCCATTGGGTGCAAGGATTTGCACCACATGCTTGCTGCCCCCAGCGTCCTCATTAAGGGGTTTATCTTTTTCAAATCTCCCCTTGTCCGTGGAGCTGGTGCTCTTGCTTTCCCCACTGTGCTCACTCTCTCCTCTCTGGACACACACTCACGATCCCCCCCCCGCAGAAGGCCCATTAATGACACCCATGTGGAGGGCAAGGCACCGAGGTCAGCGTGTCTAGGAAGGCAGCCCATGATTGAGGCACACTCTCTCCAGGAATAAGGTCTGTTGCTGGGTTTATCAGTGGAACTCCATCTGAGAGGGTTTGCTTTCATTTGGGTTTTAAAGAAGCAGGAATTGTGCTCAGAAAAGAAACCAAAGATAGTTTCTTAAGGTGATCCTGAATTCTTGTTGAAAAAGTCAATGGGGTGTCTCCGTGTTTCACATGAAAAGCTCACAGTGACATTTCCTGTGTGCTTTTTATACTCTCTTTACAAACTTTGGGCGAATTTTCTATTTGGGGATCTTGTCCACACTAACTGAAAATTGCTGAGCTCTTACATTGTTATACAGATGGTTTTACAAATGGTTTTTAGTTTTCATTTACTTTTAGTAGATGAGTACGTTTGGAAAAGAAAAGTGAAAAATAGTATCAAGGGCTGAAAATGGTCATGTTGGGCTTTATGTGGAGATCACAACGGTAGGGAGTATGATCAAATGAGGGTTAAAGTATCCTGTGAAATGGTCCCTTTGTGGTGGGAGTGTGATAGAAGCAGAGGGACAGCATTTAATATTTTACAATTACGATGACCTTTTGACAGCCCCTGCTCCAGCATTCTCTTCAAGTTTGCGATCTTGGAAGGCCGAGCTATTTCATCCACCAGCTATCCCGTTGATTATATCTCCAAAAATATATTTTCAATCACTTTTCTTCTCTTGCTCCATTGCTACTACTTTAGCCTGGGCTCTTTACTTTTAATTCACCCTTTCTCAAATCTGTCCCTCACACAGTAATTGATGTGAAATGAGAAAGATATGGATAGTTATTTAGATGAATTGTAATTTATTTAGCTATTCTCTTATTTCAAACTGCTCCTAAGATTTGGCAATTAAGAATACAGGGCTGTAAGCATCCGTGTGCAGGTTCTGATGTAGATATGCTTTCAATTCATTTTGAAAAATAAGTGCCATAACTGAGTCATGTGAAAATTTGTGGTGTGTGTGTGTGTGTGTGTGTGTGTGTGTGTGTGTGTGTGTGTGTGACACTAGGGATTGAACCCGCACCCCACACATGAAGCTACCTCCCGTTATAAGTTTATTTAGTTTTTAAGGACCCGCCACCCTGTCTTAGGAAATACCATTTTATCTTTGTCTTTGTGAATTTCTGTTGCTCCACATCCTCTGTAGCATTTGAGGTCCGTATGTTAGATTACGGCCATCCCAATAAGTGAATTGCAGGATCTTGCTGTTTTTCTTTGCAGTTCTCTAACGACATGTGTTGAACATCTTTTCATATGCCCTCTGCTTGTATGCCTTCTCCTGAGAAGTGTCTGTTTTGCTTAAGGCATTTGTACAGTTTAAACTAAAGTTTTTGTGGCTTACTACCGAATTTTAAGAGTTCTTTGCATATTTTGAATTGTAGCCCTTTACTAGGTGTAGCTATTGTGAATAACATCTCCCACTGTGTGGCTCATCTTCTTGTTTATCTGACATTGTCTTTCACTGAGCAGAAGGTTTCTTGTTTTTATTTATTTTTTTGTGGTACCAGGGATTGAGCTCAGGACCTTGGGCTTGTGAGGCAAGTGTGGCGCCACTGAGCTACATACATCCCTGGTCCTGAAGTTTTATTTTTCATAAATTCGATTGTCAACTATTTCATGAATCAAACCTTTGGTTGTATCTAATAAGCCATTGCCATACCTAAGGTCATCTAGACTTTTTTTTGTTTCCTTCTGGGATATTTGTACTTTTTGCATTTTACATTTAGATATTTTATATATTTTGAGTTTATTTTGAGATGATATGTGTCTTTATCAATTTTTTTTTCTTTTTTTTTTGGTACCGGGGATTGAACTTGGGTCCTTGTGCTTGCAAGGCAGGCGTTGGAACCACTGAGCTAAATCCCTGGCCTAATTTTTGTTGTTAATAACAATATACTATAGGTTAGGCAGGCTATGAAGAAAAAGAATGTTTATTTTGGCTGAAGGTTCTGGGCCAAGGTCAAGAGGCTACATCTGATGATGTCTTTCTTGCTGGCAGAATCCCAGGGTAGGGCAGGATGTTACATAGTGAAAGTCAGCTGTTCTGTGGTCGTTCCTCCTTTCTAAAAGCCACCAGGATTCAGCCATAGTTGCTCTACCCGGGTGACCTTATTTAATCTTATTCACTGCTCCAAGGCCTTACCTAGCTGGATTAGATTTGCATCCTTGAAACACCTCACAATGAGGAGAACATTTCAATATGAATTTTCAGAGGGGATAAATCACATCAAAACCATAGCACTGTGCTAAGATTCATTTTTTTACATGGATGTTCAGTTATTACACCATTTTTGAAAATATTATCTTTCATCCTTTGACTATATATGGGTCTATCTGCTCTCTATATTCTTTCCTTTTGAACTTTTCATCTAGTTTTTCTCCAGTACCTCATAGTGCTAATTTGAAATACGTGTAAAGTTTGAGTAGTGTTAGTCTTTTTTTCTTCAATACTGAGTTGGCTATATTTTTGTTTTGCCTTGTATTTTGCATCACCTTGTTAATATCCACAGATTAATTTGCTGAGATTTTAATTATAATCACTTGAAATTTACAAATAAGTTTGGGAAATTGGCACCATGGCAATATTAAATCATCCTATGCCTAAACATAAAATTTATTTCCATTTATTTAGTTCTACTTTGATATTTTTATCAGAATTGCATAATTTTCCTTATATAGAGCTTATATATATTCTATTAGATTTATGATTGTATATTTCAGTTTTTTAGGAGCCACTATAAATGGTAATGTATCTTAGTTAAAACTTTTGCTCTTTAATTGCTGGTGTAAATGAAAATGGTTTTTGTATATTAACTTTGTATTTTGAAACCTTGCCATCATGTTACTAGTCTTAAGGGGCTATTTTTTTGTCATTTCAGATTTTCTACATAGATGACTATGTCATCAGTGAAGTTCTATCTCTTCCTTTATAATTTATTTATTCTCTTTTTTCTTGGACTATTACATCCAGCTTTTGAAAACTGATGGCAAAAAAAAAACTGCTTTGCTTATAATTTTATCAGCAAAATTTTTCAATTTTAAGCACAATGTTGCAGTACTGTTATTTTTGGTATATTTTATCATGTTCAGGCCCTTTCCCTGTAATTCTAGCTTGTGGCAAATTTTATGAATGGGCATTGGCTTCTGTCTGCTGCTTTTTCTGCATCTGATGATACGATCTTGAGATCTTTCTTCTTTAAACTGAGAACATGGTTGATTGCATTAGCTCATGATGTTCATGAGAGACAGTGTTCAGTCATTTTCTTGTAATGTCTGCCTGGTTTTGGTATTAAGGCAATGTTGGCCACATAGCATGGGCTCTTCTGCTTCTACCCTCTGGGAGAGATTGTAGAGGAGTGGTGGGTATAATCTCCTCTTAAATACTTGGCATAGGGCTGGGGATTTAGCTTAGTGGTTCCGCCACCTGCCTTGCAAACACAAGGACTCAAGTTTGATCCCTGGTACCAAA
>NW_022900933.1:28329484-28347379 GCF_012274545.1 Fukomys damarensis | reverse complement strand
GTTCAATCCCTGGTAAAAAAAAAAAAAAAAAATTTTTTTTTTGGCATATATCACCAATGAACCCCCTCGCCCTGGAAATTTCTGGTTGGGAAGGTTATTAAATATCCACTCAAATCTTTAGTAAATACAGACCTAGTCAGAGTGTGTGTGTATTCCTTTCTGGGTGAGTTTTGGCAGGTTATGTGTTTTAAGCAATCGGTCCATTTCATCTAGGTATCAAACTGGCTGGTATAATATTCAATTATTACTTTATGATTATTTTAATATCCCTGAATTCTGCAGTGATATACTCTTTCATTTCTAATACCATTGCATCATCTTTCTTTTATTCTTACTGCTTGGGAAGAAGCTGCTCCATTTTGTTATCTTTTTAAAGGAGCATTTTTATTTCATTGATTTTCTGTGTTGATTTCTGCTCTAATTTTCATTATTTCTTCTGCCTACTTTGAATTAAATTTGCTCTTGTTTTTATCTAGTTTCTCTAAGGTGGAATCTTAGATTACTGATTTTATATCTTTCTTATTTTCTAATAACATTCATTCAGTGATATAAAATTCTATCTAGGCACTGCTTTTGGTGCATACCATATATTTTGTTGTTTCATTTTCATCTAGTTCAAAAATTTAAATTTTAGTTTGAAATCTCTTCTTTGATAGGCGAGTTAATTAAAAATATATTATTTGATCTCCAAGTCTTTGAGAATTTTCCGACTATCTTCATGTTAGTAATTTCTATTTTAATTCTATTGCGATCTGAGACCAGATGCTTTAAATTTGGTTAAAGTGTGTTTTATGGCCCTTAGTGTGGTCTGTCTTGGTTAATATTCTGTACAAGCTTGAGAAGAATGTGTGAGCTACTGGTGTGGATTGGAACAGTCTGCAGATGTTAATTACATTCATGTCGATGGTGTTACTGAGTTCAACAATGCCCTCACTGATGTTTTGCTTCCTGGATCTATTTATGGATCTGTCTATTTCTATAACAGTGGGTTCCTCTATTTCTCCTTGAAGATCTTATCAGATTTTACCTGGCATATTTTTATACTTATTTCTTGAGTGCACAGATATTAAGGAATGTTATGTCTTCTTGGAGTATTGAGTGCTTTATTGTAATGTAATTCCCTTCTTTCTGTCTTTGTCCCTGATAACTTTCCTTCCTCTGGAATCTGCTCTAACAATTGAATATGTTAGTCCTTATTTTGATATTTTGATTACTGTTAGCATGCTATACATTTCTCCAGTGTTTTATCACTCAGTCTCTCTCTCTCTCTCTCTCTTTGCTTTATTTTTTCAAATTGATTTGTTTTTAACTGGTACATAAAAACATAGGACTTTACATATTAATGGGATAGTGTGATATATTGATACATGTTTACATCATGTAATGTTTAAATCAGATTAAAATATCTATCTCCCAAAATGTTTACAATTTCTTTATGGTAAAAACTTTCAAAATTATGCCTTTTAGCTTTTGAAATGGACCTGCATTGTTATTCTCTATAGTCACCCTATAGTGTGATAGCACACCAGAACTACTCGCTCCTAATTAACTGAACTTAGTACTCACTGATCATCTTGGGGAGGGTTGGGGAGGCTCTGATGGTCTTTGCAGACAGACTCTCATTCTGTCACACTTGCTAGAGTGGTCTCTTTATTGACCTCTTGTATTTCAACCTAATGATGTAGCTCCTTATGTTTACTTATTTATTTTTGTTCTTTTATTGAGTTTATTGGTACATTTTAGCTATATAGTACAATTAAATTCATTATTGGGATCTTGTGCCTTTACATGACAGGTCTTGGTTCTCATTTTTTTCCCCTTGACTGTGCCCTCCCTTCACCCCCTCCTTCCCACCCCATTTACAAACTATTTCCATTTTTTCATTTTGTCGTATTTTTTTCTTTTCCCTTATTACCTTTCCCCTACCCTTCCCACTTCCCCTACACCTTTAGCCCTTTTCTTCCTATTTCACATGGTCAATTATCTCATTAGGATCTTATGTACTATTATGTTTAAATAAACATCATTTAGGAGGGTTGCTTTTGATTTTGGCAAACCTATGTGTTTATGTGGGTTTTGGCAAACCCACATAAAGGAAGAAATAAACCAACTATTAAAATAAAGACTTCAGATTATGGTAATTAGTTAGAGCCCAGAAAGACCACATATGGGCCTCATAATAATCATATTACTTGTTTATTGAGTGTGGTAGGCTGAATAATGGCCTTTAAATATGTCCACATCTTAATCCTCAGAACTTCCAAATATGTTGTCTTACATAGCAAAGGTAATGTAAGTCCAGGGTGGTCTTGAGATGGAGGAATATCCTGGATTATCTGGCTAGGTCCAGTGCAGTCACAAGGGTCCATAGAAAAAATACAAGAGAGGTCAGAGCCAAAGGAAAGGCGATGTGAAGGTATTGGAGTGACATGCTTTGAAGATGGAGAAGGGTTCAAAAGCAGGGGAATATGGGCAGCCATCAGAAACTGAGATTGGTAAGGAAATGGATTCCCCCAGCAAAGCCTCCAGAGAGGGTGCAACCTTACTGACACCTTCTCTTTAGCCTGGTGAAACTGATTTTAGACTTCTGGCCTCTAGAAGTTTAAGAGAATATATCTGTTCGGTTTTACGACACTGCCTTTATAGCAGTGGTTACAGCAGCAACGTGAAAGTTAATGCACTGGTGTGCACAGTGAAAGTAGTTTTCAGATTTAATCTCCTTGAGCTAGTTGCAAGAACTTGGGAAAGTTGCTAATGTTGTTCTATCAGGAGAGCTGGGAAGTGTTCTTTCCATCTCATAGGCTATTAAATGGGGCATTGTGAATGAAAATGCATTTGGGAAACTATAAAATTTCATACAAATGTGAGATTATATGTTTATGCTAGCAAAGTGCTGTTTCTCCCTCTTCAGGAGGAGTGAAGGCCCCTTCTAGGGAGAAAAATGAGAAATTGGCAACTCTTGACTCAATCCTTTAAGAGATAAAGTTTCTGCAATGTTTGCTGTATTGAGCCCTCCTAGATATCTCCCTGCCCCTGATTGTTCTACAACTGCCAGTTATTTATCTCACAAACAATAGCAGAGCACTCAGTTATTTATTGACCCATGACCCACCCACTCATGCATTTAAGAAGTGTGCATTGAGCACTAGTAGAAAACAGCACTGAGATGAAACTACATGTAAACCATGATCAGAAGTGATTGCTGCCCTGAAAAAATTCAGAATCTGTTGAGACCAAACAGCATCCATGCAGTGAAGATATGATAGGAAATTGTGCCGAGTACAGAGCAAAGGGAACAGTTTTTATTCAGGAAACCTCTCCATATGGATGAGGAGCAGTCAGATTTATGGTTTCACCCACTTAGGACTCATATATAACATAATCTCTAATAATGCTCCTAAAGGCGCTTCACTGAGGAGCAGCTGAGTGTGAGAGACAGACCAGCCCAAAAGCCTGAATGTGAGAACCATGAAGGTAGTCCTATCATCCAGAGTGGTGGTGGTTTATATTCTATGTCGATAAATTCTTTCTTCCTCTAGGCAACTCCTACTGGAGCCATAGCTTTCTCACAGCTGCTACCCAAAGTACCTTCTACAAAACTTGGGCCACTCTGGTTGTATAAGGAGGCACCCTGATATTTGGTCAAGAAGGGCAGAGTCGAAGGTGACCTCAGACATACAGAATGGCATCTGGATTGCTCTCTTTTCTGGTCCCTATCCTGGTTCTTATCTCTGCCACGAGTGGCTTCATTTTCTTCTGCAGTTGGGCTTCCCGTCTTTCAGAAATAACTACAACCATGGACAGCTTGGGCCTTACAATACTTCTACCTAGGGATCTAAGAGGAAAAAGAAATTTTCTTATCACCTCTACTTAAAATTCCAACAAGGATTTCAAGGATTGGCTCAACCCAAGTCATGCAGACCAAACTGCAATCAAGGGAGCGTGGCATTATGATTGGCTGGTCCCAGATCATTCCTGTGTTCACGTGGCTAGAGGCTGGTTACTCTTCTCTGGACCACATGGTTGTTGTAGAAAAGGAAGAACATCCCAAAGATATGATGGGGGAAGGAGGTGGGAGGGACAGATAATGTTATCAGAAGCAGGAAAATTGGTTGTGAATAGGCAAAAAGAAAGGATATGCTCTGATTTCTTTCCTTAACACTTCCCACTCTTTTGTATCATGCCAGGCATGCTTTTATTAGGGGACAAAGACTTGTAAAAATAAGGCTTAAATACATACTTTAAAAAGATGGTATCAGAATATAAAAGTTACTACAAATATAAGGAAAAACGAATTTTTCACTAGCCATGATGACAAGTTGCTACCGGAGCCAGTTTAAGCCTGTTCCATAGAACAAAATAATTCACTTCAGTGAACATGCTTGCCAGACAGCCAATCACATCATTTCCTTGCAACTAAAAGTCAACCGATTGGTGTTACAATTGGTGAATTATTTCAGTAAGTACACCAGGGGATGCAAAGTAATCAGCAGAAATCTCACTTGAGTAATCATGTTTCTACAAATGATATCCACTCCTTATGCCCCCAATCCTTGAACTCCATGGGGCCCCAAACCTAATATAAGATCAGTGTTCTATTCTGGTAAGAGAGACTGTTTCTAACCAGTTTAACTCTCCCTTATTATAGTGGGTGATAAATTCAAGTTTTTTTCCCTTCCTGGCTCATTTGTTTTACTTGGACATTTGAATTTCAATTGTATTTGCAGTGTTTTTGAATGTGTATCTTCATATTCCATTTTTAGCCATTGCTCTGGTATTTCATAAAGAATGTACTGAACTCTATTTGTGTTGATATTTTACCAGGGAAGTGCAGAAGCCTTACCTCTCATTACATTCTTTTACCCTCTTTCAATAATATACAAATTATCTTAAGTATGTCCTCTACTTACAGTGAGACCCACATTAGATAATATTAAAAGTTTTGCTTTGAGCATTAAACATAATTTAGAACACTCAAGAGAATTCTATTTAGCATATTTCCGCTCTTAGAGTGTTCTTTTCTCTTAATCTGCAGTGCATCCTTATAATTTCATCTTATAATTTATTTCTTGTTTAAATAACTTTCTGTGGCCATTCTTTCAAGGTAGCTCTGCTAGAGGCAAATTCTCTTAGTTTTCCTTCATCTGTGAATACCTTGATTTCCCCCCTTTATTCTTGAAGGTATTTTTGTAGATGTAGAATTCTGGGTTGAATATTCTTTTTTCTCAGTACTTGAGAAATGTACCTGTATGCTTTCTGGTGAGAAATCCACTGTTGCTCCATTTGTTTCCCCTTGTTTATTTCTCTATTATGGCTCCCAAGATTTTTTTCTCAGTCTTTAGCTTTCAGAAATTCGATTATGATTTCTTTTGATTTTATCCTATTTGGTGTTCACACTGTTTCTGGAGTTTGTAGTGATAAATCTATATACCTATATCAGTATATCTTAAGATTTAGGCTTTTTCAGCTACTGTTCTTTGAATATTTCTTTTCAGCCTCCATTTGCTTTTCTCTTTTTCTTGAACTTGATGTAGTCTCACATTTCTCTTAGGATCTGTTTATTATTTTTCAATCTATTTTCTTTCTGTTCAAATTAGGAATCTTCAAGATCACTGATTCTTCTCTGTTCCTGGTGTTCTTCTGTTGAGCCTATACATGAGCTATTTAAATATTTTTTGTATTTTTATTTCTAAAATATTAATTTTCTTCTTTATGTCTTCTGTTTCTTTGCTGAGACTTACTATTTTTCATTTACCTCAATATAACCTGTATCAGGTAATTCTAACATCTGTGATGTCTTGCTGTTGCTGTCTGTCAGTAGTGTTTTCTCATTCAGTTTGAGATCTTTCTGCTACTTGGTATCAGCGATTTTCAATTGAAACCAGACATTATGAGTTGTGTTTGAACCCGACTCTTACTCAAATCTTGTGTTTTATTTTGGTTTCACTTGTCTAATAGTGTCATCTCACTACTGCCATGTACTGTTGCTGGATATTTCTAAATGTCCTCCAAAGAGAAATCGACCTGTTGAGAACTGGTGGCCAGCTGTTTGCAGCTGACCTCCAGAATCACAAGTAAAACACTGTAAGATGCAAAGTCTCACTTCCACTACATGGAGCGTGAACAGCCAAAAAGGCCTCCACGATGCTGGGCCCTAACACCCAGCGAGGCTCCGTGAGCTCGACGGAGAAACGAGAAACCCAGGTGGGAACACACCAGGCTAGATGGTAAATAGACCTTTATTAGTCTGGCCAGACAGCGCTCTCGGAACCAAGTAGCTGGCTCAGAGAGGCGCCAGCTCAGGGGCTGAGGTCCTTTTTATAGTGGGGTAGAAAAGGGGGGATTAACATTTTAGGCTTGCAGGCAGGGGACAAAGATCTGCTGATTTGAGCTGGTGGTCAGCAGCCGCATACTCAGCAGTCACATATTGATGAGTAACAGATACCACCTATAGGATGTTTCAAAGGTTACCAAGCCATTCCGGATGATCCAACAGTTTGACAATTAACTTGGGGTCTCTCTGCCTAGAGCCATTAATTTACACGTTAATTTGGATCCAGACTTCAAACAATACAAGATTGCCTTACATTCCTAGGCCAGGGATAGAACAAAGGTCGGGGCTATGGCTACAGTGGGGAGGGGGGATTAAAGCACTGTCTTCTAGGCCCTTTGTCATTTAGCATGGGCTTGTAATTTAGGTCTTACAACACATGATTGGTTATTGCTTTTAAACCACTGTTTGGGTACGATCTGTTGTACAGCAACTGATAATCACAGGGATGTGGAGGAGACTAGGGCTCAGAATCACATCCTTCACAGGGTTATCTGATATTAGTTCAGGAACTGGATTAGTTCAAGAGACTTAGATGATTTATTTGCTTAATCATCTCTGGAGATTTTTGTTTAAAGTTTTGAGACAGGGTCTCACTGTGTAGTTCAGGCTGGTCTTGAACTCACTACGTAGTCCAGCTTGGCCTCAAACTTGAGGCAGTCCTCCTGCCTCAGCCTCCTGAGTGCTGGGATTATGGTCATATATCTCCATATGTTTTTTGTCTTTCTAAAGCCTAAAGAAATCTTTGGTTTACTTATAAACTCAACTGCTAGTTAAATGTTTTCTTCTCCCTAAACATTAAGAGAAACATATAACATAGATTCTTAAATGAAGGACATTGAAAATCTTATCAACAACTCTTTCACTTTTTTTTTTTACAAGTCTCAGAAAAATTTTCCTGTGGCCAAGAACCTCGCACTAAATCAAAACTCAAACAAGGCATTTCTCCCATAATAAAGCTGATGTTGCCTGCTTTTTTTTTTTAATTTAATTTATTGGTACATTCTAGGTAGACAGTACAGCTACATTCATTACTGGGATCTTGTACCTTTACATGCCAGGTCTTGGTTCTCATTTTTTCCCCTTGTCCCTGCCCTCCCTTCACCCTCTCCTCCCCTCCCCACCTTCAAACACTTTAATTCTATTTTTAAATTTTCTCATATGTTTTTCCTTTTGCCTTATTCCCCCTTCGCTATCCTTCTCACTGTCCCTACACCTTTGGTCCTTTTCTTCCTATTTGCTAATTGCCCTGTTAGGATCTTGAGTACTATTTCAGTTTTTCACACCAGAGAAACTATTCGGTATTTGCATATGTGTGCCTTATTAATTTCACTTAGAAGCCTGCTGTTTTGATGAGTTTGAAAATCACGGGGAAAGCAGTTAGCAGAGGCACTGAACTAAGGAACAGAACTCAAAGAGGAGCCAGATAATCAGCGAGACCTATTTCTGGCAAATTCTGTCTCGGGAGATTACCTGTGAGTTCCATTCTTCCTGTTCGCACCTCATAGTTCTTCAAAATCATACATAGAAGATTTTATTCCCTTATTTGTTGTTGGGACTCGGCAAATCCATGAATGGGACAGTTATCAGTCAACATTTTGAGAAGGAGTTGACAGCCCTTGCATTTCCACAACTATCTTCTTATTCATTTGAGGTTCTCTCTAAAGTCTTTTGATACCTGCAAGTGGAATTATGGTGCAGGATCTTTATTAAAATTCCCTCAGAGCCAGACAGATCACTAGGAAACCTGAAAGTCTTCTGAATGTAAGGACTATACATGTACATTGTGGTTGAAGAGTCTAGGATAAACCTACTGGCTTTAGAGAAAGTGATGCTTAGGATGCCCCTGAACCTCTTCTGTCTGACTCCACAAACATGGTGCTCTCCGCAATACTGGGAAGTGGTCCAATTCTGGGTTGTTGTTAGAAAACCCTGGGCCACTAGGCAGCTTCAGACAAGGGCCATCTCATCTCTGCCTGAGGGGAACCACAGAAAGGTCTCTGCTGTGCTTGAATCATGAATCGTTTATGGTATCATCACCAGATCTGGCCCACCTGAAGCAGAATCCATTGGATGTTAGAAGTCATTTGCTGCCCGGTCAGGTTAACTATGGTGAGTAACTTGAATATCTCTCAGTTCCTCTTGTTAATGAGAGGGAGACAAGTTTGATAAGCCATGGGGATAATCTGCTGATTATTAGGGATGGAGAACTTTGCCCTGGGTCTCTCGCCTAGAATCATCAGTGATTGTATGCATGGTGTTCTACAGAATTTTAAGAAGCAGAGAAGTTTGCCTTCCTTGTGGGCAGACTACTCTTTCCTGTCACTCACTGTAGGTGGCAATCTGTTGCCTTCCTGAGAATGAACCTCCCCCAAAGCCACGTAGCTTTTGAGATAGATTTTCTTGTTTATCAGGAAAATGGCCACATTTGAATTTAATGGATTTTTAAAAATAGGATTTGTTCTCTTCAGTGACTTCCATATGGTGAGTACACTTTGGGAAATGTTTGTTCCTTTGCCCCATGACTTCCAAAAAAAACCAAAATCAAAACCAAAACCAACCAACCAAACAAACCACAAGCAGAAGCCATCTAGTGGAGGGATCCAGAACTACTCCTGTAGCAACTAAATGGGAAGTCGGACCAGGAAAGGGAAAATGACAAGCGTGTAACCCAGGTACTATCATAAGATCAGGGTGGGTGGAGGATATCTTATGAATTTATTATGAATTATGAATTATTACTTATCTGTTCCAAACTTGTGCTTCTGCTTTTCCAAGTTCTCGCCTACTAACCTGGGAATAGTCATTAGTAGCTATGTGTCTCAGATGGACCAAGGATGTCATGATATTTAATAGAGAATGTTTCTTGGTCTTACAAAGCTGTAGTCACCATGGATTACTAGGTTGGCTCAGAACTGGGTGGTGCAGAGGACTTGTACCTTGATAAGGTGAGAGTGAATCCTGACTCTGTTTCTGGGAAGGGATGCATTTTTGAGCCTCCTTTTTGAATGCTTGTGATGGCTGTCACAGTCTGACTGGGAGGTAAGTCACAGTGCTATAAAGCAGGCCCCCTGGAGTAGCTGATTTTTAGAGAAGTTTATTCAGATGTCATTTGCAGATGAGCTTTTAATCTTTATCTTTAGAAGTCCTCCCCAATTGCAACCACTTTGAAACTTGGATGTGAGGTCCACATCAAAAGAACACTGACTTGGTGAATAATACTTTCAAGCTATACCATTAATTGATTATATGTTTTGTATTGATTCCCCTAATACTAGCTCAGTGATATGCAGGATTTTAATCTCTCTCATCCATAGTTCTCTTTCTGCAAAATGAGGATAATAGTAGCACTTTCCTCTTGGGGTTATTACAGGAATGAAAAGAAATAGTATAAAGTTTTTAGCTTATTTCCTAGCCAACACACTCTTAAAACATTTTAGCTATTGTGATGATTGTAAATAATATTGGAGAAGGTAGAATCTGTCAAATTCAGTTATCTATGGCCTGAACAGCTGGCAAATGACTCTATTTTCCTATAAAATAAATTTTATTTTAATTATACACTATGAGAAAATTTTGGTACAATGTGTTATATTAATTTGGAACACTTCAGTGGGTTGTTTTGAAAAGTCAAAGTGTAATTTTCTGAGAATGATTCCACATCAGAATAAACCATTAAGTTGAACTTTATAAAGAATAGAATGTAATAAACATTTATTAAATAGACACTTACGTTGTTTAGGTACTTATTACTCACCAACCTGCTAGTGGGTGTAGAATGCCTGGTTTCTGAAGCCATTCCAATATTACCAAAGCATCTCCTTTCCGGGACCACTGTGGTTGAAACTAAATCCCTGCATTTGCTTAAATTAGAGAAATGTTTTGACATAAGCAGAAAGCTGTGCTTTATTCTTGTTATTTTAGACCATGACTCATATCTTTTTGTTCCTAAGAATTATTGTTGTGGGATTAGACTTCCTGTGAACTTTGTTTCTTTGGTCTCAGCGATGGTCTTCTTTTCAGCTCTTATAAAGGAAAGTGTTTCATTACCCTGAACAGTTTTGATCACAGATACACAGTCCCATCTTGAGAAATATGAGTAATGGTGGAATGACTGATCTGGTGGGTAGAACGAGGTCTCCGGAGTCAGCCAGGTCTGGGTTGTGATGCCTTCTCCAACATGGGTGGCTAAGGGCAGGTCATTAGCCATCTCTGAGCTGATTTCCTTAACTGTAAAATGGACAAGTACTTTCTCACGCACAGATGTGAAGAACTAAGAAGACAGTAGCAGCTTACAATGTCAAACCTCAATATATGTTAATAGGATTATATATCTATACATAATCATGTAATATATCAAAATTCTATATAAAATATGTAATCATCATATATATATAATATATATACTAGGATTATAATTATGCTTCTAATTACTATAAACTGGTAAGGTCATTGTGACAGCATTGTGCTACAATAATGTATATGAAACAACTACCACAGTGCCCAATTGCAGCGTGGGCACTCAGTAAATGAAAGATATTAATATCATTAATAATTTACTTCTTGCAATCCTGCTGATCTTATAATTTGGCCCATGCATTCTTAACTGTTTCTTCGGCTTTGTCTCCTCCAGACTTAAAAGCTATGCAGCTATCAAGATGACAATGCCAGGCACCTATTGAAGGCCATTAGTTAAATCCTCTTAAAGTAACTCTAACTGCTGATCATAACTATGATCCTCTTTAGTGGGAAGTAGCCAGAGCTGTCTTCGCCCTCTGCCCCCTCGCAGCAGTTAGAGATACTTCTTCAGAGGAAGGAACATTGCAGATAAGTAAGTTAATTAGATATCTTTTAGGCAGTTAGGCAGGGCCACCCTCAGGTAACCAACACAGCAGGGAGCCAACATGCAGAACAATTAAGACACATTCACTGAAGGCCAGAATTGTAAAAGGAGAGGAAGGACTATAACTTTGTGTTTCATCTGGGGATAAATAGCAGTGATTGATATTCCAGATAGATTTCAATCACCTGGGTGGGGGGCCAAGGTCTTAATCCAGCCTTTCCAGGAAATATCCCTGACCCCCACCGTTTCTGAATATCCTTGTACTCTTGCTATGTGACTTGTTCCCCCAATTTGACCCCCATTTAATCAGTATTACCTGGGTGACTGTAATCTGATTGGTTGGTCATGCCCACCTTGTAATTTCCATTGAGTCTTATAGTTTTGTCCCACTTTGTACCCACCTCACCACATGGCTTTGATGTATAAAACATCTTGGGGAAGTGGGGTGAGCGGGCAGCCCACTCTCTGGTCCCCCTTCTGTCTTTCTTAGACAGAAGCTTTCTTTCCCTCAATACATTTTTCCTACTCTTAAAAAAGTAATAATGATTCATTTCTTGGACTGTAGTGATGGAAGAAACAAGCTTAGTGTATTACTATTGCTTCTCTTAGGACTTTGAGTAAACCCAGTCTCTGTTCTTGAAAGAGAAAGAAGAACAAGGAGGAGGAGGAGGAGGAGGAGGAGGAGGGTAAATACAAAGGAAGAGGAAGAAGAAAGAGGAAGAGGAGAAGGAGGAGCAGGGGAGGTGGAGGGTAAGGAGCGAAAGGAGGAAGAAGCGAAGAAGACAATAACCGACATTCTCTGAACACTTACTCTAAACCAGATATGCTAGATGTGGTCTTTGGTATATTCTCTTATTTGTTTTTTTTTTTCCAATAAATTTGTGAGTGGTTAGTGGAATCAGCTCCAGACCTCTCTTCAAAGAGAGGAATTGATAAGACAATGAGTGGACACTACTGCTTTGGGTAGCTGGAGCTCATAAGAACACGGCTGCCAGTAGGCATTCATTGGCTGTTGCCACTAGGTGTCACAGCCCGAGCATGTGGTGAACAAGGTCACGCCTGCCTCCCTCCTTTAATGCACAGATCTGTGTATTCTAACTACTGGGAACACAGTGCAACAGGAAGTTCCCTGATCTGGGAAGCCTACTGCATCCTAGAAGGTGCCATATGCCCTCCTGGGGTGTCATCTCCAAACTGGTGCCTCCACTGTGCATTCCAAAAGCTGCCCCACTGCTCTGAGTGCTGTGGCACAGACAGGGCCAGTGGAGCTCACTGCCAGTGCTCAATGATGCTCACCCTTCTCTGTGAAGTCAGTTCCTTGGTCTGGAGTGAGAACATTTCCTAACAAATCCCACCCCATTTTGATCCAAGTTAGGGACTGGAATCACACTCTGGGCCTTTAGTTACCTATTGTCAGACTCCAAAGAATTTGGCTTTGCGAGAATTAAGCAGGGGCAGGATGCTAGGAAACAGCTGTGCAGGTGCCTCTGCAGGGAGGAGACATGAATGCAAACGACAGTGCTAAATGCTGCAGAAGTGACAGGCGCAAGAGGCTGGCTGCTTGATGCTGTTGGCCGGAGCCCCCAGAATAAGGAGTCCAGAGGGAGAGCATGAACTGTAAAGGAAGAAGTTCTGATACCCAGGAATCCAGTTGAAATGTGTTTTACATCTAGCAGTCTACTTGAGCCCAAAGCAAAAAAAAAAAAAAAAAAAAAAAAAAAAAAAAGATCCCAGAAGCCATCCTAGAATTCTGTTGCAGAAATGGACCATCTGATCGCAATATGCAATTTTACGTAATAAACAGGAAAGTCAGCTGGGAAAAGGAGCCACAGTCAGGAGAAGGGTACTTAGAAGAAAGGTGGAGTGGGAGGAGTTGTGAAGATGTGGAATGATCAGCTTGTGAGGTTTTCTGACTCAAGATACAAGGTTCCCAGAAGACAGAACAGGGATTGAGCAAATTCCACCCCAGAAATAGTCCACCAAGGCAGAATAAAGACCGTTGGGATATCAAAAACGCAAAATGCAGATCATGTGGAAGTTGGGTGCTATGCACAGGGATTTGTCCCACTATTCCTTGTGCTTCATGCATGAGCAAGACTTTTAATCATAAGTAGAAAAGCACAGGTTTTGTGGATGAGGCTGAGGTCAGCTCAAGATGGTGCCATGCTGGGGAAGTTGTGACCCTTGTGGATGTGAGTTGTTCTGTAACTGTGAACATCCCCGGCTTGTGTTTCAAAGTACCTTTTGGCAGTTGGCTTCTCTCGGAACTTTACAGTTCAGAAATTAACATAGGGATGGAAGCAGAGAAACCAATACATCATAGTAGAGGCTAACACAGAGCGACCCACCCAGAGCATTAATCTCTCCCAATCTGCAGTTAGGGGTAGGGAAGATTCAGGACAGAGGTGAGCTTCAAAGAACAAGATGGAGCAGAAAGAGCTGGCTGTAGAGTCAGTGAAAATTTGCTTCAAATCTCTGCCCACGACTTTGTTGGGGTCTCTGTAACAAAATAGCACAGATGGGTAATCTATAAACGTCCAATTTTTATTGCTCACAGCTTTGGAAGCTGGGTCCAGGATCAACGCACCAGCACATTTGGATTTCATGAAGGCCCACTTTCTGCTTCGTAGATGACGTCTCCTTGCTGTGACCTTGCATGGTGGGAAGGATGAGCAGGTTCCCTCTGGCTTGTGCTCTCTTTCTCCCTCACACTCTCTCTTATCCTCCTGCCTCATCCTCACAGGGTGCTGGAAGCACCACCGTATCTCAGACTTCTTTCATAAGAGCACTAAATCCCATTCACAGGGGCACTGCTCTCACTAGCCAATCACCTGCTTCGGGAACACTCTTCTCTCCTTGTTCCAGGCTGACTTCCACTCACTTTTCAGCTCTTACATGCTTCGGGAAGTACATTTTGACTTCTCAAGTTCTAGTAAGGGACCCTGCGCTCCTAAAATATCCCCAAGCAGGTTGTATTTGCTATAGCTTCTCTGCCACCACTCCCAGCTGACAAGCCCTGAGGACTGCACTCTTGCCCGTTTACTTGGTACTTATGTCTCCAAAGCCTGGGCACAATCTGAAGCATTGTGAGCCCTTCATAAACAGTAATTAAGTGCAGAACGGTGCCATGCAAGACTGAGAGGTCTACAGTCCACGGGTTGAACAACCACAGCGTCCCTGCAGGGGCAGTTTGTGTGTGGAAGTGGCAGCAGGAGCCAGTGTGGAGTGGGTGATGAGGAAGTGGACGTGGAAACTCCACCGGCTTATCACATCCTTCCTAACCCTGCTGCTGGCCAGGATGTTTTGACCAGGTCAGCAGCCAGATGGGGCCATGGGAGCAGGAAGGAATTAGATGCCTGAGTCATCTGTGTATTACAAACAGTGTCTCATAGAGGGCCCGGGCTGCTAAGTCACCAACTTTAGGACTTACTTCTCTGTTAGGCACAGGATGTACAGTGTCTAGGGCCCACAGAAATGTTTTCATTCTCTTATCTTTTAAACTAAGAACAGCAAAATGACTATAGCCAGATGGAATACATAATAAAGAAACCATTTCCGATTATTTTCATCTTTATATCAACACAGTAATAAACTATAATTTTAATGTCATTTATGAAAGAGGAGGGCCCCAAAGGCAGAGCGTCCAGGACAATGACATGCAGCCCTGAGCCACTTTGCAGACTGTATAATCCAGTCCTGCCTGTGAGATTTTCTTTGTCATGAATTGGTTACCCCATTTCTTCTCTTAGCCTCTGCTATTTCCTGGGTGGACCTGAGGTGGCAACCATGCCTGGTACTGGGGCCTGGAAAGGTCTTGTTAGAGTCTCCTGACAAAGCTGAAGGTGAAATTGTTTTTCATTATTTTCACAAACAGATTAGGTTCAGCCCTTAGGTCTGTATGTTTCTGTTTCTGTTTCTTCTCAGGGTAAACAAGGTCTCCAGATAACACACCATCTTTCTGGAAGTGTGGAGACATGAGGTCTAATGACATTCTGCCCAGACAGCACAGTAATGGAAATGAGAAGTGCTGATTTGGTTCCATGAGAGAATTAGAAACTATCATAAATGACTAGACAGACAAACCACCAGGGAAAATAAAAGGGGACTCTGGACAATGATTATTTCCCCTTCAAGCTTCAAGGGAACTAAAACACACACACACACACACACACACACACACACACACACAAAACAAAGAGCATATTGATTTTTTTTTTTTAACTTTCAGGCTCATCTCTCAACAAGATAGCCTTTGCTCCACATAGCGGCTCATTGTGCTTTAAAGAAGGCAGAGTGTCAAATTGGGGGGATTCCTCAGTTTTCCAAAGTCCCAGCACTTTAAGGAGGTACCTCTGTACCTTTTGGTATGTGATAAAGGCAGAAATCAAAACAAGGACCTGGATGTCCTAAAGATTTCCTTTTAGAAATAATCTGCAACTAGCATGTGACGTGGCAATAGTTTATGGGAGATGGAGCTGAATTATGTATGTCTCCACACCGCCCTATTTCATGGCTATGTATGGAGTAAGGGGTCTATTCCCTGATCACACTCTGCAGTCTATCTTTTAATCATTAACCCTCTCTTCCCCTTCCATTTCGGATACTGGTGATGCATATGTGAATAAAACTCCATGCCTATTTGCATTGCTATTGCTAGCACTTTTCTTTGTAGTCTGTACCTATTACACATTTGTTTATTGTCTCACCCCCTAAATCAGAAAAGGGGACTTTGCTCTTTTGCTTACTGCTGTGAATTTAGGGCCTAATTCTTAATCCTGGGCAAACTGCTAAATAGAAAAGTCTATGAGCTCTAGGCAAAGTAGTTTTTATTACTACTTCATCCAAGATTTTGGTTTTGAAAGTATTCATAAAGTCTAGGTAAAGTTAACACAAAACACCAGCATTTTCCTTTAATGAAATTCAGCATAAATCTGTAACAGGGCATTCCCAAGTTCTATATAACTCTCTTATGAGCTATTTGCTTAGAAGTATTTGAAGCTCATTTGAACTGACATTTCAAATTTATTTTCTTCAGTAACTTTTAAATATAGCATTTCTAGATAAATAACAGATCACCTTTTAGTTATTTAAAATAATAGTTTCTTGGCACAAGGCTTGATCTTTTCCTAGGAAATATCATTAATCTGTTTGAGATAATCTTTGCATATGTGCAAAACCTGGTTGGCCTGTATTGGCATTTTTAAAAGAAAATAAATGTGGATTCTAAATCACATCAAACAACTGTCCAGGAATAAGCCATCTGGCTTTGTAAAATAATGTGGTGGATGGAGTTCGACCTGAAGAAGAGTAAGTAGAGAAAGTTACTATGTGCCAGTCTATAGTCCCCCCAGCAGTGGAGCAGGGTTCCTCTTTCCCCACAGCCCCTTCAGCATTTGTTATTGGTTGATTTCTTGATAGCAGCCATTCTTTCTGGGGATGAGGTGGAATCTCAGCATTGTTTTCATTTGCATCTCTCAAATGACCAATGATACTGAGCATTTTTCGATATGTTTATTTGCTATTTCTACTTGTTTATCCGAGAAATGTGTATTTATTTCAGTTGCCCATTTTTGGATTGGGTCTTAAATTTGGGAAGTCTAACTTTTTTAAGTTCTTTATATATTCTAGATAGTAGACCTTTGTCTGAGGAGCAGCTGGTGAAAATATTTTCCCACATTGTGGGTTGTCTCTTCATACTGTGGGTGATTTCTCTTGCTGTGCAGAAGCTTTTTAATAAGATATCTCACTTGTTGATTGTTTGTGCTAGTTTACGTGCAACTGAGGTTTTAAATCTTTTCCTACACCATTGCTTCAAAAGTTCTACGTAACCTTTCTTCCAGCCAGTTTAGTGTTTCTGTTTTAATATTTATATCTTTAATTCATTTCAATTTTAGTTTAGTGCATTGTGAGAAATATAGGTCTAGTTTTAATCTTTGGCAAGTTGAAATCCAGTTTTTCCTGCAACCACTGTGGAAATCAATATGGCAATACCTCAGAGAACTAGGATGGGAAGTCCCATTTGATCCAGCTATTTTGCTGCTGGGTATCTTACCTAAAGAATTCAAAGAATCACATAGTGATATATATGTGCACCCATGTTCATAGCAGCATAGCTTGTAATAGCTAAAAATTGGAAGCAGCCCGGTTGCCCATCAACTAGGGACTGGATAAAGAAAATGTGTGTGTGTGTGTTTTTAATAAAATGGAGTACTACTCATCCATAAAGAATGAGAAATCAAAGACATTTATAGCTAAATGGATGCACATTGAGGCAATACTCTTAAATGAGTAAAAAGGACACACATATAAATACCAAATAGTTTCTCTACTGAAAGTATAAATAAGGACTAAAAGGTATAATAAATAATGTGAAATAGAAAGAAAAATGGGAAGGGGGAAGGGGAAATAAGTGCGGCAGGGGAAAGGAAAGGAATCAATATGAGAAAGTGAAAAAATAAAGGAAAATAAAAAATAACCCAGATTGAGGAAAAGACTTTATGAACAAATCCTCAGTAGCACGGGAACTAGCAGAAAGAATCAACAACTGGGATCTCATCTTACTAAAAAGCTTCTGTACTTCAAAAGAAACCATTAGCAGAACTAAGAGACAATCTACAATGTGGGAAAAAATTTTTACCAGCTGTACCTCAGACAAAGGACTATTATCAAGGATATATAAAGAACTCAAAACAATCAGTCCCCCCAAATATAAAGACCCGAT